>NC_084795.1:196890046-197495879 GCF_963169125.1 Humulus lupulus
TTATTCTCCTTACAAATGCTAAGAATAGCATTTTGCTTATCTCTTTTATTCATACCCCTCACATTCCACCCCATCATGTTACAAACTTCCATCACTTCATTGGGTTAGATATTGTAACCACATGACCAACCCCAGTCTCCTGTAACACAGCATAACCATTTCCGGATATAGCCTTTCCTAGAGCTTTATCTGACTTATGAGAATCTGCCATACCCTGTCTAGAACCTCTCCTCTTGGGAGTAATCCAGTTCCCAGCATCAACAGAACTCCCTGTTCCAACTTGCTGAACAACTTTAGAGGTGTCCTGAACAACACAACTAACCTTAGAAACCTTTAGCTCTAGAGAACGACTAGTCCTCTCCTCCTCATCATAACTTGAGGATTTCTCCTCTCTGGAAACAGAACTAACAGCTCCAGAAGGCTGTTGAATCACCTCCTCTGAATTGACTTTTTTCTTGTCTAAATTAGCACCATTCTCAACAGAAGATTTCTTCTTCCAACTCAAACCATTATTCTTGTTACAATTAGCCATAATATGACCTAAATTCGAACAAGCAGCACATTTAGAGGGAAGCCATTCATACTCCACCAACTGTTCAACTAATTGACCCCTTTCATTGATAAAAGAAATAGATTTCAGAGGGTGGTCCGAAATCTCCATATCCACCAAAATTCTAGCGTATTTCACCATCGATCTACTTTGTGTCACTTTATCCACCATAACCGGCCTCCCAATTGTACTCACCATAGCACTGAGACTATTTTTTCCCCAGTATTGCAGACCCAAACCATTCAGCCTAATCCAAACTGGTACCGACCTGACCATTCTCACTGAGTCCATATCTGGCGTCCAAGGACGAAGAACCACCGGTTTTTTATCAAAATGTATGACTCCCGTTTCCAAAATCAGATCCCGAGTTGCTTCATCCCTGAAGTTAACAAGGGTAAAGCCTGAGTGCATTCTAACTATCTTATCAACACCTAAGTTGCCCCAAATTCTCTTGACAAACCCTTCAAACACTCTAAAAGGTGGGTTAGCACCCAGCACAATGCAAACAATAGCATTCTTCCAGAACGAGGCTTCAGTCTCCACCTCCTCCATGTCTAATCGAGCCACAACTTGGTCACCCATCTTCAATGGTTCAGTGTAATTCAGACGAGTAGACGGGGTGAGAACCTGGTTCGACTTGAATTTACTCCATACATCCTTAGCCGATCTCTGAAATTCAGATCCCTCAGCCTCCTCAGCCCAACTCACAGAATTAGGAGAGGAGCGATTCATATTTCCAACACGATTCAACTCCACACCACGTTCCAATTCCAAATCGTCACACGGGTCATGAAATTCTTCATCAGGAATCATAACAGGAACCTCATCTTGGATCGAAGGGAGGTCATCCACCACCTCATCGGAAACCACCACCGGCTTCGATAAACCTTTCTTCTTCCGAGCCATGGGAAGAGAGAGAGAGATATCACACGCCGTTTATGAATTTTTTTTTTTGTATTAATGATTAATTAGTTAATAAGTTAGAATTAGAATTAATATTAAAAATGAATAAAAAGCTAGATTAAATGAGAAAATATATAAAGTGAATTGAAGAGATTTTAAATTGTCATATCATCTCCTTAATTCTCTCATTTATATAAATATATAGATTGTTTGAGAATTGTTAAAGGGTGTCTTATGGTGCCCAACAAATATCATATTACTGTTGGTGTAATTTAATATCACTTCTCACATATTTGAATTAAAATTAAAATCTGAAGACCCATTAATAATTTACATTTGTTAAGAGACAATTAGCTACTTAGTTGGTTATGTAGCTTTACAACTAATTCTATTTTACTTTTCATTTTGTTATTGGTTAGTTACCTCACTAACCAGTGCATATAAAATGCTGATCCTTCTCATTCAATATAATTAAGAAATAGGTATTTGCGGCATAAATATCTAATATTTGATATTTGTTATAGTTAAATACTTAATCTATTTTTTTACGGCAAAAATATTCAATGTTCAATAAATATTAAAATATAAATACCTAATATTTTTTTCACGAAAAAAATACCCAAAATTTCTATAGAGTTATTAAGTGTTGACTCGACAAACATGTGTCACTTAGAGTAATGGATATTTTTGTCGTAATTTTTTTAAATTTTTATTAATTTAAAATGTGTTTTTAATTCATTTTTCTAATTTGAAATCAATTGAAAATGTCTTTCTAAAAACACAAAAAATTATGAAACAATTCTAAGAGATTAGGTAGTGACAAAAACACTGTTTTATTTAATATTAAGTATTTTTACCGGAAAAATAAATATTTAACTGTAATATGGGTCAAATATTAAATATTTATGCCGCAAATATAAAATTAAAAAATAACAATATTCTCTTATTTCTTGGTTTCTCTAAACCTAACATGGTATCAGAGTGTTGTCTTTGATTTTTTTTCTCCTTTCGATCTATTATTCTCTTCTTTTTTGTTTTTTTGTCAAAGATTTGTTCTCTTCTTTGTTCTTCTTGTTCCAATAGCTCAAATCATAAATTGTCATGTTATAAGGTGTTGTATGAATTCTCTTACTGTTTTTGATACTCCTAAAAAAGTAAACATAAATAATTTTATCAAAAAAAAAATTGTAATTATAAACTTTATAATAAATATTTTTAGACTTTTTTTTTTAAATTACAATTTGATTTTAATTTGTGAATATTTACATTAAAACATAATCGCGGCTTGTATTTTCTGCACTAGGAACGCGCTTGGAACACCCATCTAGTAGTGGAATTTTCTTCTTCCATTAATAATAATAGAATTCAGAAAAAAAAAAAAGACTAAAAATTTAATAACGAAAAAACCTAATTGAAATAAAATTCATTTCGGAAAAAAAAAGTTGAAATAAAAAAAGAGATCTTTATTTATATATTTTAATTGTTTGAATTCATTGCAAGATATACATATTAGAATGGAATAGTGGAACCAAAAATGGAGCCCTTCATCTCACCCACGACTACTCTGCTTCTTCTCAGCACCTAAACCCAAGCCCTAACTTTTGTCTTTTACTCTGATGGCTTCCTTCTCTCTCAGGCCGTTTCCTGCCTCTCTCGCCTCTGGTTTTACCGACGTTGTAAGCCTCTTCTCACACTCTAATTTCACTTTCTGTTTGCCTGGCTAGGAAATTTGGAAACCTTAATATGAAGATAAAAAATGAAAATAAGAGACGATGGTAACTTGGCTTAGATGATAATACTCGTTGATGAGGGAGAATTTAGGGAGGTGAAGTACTGATCTCTGAATGGGAACAAACCAATGCTATGCTGCGTAATGTCATGCTAGTGAGTATATATATGGGGTTTTAGTTTCATATAAGCTAGAGGAGTTGCATTTCTTAGCATAGTTATGCAAGTGGTTTAATGGCTTATTTGTTTATTTTGCATTTTGAATCAAATATCTATGTTTTACTTACTTTTCATATATCTATCTAGGGATTTCTAGGAGTGCCCTTTTGTTTCTTCTGTAATTTAGAATTTATAATTGATTAAAGGCAAATCTCCTAAGATAATGAAGTCAAAGAATGATTGGAGGAAAAAAAATGAAGAAAGCATTGACTTCAAGACTGACAACTTTTAGTTCAATATTTGTCTGTTTTATTAGCAACATTGAAGAGTTTAAGATTGTCTGATTTCAATTTTGGGTTGGTGTATTTTAAGGGTTTAACTACCGGGAGATTTTCAACCAATTTTGGGCATTCGGGGTTTTGCAAATCAGCATCACTAAAGAGAAATCAGGTGTTGCGTTGGGAAAATTTCGAATTGAATTGTTCGATTGATAGAGAGATGGATTTGAGCACTTCAGCTTTGATCGATGGTGTTTCAGACTCTTTAAATGGTTTGTGGTTCTTGTGCGATGGTTCTGCAGTCATGCTCAGTATTTGTTTTGTGTAGTTTTTGCTCTTTTAAACTGTTATATCCATAGCAGATATTGAGCTGAAAGAGCCGAGCATATCAACTTTACTGATGAATTTTGGGGACATGCTTGATCCTTATGAAGCAATCAGTACTCCACTGTACCAAACAGCTACTTTCAAGCAGGTATATTTAAAAGAGTGGAATTTCATGACTTAAAGTACACTTTTTTTTATATATATATAATTCTTACTTTCTAAGCTTCATTGTAACTTGACTGTTCTATGCTTTAATTGCAGCCTTCAGCAACAGAAAATGGTCCTTATGATTATACTCGAAGTGGAAATCCTACACGAGATGTTCTTGAAAGGTCTGATTTCTTTTGTTACTAATATTAGTCAAAGTAATTGTTGTATAATCTCAAATATTGCTACTTTTTCCTTGTTCTGGGAGTTTTTTTTATGCTGAGCTTTATTCTATTGTATAGCCTTTTGGCCAAGCTGGATAAAGCAGATCGTGCTTTTTGCTTCACTAGTGGAATGGCTGCTCTGTCTGCTGTAGCCCATCTTGTTGGGACTGGTACTTCCCTTTTCTTTTCCTTTTTCTTCTGTATCTTTAATTATTTATCACTAAGTTGAAGTTACAGTATTTTCTTTTTAAATTTTTAAAATAATAAATGCAGCATGCATCAATATGGATATTCCAATGAATTGGATATATTTTTAATGAATTAAAGTGGATATATTCTTGTCTAACATATGAGATGGATTTGGGTCCTTCGGTTTGTAAAATAAATTTACCATGAAGAGGTATTTCTTGGCTTGTGGATATTTTCTAATGACTAGGTTACCGTTTATGCCTTTATGGCCCTTGGTGGAATTTGTAGCTGCTGTCTTATTGTTATTTGAATTTTTTTTCTTAAGATATAATAATGTGATTTTAGGTGAAGAGATTGTTGCTGGAGATGACATTTATGGTGGTTCTGATAGGTTGCTGTCAAAAGTAATTCCAAAGACAGGGGTCGTGGTGAAGTAAGTGCTGCTCACTTTTCAAATATATTATGAAGCCTCAGAGTAAAATCTGAAAGTATCATGCTTATAATGTGTAGACGAGTTGATACAACTAGTTTAGATGAAATAGCATCTGCAATTGGTCCCTGGACAAAGCTTGTCTGGCTGGAGAGTCCCACAAATCCTCGACAAATGGTTTCTAATATTCGTGTAAGATATCTGGCTATTATATTTTCTCATTCCTTTTTATTCTCTCTTTTTTAATGTTACTTCTGGTAAATGCTTAAAAGAATCAGAGAAGATAAACTTAAATTAATGCCCAAATATGACACTTGTACTCTTTGAATTATATGCTGTGTGTGGGTTTATCCTTTCTCAAAAGACTGATGAATTACTTGGATATCTATTGTAACCCAGGTATAGAACGATCTTTCCTGGCTGTCTGATATTTTCTTAGACATTAAACTTGTTTTTGATAGAATCAATAAAAGAATTAAGTAGTCATTCAATTATTTGTTGCCAGAAATGTCATAATTGAATGATTTGGTAATGTTTTTAAAGTGCAATTATTTTTCTTTATTTATTTTGTGCATCTTCAGGAAATAGTTAAAATGGCTCATGCTCATGATGCTCTTGTCTTGGTGGATAACAGTATAATGTCTCCTGTACTGTCACAACCTCTGGAACTAGGAGCTGGTAGCAATATAAAACATGAACTTTACATTCTACAGATTACTCTTTTTTATTTCCTCTATAAAACTGTTGGATTTTGATTCATTCATCTTTCATTCAGACATTGTTATGCACTCAGCTACCAAGTTCATTGCTGGGCACAGTGATGTGATGGCAGGTGTACTGGCTGTAAGAGGGGAAAGGTTATGCATGGACTTTCTTTACTGTGAACTGTAATGTTATAATTTATAACTTCAGGCCCTTATTATAATTTTTTTTCAGATTAGCAAAAGAGCTGTACTTTCTACAAAATGCAGAAGGGTCTGGGTTGGCTCCATTTGATTGTTGGCTCTGCTTACGAGGAATTAAGACAATGGCTTTACGAATTGAGAAGCAGCAGGTGAAACTTCATGCTTTTATCACTTTATAATTTTCTTATAATCCTTTTTTACAACTGTAAAGCTCTGACTTATTAAGGTCGTAATTATTTAATATTTATTTCTTGTAGTTATGAATTATAGCCTGGTCATTTATCATATACATTGTCTTGACTTCACATAACTAATTCAAAACAATATTGTAACTCTGTTATATGTACTTGAACTTGTGCTGTGCATCTTGGGTAAGTTTGAATTATGTTATTAATTAATGCTTTACCTTCTAACTTAACATGAGATTCTTCAGATGCAAATATTTGCTGTACCATCTGCTCTTTTACATTAATTTCAAAGTTGTAATGTTAATACTTATATGGAGTACTATATTGTATATTTTAATGCATTTCTTTCTTTGGCAGAGTAATGCACAAACGATTGCTGAGTTTCTGGCGTCCCATCCACGGGTGATGAAAGTTAACTATGCAGGCCTTGTTGATCATCCTGGACATGATTTGCATTTTTGTCAGGTACTAGCATCAGATGTAACCTGAGATTGTTGCTGCAATATATCAAACCAATTTACTCCAAAACTTAATTGGATATGTTTTTCAGGCTACAGGTGCAGGATCTGTGTTGAGCTTCTTGACTGGCTCAATTGCACTATCAAAGCATATTGTCGAAAGTACCAAGTACTTCAGCATAGCAGTCAGTTTTGGTATGCATCCCTTTTGGCTTTTTTATGCTGTTTCACATATGGTTGAGCAAAGGAACTATGTTTTGTAAATGTCTAATCCTCATGTGATTAAAGGGTATCGCACTTGTCTTATTATTCCATCAAAACAAGTATCGTTCCCTAAATAAAAAATAAATAAATAAATAAATATGGTTGAGCAAAGGAAGATATAACTAAGGTTTAAATTTGATTCAGGTTCAAGGTCTTTTCCTTGTGTGGAATAAGGCGAATTCCTCAGATTCAGATTATGAAAAAAAAAAACTAAAACTAATTTGAATGCCCAACTTATGCATTTTATCAGGCCATGCTATTCAGTAAGTCACATATTTGACACAATTTTTAGAGCACAATTGTAAAAGTTGATGCAAAAATGAATCATCTACTAATGCTCATTCAATATTTATTTAAAATATAAAGAATTTATTTATTATTATCCCACAAGAAATAAAAAAGAATTAAAAAGCCTACATTTACATTTAATGCTAACACTAAAAAAATAATAAATTAATAAAAATAGCATAAAAGTAAATAATAAGTTATTAATTAATGTTATCTAAGTATGCATCATGCTATATTGTGTGCTAAACTTTTATTTGGCTGAGTTTTTGGTACACTATTGGAACAACTTTTTTCTAAAGTAAGTTATATTTTAGCACTGCATCACCAGTTTGACACTAAATTGGAGATGCTCTAATAGTTTTGCTGGGGCGCACGCTTTGTGCACCTCAGATAATCGAGGTGCTTGAGATGATTAAGACATTGAGTGGGGTGAGAAGTGGTATTTGAAACAAAGGGATGTAACAATTTCATACCACTATAGTCCTATTCCAAGTATGAATCGTTCTATATTGTATTTGGTCTCTGCTATTTTCTGAAAATTTCTAGCTCGTATTTGAAATTGAATGTAGCTCTTGTTTACTCTTAACTATAAATATTTCAAGGCCGAACTTTTAAGTTTGCAAAATCACTTGAGATGAATAAAGTTTTGGCTTTGAGTTTGACATATATGCTAATTGCTTCAAAATTTTGCTCACCTTCAGCACTTACAATGCAGTTTTCATCTGTTAACAGGGAGTGTGAAGTCTCTCATAAGCCTGCCCTGCTTCATGTCTCATGCTAGCATACCAGCTGAAGTGCGCCAGGCCCGAGGTTTAACTGAAGATCTTGTTCGTATATCAGTTGGGATCGAAGATGTGAATGATCTGATTGCCGATTTAAACCATGCACTTAGAACTGGACCTGCATGACAATGTTCATTCTAGTTTGACTGTTAAAGAACAACTACTTGCATCTGCCGCAAAATGCGTGCATATATGCTGAAATTTATGGAAGCAGTTAGTTTTAGCAGCAATTCTTATATGATGTTTTGCAGTCATCTCCCAATTTTATTTCTGTAGCTTTGGATGACCAATGATAGCAAATAGTTTGAGTGTGATTCATTTTGAACCAACTTCATGGCTTACCTGTGTGATTATATATATTATCTTAGCTATAAGCTCCCATCCTAACAGTATTTCATATCTATACGCTTTCCAAAAGTGATACTAATCCTTCTTTTTTTTTTTTTTTAAATTACTTCATTCTAATATTTTATAGGGTACTTCTTAAGAACCCATTAATAATTTAAAAAAAAAAATGAAAAATTGGTTTATTTTGAAAATTTCTTTATGTATATATGCCAATTTTAGATGTTCCAGCGGCGTGCTACTTGTCTCTCCTGTTGCGCTCTTGTTCCCTCATTGGTTTATTGGTTCGTGCAACGCCAACTCCTCCAAAGCCTTTCAACCATGTTTTGCCCCTGCAACGACGTTTAATGACAATGGGTCTAATCTAGCAGCAATGTTGTTGTCATGAGGGGTAGTGGAGGGTGGTCGGAGGGTTTGGTTTCAAGTGGGCAGAGTCAAACTTGTGGGGAGCTGTTTTAGCTTTCGGGAAGCAGGGGGTCTCGGTGGAGTATAGGTGGTTCGACTGGCATGGGTTTTTGCTGAGTTATGACTTGTGCTTTTGTTTGGGTCCTCCTTTATTTTAGGTTTTTATGCTTAGTGTGTTTAGTTTGCATAATATAGGTGGCTTTCACCCTTCTTATAACCATATGATAAAAATAATTTGCATTTCTATAGAGATAGAGAATATAATGTTCGAATTAATTACAAAGTTGCATTGTGGAAAAGAGTATTAGCAAATAAGGGTGTCATAAGGGCTAATGCATTGTATTGTCGAGTTAAGTTTTTCCCATGATAAATGGAGCAAGAAGCGAGGTAGGGCACCACTTTGCATAACAAATATGAATACCAAGCACGTAAAACCTGCCCATATCTTCATGTTCACCACTAGTAGCTTTTGTAGTTTTTTTTTCTCACATATACCTTTTAGTATAATTATTTATTTTTGCTAAAAATAATCTCTTATAGATAGAGGCACACAAAACATACGTTAAGCAAACATTTCCCGTTTTTATAATATTATTAAGTACTTACCTAGTCAACTTTCTAATTAAAAGTGGAAATAGAAAAAGTTGATCGTTCAAATTTATAATCTGCTATGGTAGATGTGTAATGTACTATATAAGATTGCTCACAGAATGCCAAGTACAAGAGACATAAATGACACGATATTTTTATATGGTTCGACTTTCCTAGTTCATAGACCACACTATTTATAATGATACAAAATACAATTGACTTATGCAAGGTAGACTCCCTTTACTCTATTGTCGCAAGCTTGAGTGCTGCCTTTGTAAAACCTAGTTTGAATTATTTTTTATTTAATTAATTGTTAATTAAATATTATGATGACTTACGTTATGAACTAAGTATGATAATTAAAAATAATAAAAGGGAATATTATTTTAATTATAATTATGAAAAGTGGATCGCTTAGATAGTCTTTGAAGAATTTAGTATAAAAAATGAATATGTAAGAAATATTTATTTTTATCAACATATGATTAAGTTATGAATTATTTCTAAGACCTAGAATAATTATAGAGAATTATTGGCTATTATGGAATTATTTTAAGAGGACTTTGGTCTATGATTTTGTGTTAAAGATACACATGAAAATCATATAAATACTTTGGACTATGATTTTATATGTTGGAGATACACATTGGTTATTGGTTATTGGTTATATAAAAATATTTTAGACTTTGGTATATGGTGTGTGTGCCAAAATATTTTACATAATATGAAAATTAGACTATAGTTTAAGTTAGATTTTATTAAATAATCTAATGAGCCATTATAGGAGATAATGGGTAGTTATATGAAGATTAGTGAAAGTCACTAAGAGTGTAAATGGCTCAAGAGTGCATTTTGCATATAAAATGCCAAGGAATGGCATATAGGGTTCAGCCAGCCCTAGTATTGGAGGGAAATCATTTATTTATTATTATTATTAAAGAAAAATAGATGGGTGGTTACCAAGTGTAATAAGCTGCAAAGGGATAGTTACCGCATCATATTATGCCCTGAATTTGTGAAAATAAGAGAGAAAATGGAAGAAAGGAAGGAAAAGAATGTTGAGAGAGAAGCAAGAAAACTTGGGTTCTCTAAGGTTTCGGTCGGGGAGAAACATCATCAAGGTGAGTTTCTCTTGGATTTTCTCATATGATTATGCTCATGGATGAATACACAGGTACTCTATGTGGTGTTTGTAGAGTAAAAATTCAAAAAAGCAAAGGAATTCTCCATAGTTTCGGGTTTGGCAAGATCGACACTGAGAGTAAGTTTTGATCTTGTTATTCCTCATAGTTTCGGTCCTAGTGTGTATCTTAAAGACTGTTTTTGTGATTTGTAGAGTTGAAAGCCAAAAAGGAAGAGTTTGGAAGTGGTAGTTTTTGCCATAAGAGGTATGGTTGAGTTCTTAAAGTTTTTATCATTTTGATGATTGATTTTCATAATATGATGCTAGTTTCGGGTTTTGATTGTTAGGGTTTTATGCCCTAATTAAAACTCAATTTCTTTGTATTCTCATTTATTATCAATAAAAGAATAGAAATCATTTTTTGACTTGGTCAATCACTTTACTCACATGTGTTTATTTTCATGATTATTTGTTTATTATAAACTTCTATTAAATCTCGAGCATATAGCTAATTATATTTATAGCGACGTAATCACAGTGGAATATAAATATGATTATATGTTCAAAATAAGTTAGTCCTAAGATTAGTCAGTGCATAGGATTTACACTGACTTGCCAATCTACAATATGATCTATTTACATATTGTAGTGTTATGTTCTTTCCAGAACATTAGCAAAGTAGATAAGATTAGATGTATTTGTTACATCAGACTGGACCGATATTGCAGTTGATAGGATAAGTAAACATATCGTTATTATCTATTCTAGACATATCATATAGTTGACCATAGGTCAATTCAATCTCAGTTCTGAGTGGTTCATATTCTAACTGATTGTATTATTTGAGTTTTTTGACTTGTTTGTTACCAACTTACCCTACAGACTAGCCCACACTTACATCTTGAGAACTCGGTAGTATAATTGAGTGGGAGTGTTAATCATAGATATGAACATCTATAGCTTTTGATGAAGAAGTGAAACGATGATTTCCTTTTAGTTTGGTTCACGGTGTTAAATGATAGAGATCTCATTTCAGTAATTAATATTAGTTTACTGAAATATCATTTACAAGGAACTAAGTGTTTTAAGGATAAAATACAATGACGGGTAAAACGGTATTTTAGTCCCATCTCATTGTAGACCGTCTATAGAGGATTGAGTGAAAATTATGGTTGTAACAATGGATAATTAATAGCGTATCTATATTTGTTATAGAGCGTTCTAAGAATTCAAGAGTACAATCCCGAGTCTTTATTGGAGTCACGAGGAATTAAAAAGTTAGTATATTCATTTGTTAGATTTATAATAATTTATTGGAGCTTGATTTCATAGGCCCATGGTCCCCACTGTACCTTGGATAAAATTCTCTAGATAGTCTCAATTAATTGATTTAATTATCAATTAGAATTATCAATGTTGACCAGGTCAATTTTGGATAGTTTCAGAGAGTTATGTAATTTTGAGAAGAAAAGAGAAATTATGGCAGATTTATTAATTAAGATAAGTTGGTATCTAAATTAATAAATAAGTTTAAATCAAGGTTCAAATTATAAATAATTAATTTGATAAATGATTTAAATAATTATTTAATTAATTAAATCAATAGAAAATAATACAGGCCTTGATTTTAAGTCCAATGGGCTTATAATCAAACGGGAAATTTCACGGGCCTAAAGCCCATGATAATTTCGACCTAGGGCTGATTATTGGCTATTATTTTATTGATTTTTTAATTAAATAAATGACCTAAATGAGTCTATAAAATGAATGTTAAGTGAGAGTTGAAAACAGACGACAGACACTGATTTTCTTATAGGTTTTAGATTCTCTCTAAACATAAGTCATTTTCTAAGCCTTGTTGTACTTTTCTCTTCTTCTCTCTGTATCTATCTCATGTGTTGAGAATTTCCCACCCTAGTTTATGTGATTCCAAGGATACTTTGGAAGGCTGTGAAGAAAATTTAAAATCGGTTCAGTTTCTTGGTAATACTCTGCGATAGAATGACTATAAGGGTTAGAGAAACTGAAGGAATGACTCATTATTTCTCCTTGAATTCAATTTTAAAAACATGTTCTAAGTTATCTCATATTAATTTTTTTAATATTAGATCTACATGAAAATAAATAAAGATCCTGTATGAGTTTTCCCAACATTGATTACTGTCAATGCTTAAGAGTTTATAATTTTAGAGTTTAGATGGATCTAGACTCGAATTGATTTTGAATCTAGAGTATTCTTAGGGTACTTACCATGTAAGAGGGTGGTTACCATTTCTTGGAGCACCCCACCGACATTAATGGTGTGAAGACGGTGGTGGTGATGGTGA
The DNA here is from genome assembly GCF_963169125.1 of Humulus lupulus. Classification (NCBI taxonomy): domain Eukaryota; kingdom Viridiplantae; phylum Streptophyta; class Magnoliopsida; order Rosales; family Cannabaceae; genus Humulus; species Humulus lupulus. Next base: position 196,902,658 of record NC_084795.1, read on the forward strand.
TTGAGCAAGATGGGATGCTTGCACCCCCAAGTATGTTTCATATAAGCACTTAGGCTCGGATTGAATGAGAAACTAGCCGTGAGAGGCCGTGGTGTGCTCGGGAATTCATAACTTGAGAAATACTTGGAGTTTGGGCATGAGATTTCAAACATTGATTAAGAATAAATGATTATTGAAGAGAATAATTTTCTAAGTTTTATTTGGGTTACTTGTTGGGAATTTATGACCTTACACTTTCTAAATCCATAATGAATAATAGAAATAATTCAATATTACAACCTTAGAAACTAATCAAGAACCATATTCAAAGTATGAATGAAAGTCTTGATAATCAAATAACCATATTTAAAGTATGAATGCAAATCTTGATAATCAAATATTAAGTGATTAAATTATTATAATATGAATTTAGAAACATTTAATCATCAATACTAACAATATAAACACAATTAAATGTTAGGGTTTAGAGAAATACAACCTCAGAATTGAGCAATTGAATCTTCAAACTTGGGGAACATCTAAAGGCTTATACACAAGGAGTATCGCTGTCCAAAATCTCTATTTCAAGCCTTCCCATTATTGCTTGAAGCATCACCAAGATAGAATGAGATTCGGGATTAAACAAACCTTTGAAACTCACAGAAGTCAAGCAATTCTTGGTGAGAATCTTGGAGAAAACTTATGATCTTTGAGGGCTAGAGAGAGAGAGGTTAGAGAGAGAGAGAGAGTTGTAAAGTGTGGTCAAAGCTTTACGACTCTAATAACCCTTATTTATAGTGTAGGCACCATCATTAAGTCTAACTAATAGGAATAGAGCTTTGAACACATCATTTGAAGTTAAAACCATGTAACTGTGCGAACACGTCAAGCGATCGCCTACAAGGAGCCGATGCAACTCCATATAAGCAGGTCTAACTTCTCAAAAGTGACCTTAAACACCTCCAAATGCTCCCAAACATTTTGGTCATACTTATAAATATCATTGTATCACTTTAGACCCATAAATGTCAATTATATATGCCTACTATAAAATCTCATATTTTCACTTCAACTCAAGCAAAAACTGTTAAGTTTTTTGCACCACATTGTGTGTAGAGTCTAAGAACTTTACTTAGCTAGTTAGATAGTAGTAATAGTAATAGCTAGTAGTAGTTGTAGTATGTTTATTACTGTGGATTTTGGTTCAAGCCGGGACTTAGTTGGACACTCATAGCAACACTTGTAGATTTTATAAGTTTAACCTATAGTTTAAGAATATTAATTATAACCTAAGGTTTGATTAATATGACTAATTATGGAGATGATATTTAATATACTATAAGGTTTAGATAGACCCAATAAGATAATAACACTTTTCATATGTATGTTTAATGAGAAATTAAGTATTTTTTAGGAATAGTTTATTAAGAATAATATTTGAAAATCCTAGAGTCTGCTAGCAGCTTTGAAATCGTTAAAGGACTTAGTCAAGGATGTTTACTCAATTCAAATTAGGCTGAAAAAAGTGTAATTACGTGTATAGTATTTCAGCGTATGCCGATATATCGCTGCTCTAGGGGGCGATATATCGCCACACGGGGATACGAAAAACACGTAACTTCGCATGACAACTTCGACGAGCCTCGGGAATATCAGTCCAGGCGATATATCGACTGCAGTGCATGATTTTTGAATAATTTTGAAACCGAGCTCATTTTAATCCTTAACCTCTTGATAAGCCAGAATCTTTTTGACCGAGTCTTCAACCTCTACTGAACGATTATTCAAATGTTTTTCAATTAAAAAGCCGTTATTTTGTTCAAGCTAAATGAAGATCTTTTCATTCTTGAACTCTATAAATAGGACTTAGTACCCAGCCATTTATTCATTCATCAAGTTGAGTTCAGAGTCTACAAGCTGCTAGGTTTACTTTGGAGTGTTAAACACTTGGGTTGGGGTTATAAGCTTTATCATTATAAGCTTATCAAACACTTGGGAAGTAAGATTTATAGTGTATTTCGGTTTCAAGGTGTAGTTCGGTCATGGAAGCATTTCAAAGGTAATTCTATTCTAGTTCCTTTCAGTATTGTTTCATTAGTTTTTATAGTTTTTCTCTACTCAAATCCTAACTCAGTATTATTTATTCTTGATTAGACATCTAAGTTCTTTGAACTTGAGGTTCTCGTTGGTAAGTATCTTCTCGATGGTTTAGTTCATTCTTTTCATCTCTTTTCTTTTAGAATACTCACCTCTCTATTAATGGTTTTTAGGAGTGTTCCAAAATCCCGACCTTGTTCTCATCCTCCCAGTATTTTGGTAAGGAAAATAGGATAGTTCTTATGTGATATGTGCTATGTTTATATAAAAGTGTTAAGATTATGCTATAATATGATTTTATGTGTTATGATATATGCATGTTTTGGGGCTTATAGTTGTTATATAGCAAACCCTATCACATTTATGTTTTGGGGTTTATAATTGCTATATAGCAAACCCCAACACTTTTATGATTTTGGGGCTTATAGTTGCTTAACTAGCAAACCTCATTGTAGTTTGAGGCTTATAGTTGCGTAGTTAGCAAACCCCAATAGTTACCATGTACATGGGTTAGAATTATGATATATGTGTTATAGTATATGATATATGTTCATAGTTTATGTGTATGATTATGTTCATGCTTGTAGTAGATTTTCCTTGCTGGGCATTAGGCTCATTCCTTTATGTTTTATATGTGCACGAAAATAGTTATGGCGGCGGGAAGGTTCTTGGCAGCTTGGGAATGTGCATTGAGGGAGAATGGAATCAGTGGACTGCGTGAACGATTCGAGGATGAAGTTGTTTTCTAGTCATTTAAAATTATGCTTTATATGTATTTTCCGCACTTTGTTTTGTAACGAATTTTAAGATTTAAAGTTATGTTTTCTTTAATATTTTCAAAACAATGGGATCCCATATCCTAAATGAATTTTCATATATTTAACCTTTGTGTTATCCCCAAATTTCAGTTCGATGACGTGGCAATCAGAAGTGACAAGTGGCAATGCATGGTCAGTAAAAGGCACATTAATAGTCAATAAATGTGTTGGCTCTTCGAAGTTGTGATAAAGTGATCTGACCGATCTGATAGAATTTATGTCCGACCGGTGAAGATTTTTGACTGACCAGTCAAGTGTCATGCTAGACCAGAGATGTGTCATTTTAGACAAGAGATGTGTCATGTTAGACCAGAGAAGTGTCATGACCGACCAGTCAGGTGCTTGTCCGACCAGTCAGGTGTTTGTCCGACCAATCAGGTGCTTGTCCGACCAGTCAGGTGTTTGTCCGACCAGTCAAGTGTTTGGCCAACCAGACAGGTGTTTGGCCGACCAGTCACTTGTCTTGGCCGACCAGTGAGGATTTGCTCGACCGGTGAAGTGTTTTGGCTCTCCAGTTTTCCTTCTGGGTGTGATGTGGACCGACTAAATAGATCATTGCTACGCCAGAGATCCCAGTAACGACTTCAGCTAGAATCGGTCATACCTATGCGGGAATCTCTCATATTATCCCAAGGAATCGCATATTGTTGTATTTTAAATATTATTATTAATTAAATATTGTGAGAATAACAGAAAGGACCCGGTCAAAGGGAATATCTGATGTACGATCCATGAGCCTATAAATAAATGGCTCATGGTATCATTTTAGGGATCTGATCTTTTTAGACTGAGAAAACTCTCTCGTTTTGAGATTTTGGGGACTGTTACTTGGGGCATTCTTGGGGCATTTTCTGAGAGGTTAGAGAGATAAAGCTTGTATTCTCTAGAGAGAGAAACTCTATATTTTTCTACTTCCACTTAAGAAACTCAGTTGCCTCAAATTCATCTGATCTTAAGTGTAGGCTAAATATATCACAACTCTAAGTGGATTAGGCTATTACCAACACATTGGGGCTGAACCACTATAAAAATTGTCTGTGTCGTATTTTTCTCTTGAAGGTTTATTGTCGTTTTGACATCTACACGTCGTTGGCCAAAAATGCGGTCAACACTTTGCTTTACAGTTTATAATAAAGTTTGGATTATTTCATATGTATGTTTTCTTAAGATTAGTGTCTGTATATAGTAGTTATTAATGGTCCAAAGTCTAGAATAAGTTAGGTCGTTACAGTTGGTATCAGAGCAACGGTTCATTCACATGAAGTTCTCCTCGATACACACACTCAAAGCTCAGAATCTGACCGCCAAGTAAGTGTTTAAGTTATAGCTATTATGTTTATATGTATAGCTAACGATTTTAGTCTTTATGTTTTCAGTTAAGAATGAACAAAGCATTAACTTATGAGGATATCCAAGCCATTAAGGCTTTAAAAAGAATTAGAGAACCGAGAAACACCGTAGGAGTGCTAGAAAGAATCACTCGGAGGCTGCTTTTGTTCCACAACGAAATAGGCCACCTCCAAGAATCTAAGCAGATCATGATGAGAGCAACGGAGCAATACGTTTTAATAATTAGACTATTTAGAGATTATCATACTGTAATTGCAGCCTTAGAGGAAATATGGGAAACAATTGATGATGAAGATGAATTTCCGCTAGCAATGAGATATTATTTTCTCTTAATTAGGTTCACTTCAAAAATGGAATTTCAGTTTACAAATGAGCAAAAGCATAGAATTTTTACAAACCTTCCTCAAGGGCATTTTGAGGCACATGATAATGAGGACTATGAGGAGTTAAATGATGATATGCTAGATGAAGGATCGGATATAGAAGATCCCGATTTTTAGAATAATTAGTTTCATTGATTGTTTTAATTTATTATTTGTTTTCTTTTATGGTTTTAAATAGTGAAAACTTTCTTTTCCAAATTAATATCAATGTTATTTTGTTAACATGTATGAGTTTGATTTTCTTTTGCAATCATAATAAATAATAAATTTAATAAATAATGACTAAGTTCGGTGAGTGTGGATAAAAATCAATGAACCAAGTTTCTATATTGAGAGTTAGGGGGCCATAGTAGTGGGAACGATTTTACTGATCCCAACCCTCCCTCAATATGGTTAACTTTGGAACAAAGATGAATTTCGAGCCTGAGAATTTAGTCATATAGGATGATTAGAAACAGAATTAGAAAATAATAAAAATGGCTTATTTTTCTAAGTATAGAAACCCACTCTAATAATAAAGAAGACTTATATAATTTTCATAAGAAGTCATAATTAATAGGTCCGAGATATGTTTGTTTAGATTAAGTTTTTGCCTTAGAGCCTATTAGGGTAAAGTTCTGACATGTTTCTCTCAACTGTTAGAACTCTGCTGCGATGTCGCTCCAAAGATCTGCTCGCACCAACGGAAACGCCTCCAACGCTGCTCCGGTGAACAATGAAGCCCCTTCAGTTCACAGAAGGGGAGTGTGTGCTACTACCAGCCGCCACCACCAGTTGACAACACTGCGGAGATCGCCAGACTGCGACAGCAAGTCGAGGAACTATTGCAGCAACAGCGACAACAGGCTCAGCCCCAGACTCAGCCTCCGCCTGTAATGACCCAAAATTACTAATAAGGCTTAAGGGCCTTGATTAGTGTGTCGGGAGGGCATAATTGGAAGTTATGTGAACTAATGAAGTGTGTTATGCATGATTATGTGAAATGCATGTGTTATGAGTATTGGATAAGCATGCGGGCCCTGTTTGGTTGTTAGGGCATAATTGTAATTTTGGCCCGTTAGGGCATAAATCTGATTTTGTGATAAACTGTTAGGAACACATTATTATGTGGATATATGTGTTTGCAGTTGTCGGCACGAGGCGATCCTAGGGAGCAAGTAGCGGGAAAATCACAACGGGACCCGGTACTTGATTTGGGGCAAGTCAAGGGGTATTATGAAGTGTGTTATGCATGTGTTATGAAGTGTGTTATGCATGATTATGTGAAATGCATGTGTTATGAGTATTGGATAAGCATGCGGGCCCTGTTTGGTTGTTAGGGCATAATTGTAATTTTGGCCCGTTAGGGCATAAATCTGATTTTGTGATAAACTGTTAGGAACACATTATTATGTGGATATATGTGTTTGCAGTTGTCGGCACGAGGCGATCCTAGGGAGCAAGTAGCGGGAAAATCACAACGGGACCTGGTACTTGATTTGGGGCAAGTCAAGGGGTATTTCGGGTATTAGATGAATATTTGGGCTATTGGGTTAAGGAAATAAATAATTGGAGATATATTTGAGGTTAGGAAGTCTAGGCGGGAATATTGGGGAATTTTACCATTTTTCCCTCGGGGACGTTTTCGGTAACCCGAGCCTTGGGATTGACTTAAGTACCTAAGGATAGACTAAGTAAACTTTAGAAAGCAGTGGAACAAAAGGCTAAACCGACTCTTCTCTCCCTCTCTTATTCTCTCTCAAGGAACTCAGTGAAAATCAAATGATTTCTGGCTGGGAATTCAGTGGATTGGGGCTAGAGTCTTGAAAGATTAGTTCTGTGTTTAGCTAAGGAATTCAATCAAGAACTGAGGGTTGGATTGAAACTGAAACTTGGAAGTTAGCTCAGGAATCCTTTAGAGAATTGATTCAACATAGAAGGTGTACACTTGGGCTCGGAGCAGGATCGTGCTCGGGGGTCGTCTTTCCTAATTAAAGCACTTGGAACTAAAGGTAAGAAAACAGCACCCGGTTGTGGATATATAATGGGACTAAGGGTTCCCTATCTTGTATGCTTTGAAAGAATGGTGTTATGCCATGTATAATGTAAATGGATGGTATCACGCCATGTAAATAGTAAACGAGCGGCCTAAGAGCGCCACAGTTTACACATGCGCACAGGGCGCGGCTCGGCCACTGGTAGCTGAGGACAGCTTATTATGCACTGAGCTCGGTTTAAGCGGGCCAGAGTCAGTGGGATAAACAGAGGGTGCAGTCTAAGTTGTCGGCCCTAATTATCATGTGATTTGATTGTAATTATTATAATAATTATGATATGCTGGTTAGTTGAATGGCAGACTGTTAGCTTGTTGACTATTATCGTTGAATGGATGAATGTTGTGTTCTGTGGAGTACCTGGTTATGTCTTGTGAAATAATTGAGTATTATTAGTGATTGTGTCTTAAATGTTATGTTTTCTTGCTGGGCCTTGGCTCACGGGTGCTACGTGGTGCAGGTAAGGGCAAGGGTAAGGCAAGTTGACCATGGGTTGGAGAGCTCTGGGGGCGAGGTGTACATTGTCAGCTGCTCGGCCGCCATAGTCGAGGATTTGTACAGGAACGAGAACCTAAAACGTGTATTTTGCCATTAGAGTGGCTTGGTTATTTATAAGCTTTGGAAATTCTGTAATTATGTTATTTAAACCTTAATTTGGGATCCCATGTACCAAACATGTATTTTAAATGAAAATTATTAGTTTATAACCAAAATCTTTTAAACCTAACCTGTTTGTAGCATTAGATTCACATTTTTAATCAAATGAATTGATTAGCAAGTCTCACACTATTTCAAATACACAGTGTAATGGTCTTGGTTATCCAGGGTGTCACACCGCCTCCGCCGCAGCCACAGCCACAACAAATGGCCTCAGCACCCCAACAAGTTGGTCTATATGGGGGATGGCCAGTGGTGAATTATGCGCCGTATCCAGTACAACACATGGAGCTAGTTTATGAGTGGTTCTGTAAGCAACACGCTCCGAACTTTGAAGGGACTACAGACCCCTTCGAGGCAGAAGAGTGGCTAAGAAACGTGGAGCCAATCCTGACGCACATGAACCTCAGCAACGCGGACCGCATATCCAGTGTTTTGTCCTTGCTCAAGAAAGATGCCAGGATATGGTGGGACTTAGTTTAGCAGACGCATGATGTTGCCACCATGACTTGGACTCGATTCATGGAGCTGTTCCACAAAAAGTATTATAATTCGGCTGTACTCTCTTCAAGAGTTGAGGAGTTCGCTGGCCTGAAGCAAGGAAGTTTATCAGTGGCAGAGTATGCTCGACAGTTCGACCGTTTGGCTAAGTTTGCACCGGAAATGGTTCCAATTGACTATCTGAGGGTGTCTAAGTTCGTTAGAGGACTTCGACCGAAGATCGAGCTAGGGGTTAAGTTAGCAAACCCAGGAAATACTACTTATGCCGACGTTCTAGAGACGACAATATAAGTAGAAAGGCTGCAGGCTAACGTTAGTAAAGAAGAAGCCAGTAAGCCAGAGCCTAGACAGCAGGGTCAATCTCAGACAAGTCGGAACAACAACCACAACAGCAACAATCAGTCTAGCAACAACAACAACAACGGTCAGAAAAGAAGGCATCTTGACAATAAACAGTCCGACAACGATAAAAGAGCACGGACAAATAATGGAGGTAGTAGGTCGGGTTATGTAGAATATCCGCCATGTGCTAAATGCCAAAGGAAACATGCTGGGGAATGTCGCGCAAACACCAAAGGATGTTACAACTGTGGTCAAGAGGGACACCGAAAGAAAGAATGTCCTAAGCTCAAGACAGAAGGGAAAAAGGAAGATAAGATGGTTCCTGCCAGGGTATTTGCCTTAACCCAAGGAGAGGCTAATGCTAGCAATAAGGTGGTCACAGGTCAGGTTTCTATCCTCAATAATATATGTTCTGTATTATTTGATTCGGGAGCCACTCATTCGTATATCTCGTTAGGAATGATAGAAAAAATAGACAAACCTTGTGAAAGATTTAGAACTAGGTTTGTAACCGAGTTGCCTTCGGGCAAAGTAGTTCTATCATCACGGATAGTATGAGGCATGCCAATCAAGATTGAGGACGTAGAACTAGAAGGAGACCTGATAGAACTGGAGATCAAGGACTTCGACGTGATACTGGGCATGGACTGGCTAGCACGGCATGGCGCGACCATCGACTGCAAACGCAAGAAGGTGATGTTTGAGAGTCCTGACGGCCAGAGATTATGTTTCATGGGACAAGTTTCAGGACTACGTACACCGCTAATATCATCTCTAAAAGCTCAAAGGATGATGGAAAAAGGATGTCAAGCGTTCTTAGCCAGCATCACAGATGTAGTAAAGGAAGCACCGCTTAAAGTTGGAGACGTCCGTATTGTAAGAGAATTCCCAGAGGTATTTCCCGATGACTTGCCAGGGTTGCCGTCGACTCGGGAAATTGACTTCATGATTGAATTAGTACCGGGCACCGAGCCTATCTCTAAGGCACCATACCGGATGGCACCTGCAGAACTCAAGGAGTTAAAGACGCAGCTACTAGAACTCCTAGATTTGGGTTTTATTAGGCCGAGCCATTCGCCATGGGGAGCACCAGTGCTATTCGTAAAGAAAAAGGATGGAAGCATGCGAATGTGCATAGACTACCGTGAGCTGAATACGGTAACAATTAAGAATAAGTACCCGCTACCCCGGATTGACGACTTATTTGATCAACTCCGAGGTGCGACCATATTTTCAAAGATTGATTTACGGTCCGGGTACCATCAGCTCAAGGTGCGGGGAGAGGATATTCCTATGACAGCTTTTAGGACTCGTTATGGGCATTACGAGTTCTTAGTTATGTCTTTTGGTCTTACCAACACCCCAGCCACGTTTATGGACTTGATGAATAGGGTCTTCAAGGACTACTTAGATAAATTCGTCGTAGTGTTCATCGACGACATCTTAGTATACTCCAAGGACGAAGTCGAGCACGAGGAACATTTGAGGTTGATTTTGTCACGACTAAAGGAGCATCAAATCTACGCCAAGTTCAAGGAATGCGAGTTTTGGCTTTCGCAAGTGGCGTTCCTCAGGCACATTATATCCAAAGAAGGAGTTGCAGTAGACCCATCAAAGGTAGAGGCCGTGAAGGATTGGCCAAGACTAAAGAATGCATCCGAAGTAAGGAGCTTTCTGGGATTAGCAGGTTATTATAGGAGGCTCGTAGAGGGCTTTTCTAAGATAGCCACTCCACTCACCAACCTGACCCGAAAACAGCAAAGATTCAACTGGAATGATAGATGAGAAGAAAGCTTCCAGTTGCTTAAGGACAAGCTGTGCTCAGCACCAGTGCTCTGTGTACTGACACCCAACAATAAGTTCATAGTCTACTGCGATGCATTGAAGCAAGGGTTGGGTTGCGTGCTGATGCAAAATGACAAGGTGATAGCCTACGCCTCACGGCAGCTGAAGGAGTACGAGCAACGCTATCCAACGCACGATATGGAGTTGGCAGCGGTGGTCTTTGCGTTGAAAATCTAGCGCCATTATCTTTATGGAGAACGGTGCGAGATTTATACGGACCACAAAATTTTAAAGTACTTCTTTACTCAAAAGGAGCTCAACATGAGGCAGCGCAGGTGGTTAGAGTTAGTAAAGGATTACGAATGCGAAATCCTATACCACCCGGGAAAGGCAAACATAGTTGCCGATGCGCTAAGTAGGAAGAGTTATGGAAGTTTAGCAGCACTAGCCAGGATGGGAAATCCATTACAGTAGGAGCTGATCAGTGCCGGAATAGAAATAGTTGTCGGTAAGCTGGTTAATTTGTCTATCCAGTCAAATCTGCTAGAAGATATACGGATTGGGCAAGGGCATGACGACACACTAGCGACACATATGGATGCAGTTAGAGAAGGCAAGGCCACATATTTCTCAATATCTGGTCAAGGATTATTGAGATATAAGGATCGAGTATGCGTTCCAGATAATCAAAGGATTAAGATGGCGATTCTAGAAGAAGCGTATAGTACCCCGTACTCAGTTCACCCAGGGTCGACCAAGATGAATCACGACATCAAGGCAATCTATTGGTGGTCAGGGATGAAGAAGGAAATAGCAGAATTTGTGTCAAAGTGTCTAGTATGCCAGCAAGTGAAAGCAGAACATCAGCGGCCTGCAGGCTTATTGCAACCGCTTAGCGTACCAGAATGGAAGTGGGATGATATAGCTATGGATTTCGTGACAGGTTTGCCACGAACAAGTAAGCAGCATGATTCGGCTTGGGTAGTAATAGATAGACTAACCAAGTCCGCTCATTTCTTGCCTGTTAAGACATCATACACGGCGGACCAATATGCAGACATCTATGTCCAAGAGATAGTAAGGTTTCATGGAATCCCCAAGACAATAGTGTTGGATAGAGGATCGGTGTTTACATCGAGATTTTGGGGAAGCTTACAACAAGCCAAGGGTACTAAGTTAAGTCTTAGTACAACTTTTCATCCTCAGTCAAACGGTCAGTCCGAGCGCACGATTCAAATTTTGGAAGATATGTTACGTGCTTGTGTACTTGATTTTGGAGGATCATGGAATAAGTACTTACCGTTGATAGAGTTCTCTTACAACAATAGCTACAAGTCAATGATCGGCATGACACCTTATGAGTTGCTTTATGGAAGAAGGTGTCGATCACCATTGCATTGGGACGAAGTAGGAGAAAGGCAGCTTCTCAGTCCCGAAGTTGTTAGAAAAGCTCAAGAAGCAGTAATGCCAATTAGACAGCGTATGCTTGCTGCTCAAAGCCGTCAAAAAAGCTATGCGGATGCCAAGTGACGCGATGTATAATTTAAAGTTAGAGATCAAGTCTTCTTGAAGATGTCTCCTATGAAAAGTGTGAAGCGGTTTGGGAAGAAAGGCAAGCTTAGTCCCCGATTTATAGGTCCTTTTGAGATATTGGACAAAGTGGGAACAGTTGCATATAGACTAGCCCTACTGCCAGCCCTAGCAGATACCCACAACTTGTTCCACATCTCAATGCTACGCAAGTATGTGTCGGACCCATCTCACGTCCTCAAGTACGACATGATAGCACTCCAGAAAGACTTGAGTTACGAGGAACGACTGGTTAGCATCCTGGATAGAGGGGTGAAGCAGTTACAGTCCAAGAATATTCCAATAGTCAAAGTCCTATGGAGTAATAGTTCTGAACAGGAGGCAACGTGGGAGTTGGAGGAAGACATGCGAGGCCGGTATCCAGAAATATTTGGTAAGTAAATTTTGAGGACGAAATTCTTTTTAGTAGGGGAGAATTGTTTAGTCCAAGAACTTTACTTAGCTAGTTAGATAGTAGTAATAGTAATAGCTAGTAGTAGTTGGAGTATGTTTATTACTGTGGATTTTGGTTCAAGCCGGGACTTAGTTGTACACTCATAGCAACACTTGTAGATTTTATAAGTTTAACCTATAGTTTAAGAATATTAATTATAACCTAAAGTTTGATTAATATGACTGATTATGGAGATGATATTTAATATATTATAAGGTTTAGATAGACCCAATATGTAACGACCCAAATTCGCTAATAAGGCTTAAGGGCCTTGATTAGTGTGCCAGGAGGGCATGTTGGGATTTATGTGTGATTTTATGAGTTAAATGCATGGTTATGATTTAAAGCATGTTATTTGACTAATTGTTTATCTGAGATGCATGACTATGTGTATTAGTATGCATGTAGGCCCTGATTGTGTTTGAAGGGCATAATTGTAATTTTAGCCCGCTGAGGGCATATATGTGATAATTGTATTCCGTGATTTGTACCACGTGAGTGTGGTGTTATTATTGTGATGCACGTGCCGAGACGGTCCTAGAGAGCAAATTTAACTTAAGAGTCACAACGGGAATTCTATAGCCGGCTCGGGAGGAGCCTAGGGGTACCTCGGGAATTTTATGGCTAAGTTGAGATTTAGCGGGTAATGGTTATTGGTGATTGAGTAACCTGGGTAACCATTAGTTACTGCTGTGAGTAACAAGTTTAGTTGGAAAATGGTAGAATTGAAATATTAGTGAGAGGACTAGAGTACCCTTGAGGAATTAGTTGAGAAAGGATCATTTGGAGGGGTAGCATGGTCATTTGGCAAGGGTAATAGGCAATTCTCAGCTGGGTTTTAGTGGGTCACGGTTTGGGTATTTAGGGTCATTTGATGCTTTGATAAAATGGAAAGAGAAGAAGAAGAAAGGAGAGGAGGTGTAGATGGGGCTGAAGTTTTGAGACCTAGGAGGAGATTCAAAGGGATTGAAGCAATCAAAAACCAGATTTGAGCTAGGAATACTCAAGGTAAGATTTATATTCTATTATTTCTTGGGATTCAAGGTTGATTTCTCAAAGTTTTAGTGTGGAATTTAAAGATAGGATGGTTGGTTTAAAGTTTGAGGAATTTGAAACTCTAGATGAGATTTTTAAGTGTGATTGTGTTTTGATCTTGATACTAATGTTTATAGGTCGTTAAAGGGTTTATTTGGGGTCTTGAAATGATTTTGGGGGTTTAGGTTTTGTTTGGGATGATTTGGAGAGGTTGAAGTTCGGAAAAAACGCAAGTGGAAACCCAGAATTCTGGGTTCGCGATGGGGCGTTGCGGCCCTGTTCTTGGGCGCCGCGGCGCGAGGCTGTGTCCAGGCGAGGGCGGCTTTCTGTCTTGCTGGGCACCACGGCGCTAGGCCATTTTCAGGGCACCAAAATTTGCATTTTTGAGCTTTTGCTCCGGGGGTTCGGGGGTTGTTTCCGATGGATTGTTTTAGGAATTTGGGAGTCCCGAGAGTGTGGGATTGGTCCCGGGAAGTGGTTGTGAATTGATTAGTATTAAAGGATGATTCATGTGTGTTGTGACTAGGATATTGGAGAGGCTCGTGCTCGCGGCTTGAGTGCATCAGGAGGCTCGGAATACAGGTAAGAAAACTATAACACCCGTAGGATAGGGCATGGGCCCATAGTGTGATTGCCGGGCATGGCCCTATATTGAATGTTGCATGATGAGATGATTGCCGGGCATGGCCCTATATTGCATTACATGTTAGGGTGCAGATTTAAATAAATTGGCAGTGGTTTGAATGTTGCTTGATTTATGCTATATATGATTATAATGAAATGAACGGCAAGGGCCGAGTGCGGCGTAGGCCGGGTACGGCAGCGGAGCCGGAAGTAACACTTAGCACATGGGATGCTATAGTCAGGGCAGGGCCCGGTGGATACATGTGTTATCCTTGCGGTGAGAACCGATACCCCAGGCTTCGGTAAGGCTTCTGGGGCGGCATGGCCGTGTTTGCTTAGTCTAATGGTTGACTTGTTTATCTGTGGACTATCTGATATGATTAACTGTATATTTGCATATGTTATGTTCTGCATGAGTTTTCTTGCTGGGCTTCGGATCACGGGTGCTCCGTGTTGCAGGTAAGGGCAAAGACTGAGTCAACCAACCATGAGTACGGAGAGCGTGAAGCGACGCGTACATGTTTGGCCTGCCCGACTGCTTTGGTTGGGGGTTTATTCGAAAAATGGCTGTAATAATCTATGATTTTTATGATTAATCAACTGTAAACTTATTTCAAGATGTAAATAGTTTTCAAACCTTATTTTGGGATCCCAAATGTTTAATACTAGAAGTTTTATTGAAACAATGCATTTTTCTAAGATTACAGCCTTAACTTTTAATTAGTCACACTTTTGTTTCAAAACCTCGGTTAGCGAGTTCATTGCACACTGTTTTACTTGAAAACTCACTTAGTAACGGCTCTAAGGAAGTAGGGCGTTACACAATAAGATAATAACACTTGTCATATGTATGTTTAATGAGAAATTAAGTATTTTTGAGGAATATTTTATTAAGAATAATATTTGAAAATCCTAGAGTTTGCCAGCAGCTTTGAAATTGTTAAAGGACTTAGTCAAGACTGTTTACTCAATTCAAATTAGGCTGAAAAAGGTGTAATTATGTGTATAGTATTTCAGCGTATGCCGATATATCGCAGCTCTAGGGGGCGATATATTGCCACACGGGGATATGAAAAACACGTAACTTCGCACGTCAACTTCGACGAGCCTCGGGAATATCAGTCTAGGCGATATATCGCCTAGCATGGGCGATATATCGGCTGCAGTGCATGATTTTTGAATAATTTTGAAACCGAGCTCATTTTAATCCTTAACCTCTTGATAAGCTAGAATCTTTTTGACCGAGTCTTCAGCCTCTGCTGAACGATTATTCAAATGTTTTTCAATTAAAAAACCATTATTTTATTCAAGCTAAATGAAGATCTTTTCATTCTTGAACTCTATAAATAGGACTTAGTACCCATCCATTTATTCATTCATCAAGCTGAGTTCAGAGTCTACAAGCTGCTAGGTTTACTTTGGAGTGCTAAACACTTGGGTTGGGGTTATAAGCTTATCAAACACTTGGGAAGTAAGATTTATAGTGTATTTCGGTTTCGAGGTGTAGTTCGGTCATAGAAGCATTTCAAAGGTATTCCTATTCTAGTTCCTTTTAGTATTGTTTCATTAGTATTTATAGTTTTTCTCTACTCAAATCCTAACTCAGTATTCTTTATTCTTGATTAGGCATCTAAGTTCTTTGAACTTGAGGTTCTCGTTGGTAAGTATCTTCTCGATGGTTTAGTTCATTCTTTTCATCTCTTTTCTTTTAGAATGCCCACCTCTCTATTAATGGTTTTTGGGAGTGTTCCAAAATCCCGACCTTGTTCTCATCCTCCCGGTATTTTGGTAAGGAAAATAGGATAGTTCTTATGTGATATGTGCTATGTTTAAATAAAAGTGTTATGATTATGCTATAGTATGATTTTATGTGTTATGATATATGCATGTTTTGGGGCTTATAGTTGTTGTTGACGCGGTTCTTCGCCAACAGGTAATTAAGAGAAGAAGAGAAAGGGATTAGTGCTAAATGTAGAACCGAAACAGATATATGATCTTAGAGAATGAAAGAGGTGACTCAAGACACGTTTTTTAAGTGGTTCAAAGGTTAAAATCCTTCTACTCCACTAGTCAGTATTATTGCTCTATACTGGATATTTGATTACAGGGCTTTTTTTTACAATAGAGAATCCAACCCTTATTAAGTCCCAGGGTCTCCATATTTATAGGAGAAGGCACCTGGGAGTTGGTAAGATGGTCATCCCGTGACCCTCTTATCTATCACATCAACTCTGTGACATTCATGATTAATTCCTAAACCTGACACATTAGTGTGGTCAAATCGATAGGTAAGGAGATAATGGGCCGCACGGCCCAACCCAGTCGTGGGTGTCTGAATACGCACGTTCCTGCTGCGTGTCCGAGAAGTCAGGGGGATATCAGACACGTGATGTCTGATATATGCACGTTTACCTTGCGTGTGTTGACTTCACAAAGGGTCATAGCCTCCATATCCAGCTCGCACCACGAGCTGCATACTTGACTCGACCTTCGACCTTCAGAATCCCTGCCCCAGTCTTGGGCAATGAAGGCGAGCCCTTGGGGTTTCCTTGAGCTAGGTAGGTACGACCTAATGACAGAAGCTCCGGTCTGCGGTGATGTCGACGAGATAACTATGATTAGGCCGCAGCTCAGCTCGCTAATCAGCCCGTGGGAAAAACAGGGCGTACATCTGCCCCCAAGCCCCTGCTCGTGGTATGCCACGTCGGGTAAGACTGCAGTAGGGGCTTTTAGGCTTCCCCATGAACTCTTCATATTCCACCTCTTACGCAGGCGCCTGATACGTGGAACATCGTGGTTGGTGACGGTACGCCTTACGAGAACCGCATTAAGTGGCCTAGCCTATGCTCAGCGGTCGTTTTGTATTTCGAGTGGAGGGCCTCGGATCCCTCATCAGGGTCATCCAACGGCCTTCTATACGTGACCTTTCACGTATATAAAAAGGGTTGGCCACCATACGCACGGGCCACCCTTTCATTTGAAATTTTTCCGAATCTCTTCTTCTTCCCTCTTCATCTCAGACGAAAGAAAAAAAACCCTCTTCTCTGTGACTGCTATACTCAGCGTTCAAGAGGCTCAGACGTCAGGATTTCTTCAAAGCTTTGGAAGCCGGTACTCCGACGAAGCTTTCACCCAGGCAATACCTTCACCCACCTCCCAGTCAAACAATGTAAGTTCCCTGACCATGTGTGTTTTGGAAATATATTTCACTGTATCTTAGGTAAATATTTTACTGTAGCTGCATGCATGGTTGTATTGGGTTTTTTGGATATGGAGGGTGAAAACTCCTTTTTAGGCTAGGGTATCATTGCTGTAGGAAATCATTTAAGAGTATGGTTTACAGGATGCTTTTTCTAGGGAAAATTTCTGGGTAGGAGTTTTGGAACTTTTGGGTGCAAAACCGGGTAGCTTAGGGAACACGCTTCACAGGCGGTTTTGCATTTTTTGCCTACTGAAACTTTCCCCCCAAGGAAAATTCTATCCTGACCCTCCTGACACACGAATTCCGAGTAATCGGGGATCTGTTGGGAGCACAGGCGCGTGTTCATCAAACCGCGTGGTCCCACTCTCCACGGGCTGGGCTTACCTCAGCTCGTGTAAATAACATTTGACTTTTCCTCACGCTTGGGTCGCCTTTTCTGAAATGTTTTCTTTTGTTCGTTAGGCGACCAGATGGCACCGAAAAGGAACGCCCCCAAGAAGACCGTCAGCAGCTCAGCCTCACAGCAGGACAAAGGAAAGGCGGTGATGCCAGACTCCCCAATCCCCAACTTTGGGCCGGCGGTGGAGCAGGAGGTCGAGGTCGCCCCCGATGCCTTCTTTGAGGCGAAGAGGATCGTCTCAAAGGTCACCGACCAGAAAAAGATCAACAAAATCTTTCTCTCCCATAACATCTACCTGGGGAAAGCATCCGTGGTGGCCCGACCTGCCGCAGAGGGCAAGCAGAGCTGTGCGCCGCTCGACGAGTCGTTCGCGGCCTGGAGCGACGAACATTTTAAGGCGGGGGCCTTCCTCCCACTGGATCAGTATTTTGCTGATTTCCTAAATTATGTGAGGTTGGCACCGTTTCAGCTCCCCCCCAACTCCTATCACTTGCTGGCTGGGTTGAAATACTTGTTTCAGAAGCATGAGTGGGAGGTCCCCACTCCTGCGGATATTTTATATTTTTTCTGCCTCAAAGCCAGCCCGGACCAGCGGGGGCGAGGCGACGGGTTTTACTACTTAACCCGATTTCCCAATACGGCTGCGGTCATCGAGCTGCCCAGCCACCCCAACGATTTCAAGGACCAGTTCTTCATGTCAACGGGGTTTAGAAACTGCGAGCTCCACTACTTCAATCATCCTCGTAAGTATCTTTTCTCCTTAGCTCATAAGTTAAGTGTCGTTTTAGCTCCTCCCGTACCCCTTTCTGACTTAGGCTATTTCTGCAGCCATCTTCGCGAGGACAGAGAAATCTGTGATCCTCGGGGCCCAATACGAGACGCTGGCGGGCTTGCCCCCCAGCGAGAAGGATTATCGTGTGCTCGTAACAGACGAGATGATGGTGGCCTGCAAGCTGATTTTCCCAAATCAGACTTTGAACCTCAGGAGGCCCCGGGGGCTTCCCCCAACTCGCGACACCAGACCCATCATCGTGGAGGAGATCGTGGAAGACGAGGATGAGGAAGACAAGGGCGACGAAGTTCCGCTCGTGAGGAACAGGAAGCGGACCTTGGAGGTCGTCCCGGTGACGGGCGAGGAGAGGATCCAATCCGGAGCAGCCGCGGGTCCTTCTGGCCAAGGTAACCCTTACACGTTTAGGAGTCTAGATAGGGCCACAGCAGACCCCCGGCTGGCTAGGTTCAATCCTAGGCAGCTCATCCATCGTCACCGAAGCGATCCAGACCTGAACACAACCCTGCTCCATTGTGTTGACCGGCTTATGCTGGACTATCAAGGTAGCCGGCCTAGCGGTACCGTAGTAGTAGATAATACCCTAGCCTTTAGGTCGATCCTATTCGAGGAGTATGGGACCAACCTTCGAACATGGCCATCGCTCCGGAGGGGTGACGTAACTCCGGGGCTTAGGCAGTATGTAGAGGAATCTAGCCCTGAGTCAGACCCGGACCCAGAACTTGCGCCAGCTCAGGAAGTGATCGACTTAGATTCTTCTTCTAGCCCGGGGGGTAGGATTCCCTTAGTACACATGAATTTTTCTTTATCCCTTCGCTTTTGTTTTTGCATGATCGTTAATTCTCGTACTAACCATGTTTTTGCCTTGGCAGAAGATACGTCTCAGCCCGAGGAGAGCCTGTGAGGTGCGGTTTTCGAAGTGAACGCTGCCGCGGGGCCAAGAGCGAAGAGGCTCCAGTCGTCCAAGAATGCCGCCGGGACACCCACCAAGTCCCCTGCAAAGGAGAAGGATCAAGCCCTAGCTGCACAGGTCGCGGGAGCGGTCCTTCCTGCTGCAGGGGGAAACAATATGCCTCCACCGGCTCCGCGAGCTCCACTCGCTACCCGGGATGTGGGAACGGAGGTCAGGACATCGGCCATCGTACCTTCCGATGTACGCATCCCAGTCAATCCCCAGGACCTGGAGAAAATCCCCGAGGCCTTTCAGGGAACGGTGTATGAGTCGGCGAACTACGCCGTCAGCCACATATACAAGTTTACCGAGAAGGAGCTCCGGGCCATCGAGATAATGAGCCCGGTGGGCGTGCTGGAATCTTCACTAGGCATGGCCATGACGGTAAGCTAACCTTAACCTTTTTGTGATTCTTTTTTTTTTTTACATCGTTATATTTTTCCCTGTTTTTATTTTTCTTCTAAGGCAATCGTCTTTCCGTCTTCGCAGAGCGTTGTCGCCCTTCACCGGAGCATTATCAGGACCAAGACTCAGCTCGGGGACATGAGGGACGAGCATCAGACTACCCTGCAAGTGGCCAAGGATGCCTTGGCGGCCTCGCAGGTCGAGCTGGAGAAAACTCGTTTAAAGGTCCAAGAGCTCGAGACCTCCCTTGCCACCTCGAAGACGGACCTAGACGCCGCGAAGACCGAGGTCCAGGCCGCCCAGGCTGCCCTAGAGACCGAGCGGACAACTTCAAAAAAGTCCATGGAAGATCTGTTCTACCACTGCTGGGCCTACAATCCAGATGTGGACTTCTCCTTGAGCCTCTGGGAGCGCTTGCTGGTGAAGTTCCAAGCTCGCCTTGATAAAGAGGCGCCCTCGGAGACCGGGGATGGTTCTGGCACAGCTGAGCGAGGCGAGACGGCGACCTCCAAGGGCCCAACTGGAGGAGCTTAGGGCGTTTCTTTTCTTGTGCCCCCCAATATTTTTTAAATAATTTTTATGTAACCTTTGCATGAGGTGCTTTCACCTCGAGACAATTTGCTTTAACGCTTTCAATTGATCTCTTTTTTGCCTTTACGCACTTCGGCTACAATTTCTTGAAAAACTTAGTTTATGCTGATCTTTTTCCATATCTCGAGCTCTTTAGGGAGAACAACGATCCATAGACTTAAACCAACTTCTAAGTTTTATGACCCGGTTAAGACCAGGAACTTAATTTGAAAACTTAGTTCACGTTAACTTTTATCCATATCTCGAGCTCTTTAAGAAGAACAAAGATCAATAGATTTAAATCAACTTCTAAGTTTTGTGACTCGGTTAAGACCAAGAACTTAATTTGAAAACTTAGTTCACGTTAACTTTTATTCATATCTCGAGCTCTTTAAGAAGAACAACGATCAATAGATTTAAATCAACTTCTAAGTTTTGTGACCCGATTAAGACCAGGAACTTAATTTGAAAACTTAGTTCGCGTTAACTTTTATCCATATCTCGAGCTCTTTAAGAAGAACAGCGATCAATAGATTTAAATCAACTTCTAAGTTTTATGACCCGGTTAAGACCAGGAACTTAATTTGAAAACTTAGTTCACGTTAACTTTTATCCATATCTCGAGCTCTTTAAGAAGAACAGCGATCAATAGATTTAAATCAACTTCTAAGTTTTATGACCCGGTTAAGACCAGGAACTTAATTTGAAAACTTAGTTCGCATTAACTTTTATCCATATCTCGAGCTCTTTAAGAAGAACAGCGATCAATAGATTTAAATCAACTTCTAAGTTTTATGACCCGGTTAAGACCAGGATAGGACTTAGTTAGCGTTAATCCTTATCAATATCTCATGTTTTTTTTAAGAAAAACAACGGTCAATCGATATGAATCAACTTCTAAGTCATTAAGGAGATCTGGTTATATCCAGGTACCATATGCCCCCCAAGTAACTGGGAAAGGGTCTTTCGTGGTTACTTTAGATTACACTTGAAAACATGTACAAAAGCTGATCTTCATTAATACATAAAGAATGGCCTTCCAGGCCTTACAAGTGAATTACTAATAATATTTCTTTAAGTGGATGGCGTTCCAAGTGCGCGGGACCGCCCCTCCATTAAGCTGGGCTAACTTATAAGTTCCCTCCTTAATGATTTCGATGACCTGGTATGGTCCTTCCCAGTTTGGTCCCAAAACTCCATCTTTGGGATCTTTCTCGGCCAGGAAAACTCTCCTTAGGACCAGATCGCCAACGCTAAAGGCGCATTTTTTGACTTTGGTGTTGAAGTAGCGAGTGATTTTCTGCTGATAATGGGCGAGCTGGAGTTGCGAATCCTCTCGCCTTTCATCAACTAGATCGAGGGAATTGCACAGGAGCTCGTGGTTTTGATCTTGGTCGTAAGACTGGACTCTATGCGAAAGCACCTTAATTTCCACGGGGAGGACTGCCTCACTCCCAAAGGTTAGGGAAAAGGGAGTATGACCCGTAGGAGTCCGATGTGAGGTCCGGTACGCCCATAGGACCTGGGGGAGCTGTTCTAGCCAGACCCCCTTTGCTTCGTCTAATCTCTTCTTGAGGCTCGCCTTTAGGGTCTTGTTGACAGCTTCGACCTGGCCATTAGCCTGAGGATAGGCCACTGAGGACAAACTTTTCACAATTCTGTGTCTTTCACAAAACTTGGTGAACAGGTCGCTGTCGAACTGGGTGCCGTTGTCGGAAACGATCTTCTTGGGTAGGCCGAATCGACAGATGATGCTCTTAACCACGAAGTCAAGCACTTTTTTGGACGTTATCGTTGCCAAAGGTTCTGCCTCAGCCCACTTAGTGAAGTAGTCGATGGCTACCACAGCGTAACGGATCCCGCCTTTTCCAGTGGGGAGGGCGCCAACCAAGTCTATCCCCCAAACGGCAAACGACCATGGGGACGAGATCATCTTCAGCTCGACTGGAGGAGCTCGGGCAACTGCGGCGAATCGCTGGCACCTGTCGCACTTCTTCACGTATGAGATCGAGTCCTTGAATAGGGTTGGCCAGTAGTACCCCTGCCTCAGGACTTTTAAGGCCAAGCTCTGCCCCCCAGTGTGGTCTCCACAAAATCCTTCGTGCACTTCCTGCAGGATGGCCTTTGCCTCACCTGGAAGAATACACCGAAGGAGAGGTAGGGAGTGCCCACGTCGGTACAACACCCCATCGATTATCGTGTACCTAGGAGCTTGGTACATGACTCGTCGTGCATCGTTACGTCCTTTAGGCAGCTTGCCTTCGGCAAGATACTCAAGGATGGGGGTCATCCAGGTCGGCCTGGCATCGATCATCTCGACCTCCATCCTGATATCTTCTACGCTTGGTTTCTCCAAGAATTCGACTGGAACTAGCCCCAAGGTCTCCGTTTCTACAGAGGTGGCGAGCTTGGCGAGAGCGTCTGCGTTAGCGTTCTGCTCCTGAGGTATTTGTTCGATCGAGCCTTGCTCAAACGCGGATAGCTCAACTTTTACCTTTGCCAGATAGGCGGCCATCTTGGGTCCCCGTGCTTGATACTCGCCCAGAACCTGGTTGACCACGAGCTGGGAGTCACTGAAGCACTGGACAGAGCTCACCTTTAACTCCTGGGCTATCCTCAGTCCCGCCAGCAAAGCTTCGTACTCGGCCTCGTTGTTGGAGGCTTTGAATCCGAACCTTAGCACCGAGTGGAATCTATGTCCCTCAGGGGATATCAGAATGATTCCAGCGCCGGAGCTGTTCTCGTTGGACGAACCATCTACAAAGATCCTCCACGAAGCCTGGGGCGAGCTGATTTGGGGTGAGTTCTCTGCGGGATGCTCCTGGAATCCCGTGCATTCTGCCATAAAATCGGCCAGGGCCTGATTTTTTATAGCAGTTCGCGGAGTGTACAGAATTTCGAACTGACTAAGCTCGACGGTCCACTTTTTCAAACGTCCCAATGCTTCAGGTTTTTGCAAAACCTGCCTTAAAGGTTGATCGGTCATGACGTGAATCGAGTGGGACTGGAAGTACGGCCTGAGCTTTCGTGAAGCCGTGATAAGGCAGAACGCCAATTTCTCCATCAGCGGGTATCGGGACTTAGCACCGAGAAGTCTCTTGCTGATGTAGTAGACTGGTTTCTGAACTTGGTCCTCCTCTCGTACCAGCACGGCACTAGCTGCGTCCTTAGTGACAGCCAGGTAGAGAAAAAGAGGCTCTCCTGCCTTTGGTTTGGATAGCACGGGCGGCTCAGCCAGATGTGCTTTCAGGTTGAGGAATGTGCTTTTGCACTCTACTGACCATTCGAACTTCTTGTTACCTCGGAGCAGGTTGTAGAAGGGCAAACACTTATCGGTGGACTTGGAAATGAACCGGTTGAGGGCCGCCACCCTTCCTGTCAGGCCCTGGACATCTTTTCGCGACCTGGGAGAAGGAAGTTCGAGCAGGGATCTGATCTTGTCGGGGTTTGCCTCGATTCCTCGGGTATTGACTATGAACCCCAGGAATTTCCCTGACGCGACTCCAAAAGTGCATTTCTGTGGATTTAGCCTCATGCCATATTCCCGTAGTATCTTAAAACATTCTCCCAGGTCGGAAACATGGTTATCGGCAATCTTTGACTTGACTAGCATGTCATCAACGTACACTTCCATGTTTTTTCCGATCTGGTCTGCGAACATTCTATTTACTAGCCTTTGGTAGGTAGCTCCGGCGTTCTTCAGACCGAACGACATGACCTTGTAACAATAGACGTTAGTTGGGGTCATGAAGCTGGTGTGCTCCTGGTCCGCCGGATTCATCGCAATCTGATTGTAGCCCGAGTACGCGTCCATAAAGGACATGAGCTCGTGCCCCACCGTGGCATCCACCAACTGGTCGATCCTGGGCAATGGGAAGAAATCCTTGGGGCAGGCTTTATTCAGGTCAGAGAAATCGATGCAGGTTCGCCATTTCCCATTAGGCTTTGGAACCAGCACGGGGTTGGCAACCCACACTGGAAACTTGGCTTCACGGATAAAGCCGCATTTCTTGAGCTGGGATACCTCTTCCTCTAGGGCTTCAGCTCGAGTTGTTCCTAAACGCCTTTGCTTTTGGGACTTGGCAGGAACGCTTTTATCCAGATGAAGTGTGTGCATGATGACACTCGGGCTAATTCCCACCATATCCTCAGGCAACCCGTGCGGCCATGCGAATACGTCCAAGTTATCTTGCAGAAACGTAGTCAGCTCCGCCTTCCTCTGACTACAGAGGTTTTTCCCGAGCCTGACCATTCGTGATGGATTCTATGGATCAATGTTTACTTCCTCGAGCTCCTCTATTACCTGGAGCTCGGATCTGTCCTCGCCTATTCGGGGGTCAATATCCTCACTTAAGACGACATTTTCCCCCTCGGCGTTTTGAGGTTTTTCAATCTCAGGATCCACCAAGGGTTCTTGAGATTCCTCTTCGCCTTGAATGGCCATTGCCAGCTGCTCAGGTTTAGATTTTCCCTTCATGGAAATGTTGTAGCATTCCTTGGCAGCGAGTTGATCGCCATGAACAGTGCAGATTCCCGTTGAAGTAGGGAATTTCATTGCGAGGTGGCGAATGGACGTGACGGCCTCGAAGGTTATGAGCGTAGGTCAGCCCAAAATGGCGTTGTAGGCAGCGGAGCAATCAATAACCACAAACTCAAGTAGTTTGGAGACTGTCCGAGGTCCTTCACCTAGGGTGCTCACCAGCTCGATCGTCCCTATCGCTGCTGATCCTTCTCCCGAAAAACCATACAACATCATGGAGGTTGCCTTAAGCTCGGCGATAGTCAAGCCCATCTTCTCTAAGGTGGATTGGAATAGCAGGTTCACCGAACTTCCGTTGTCTATCAGTACCCTTCTCACTCTCCGGTTGGCAAGCTGGACTGCTACAACCAAGGGATCATTGTGAGGGAACTGGACATGGCCTGCATCTTCCTCCGTAAAAATGATTGGTTGCCTCTCCAATCGCTGCTGCTTTGACTGACGTTGTTCCGGGACGAACTCCACTCCGTTATGAGCCTTTAGTTCGTTCATGTATCTCTTTTGGGCGCCTCTGCTCGTGCCAACCATGTGCGGACCTCCAGAGATGGTGGATATCTCCCCCCCTACAACAGGGGGAGGGATATCCTGATCTAACCGAGACCCGGGTTGACTGGCTGGGACATCCGGAGCAAGTCGGTTTGCTGGAACCCTGTTCTGTGAGTATTGAGCCAAGGGGCCGGCTCGGATGAGAGTCTCGATCTCATCTTTTAAATGCCTACAATCGTCGGTATTGTGGCCCACATCGTTATGAAAACGGAAAAACTTGGAAGTATCTCTCTTTCCCTTGTGGTGCTTCAATGGCTTCGGCCTCTTCCAGGGGACTCGAGTAGAGTTGGCCAGGAAGATACTCTCCCTGGACTGGGTGAGCTCGGTATACGTCGTGAAAACGGGCTTAAACTTGTCTACGGACTTATTCTTCTTTTGGCTGTGCTGACTGTTTTTGCCATTTCCCTTTCTTTTGCCTCCACCGGGCTGGTTGTTCTGTGTGACATTTTGGGTCGCTGCCACGACCTTCGTCCCTACTCCAGCGGGCTGCTCGGGGACTTGGCTGGTTCCTGCAGCTGAAGCTTCAACTTCTTCCAAGTTGATCCATTCTTGGGCTCTGTTAAGGAATTCGTTAACCAAGCTGACTCCTTTCCTTTGTATATCCTTCCAGAGATCTCCTCCGACGAGGATTCCAGTTCTCATGGCCATGAGCTTGGAGCTATCATCCGCGTCTCTGGCTCGAGTAGCAACGTTCGCGAATCTACTCAGGTAGGCCTTCAGAGTCTCACCGGGCTGCTGCCTCACGTTAGCCAGGGAGTCGGCCTGAACACGGGCGGCCTGGGAGGCTCGGAATGCCCTTTTGAAGTCAGCTGAGAAGGTCTTCTAGGAACTAATTGACTGTCTTTTACTTTGCTTGAACCACTGCCTGGCTGGTCCGGTCAACGTGGAAGGGAAGATTAAGCATCGCAGCTCGGGGCCAATGTTGTGGGCCATCATCAGGGTGTTGAACATCCCTAGATGGTTTGATGGGTCTCCATCCCCATTGAACTTTGACAAGTGGGGCATACGGAAACCAGATGGGTACGCCGTTGCTGCTATACTGGGGGCGAAGAGTTCCATCTCGTCCCCTGAATCATATTCGTCTTTTTCTTTTTCTGATAGGAGCTTCCTCATCAACTCCTCCATCTGAGCCAGGTGCTCGAGGGTTTGGTCCTGATGTCCTTGGTTATTTCGGGGCTGTTCAACAGCTCCGGACCCATTGTACATATTTGGTGGGTTATTGCCCCTCCTATCTTGAGATAGGTTATTTGGGACATTCCCTCTGTTACGTACTTCGGACAGAGCCCCCCCTGAGCGAGCCTGGCCATCTCTTCCTACTCTGCCCCCTCTATGAGAGTTGAGGCGATCTCGCAGGTCGCCTCCCTGGGTGGTCTGATGACTTTGCGTTGAACTCAGACGCTGGCGCAGGTCTCCCCCCGAGAGATCACTCCCGCGACTGCCGGTTCAATGGCTTCTGCTAGATAGGCTCGTAGTCCGCCTTTGGTGCTGAGGATCTGGGCTTTCCCTCGACGCCCTGCTACGCCGGGAAGGTCCTGCCGATGGCATATTTCTCCTACTATTCCCATAGGCTGGGATGTCTCGGAAGGGCCGAGGAGGAGACGGATATCTGATTGGAGAAGGAGGATGCCTGACTAGAGAGGCTATCTTAGTTCCGTCAGGACGGATCAAGTTTGGTGGGGGCCTTTCGGCCCTGCCAACCTGCTGGTCCCGCGCTTGGCGATCTGGACGAGGCGCAGGATGGTTGTTGGGAACGGGCTGATGTCGTGAGCCCTCCCCGGATCTCCTTCGGAAATTTCCTCGAGCTCCTCTAGGCGTCCTCGAGGATGGTTGGGAGCTAGGAGTCGACGTCCTGACCGAACGACTGTATTGCTGTTGTTCGGCTCTAGGCATTCCTCCGAAGTCTGCCTCTCGATGGTGTGATGAAGGGGTGGAGTTGGCTACTGGAAGTCTATCCGAAAGGCTATGCCTGGACCGGTTACCCTGGCGAGACTTAGGAGCCTCGCCTTGCCTCTATCCGACGTTAATGCCGGTTGTGAGAGGGGGTAGTGGGGCTAGCATATCCTGGATTTGCTGGCTAGCCATTGCTAACTGGCTCCTCAGCTGAGCGTTCTCCATCTCCACTGCAGTATAATAACATGGGTTCGGATTAGGCGGCCGGGGCGCCGAACTACCAGTATCATCTTGGCCCGCCGGCTGTTTTCCTGGCCGCTGCTGGACTTCAGGAACTTGTTCACCAGGGACAGCAATATGATGAGCCTCCTGCCCATCATGTTGTTCTGTCTCGTTACCATGCCTGGACCGAGTAGTCACCATAGTTGGATGTTTGCGACAGCACTAATCGAACTTGCTCTCAATGAAAGCACCAAACTGTTGACGCGGTTCTTCGCCAACAGGTAATTAAGAGAAGAAGAGAAAGGGATTAGTGCTAAATGTAGAACCGAAACAGATATATGATCTTAGAGAATGAAAGAGGTGACTCAAGACACGTTTTTTAAGTGGTTCAAAGGTTAAAATCCTTCTACTCCACTAGTCAGTATTATTGCTCTATACTGGATATTTGATTACAGGGCTTTTTTTTACAATAGAGAATCCAACCCTTATTAAGTCCCAGGGTCTCCATATTTATAGGAGAAGGCACCTGGGAGTTGGTAAGATGGTCATCCCGTGACCCTCTTATCTATCACATCAACTCTGTGACATTCATGATTAATTCCTAAACCTGACACATTAGTGTGGTCAAATCGATAGGTAAGGAGATAATGGGCCGCACGGCCCAACCCAGTCGTGGGTGTCTGAATACGCACGTTCCTGCTGCGTGTCCGAGAAGTCAGGGGGATATCAGACACGTGATGTCTGATATATGCACGTTTACCTTGCGTGTGTTGACTTCACAAAGGGTCATAGCCTCCATATCCAGCTCGCACCACGAGCTGCATACTTGACTCGACCTTCGACCTTCAGAATCCCTGCCCCAGTCTTGGGCAATGAAGGCGAGCCCTTGGGGTTTCCTCGAGCTAGGTAGGTACGACCTAATGACAGAAGCTCCGGTCTGCGGTGACATCCACGAGATAACTATGATTAGGCCGCAGCTCGGCTCGCTAATCAGCCCATGGGAAAAACAGGGCGTACAGTTGTTATATAGCAAACCCTATCACGTTTATGTTTTGGGGCTTATAGTTGCTATATAGCAAACCCCAACACTTTTATGATTTTGGGGCTTATAGTTGCTTAACTAGCAAACCTCATTGTAGTTTGAGGCTTATAGTTGCGTAGTTAGAAAACCCGAATAATTACCATGTACATGGGTTAGAATTATGATATATGTGTTATAGTATATGGTATATGTTCATAGTTTATGTGTATGATTATGTTCATGCTTGTAGTAGATTTTACTTGTTGGGCATTAGGCTCATTCCTTTATGTTTTATATGTGCAGGAAAATAGTTATGGTGGCGGGAAGGTTCTTGGCAGCTTGTGAATGTGTATTGAGAGAGAATGGAATTGGTGGACTGCATGAACAATTCGAGGATGGAGTTGTTTTCTAGTCATTTAAAACTATGCTTTATATGTATTTTCTGCACTTTGTTTTGTAACGAATTTTAAGATTTAAAGTTATGTTTTCTTTAATATTTTCAAAACAATGGGATCCCATATCCTAAATGAATTTTCATATATTTAACATTTTCTTTACAGTTTATAATAAAGTTATAGTTATTTCATATGTATGTTTTCTTAAGATTAGTGTATGTATATATTAGTTATTAATGGTCCAAAGTCTAGAATAAGTTGGGTCGTTACATAAACAACTTAACCATTATATTTAACAAATCTCAACATTACTGAGAGGAGTATTTTGGTCACTTTACCTTGGGGCTCGGGTTTGGGCCAAGTGATGAGAATAGGATTTGGGGATTAAGCTGTCCTTTAAATTCTTTTCTTATGAGTCATAATATGATTTTAAGCTAAGTTATGTGTCCAAGTGGATGTATAGGACTTAGGAGCGATCCCAATCATAAACTAAAAAGTAAGCTAAGGACTCGAGGTAAGGAAATTTTGTACCAAGAGTAACTTAGGATATGTGGAATTTTCTTATGCTTTGTATGATATGAATGTATGCTTTTATGTCCCTACTACGGTTATGAAATGCTCTGAATGTGTGATATATTATGAATGCATATGCTATGTTAAGTATGTTAAGACTGTTAGGGTTGGTGACCTAACAACATGTAATAAGACAATTTTTGTGTTGGAATGAAATAAAAGTATAATTTCTTTATAATTGAATGTTTGAATTATTGTTGAATAATTATAAATATAAAAAAAATTCATATTTATTAATGAGAGTATGATCTTGTATGAGTACGAGAGTATTAAGATCATAGATAATGAATAAAATTGTTATCAACATATTAAAGTATGGAATATTTAATCAATGGTTGCTAGTATGTTTTACTAAGCATTTTTGTTAATGCATGCGATCTAGAGATAGATTGCTGATGTGGATAAACATCTTAGTAAATTTACTTTATATAATTAGATTATATATGACTAGACCGATGTGAATTAATTTCTTTATAAACATACTTTTTGCCATAAAGATTTAATTCATATAAAAATGATGATCATATGTAGATCAGTCTGAATCCTGAGTAGTCATGAACTCCTGTTCATGTTTATTGGGTTTTTTTTATTTACTCGTTAAGGTATCTTAGTATAATGAGGCTAGTGACTTTTGTTTCAGAGATTCAATAATATTAATGGCTGGGAACATGATCTTACAGGAATGGAATTCAAGTTTTCCTAACGGATCGAATATTGATTCTCTTAAGGGTTAATTCTGGAACTGAATAGTTATTGAGTTCAAATTTATAATATGATTATAAATTAACTATTCACTGGTGAACTAATTACCTTTTGTTTCTTAATGGTATTAAGAAACAAAATGTAATTAGAATGGTAAAACAGTAATTTTGACCAACTCTATTTAACGAACCAATCAATTGGAGGACAAACCTACATAAAGTGATTATATTAATGAACAACACAAAGCGTGTAATACCATATTTTTAGTGGAGTAATAATAGAATTAATATATAAGATTATTTAATTGAAAATTTTAATCAAAACACAGGCACGACACCAGAGAGAAACTTTTCGGTGGCTAAAGGAGGCATGGAGCATTTCGGTGTCCTCTGTTTCTTCCGTGCTGGGCAGAGAGAAACTCAAAACATAGGCACTGACACCAACACCAGCACCAGCACCAACACCTCGAGAGTTGGTCGAAAACATTGCAGATGATTCTTCTGTCACCGTCGACAACTTACTAGGCTTCGTCAACGACTAGTCGAACTCATCAGTGAGTTCTAAACCATTAAATGGATTAAATCGGTAGCCAAAAATGGTGACTGGGTAGAGATTCAGTATCAAAGGATCCAGTCGTGAGCCATCGGTGTACGTCGACGAAGTCGACTAGAATTGCAGCAAAGATGGCAACGATACCTTAGTTGGATGGCTGGGGAGTTGCCTAAGCTTGCCGAAGCATTTGTTGAAGTCTATTGTTAGTCTTGCTCATGTCGAAGCTTGAGAGCTACGAGAATGAGTCTTTCTTCCTATGTTGCTCTGGTTAGATGATGAAGATAATAACTTTTGTTGATAAATAGCTAGATAGCAGTGCATATGCCTTGATTGGTGGAATTCAAACGTATTATTTCAATAATTTTGTCTTGATCCTTGTAAATGGTTGGAACTAATAGGACCTGTCTATCTTTGAGGAAAGAGTGGTGTTATGTGTCAAGTTTATTTCATTAATTCTAATATAGTCGTAAGGGAATAATTCAAGTAGTAGCTTAGCTTAGTTGTTGCATTTACCTTGCTTCACGTGGCTAATTGGGTGGGTATTGTTATATACTTCCTTTATATGTAGCCATTGAATAAAGACAAAATGTGTCGAGCATTTATGAAACAAAATTAGTTGTTTATCCTGGTTATTATTTTATTGTTATTTATTTATTTTGCCATTAACAATATAGACAAGTCCAAGGGTACTAGTTCGACTATACCATCTGAATATTTAAGGCACCCTAAACAAAAATACACAATAAGATATAATAATGCAAATTTATAGGCTGAGCTAGTTTGAGTTTCTTTTGTTTTTGATACAATTTTCCAGGTTAATTTCCAATTTATTTTGGATAAAAGTTTAGTTATTTTAATATATATTTTAGTTTATTTTTGACACATTCAAATGGAATAGCAATTTCTTTTTAAGGTTGTTTTGTTATTGTTTAGTTTGTTTTGAGTTGATGTAGTTGGTTGATATCTGATTAACTTTTCGTTGTGTTTTTTGACAATTTATTGATGAGTTGATCTCAAGTTGTTTTTTTTAGTTTATTTTGGGTATATATGTTTAGTTATTTTGAGATATATTTTGAGTTTATTTCTAACATATTTAAAAATACAAGGAAAATTGTTTTGAGGTTATTTTTTAGTTTATTTTGATTTAATGCAATGAATTTATGTATAATTTTTTTTTTCAATACTGTATTGTTGTCATGTTGCATTTAAGATGTTTTTTTGATATTGTATTGTAGTATGTTGCTTTTTAAAAATGTAAGAATGAGTTTTTTTATGTTGTTTTTTTGTTTTGTAACTACAATGAGTTGCACTGTGTTATTGTGAGATTGTTGTCGTGTTGCTTTCTTGTTGTTTTTTTGACGATATGTTTTGTTAGAGTAAATCGTATTTTTGTAATTTTGAAAAATTAAAATCGAATTTTTTGATAACTTAAGTTAATAAAAATGTAAAACAAAAATTAAAGATGGTAATAATGTAAAAAAATCATATAAAAAACGAGTATTTATGAAAAAAAACCTCTTTTTTAATTACCACCAAATATGGAACAATATGTTTCCTATTAGAAATTCTTAATTTATTTAGTATGCTTTCGTATTTTTAAGTTTTTTTATTTTTTGATTATATATAAAAAAGATAAATAAATAAATAAAAGGGCTGCTGATCGAAGTTTGTCATTGAGACCATCTAACGAATAACGCCGCACAGAACCAAAAATGGTAGTTCGATCTCAAAATTGGGGCTATGTTCGAATCATTGCCGGCACTATTTTTGGTGGCGCTCTTGGCTTCTATGTTATGGATCGGGTTGAGAAGAGCTACAAGGAGAAGATGAATGATAGACTGAGAAAGTACGAGCGCGAGTTGAAGAAGAGAGAGGAGAAGAATCAGCTTGAAGAGTCTCTGTAATTTGTTTTAGTAGTTGCTGAGAAATTGTAGGGAAAAAGACAAGTTAATATTGAATTTTGTGTATCTTTCATTGCTTCTATGCTAAAAGCCTTCTTTTGGGAACCATTCAAGTTGGGAATTCTGTGGTCAAATTTATAACAGGTAAAGCTATCGAAACTTTTGATTTTTATGGGTTTGATCCCAGAAACTGGGCCTCTATTTTTGGGGAAATTTCTCATCCATTTCTTTTAAAATTCCTAAAATAATAAATGCAGCATGCATCAATGTGGATATTCCAATGAATTGGTTATATTTTTAATGAATTAATGTAGCACAGTGGATATATTCTTGTCTAACATATGAGATGGATTTGGGTCCTTCGGTTTATAAAATAAATTTACCATGAAGAGGTATTTCTTGGCTTGTGGATATTTTCTAATGACTAGGTTACCGTTTATGCCTTTATGGCCCTTGGTGGAATTTGTAGCTGCTGTCTTATTTAAATTTTTTTTCTTAAGATATAATAATGTGATTTTAGGTGAAGAGATTGTTGCTGGAGATGACATTTATGGTGGTTCTGATAGGTTGCTGTCAAAAGTAATTCCAAAGACAGGGGTCGTGGTGAAGTAAGTGCAGCTTACTTTTCAAATATATTATGCAGCTCAAGCCTCAGAGTAAATTCTGAAAGTATCATGCTTATAATGTGTAGACGAGTAGATACAACTAATTTAAATGAAATAGCATCTGCAATTGGTCCCTGGACAAAGCTTGTCTGGCTGGAAAGTCCCACAAATCCTCGACAAATGGTTTCTAATATTAGTGTAAGATATCTGGCTATTATATTTTCTCATTCCTTTTTATTCTCTCTTTTTTAATGTTACTTCTGGTAAATGCTTAAAAGAAACAGAGAAGATAAACTTAAATTAATGCCCAAATATGACACTTGTACTCTTTGAATTATATGCTGTGTGTGGGTTTATCCTTTCTCAAAAGGCTGATGAATTACTTGGATATCTATTGTAACCCAGGTAGAGAACGATCTTTCCTGGCTGTCTTGATATTTTCTTAGATATTAAACTTGTTTTTGATAGAATCGATTAAAGAATTAAGTAGTTATCAATTATTTGTTGCCAGAAATGTGCAAATATTTTTCTTTATTTATTTGGTGCATCTTCAGGAAATTGCTAAGATGGCTCATGCTCATGCTCATGATGCTCTTGTCTTGGTGGACAACAGTATAATGTCTCCTGTACTGTCACAACCTCTGGAATAGGCATGTAAATGGGGCAGGTCTGCCCCGCCCCACCCCACAAACATTTTGCCCCACCCCGGCTTAATCGGGGCGGGTCTGCCCCACCCCATTTGCCTCATTTAACTTTTTTTTTAGAAATATTAAATTATAATTTTAGAATTTTTCCTAAGCTTAAATATTATTTTTTATTGTAATATTTATATTTTACACTTGGTATCAACTACACCATTAAATATTATATATATTTTTTTATTTTACAAAATAAATACAAAAATAAGGATGAATTATATAAAACATATTTTTCAATATTTATAATTATTTCTAGTCTATATAGAATTAAAAATATTCTAAACTACATATAAAATGTCAATTTTACGTACTATGTATATAAGTAGCATGAGAGAATTGTGTTTGAGTATAGAAAAAAAAAAATCGAGGCAGGGCGGGGCTACCCCGCCTCCAATTCCGCTTCGTTTTTACCGGGGCAAAGATGCCCCATCAGGTCGGGGCCCCGCCCCGCGTCACCGCCCCATTTTGCTATGCCTACTCTGGAACTAGGAGCTGGTAGCAATATAAAACATGAACTTTACATTCTACTATGGCCCACCAAAAACTATCCCTTTTCCTTAATAGGAGGGTTTCCTTACTAGGAGGGATTGAAAAGTGTAATATAAATTTGGCATGTATTTCTCTTTTTGTCCTTAAAAATAAATAATAAAAATAAAAGTAATATGGATAATATTGTAAATATACTAATAATTTTTTAATAGCTTTTTCTTTCCTTCTGTTGACGCGGTTCTTCGCCAACAGGTAATTAAGAAGAGAAGAGAAAGAGATTAGTGCTTAGGTTGAACCAAAACAGATATATGATCTTAGAAATGAAAATGTGACTCAAGACACGTTTTTTAAGTGGTTCAAAGGTTAAAATCTTTCTACTCCACTAGTCTGTATTATTGCTATATATTGGATATTTGATTACAGGGTATTTCTTACAAGAGAGAATCCAACCTCTATTAACTCCCAATGTCTCCATATTTATAGGAGAAGGCACCTGGGAGTTGGTAAGAATGTCATCTCGTGACCTTCTTACCTATCGTATCAACTCTGTGGCATTCATGATTAATTCTTAAACCTGACACATAAGTGTGGTCAAATCAATAGGTAAGGAAATAATGGGCCGCACGGCCCAACCCAATCGTGGGTGCCTGAATACGCACGTTCCTGCTGCGTGTCCGAGAAGTCAGGGGTATATCAGACACGTGATGTATGATATATGCACGTTTACCTTGCGTGATTGACTTTATAAAGGGTCATAGCCTCCAACTCAAGCTCGCATCACGAGCTGGATGCTTCACACGACCTGCGACCTTCTGAGTCTGGGCTCAGTCCTTAGGTAATTTTGGCGGACCCTTAGGTTACCTCGAGCTAAAGAGGTAGGATCTTATGGCGGCAGCTCCGGTCTTGGGGATGTCCACGTGGTAATTATGATTAGGCCGTATCTCAGCTCACTAATCAGCTCGTGGGAAAACCAGGGCGTACACCTTCCAACTTACCAAACAAGTTTTAAGTAGATATCACATCCATGCTCTCTTTTTCATCTTTCCAAGATAAAAGATAGGAAGATTAATTTTGTCTTGTGCCTTTTTTGGCCTGTAATGATGGTGCCCTTCTTAAGCTTGGTTTTGTTTTGGTTTATATTTTATGCTAAAGTTTCTTAATCATGTCTTCTGCAATGGTACTAAATCAAGTATTCTTTATCACAATACTTTCGGCTGTATTTTCTCACATGAGGGTGGCCACTTTATAGTAATCCTGATCATTTGATTCCAATTGGTTTTCATCCCAGTATTCCACAAGTAAGCTATATTGCATATTTTACCTTCACTAGTAATTTATATACTTTTTAAGTTTTAACCCATTTCCAAAAAAATCATGTCAAGTATTCAAACCAAAGGTGCTCGCTTTTGATATGTCTTTTGTGCATTACTGCCTAGCAGTGGACTGAAAGTTATTTTTTGCTATGTTTAGTATATATTGATGATATTCTAGTATTTAATAAAGATTATAAGGTACATGAGTACCATTTTAAAAAGTTTGAATAGTATGGTTTAATTATTAGCAAAAAGAAAATGGAATTAGAAAAAAAATATATAAAGTTTCTAGGATCCGAAATAGGAAAAGAGAAAATAATATTACAAGATCATATTAGTAAAAAGATGTTAGATTTTTCTGAAAAGTCTGAAGATAATTTATTGGATTATTAAATTATGTCTGTTCAGATATTAAGAATTTATCAAAATTATTTGGCCTATAATGAAGATCAAACTTAATGGTCAAAGATACTTCAATAATGAAGATATTAAACTAGTAAAGAAAATAAAAAAAGTAGTAAAAAACTTACAAATTATCCTTTCCATTAATAACTAACTAAAATTATCCCTTCCATTAATAATTGACTATTTAATAATAGAAACAGATGGATGTGATAAGGGATGAGGAGCAGTATTAAAGAAAAAGCCTAATAAATATTTTAACAAAGACATTGAAGAAATATCAAGATATGCTTCAGGACAGTATAAAGAAAAAAGTATTACTAGTATTGATGCCAAAATAATGGCAATCGAATATTCCTTAGATGCATTTAATCTTTATTTAATTAATAGAAAATAATTTACTATTAGAACAAATTGCCAAGCAATAGTAAGCTTATGTGAAAATATGAGGCAAAATAATAAAAAATTAATGACTAATAATAGATGGACAAAGTTCCTTAATAATTTTATTATTAAAGGATGTAATCCTATTATTGAACATATTAAAGGAAAAGATAATTATTATGTTGATGTATTATCTCGATTAATTTATAATACAAATGGACCGACATCCATTTCGTCCAAGAATGTATAGGCTTGGAATACATCCCCTAGCCCAAATGGCAAACAGACAAGTAGTAGACCAAATAATATATAGTCAGCCAATGGAGAAAGGTGAGGCAATATCCTTCAGAGAATTAGTATTACATTGTTATGGTAATAGTGAAGCCAAGAATATCCCTCACAAGGCCATTAGTAAAGAACAACAATGTTTATTAGATAATATTCATTACACTTATCTATTTAATAACCCTAGATATTTCCAGGCAGTATTAAAATGCATAATAGAATACTTCCAAAGTAAGTAAAATTTTGATTATTATTTAGTATTTCGAGGGAAAAAACCAGGATTATATAAGTTATGGTAATCAGTAGCTAAAACAGTAAATAAATTTAATAACGCCATTTGGAAAGGGCAAGCAAAGTATGAAGAAGCTACTAAAACTGTTATTATGTATTGGAGTTTCAATAATTATGATGAGACAAAAGATAAGGGGAAAGAAAAAGTAACTAAATTAAATTGCCCCCATTGTATTTATTATAATAAAACAATAATAGAAAAAGATTTGGTAAACAAAAAATTAAAAGAAGAAAATGAGGCCTGCTGGGATCAAATTATCAGTCTTAAGCTTCAAGTGGATGCATTTCGACATCAGCTTCAACAATAGAACACTCCACCTATCGCCAATCAAGTAACCATGTCTACTAAAGACATACAATTTCTTATCAATAAAGCTGTCGACGAGAAAATAGAGGAGTGGAATAGTCAATATGATGGGACATATGATGCAGAAGACTCCATCGACCGACTTGAACTTGAGGACCCTACTATGGGAAATATGGGAAACATTACGATTTAAAGTCTGATTTAAAGATAAGATGCTCTTTTCACAAAGACCAAAGGTAGCCGCCCATGTGCTACACATCTTATCATTTTAGAAAAAACAAAATATTATAAGTGCTGAACCTTATCCTCACTTTAATAAAATAATAGATGATAAGTTTTTATTTCTGTATAAATATGCTAAGGATTCTGGCTTGTAGACTCACTTCTTTATTAAATCTTATTCTCTAAACTCAGAGAAACCTCTAAGTCTTGAAATCCATCAAACTTAGCTTTCTCTTTTCTTGTATAATATTTTATAAGTTTATTAATAAAATGAGTTGCTAAAACACCTTGCGATAGTAGAAGGTGATAGTGAATCTTTTTTAGAAATTCCAAGCTTTCTCAAAGATCTTCGATCTGGTATTTAAATTATTTCAAAAGGATAAAAACATTGGTTATTGCATATAATAGGAACTAGGCATTGCTTCTTTAAACTTGTTTATGCCATTGATAGGTTTGTTAAAAGTTGTGTTGAAGTTTACCCTAGATATGAATATGCATAGATACGTCACCTTTTATACGAGAAAATAATAAATTTACACGATAAGAAGATTATTTAGAAGAATTGCAGTTTCAGTAAAAATATTATATCCACACTTTACTATCATATGAATATAAATTTTATTCTCAAAACCCAAGTCTTTTTCATATCTATAAAAACAACTATTTTTATATCAATTATAAACTATATATCAGAAATTCTTATTTACTAAAAATATCAGGAATATATGAACGTACCTAGAAACATAGAAAATTATACCAATAAACTATGTCAACTCAGTATAGATAGTAACAATATAGATCTATTAATAAATAAACTAAAAGAAAGTCTAGATAATCAATTTAATAATTTATCACATAACATAGTAAACGCTCTTAACGAACATCATATCCAGTTATTAAACGAGGAATATAATATTAGCTATAAGTTTATATCTGGTCAAATAACTTTATTAGAAAGTATTAAAAGTGACATTTTCAAAAATAGAAATCAAACAGTCACAAATATTACTGATTATTAGTTGTCACCAATTTTCAAGCTTATAACATTATTAGTCTACAATAGTTGCCATTATTTGTATTTTACAATAATCCTACGATATATTATTAGACTTATCACTAATTTTCAAGCTTATAACATTATTAGCCTACAATAGTTGAATGTATTATTATATAGATCGTAATTATTATACCACCAATTTTTAAGCTTATAACATTATTAGCCTACAATAGTGGAATGTATTATTATATAGATCGTATTTATTATACCACTAATTTTCAAGCTTACAATTTTCCTTAAATATTCCTTTCTTTATTTCACAGTTTAAATTTTGAAATATGGTTGTCATCTTTTCCTTAAAAAGATAATACCTTATTTCGTAGAAGGATTAATTTTAGTCAAATAAATAAATAAAAGAAAAATGAAATATCCCTGAAAAGGGAATATAGCAGATCACGCATGACACAATCTAGGAACTGTGCCATGCGTGTAGCAGTACACTGATATTGTATTAGTGTTATTTTTATTTTATTTATTTAATTAATTAATAATTTAAAAATAGATTTTTTCAAATTTAGTAAGTTAGATATTCACCTAAATCAATTCCAATCATCATTATGATATTATTATTTTATTACTATTATTATTAGGAATAATAAGGTAATAGAATAATATATATATATGATATAGAATAATAAAAATGATATACATACACTAGAAACGCAATAGACAAGTCAGTAAGATTTCATAATTGTTTTCAGAATTTTTGTCAGACAAACACTACAACAAAAAATGTCATTTGCGTCAGTTTCTAACTGTCACAATTGAGTTTTTGCGTTAGTTTTATATGTGACGTGGAATCCCATGACGCAAACCAGGCTGACATTTGTGTCAGTGGGGTACTGCCACAAATGTCAAAAACGCGTTGTTTTTGCGTTAGTTGAGAACTGTCACATAAAGTATTAACCAGGGAAATTGCAAATATTTATACCAATTTCTCTGACCCATTTTGATAAAAAAAAACAGCAATAGAAATAGAAAAATAGCAGCATAAACAAAACACAACATTAATTTTTTTTAAACATTATCTAAAGTTAACATTTGTGATCAAATCTACAAAAGTAATTCAGATTTCAAAGTTAATCTATGTATATAGGTACTCTTGTGTTCTAAATTTCTAAGTATTAAACCTACTTAAACT
The DNA here is from genome assembly GCF_963169125.1 of Humulus lupulus. NCBI lineage: Eukaryota > Viridiplantae > Streptophyta > Magnoliopsida > Rosales > Cannabaceae > Humulus > Humulus lupulus. The sequence continues at coordinate 196,942,137 of NC_084795.1, forward strand.
AAAATTTCCTCACCAACTTGCTCATTTGCTAACTGAGATACATCATAATTGATTCAATCTACTCATCCCGTATCTCGTTGATTTCGTGAGCCGAATATGGTGTCGTATTCGTAAACTAATTAGAAAATATTTAAAATAATAAGTTAGAAATCATCCAAATAAAATCATGGACAATAGTTTAAATTAAAATTAAAAGGTAAAACAATGCCTCATTTTTCAAGTAGGTCTTTGGTCTAGGCTGTGAAATCAACTCTCTTGCAAACTTCATAATGTAAAAGCCACACTCGGTTGGCCCAGTTTGGTTTCGACACTATTACAACATAGATATCCAAATTTAAGTATTATATTTAGCAAGTTATTATAATAAAAAATATGTCAAAAACGTTAATACGATAAGTAATATAATTTACTTACCTTAGGAACACAAACTTTTAGATTGATGGACTCTTTTTGCCTTCGGTGTGTATCATATTGATCTAATGCCCTGCACAAAATATTAATATTTACCCAGATATGAGTTTGAAATGAAATCATAAATCAATTAAGTAATATGTATAACTTACATGATAATTATCTCCTTGATTTTCGGACGAAAATGTGAGTTTACAGGATCCAAAAAAGCTATCGAAGGACTGTGTGACTGAATTAATACCAACATCCAATGATAGCTACAATAAAAATAACTTGTGTAAGATATTTATCAATAAAAAAAATATATGAATATCAAATTAAGTTGACTTACTTGTTGTTCCAAGGACAAATTCAAAAGTGTGTCTCTTGCTCCATCTGTAGAAACCGATCGAAGAGATTTTTAGCACATGTTTCATTGGTTCCTGCATTAGTGGACACTAAAGCGGGATGCATGAAAGTGTACATGTGGTTCAACCCCTTCGTTTGCACTAAATCATCGAGCAAACTACATATAATTAAAAAAGTCAATAAACTATTAAATTTGAAGTTACACTAAATAAACTAAAAGATTATAAACACCATTGTACCTCATATATAATGCTAGCTTAGTCTGTCCGATCATCTCATAATTGCAAAAATGGAGGATATCATCTTTCCCTAACAGAGCGATAGTTTGGAGTCCAAATTCCCTTTCTACAATTGGAATTTCTACCACGCGGTCAACTTTCCATTTATCAATAAATTCACCAAACACTTCAACATTCTTGTCATAGGCACTTTTGTAGGCTCCTGTGTTAATGCCTTTATTCTTTTCTTTGATTGTCTTGGTTGTTGAGTAGAGGGCGCAAGTGACTTTTCATTTGTTCATTAGTAAGGACCCAATGTTGCAGCCATCCAACATCGTAACCGACTGCTTGTCCAACCAATATATAACCTTTCATTGTAAGCGGATGCGGCAAACTAGCGTTCTCTTGAATAGATACTGTAACGCCCTACTACCTTAGAGTTGTTACTAAGTGAGTTTAAAATGTGCACTTAACTAGCTAACCAAGCATTTAACTCAAAAGTGTAACTAACTGTATTAAAATCACATAATTTGAAAATGTAAACATTCATTGAAAATTATAAGTGCTTTACATTAGGGATCCCGAAAATACTGTTTATAAATATTTACAACTCAAAATATGTTTTAAGTCGACTAAATGACAAAATAGGATTCAGTACAAAGCATCTCCCAAAAATACCCCTGGCCGTGGCAGCCAGGCAGACTAGACATGTACGCATCGCCTCATGCTCTCCATACTCATGGTTGGTTGACTTTCCCCTTACCCTTACCTGCACCACAGAGCACCCATGAGCCGAAGTCCAGCAAGAAAACTCCACACAAATAGATAACATATGCATATCAATTACTCAGCATATAACAAATATGTCAACAGGCTAAACACGTACGGCCATGCCGTCCCGGGCGCTTTACCAGGCCCTGGGTTCACAGTCTACACCGTAAGGATATCCCAGGTATCCTTTAGGGTCTTACCCTGGCAACTCGCACTCCGCGTGCTAAACGCTGCTCCCGGCCCTCTTGCCGTTCTCAGCCTTCACCATTCCCGTGTTGGTTTTTATTGATCAAATCAGAGATTATACGCAGTGGAACAACAATCAAATTGTTAGTTTAATCCCATAAGATTTCTAGATCTACTTCTTCACATACATATATATATATATATATTGAATCAATGACAAGAATAGAAAAATTACCTCAGGTCCTTCCTTGCTGCTATCTTTTTGTATGGCTAAATCCTTGAGATCTCACACCAAGATCTTCCAAAATGTTCTCAGCACACAAAGAACGAGTGTGGGCTCGCTATACAAACAATAGGCAAAAAACTATTTATCAGATGTTCTCAACACATGAGATCTGATAAAGTTTGGACCTAGGTTTTGTGAAGAACAATGACTTTTGTTTATGTCACTGTTCTCTTTCTCTGAGAGAGATTTCTAGATATTTTTCTATCCCTGAAAAGTTACGTTCTCGAAAAAACTGATATCCTATATTTAATATATCCTATATATTAAAATATTTGTTATTTTAAACAAATTCAAAATAACTGATCAGTTATCAGATTTTTGTTTAAATAATAATATTTTAATCATATTAAAATATCTCATTATTTATTTAATATTTAAATAACTAAAATTGTGGAATCAAGAGACTGAGTATACTCTCTTATACGTGTAGCACAGTGCCACACGTGTACCACATGCTTGTGATGGCATGTGATTTTTCCCAATTTTTTATTATTATTTAAATACCAAAAATCCCAAAAATAAATTAATTCAAAATTAATTATATTTTTGTTAAATCAAATAATTAATTAATTAATTACACATAATTAATTAATAATTATGTTTGATACATAGAAAAATATTTTACTTATCACATAAGTCCTTTTTGCCCATTTTTGTATTTACCTTTGTCAGTGTTTGTTTGAGCCATTTCGGGGACCATGGACCTATAACATTAAGCTCCAATAAATTGAAACTAAATAATTAAACTCTTTAATTATAATAGTTAATTTATTAATTATGATATTACTCCACTATAAATTCAGAATTGCACTCTTTATGTTATAGATATACGTTTACATAAATCTTTTTCTTAAGTCGTCAATTGATATAACCATCTTACAATAGTTCAACCCTCTAATTAATTAGTTCATAAATTAGAATGGAAGAATTACCATTTTACCTTTCTAATTTACTTCTTATTCCTTAAGTACCATCAATTCACTAGTGCATAATTAATCTATAATCTAATTATAGATTTGAGCTCAAAATCATTCAGTTCCAGAATTAACCCTTAAGGGAACTAATATACGATCCGTTAGGAAAGATTAGATTCCGTATTGTTGATACATGTTCCCAGCCATCCATGATATTAAACATTAGCCTCATTCTTTGAAGAGACCTTAACGAATGAATCAAAAGATTTAATAAACATGAACAGGAGTTCATGAACACTTAGGATTTAGGTTGATCTATAAATGATCATCAATTATGATATGAATTACAAGTCTTTATTATTAAATGGTTTTTTTGATAAAGACTTTAATTCATGTCGGTCCATGTCATATATAATCATATTACATAAAGCACATTTACCAATATGTCTTTCCACATCAATAATCAGAATCTAGATTATTTGTATCATTATGATACTCAGTAAACCGTACTTACAACTCCAATGAAAGAATTCCATAACTTTAATTTGTTGTTGTTAACTATTTTTATTCATTCATGTGATCTTAATTCTCTCGTACTAATACAAGATCACATCCTCAATAATGAATATGGAATTTTTTTCCTGATATTTACAAAATTATTCAAACAATAATTTAACAATCTAAATATGACAATAATAATAAACCATCGTATTTATTTATTCACAGAAAAAAAAATGTCTTTACATGCTTTTAGGACACACTCCTAACAATCTCCCACTTGTACTTAAAGCAAGTGAGGCATTTCTCTCAATCCCATATTACGTACATGACCCTCGAATTGCTTTGCTGGATGCGTCTTCGTGAACGGGTCCGCCAGGTTGTGTTCTGATGCGATTTTCAGAATGGTCACATCTCCTCTATGTACGATTTCTTTGACTAAGTGGTATTTGCGCTCTATATGCTTTCCCCTCTTGTGGCTTCTTGGTTCTTTAGAATTGGCCACTGTTCCACTGTTGTCACAGTAAAGAATAAGTGGTTTCTCCACTTCTGGAATTACTTCCAAATCTGTGTAGAACTTTTTCAGCCAAACTGCTTCCTTAGCTGCTTCACAAGCTGCTATGTATTCAGCTTCCATGGTTGAACCAGCTATACTGGATTGCTTAATGCTTCTCCAGAAAACTGCTCCACCACCAAGAGTGAATACTGACCCAGAAGTAGACTTTCTACTATCCTTGTCAGATTGAAAATCTGAGTCAGTGTATCCAGTAGGTTCGAGGTCACTACCCGAATATACTAGCATATAGTCTCTCGTTCTCCTGAGATACTTGAGAATATGTTTCACCGCAATCCAGTGTTCCAAACCTGGATTTGATTGATAATGACTGACAATCCCTATTGCATAACATATGTCAGGTTTAGTACATAACATTGCATACATTAGGCTCCCTACAGCTGATGCATAAGGATACTTTCTCATATCCTCTTGCTCTTGTGGTGTCTTCGGACACTGATCTTTGCAAAGAGTAATTCCATGTCTGGTTGGCAATCGACCCTTTTTGGAATTCTCCATAGAGAATCTTTCAAGCACTTTATCAATATAATTTGCTTGTGAAAGTGCTAGGAGCTTGTTCTTTCTATCTCTTAGAATTTTAATGCATAGAACATAGCTCGCTTCTCCCAAATCTTTCATTTGAAATTTTTCAGCCAACCATTTCTTTACATTTGATAATATCTCTACATCATTCCCAATGAGTAGGATATCATCAACGTAAAGAACTAAGAAAACCACAATTTTTCCTTTGATGTATGTATAAACACATGCTTCGTCAACATTTTGTTCGAAACCATATGTTTTAATAGTTTCATCAAATGTTAAGTTCCAAGATCTTGATGCTTGTTTCAATCCATATATGGATTTCAACAATTTGCATACCTTTTGATCTTGATCCTTCTTTATAAACCCTTCTGGTTGTTCCATATAAATGGTTTCATCAAGGTGGCCATTCAGAAAAGCTGTCTTGACGTCCATTTGCCATATCTCATAATTATAGATGGCAGCTATGGATAAGAGTATGCGAATGGACTTAAGCATGGCCACAGGATAAAATGTTTCTTCATAGTCCACACCCTCTCTTTGTGTGTATCCTTTGGCTACAAGCCTTGCTTTATAGGTTTCTACCTTTCCATCTGCACCCTTTTTCTTCTTGTAGATCCATTTGCATCCAATGGCATTAACATTGTCAGGAAGATCTACAAGTTCCCAGACTGAAATGGAATACATTGATTCCATTTCTTGATTCATGGCATCTTGCCACTTATCAACATCAGGGTCTTCCATTTCTTCTTTAAAAGTCAATGGATCGTCCTTTTCAGTATCTGATACAAGAACGTGTGCCTCATGTTCGTAGCGAATAAGTTGTCTCACAATCCTCCCACTACGACGTTGCACTGGTTTTTCCTTTTCAGGAAATGTGGTTTCTTTGGTTGTTTTGTCATTAATTGTTGCTGGTGACTTTGCGACTTCATTTGAGACCATCTCCTCCAGTACAACTTTACTGCGAGGTTTGTGGTTATTAACATAGTCATATTAAAAAAAAGTTGCATTTTTCAAAAAATGTTTTATTTTCTTTTGGACTATAGTAAGTTCCACCTCCAGTCTCTTTGGAATATCCCACAAACATACATACTTCAGAGCGCATTTCCAACTTCCTGGTCTTCCTATTAAGCACGTATGCACGACACCCCCAATTCTAAAATGATGTAAACTAAGTTTACAACCATTCCATAATTCTATGGATGTATTTTGGATAGACTTAGGTGGAACATCATTCAATGTGTTTAGAACACATTGAATCGTATAGCCCCTGAATGACAGTGGTAATGATGAGAAACTCATCATTCATCTAACCATATCTAGTAACGTTCTATTCCGACTTTCTGAAACATCATTTTACTGTGTTGTTTCAGGTGTAGTGAGTTGGAATTGAATGCCATGCTCACGTTGATGGTTCTTGAATTCACAGTCCAAGTACTCTCTTCCTCGATCAGATCGAAGTGCTTTTTAGTGATTTACCTACTTGCTTTTTAGCCTCTGCTTGAAATTCTTTGAACTTTCCAAAAGTCTCAGATTTTATTTGCATTAAGTATAGGTAACCATATCTCGAATAATCGTTAATGAAAGTGACGAAATATTCATAGCCTCTTTTTGCTTGTACATTAAGTGGATTGCTAACATCCATGTGTACTAACTGAAGTGGTTCTGTGGCTCTTGAACCTTTAGCAAAGAAAGGTCTCTTGGTCATTTTGTTTTCTAGACAGGATTTACAAACAGGGAGAGATCCAATTAATGGTTCTCTTAAAGGACTATCCTTTACAAGCCTATTTATTCTGTCTAGACCAATATGACCCAATCTCAAGTGCTACAGATATGTTTCACTATTGGAATCAGTTTAATAGATATAGGATTAGCTGTTTTAAATAATTCAGAATTATAAAAAAAAATTTCATAAGTATGTAAACTTTGTTTATCCCAAAGCATTTGCATAACAAGTAAATAGATAATTTCTTTAAATAATAACTACTTTATTAATAAAAGAAATAAATGTTATGCAAAAATAGAAATAAGTTTCCAAACATTAATAATCAAAATTACTAACAACAAAATTTATAGACTTGTAGTATTCTTTGTTTAAAGAAATCTAAAATTTCTAAAACAAAATAAAGAAATTTAAATTGTTCAACTAACAATAAAATTACTAAATAAAAACTACACTCCAACTTCTCAAGCTCTTTACTTGCTATTCAAATCCTCATCAGTCTCTTCCTCCTTTTCAGGATTCTGATTCTGCAAAAGGAAAACAAAAGAAAAATAGTTTAGTGGCATATATTTTTGAATCTCCTATCCAAAATTTTGAATATGATATTCATAGTATTTGAATCTAATATTCAAAGTTGAAAAATATATGTGTGAATCTTATTCACCTTTTTCGTTTGATATAAACGATGACACTTAGCATAGACTTCTTCTGTCATTGCTTGCCACATCTCATGTGCTGAGTCATAGTGTGTATATTTTTCCTTTGTTTCGTCAGGCATGGTTGAAAGCATGCAATAACGTGCCAACCGATCGGATTTCATCCAATTTGCATATTTTTCTTCTGCTTCATAGCTAGTAGCCAGATGTGGTTCTATTGGAGGTTTTTCACAGACAGTTGACATCATCTTCTTATAAGAAAAAATAGTCAACATGCCTCGAAACCAGTGTTGCATATTTTCAGGTTCAAAAACCAAGGATTTGATAAATGCATCGGTGTGTAATTCACCAATAGACATTTTGCTGGTAATAAATAAGTACAAATAAATATTATTATATTTAGAAAAATAAATATCAAAATTTTTGGAAATTAAACGTGATGCATGAGCACAATTAAAACACATAAAATAAAGATTAATTTCCACGATAAAATTTTCTAACAATTAAAGTGCCACCTTAGGGTCGGTCAAATTAATTTTAGAGAATTATAAGACATTCTTATCTTTATTGTTTAAAACTTAAAATAACTCTTTATTTTCTCTTTTAAACATCAAAGTACCGCTTAGTTTGGTCAAGTTATGATTATCCACTGCACGAGCTTAATCATAACTTTGTGAGTGTAACCCATTATTTCAGAGTTCATGACTTAACTTAGGACATGCCGCCTTAGGGTCGGTCAAGCCTAAAATACATCATTAGTTCCTATCTATGTAAGAAATACAACTTTGCTATTGATATGTCCAGACACCTTCCTTAGGAGGACGAAAACAAAGCCGTCGCGAGGTGCTATTCATATCTCACGGTGTTATATTAATAATGGAGACCATGGGTTATGTTTGAGAAATCAACTCTCTCCCACTCACTATTTTGAAATAAGTGTTTTTAACCTAATTAATTCCAAATTAATTATAACATCTTTAAACCTTATGAACATAATTAAAATTAGAAAGAAAGCGAGTTTCTAGGTCCATATCCAATTTTAAATTACCAATCATGTTCATCTAATCTTTACTAAAAAACACTTTTAAAAAAAAGTTGGTTTAAAGAAATTAAGTCATAAAGACTTAAAATTTGGTGTGATATTTTACCAAGTTTTCAAAATAAAACTAAGTAATTTACATGCAACTGATTTCACAAAACAATTCATATAAACATATAGGACAATCCTAATAATCATGTTTCTACTAATGAGATGCATGATTATGACTGTGTGGGTTTTCATGTATGGCATACAATGCATGAACATGTTATCAATCACATCAATGCATGAAAATAATTATTTAAATAAATAAATAAACAATAAATGTTGAACCGGGTGCTTTTGGGTATTTCTAATTTTACAACCATTTTATAAAATTAAAATAAAATAAATAAAATAAAACTGCCTTGATCTCCATTGGGCTTCTTTACTTTATTGTCGGTAGAAAATGTGACATTGTTGGTCCAGAATAATAATAAGAAAACAATTTTCAAATTATTTTGATTAATTAAAACAAACTTTTAAAAAATCATTATTTTTATTTTTCTTTTTAATTAAAACTGAAATGAATTTAAATTAAAATCTATTATTTTGAAAAAATAAATTTTAAATAAGATATTAAATTTTTTTTGTTAAGATAACAAAAATATCTCATTATTTAAATATCAGATTTCAAAAATAGGATATTTGAACAATTTAAAATTTTAAAAAAATAACATATTAATTTCAGAAAAAATAAAAAAATAAAAAAAATTCAGGACCAGTCAGGCAGGGACACGTGGCGTTAAACGGGGCCGCCGGGGCTGGATTGTACGGATCCGTATGGACTCGTCCGTACGGTTGTCCATACGGTGTCCGTACGACGTCCTGGCTTCGGCTCGGAGGTCGGCCTCGGAGGATCGGTGGCTGAAATCTGAATCCCGGGCTCCGTTCTGACTTTTGTGTGATCAGAATTACAATTTTATGGTGTCAAAAACCAAATAAAATTACATAAATCCTATGCCCTTTAATGGCTTACACAATGATCTAATCATAAACAAATCCTAACCCAAAAACACCATACAATTAACGATTCAACATTCCTACGCATTCAATCACATTAAGCCATCCATTCATTCATCAAAATAAATAAATGCATAAAATTAAACCCACACAGATTCAATACATATATATGTGAAGATGGCTCTCGTACCATTTGTTGGCTTTTATTGATCAAATTAGAGATTATACACATCGGAACAACAATCAAATTGTTAGTTTAATCCTATAAGATTTCTAGATCTACTTCTTCACATACATATATATATTGAATCAATGATAAGAATAAAAAAATTACCTCAGGTCCTTCCTTGATGCTATCTTTTTGTATGGCTAAATCCTTGAGATCTCACACCAAGATCTTCCAAAATGTTCTCAGCACACAAAGAACGAGTGTGGGCTCGCTATACAAACAATAGGCAAAAAACTATTGATCAGATGTTCTCAACACATGAGATCTGATAAAGTTTGGACCTAGGTTTTGTGAAGAACAATGACTTTTGTTTATGTCACTGTTCTCTTTCTCTAAGAGAGATTTCTAGATATTTTCTATCCCTGAAAAGTTATGTTCTCGAAAAAACTGATATCCTATATATTAAAATATTTGTTATATTAAACAAATTCAAAATAACTGATCAGTTATCAGATTTTTGTTTAAATAATAATATTTTAATCATATTAAAATATTTCATTATTTATTTAATATTTAAATAACTAAAATTGTGGAATCAAGAGATTGAGTACACTCTCTTATGCGTGTAGCACAGTGCCTGTGCACTGTGCCACACGTGTACCACATGCCTATGATGACATGTGATTTTTCCCAATTTTTTATTATTATTTAAATACCAAAAATCCCAAAAATAAATTAATTCAAAATTAATTATATTTTTGTTAAATCAAATAATTAATTAATTCAAAATTAATTATATTTTTGTTAAATCAAATAAATAATTAATTACACATAATTAATTAATAATTATGTTTGATACATAGAAAAATATTTTACTTATCACATAAGTCCTTTTTGTATTTACCTTTGTCAGTGTTTGTTTGAGCCATTTCGGGGACCATGGACCTATAACATTAAGCTCCAATAAATTGAAACTAAATAATTAAACTCTTTAATTATAATAGTTAATTTATTAATTATGATATTACTCCACTATAAATTCAGAATTGCACTCTTTATGTTATAGATATACTTTTACAGAAATCTTTTTCTTAAGTCGTCCATTGATATAACCATCTTACAATAGTTCAACCCTCTAATTAATTAGTTCATAAATTAGAATGGAAGAATTACCATTTTACCTTTCTAATTTACTTCTTATTCCTTAAGTACCATCAATTCACTAGTGAATAATTAATCTATAATCTAATTATAGATTTGAGCTCAAAATCATTCAGTTCCAGAATTAACCCTTAAGGGAACTAATATACGATCCGTTAGGAAAGATTAGATTCCGTATTGTTGATACATATTCCCAGCCATCCATGATATTAAATCTCCAAAACAAAAGTCATTAGCCTCATTCTTTGAAGAGACCTTAACGAATGAATCAAAAGATTTAATAAACATGAACAGGAGTTCATGAACACTCATGATTTAGGTTGATCTATAAATGATCATCAGTTATGATATGAGTTACAAGTCTTTATTATTAAATGGTTTTTTTGATAAAGACTTTAATTCATATCGGTCCATGTCATATATAATCATATTACATAAAGCACCTTTACCAAGATGTCTTTCCACATCAATAATCCGAATCTAGATTATTTGTATCATTATGATGCTCAGTAAACTGTACTTACAACTCCAATTAAAGAATTCCATAACTTTAATTTGTTGTTGTTGACTATTTTTATTCACTCATGTGATCTTAATTCTCTCGTACTAATACAAGATCACATCCTCAATAATGAATATGGAATTTTTTTATGATATTTACAAAATTATTCAAACAATAATTTAACAATCTAAATATGACAATAATAATAAACCATCGTATTTATTTATTCACAGAAAAAAAAATGTCTTTACATGCTTTTAGGACACACTCCTAACATCCCGGCCCTTGCCGTTCTCGGCCTTCACCGTTCCTGGCTCTTGCCGATCATTTACATATTGCATACATAGCATAATTAATCAAACACTTAAACATGTATTAACATAATCAATGGGTTATTCCCTGCATATAATCATATAGGGTCGTGCCCTACAACAAAACTATGGGGCCTCGCCCTGCTCTATGGGTACAGCGGTTTTCTTACCTGTGTCCCGATCTTCTTGAGCACTGAAATCTCGAGCATGGTCCTCTAACCCGAGCCTCGCTGAAAACCTAGTCACAACACATACATAGCACTCTCATTACTAACCAGTTTATAATCATCTCCCGGAACCAATCCCATGCTCTCGGGACCTCCCGTTTTCCCCCATAAGGTAGTGGAAGCATCCCTCGAGCCCCTTGAGCTAAAACCCCAAAAGCACATTTTTCCCTTGCCTAGAGATTGGCCTAGCACCGCAACACAACCCTTTAGGGGCCACGGCGCCCAGAATGATGCCTTCCTCCTTATTCAACCTAGCGCCGCGGCGCAGAAGAACAGGGCCGCGACGCTCATACGCGAACCCAGAAAACTGAGTTTTTCCCCAACATTTTCCCGAGCCAAAACTTTTCCAAATCAATCCCAAGATACTCCCAAGTCCCAAATCAACTTTAAACCCCAAATAGCTTAAATATGCATTTAAACTCAGAAACAACAACAACTAGCTTAAATACACATTCAAACCCATAATTCACCAAGTGGTTTAAAACTTCATAAAACTTAAACCATAACAGAGCATAACCTCATAAATACATGAAACTCTCACCTCAAATGGAGATTCGACCTTGAGCTGCTTTCCCTATCCAATTTCAAGGTCAATTCCACTAATCCTAATCTGAATTTTACTCCAATAATCCACAGGACAACACACAATTCAACTCTCAAACCATAACATTCTTAGCTGAATTTTACAAGATAATTACTCAGATTTCCTTACCTCAATATGCAGAACAATCCTCTAGTTTTTCCTTGGCTTGATTCCCCTCTTGATCCCACAAAACACTAGAGATCTTCCTTCCTTCCTGTAACGCCCTACTACCTTAGAGCCGTTACTAAGTGAGTTTAAAACAGAAATTGTGCATTTAATTGACTCTAAGTGGTTTCTAAAACCAAAAGTGTGAATAAATCAGAGTTTAAGGCTGTACTCTTCGAAAATGATTAGTTTCATTGAAAACGTTAAATGTAAAACATCTGGGATCCCAAAATGAGGTTTACAAAATATTTACAACTCAAAAATAGATTTACACTTGATCAGTTATCAAAAGAATGATTTAATACAGCCATATACAAAATGCCCCCAACCAACGCAGTCAAGCAGGCCGAACATGTACGCGCCGCCCCCCACGCTCTCCATACTCATGGCCGGTTGACTGACTCCTTGCTTCTACCTGCCACACGGAGCACCCGTAAGCTGAAGCCCAGCAAGAAAACCCAAATAATACATAACATATGCAATTCATATAGCTGGCATAATTCACTGATAAATAGGAAAACCATCATAATAAACAAGCACGGCCATGCCGCCCCAGAGGCCTTACCAAAGCCTGGGGTTTCAGTTCTCACCGCGAGGATAACTCATGTATCTCTTGGGTCCCACCCTGAATATAAGCATCCCATGTGCTGTGTGTTACTTTCGGCCCCACGGCCGTACCCGGCCTACGCCGCACTCGGCCCTTGCCGTTTATTTCATTATAATCACACATATAGTACATTCGAAATAATCATTCACACGCATTATGATTCATTTAAGGTTAAACATTTGCACATAATACAGTCTGGGGCCATGCCCTGCAATCACACAGTGGGGCCATGCCCTATTCTCGGGTGTTACAGTTTTCTTACCTTTAGATTCAGTAGCCTTGATCAACCTGACTCCTTGAGCACGATCTTACCCGAGCCCTAGCGTTTACCTAAGCAAAATCCACAAGTCAAAGTCATCACCAATCCTCAAGTCCGAAACCTAGCCTCGGGAGTAATCCCGAGCCCTCGGGAAGTCCTAGATCCCCAAAACAAAGTGGCGGAATCAAGCCCCGAACCCTAGGTCAAAATCCCTTCACAAAAGCCCAAAAATCCCCTCTGTGAACAGTGCAGCGCTACAGCGCTCAAAAGAGGGCGCTGTAGCGCTACAAGCAGAACCACCCTCACCAGACAGGGGCTAGCGCTACAGCGCCCCCTGCCTAGCGCTAGTTGCAGCAGACCAAAACCAAAAATCGCATCTTGCGATTTTCTTCCCCCATTTCGACCCCAAACTTGCCCAACTCTTTCTCAAGCCCAAAAAAAAACTTATACACACCACAAACTCATCCCAAGCACCCCATGAACTCAATCCCAAGCTCAAGCAACCCACAATTCAAAATCTAACCCAATGAACCCAAAAACCAGAAAATCACTCAAACAACAAGGATAGGGTCTTAGAAATCATACCGTGGGTGGAATTTCGACCTTGAACTGAACCCTAGACCTCCTTGGCTTGCACCTTCACAACCTTGACCTGTTTTCCCCAAAAACCCCATCCATTTAGCTCAAAACACAGCTCAAAACCAGCAAAACCCTAAAACTGAAAACCTCAAGAACTTACCTCAAATCTCTGATGTGATCTTGCTAATCCCTTGCCAATCCTCAAGCCTAGCTTAGGATCCTTGATGCTCAGCTAACCCTAGCTTTCCACTGAGCTTAACCTCAAGAAAAATCAAGTGAAATGGTTGGGAGAGCCACAAACCGAATCTTCAAAGCCAAGCCCTTCAGTTTTCCCTCTCTTCCTTCTCTTCCTTCTTTCTTTCTTTTCAGCCTATGCTTTTCTCTACAAAATCCACTAAGTATAAAGACCTTCTTTATTTTATCTCTTACAAGCCTAATGACCAAAATGCCCTCCCTTACTAATTCTAAACCTTTATGTCCATAAAGGGGCATTTTAGTCATATTACCCAAATTCCCACTAATTCCTCAAGTGTTCCTAATAATTCCCGCTCGCTACCCAATACCGGATTAATCATCAAATATATTCCCAGATTCTCAAATAAACTCCCCAGGCTTAACCCAAGCCTGGTACAGGTTCCCGCTTTGGCTTTCCGCTAACCCGCTCATTCTAGGATCGTCTCGAGTCATAGATCACAGGTATCAACATAGTCATGCCCAACATGGCCAAATTACAAATATGCTCAATCAGGTCTACATGCATACTAATTCACATAGTCACGCATCACAATTAATCACAAAATCATATAACGTGCATTAAATCATAATCATGCATAAAACTCATTAAAGACACACACACAGAATTCCTTTATGCCCTCCAGGCACACTATCCCAGGCCCTAAGCCTTAATACCGAATTTGGGGTTGTTACACTTCCTTCTTGGTTTCTAGTTCTCTCTAGAGCTCCCAAAGCACAATTCTTGCATAAGCCAAAATGTGAGAACGTTCTAAGCTTTTCCCTCAGCCAAAGCTTAACTACCACCTAAGCCAAATGACCCAATTACCCTCCTTTCTAACTTAGATTCTAGCTAATCCTCAAGGGCATCCTAGACTTTTCCTTAATCTCTTGCAAGAATACCACTTTCCCACTTAAAACAACTATCCTCAAGAGTTACCTATAGTTACCCAAGTTACCAAAGTGTCACTAACCATTTCTCAATAATTCTCATACTCAAGTTACAATATTCCCAAAATACCCCTAGGCTCCTCCCGAGCCGGGTATTTAACCCCGTTGTGACTTTTAGCAAAATAACTCCCTAGGACCGTCTCGGAACGTGCATCACAGTTATATCACCACTCACACGTGGTATCAATCACAACATATACAAATATTACATTTATGCCCTCAGCGACCTAAAATTACAAATATGCCCCTAACAACCAAATGGGGCCTGCATGCATTTCTAATCACATATTCATTAAATTCACATATTAATACCATATAACAATTATTGCCCTCTAGGCACGCTAATCAAGACCCCAAGCCTTATTAGCAAATTTAGGCTGCTACAGCTACCTCAACTCTCACATGATAATTTACAGAAGGCAGTTGAACGCTATGTATTTTTGTGCAACAGGTGCTTAAAAGTTTCTCCTCTGCAACTATATTTTGTGTCGAACCAAGACACAACTTACAATTAATCTGTTAGATTTTTTGATAAACTAGTTTATTTTTACTTTATCAAATATATGAAATAATGAATTAATAAGAAACTAGTACCTCATCAGGAAAATTTGACTGTGGTGATGGGGGAGCACATGGTGTCTGTGTTGGTGGTGGAGGAGCATATGGCACCTGGAGGGTGGTCAGTGAGCATATGATGTCCATGTCGGTGGTGGAGGAGCATATGGTGCCTGTGTCGGTGGTGGAGGGGCATATGGTGCGTGTGGTGTGTTTGAGGCTCTTCCTACACCTGAACCAGATGCATTTGATGATCCAAATACACCGCTCTATTGAGATGCAATATGCGCCTTCAACTAGTTTAACTTTTTCTCCTGTTGACGTGCCCTTTCTTCAGATTGACGCCATTTCTGTTCAAGGTCTTTATAACGAGCATCTTCCACATCTTTTTGTTTGTGATTGAATCTTTTTGGCGGTGGGATATGAAAAAATTGACGGGGAGTGACATGTGCACCAATCCTCCTAACACGTCCCCCATGCTCTAGAGTGCCTAATGCTATTGTTAGTATATCGTTTGAATCTTCCTCCAACAATCCGCCTTCTGCTACTTTTTGCCTGTATTTTGCCTATATACATAGTTAGTAAATCAATTAGAATTTAACACACACATTAATCATTAAAATTATTTAAAAAAATTGAAGAACACTTACAACCCTCTTCACCACCTCTTGAGCTTCTTCATTAATAACTTCTCATTTCTTATTCATATGTACCCGTGTCCACATCTCAGATCTGTCATATTTGGTCAACTCATGACCCAATTCCTGTTCCATTTGTTGCTCTATCAGTGCATAACCACCACGCCCTAAGTGATGTGGATACTTATTATGAGCTCGAGCATCTTGTTTTTTTTCCTCATCCCTTCCCAATTTGGGGTTAGTCTTTTCGCAACAAATTTTTTCCAATCTTCATGTTTGTAATACTCGACGTAGTCTGATGGCAGCTTGACAAGAAGCTCATGAGCTACATTCTTATATACATAAATAAGATCTTTTGTTAGTCTTGTTTTCCAATTTCTTCATGTTTTTCCTGCTTCTTTGAGGATGTCTGTTTTAGAAGAATTTGGAAGTTTGAACATAGTCTGCACAAACAAACCCAAAAATATTAAACTTTTTTCAATAGATTAATTTGTTAGGATAAATTTAATAGTTAATATTATAGCTTCCCTGTATTTGACCCCATATAATCTCATTTTTATCCTTTGGCATTTGTTTCCAATTGTCGACATCTAAATGAAGGATTGTACGTGATAGAAGACCAATGGTGTTGTTCATCTTGATCTCCCCTTTTCCCATCGCTCGACCAAAATGATTGTACTCGACCTCATAATTTTGACCCTCACTTCTTACTTTGAATACATCACTACAAGTCGATTTGCCCTTGTACTTCTTATCTTGTGTATTTGTTGGTGCGGTAGGATTAATCCCCTCCAAACCATTACCATCATCATCAACAAACGGATTGCCCTCATCATCATATGATTAATCCATAATCAATAAATCTGCAATTAAGTAAACAAAAATATTATCTGGTATAAACCTCCTAAATACATAAAAAAAAATCACAAAATTAATATATATACCTTTAATTATCTACCTACAACCCTTCACCATTCTCGTGTATATAGTCATCATCATTATCAATGGTGAAATCAATAGGCAGTGACGCTTGTTTAAGTATAATATCATCGCTCCCAGACTCTTTGATCAGATAATCTTTCGGTTGAATTATTAGGACAACTGACCATCGAGCATCTATTGGATCACTCACATAAAATACTTACTTGGCTTGTGACGCCATTATAAAGCGGTCAGATTTATGTCCTATTCAGGTTAAGTCCACCAGTGTGAATCCTAAGTCATCTGTTTTGACCCCGTTATCACTTTTCACCCAATCACACAAGAAGAGAAGAATTCGAATAGTCACACGGTCCATGGTGTTGAATTGAGTACCGTGAATATAATAGCATATTGGGGTTTTATGCCCTAATTAAAACCCAATTTCTTTGTAATCTCATTTTATTATCAATAAAAGAATATAAATCATTTTTTGACTTGGTCAATCACTTTGCTCACATGTTTTATTTTCATGATTATTTGTTTAATATAAACTTCTATTAAATCCCGATAATATAGCTAATCGTATTTATAGTGACGTAATCACAGTGGAATATAAATATGATTATATGTTCAAAATAAGTTAGTCCTAGGATTAGTTAGTGCACAGAATTTACACTGACTTGCCAATCTACGATATGATCTACTTACACATTATGGTGTTATGTTCTTTCTAGAACATTAGCAAAGTAAATAAGATCAGATGTATTTGTTACATCGGACAGGACCGATATTGACAGTTGATAAGATAAGTAAACATACTGTTATTATCTATTTTAGTCATATCATATAGTTGACCATAGGTCAATTCAATCTCAATTTTGAGTGGTTAGTATTCTAACTGATTGTATTGTTTGAGTTCTTTGACTTGTTCATTACCAGCTTACCCTACGGACTAGCCCATACTTACATCTTGGGAGCTCGGTAGTATAATTGAGTGGGAGTGTTAATCATAGATATGAACATCTATAGCTTCTAATGAAGAAGTGAAATGATGGTTTCCTTTTAGTTTGGTTCAAGGTGTTAAATGATAGAGATCTCATTTCAGTAATTGAATTAGTTTACTGAAATATCATTTACAAGGAACTAAGTGTTTTAAGGAAAAAATACAATGAGGGGTAAAACAGTATTTTAGTCCTATCTCATTGTAGACCATTTATAGAGGATTGAGTGACAATTGTGGTTGTAACAATGGATAATTAGTAGCATATCTATATTTTTTATAGAGCGTTCTATGAATTCAAGAGTGCAATTCTGAGTCTATAGTGGAGTCACGAGGAATTAATAAGTTAGTAAATTTATTTGTTAGATTTATGATAACTTATTGGAGCTTGATTTCATAGGCCCATGGTCCCCATTGTACCTTGGATAAAATCATCTAGATAGTCTCAATTAATTGATTTAATTATCAATTAGAATTATCAAAGTTGACTAGGTCAATTTTTGGATAGTTTCACAGAGTTATGTAATTTTGAGAAAAAAAGAGAAATTATGACAGATTTATTAATTAAGATAAATTGGTATCTAAATTAATAAATAAGTTTAAATCAAGGTTCAAATTATAAATAATTAATTTGATAAAGGATTTAAATAATTATTTAATTAATTAAATAATAGAAAATAATACAGACCTTGATTTTAAGTCCAACGGGCTTATAATCAAATGAGAAATTTCACGGGTCTAAAGCCCATGATAATTTCAACCTAGGGCTTCAAATTGGCTATTATTTTATTGATTTTTTAATTAAATTAAATGGCCTAATTGAGTCTACAAAAAGAGTGCTTAGAGAGAGTTGAAAACATAAGTCTAAACATAAGTTTAATCACTGATTTTCTGATAGTTTTAGATTCTTTCTAAACACAAGTCCTTTTCTAAGCCTCTTTGTTATTTTCTCTTCTTCTCTATGTATCTATCTCATGTGTTGAGAATTGCCCACACTAGTCTAGGTGATTCTAAGGATACATTGGAAGACTGTGAAGAAATTAGAAGAACGGTTTAGTTTCTTGATAATACTCTGCGACAGAAAGGATACAAGAGTTAGAGAAACTGAAGGAATGACTCTTTCGTTCCACTGCGTATACTGTAAGTATTCTTATCTTTGTTTCTCTTTGAATTCAATTTTAGAAACATGTTATAGGTTATCTCATATTAATTTGTTTAATATTAGATCTACATGAAAATAAACAAAGATCCTGTATAATTTTTTTCTAACATAGCATTGATACTTAATTACACTCATTGAAGGACCCCGTGCTATCCATTTTAGTGTTTCAGACACTTTGTTTGTGGTGTTATTCAGAACCTAGAATACAATAAAATAAAACAAAGTATATTAAATTCTAACAAACTAAAATGCAATAACATTCAAACAAGAACAACACAAGTATTTTACCTCATTCTTGAACCAAGTACTGAAATTTCGATAATGTTCATCTTGTACCAATTTTTTATTTCTGAGACATATTAGGATAAGTGGTCTTGATCCTATTCAAATTTTCTCTTAAAGAAAAATAATTTATATCAAAAAACTACATTCATTGCCAATATAATGAAAGAGCAAAATAAGATTGACCAAGCATATGTATAGGAACTTACTCGATGTATGGTTGAATATCATCAATATTTTGTAAGATTAGGCGATGTGCTTCATCTCTATCAGATTTGTTTACTTCAGAAACAACACCACCTCTACCGCCTTTACTTATTTCAAACTTAATTTTAGAAAAACATAGTCCAATGCTTGCAACACCCGATAAGTATTCTGAGCATAACTCCATTGCTTCTTCAATGATGTAGGATTCAACTATGCAACCCTCAAGTCTACTTCTATTTCTAACATAACCTTTTAAAACCTTCATATACCGTTAAAATGGGTACATCCATCTCAAGTATACTGGTCTACACAATTTTACCTCTCTCACCAAATGAACTATTAAATGAACCATTATGTCAAAAAATGAAGGTGGGAAATACTTCTCTAACTCATACATAGTTATCACAAGATTTGTTTGAAGATTTTCAAACTTTGACACATTTACAACTTTACAACAAATAGATTTAAAGAAGAAACATAGTTTGATAATTGCATATCGAACTTTTTTGGGTAACACAGAACGGATAACTACCGGTAGAAGATGTTCAAGTAGTGTATGATGGTCATAAGACTTCATTACAACTAAATTCAAAATTTTCATATTTACCAGAGAAGAAATATTTGAAGAATAACTTTCCGGTACTTTCACATTCGACAAAGAATGACATACAATTTGTTTTTCTTCTTTAGACAGGGTATAACACGCATGTGGTAAATAGGTTCATCTCTCACCAACCTCTGGTTGTAACTTACTGCGTATACCCATTACTTTTAAATCCAACCGAGCTTTAATTCCATCGTTACTCTGACTAGGAATATTCAGCAATGTACTAATTAGGCTATCCGACACATTTTGTCAATGTGCATCACATCCAAGTTATGCCGCAAAACCAAATACTCCCAGTATTCAAGCTAAAAAAATAGATTTATTCTTCCAACAACCTGTCGCACCATCTACAACCTCTATTTTTTCACGTCTAACATTTTTTCTCTTATTTGTATAATTTTTAGGCTTACCGAACTTGCATGTGACTTTGTTCAACTTTGTTAACAATTGTCCTCCAAGAAAAGGTGGTGCAGCCTTTCCAAATTCAGGTTTACCATTGAAGGCATCTATCCAACTTCGAAATTTATGTTTTTCGGATAAGAACTTTCGGTGTCCCATATAACAAATCTTTCTAGAATATTTTAAATATTTAGAATGAGTCCCCTCTTCACAAATGGGACATGCCTTGTACCCTTTCACACTAAATCCAAAAATATTACCTAAGGCTGGAAAATCATTAATGGTCCACAACAACACTGCTTTAAGATTAAAATTTTCTTTCCTATAAGCATCGTAAGCATTAACCCCCTATACCACAATGTGCTCAAATCATCAATTAAAGGAGCTAGGTATACATCAAATATCATTTCCAGGTTTTTTAGGACCAAATATCAACAAGGTCAACATGGTAAACTTCCTCTTCATACACAACCATGGCGGTAGATTATAGATGACTTGCATTACAGGCCAACAACTATATTTACTACTCAGGGAAGTGTGTGGATTAATTCCTTCAGCAGAAAGACCCAAACGAATATACATCAGTTTATTGCCAAATTCAGGCCATTTAACATCAACTGTTTTCCAAGTTGGCGAGTCATCTGATGTCTCAGCTTACCATCCTTTACTCTATCTATGGTATGCCAAATTAAATTTTTTAGTATGATCATCATTTCGGTACAACTGAACTAAACGAGGTATCGGTGGTAGATAATTCTCGGTCAACAACATCAGTCAACTACGTTGACTGACGCGTTTGACTGACACAAATGACCTTTTTTGTAGTAGTGAAAAGATTATCTTCTTCTTCTTTATTATAACATTTCTCAGACCATAATTCAAGTTCTCATGTGCTGAGAAATACTTGTGATGCCTAAATTACAAACCCATGTTCTCTATGTGCCCACACACATCTTGAGGTGTAGAGAACACTTTGGAAGATTGTGGTTTGAGTACTCAAAGCGTTGGATAGGAAGATCGATATAAATGCGAAAAGATTCAAGGACACTTGATAGGTTTCAAGAGCTAAATAATCATGTTCTTGAATATTTATGTATATGTTTATATGATATATATAAATATATTATATATTTATATACATGTTGCATGATTAATAATATTGTACGTTAATGTTTTTGTCTGGATGTTTTATTGATCATATAAACTGTTTATATGAGTGATGGAAAATTTTAGTTGTTGTACACATTGGGCTCACCACGCCTATTCCCCCGCGTACTCTGATTGTTTTTCCAACACTAGAATCCCATATTCCCAAGTTCAGGTCGAAGGTGAATCCTAATGTCGTCATTACATATGCTAACTTCTTCAAATTTGAATGTTATACTTCATTAGTTTGGTCCTCAAAACAAATTGGTGACATCCTATCAAAACACGGTCTTAAACAATCTAGCTCCTTTTTGTGTCGAGCTCCAACAGAAATCGAGAAAAGCTGCTTTGTCCCCTACAGACACATTGGAGCATGGAGTGACAAGCATATGAAGGGTGGAGCTCTCCTCCCTTTAAAGTAGTATGTCAAGGACTTTACTGGCCGGATCTATATTGCTCTTTTTCAACTCCAGACAAACTCATACCACATTCTGAGCAGTTTAAAGTCTCTTTTTTCATGAGATGGAGTGGGAAGTACCCACTCCTTATGAAATTTTATATTTATATTATATCAAAGGTAGTCCATCTAGGAAGAATGAAGGAGATGCATTTTATTATCTCTCGGGCTACCCTAAAGACAAGAAGCTACTCGAAGATATCCCGAATCATCCTCCCAACTTTAAAACTCAATTCTTCTGGACCACGAGTCTTTACAAGTCTGCCATTAATTCATCCAATAAAATGGATAATCAATCTCTCAATCCATTTTGGCTCGTGGAAGTTGTCCCCATATTTTTGTTACTTCATCGTCTTGTTCTCATGTGGTTAACAATTTTTTAGAGATACGATCCTACTCCATCTATGGAGTTGTGACTTGAGGAGCTGAAGAAGCTCCCATATGGAAAGAGCTCATTGAAATACCTTCTCCAAGAGAAGAGGTTCTAAGCTTGTGATTTTCTCGGAGACGGTGATGTTGGGGGTTAGGCTTAATCAGCCTTGGTTTTGTATTACAACTCAAAGCAATAATAACAAGTAATCTAACTCTACTAGAAGATAATCAAAAAGTACATAAACACAAATAAGTAAGTATAGAATGGACCTTTCTTAAAGAATAACCTTCTAACATAAAATCATAAGTCTCTGATTTTATGTAAACCACAAATGTTACAAGGCTTTACACAAATGAAGATTGTTGTCCAAAAATCTCTATTCCTAGCCTTCTCTATGGAATAGCTTGAAGCTACAACAATGGAATGAGATTGAGATTCAAAAGCCTTGATCCTTCATGTAGCGTCTCAAAATTTTACTTAGCTAGATAGTAGTAGTAGTAGCAGTAGTAGTAGTAGTAGTAGTTGTAGAATTTTAGTTTTCATGGATATTGGTCAAAGCCGGGATTTAGTTGGAAACTCGTAGAAATAGTTATGGATTTTATAAGTTTAACATATAGTTTAGAAATATTAATTATAACATAAGGTTTGATTAATATAGCTGGTCCTAGAAATATTATTTATTATAACCTATAGTTTAGATAGAATTATTAAGAGTGTGACACTTGTCACGTGTATGATTATTAAGGAATTAAGGATTTTAGATGAATAAATTTATTAAAGGATAGATCTAGAAGGTCTAGAACCTTCCCTCAGTTGTTAGGATCACATTTTACCCAGTCAAAGTGGCTTAAACAAATTCAAGTCGCAGCTATAAGGGCTGATATATCACCTATATTGATACGGAAAATACGTCGACTTCGCACGAATGAAACCACAAACCCTCGGAAATATGGTGTAGGCGATATATTGCCTATATGAGGCGATATATCGGCTCCAGTAGTCATTTTTGAATTTTCATAGAATTCTGAACTAGAAACAACCCTTAGCAAGTTTGACTCGTTCCTGAACGTCTTTGACCGAGTTCTGGGCATCTGTTGAACAAATAATTCAAATTTATTCAATTTTTAATAATTTATTTATTCATTGAAATAGGAGTTAGTTTCACTCCTTGAACTCAATAAATAGGACCTAGTACTCAGTCGTTCTTTTCATCATTCAAGCACAATTCAGAGCCTCCAAGCTGCTAAGATTATTCTAGAGAGAAACACTAGGGTTTTGGGGATAAAGCTTTCAAATCTAAAGCTTTTATAAACACTTAGGAAGTAAGTTTTTGTGTGATTTTGGTGTTCGAGGTATAGATCGAGGTTTTAAACTATCCAAGGTATTCTTTATCTTCAGGTTTAGTTCATTATAGTTTCTATTATTCTTTCATTTTTCTTCAAATCCTAACTTGTGATAGTGACTTTTGGTTAGGTGTTCAATTTCTTTGAAACTTAAAGTCTTCGGTAAGTTACTATCTTGATGGTTTAGATTTTCTATTCATCTTCTTTCCCTAGAGGACTTATGGTTTCTTATGTCTGGTTTTAGGGGTTTCAATCCCGCTCTTATCTCAAATATTCTAGTTTTTGGTAAGGAAAATTAGGTAGTTTAGTATTATGACTTAGTTTATGTAGTATATGATCTAGTTTATATTTGTATGACCTAACATTTCAGGTACAATAAAGGGGTAAGTGTGTCTGGACCTAAGGTGTCCAATGATGGATGACGAACTTATGTTCGGTAGACTCGGTTGCCAAAACTTTATAACAGACCTAAGTGATGTCTGGTATATGACAGACTTTTGTCCGGGGCTTAATTGCCACCCTGGTATAAACACTTATCTTTTTATTATATCTGACTTGTTATTCTTACCCATCGTTACGATTATGATTATGACTTATGACCCATAGTTATGATTATGAGTATGACTTATGATCTATGACCTATGATTTGTGATCTATGATTTATGGCTATGACTTAGATTATGATTTATGATATGATTTAGGTTATGATATGATTTAGGGTTTATTTTTGTATGATTAGTATTAATAAGTTTTTGTATGACTTTTGTGAAATTTATGATATGTTTGATTATATGACTAACTTTTGTTTCTATTTTCCTTACTGGGCTTAGAAGCTCACCCCTTATGTTGTTATTTCAGGCAGTTAAGGATAGAAAGGCCGGTGGCGAGTGGGGACCTAGGAGCTTCGTGATGTACTCGTGGGGACCATATAGTCGAGGAAGATCAAGCAGGCCTATTTTTATAAAAGCATGTTATTTTAAAGTTTTATTTAAATGTTGCTTATTTTTGTGTTAAAGAAAATTATTTTATTTTTGTAAAACCATAGATTCATGTATTTATTTTAATGTTTTTATTCAATAAAAGAGCAATATTTATGAATTATGATCCAACGATGTGTTCTCGGTAATCTATGAGAAATTAGGGCGTTACACTTCATACAAGTCAAGCTTTCTTGATGAAGATCTTGGAGAAAAATAGTAATCTAGAGAGAGGGAGAGAGGGAGAGAGAGAGAGAGAGGTGAGTGATCAAGTCACCAATTAACTCAAATGAGTCCTTTAAATAGTATAGGAACCTTATTAGACTCAGCCAATGAGATTAGAGCATTTTAATTTTAATTTTGGAGCTAAAAACGTGTCACTGTACGGACCCGTACGGATAGCCCAGGTGACACGTCGCTTGGCACCGGGCAATGCGTCATCTAGCACCAGGTGACACGTCGACTGGTCTATCATTTCGTAGTCGAGGAGGTGACGCATCGCAGATGGCACTAACTTGGCGCTCCAAAACTTGTCTCAAAATATCCCCAAATGCTCCCAAACTTTTTGGGTACTCTTATATACTCAAAAGAAGCACTTTGGATCCAAAAAGATGATTTATAAATGGCTATACCAAAAGTCAACTCTCACATGTTGACTTTTGTGAAATCGTTATGGTTTTTGCACATCTTCGTGCCTAACCAATTTTACCATGTATTTAACCAATCATAACGTGAAACCACTACTGACAACGTTCAGCAAAAATTGATGAGGCTAATGGCGTCCCCATCCCTTCTCTTCCAAGACCAAAAAGAAAGATGGATACCTTAGAAGCCTTAGGCTCCTGGGTGAAAAAATCAAAGTCACTTGTTGTGGATATCGATCCCCCTCTAGCAGACAGATCTCAAGGAGAACCTTCTACAAGCTTTAAGAGTGGAGGTAAAACAATTAATATCAACCGAGTTGGGTGGTCCCCTACCTTAAATTCACATACACCCAATGTTCTTGTATAAGCGAAGGATCCAAATAATATATTTTGTATTTGAGGGTGTGTAGATTTGTTAGTACATAGGCTCGACCACAGCCTTAAACCTTGTTATATCAAACTATTTGGTAGTAATGACAATAGGGACTCTCTAAGTTGTCTCCAAAAAATTTATGAGTTGTTCCAAAACATGATGACGAGTTAAGTGAAGACGAAGGTTTATTTCATTAGCCTAATCCTGCATGTACGCTCGTAGGGACAACTTGTTAGGAAACTTATATAAGATCTTTATTTATTTTCATGTAGATATAATATTAAACAAATTAATATGAGATAACCTAGAACATGTTTCTAAAATTGAATTCAAAGAGAGACAATGATAAGAATACTTACAGTATACGCAGCAGAATGAATGAATCCTTCCTTCAGTTTCTCTAACACTAGTATCCTTTCTGTCGCAGAGTATTATCAAGAAACTGAATTGATCTTCTATTATCTTCATAGTTTTCCAAAGTATCCTTAGAATCACCTAGACTAGAGTGGGCAATTCTCAACACATGAGATAGACACAGAGAGAAGAAGAGAAAATAACAAAGAGGCTTAGAAAAAGACTTGTGTTTAGAGAGAATCTAAAACTTATCAGAATATTTGACTTGTGACTTGTCAAACTTGTGTTTTGACTTCTCTCTAAGAACTCATTTTATAGACTCAAATAGGCCATTTAATTTAATTAAAAAATCAATAAAATAATTGTCAATTTCAAGCCCTAGGTTGAAATTATCATGGGCTTTAGGCCCGTGAAATTTCCCATTTGATTATAAGCCCATTGGACTTAAAATCAAGGCCTGTATTATTTTCTATTGATTTAATTAATTAAATAATTATTTAAATCCTTTATCAAATTAATTATTTATCATTTGAACCTTGATTTAAACTTATTTATTAATTTAGATACCAATTTATCTTAATTAAAAAATCTGCCCTAATTTATCTTTTCTTCTCAAAATTACATAACTCTGTGAAACTATCCAAAATTGACCTGTTCAACTTTGATAATTCTAATTGATAATTAAATCAAGTAATTGAGACTGTCTAGATGATTATATCCAAGGTACAATGAGGACCATGGGCCTGTGAAATCAAGCTCCAATAAGTTATCATAAATCTAACAAATAAATATACTAACTTATTAATTCCTCGTGACTCCACTATAGACTCGGAATTGCACTCTTGAATTCATAGAACGCTCTATAACAAATATAGATACGCTATTAATTATCCATTGTTACAACCACAATTGTCACTCAATCCTCTATAGATGGTCTACAATGAGATAGGACTAAAATACTATTTTACCCCTCATTGTATTTTATCCTTAGAACACTTAGTTCATTGTAAATGATATTTCAGTAAACTAATTTAATTACTGAAATGAGATCTCTATCATTTAACACCTTGAACCAAACTAAAAGGAAACCATCATTTCACTTCTTCATCAGAAGTTATAGATGTTCATATCTATGATTAACACTCCCACTCAATTATGCTACCGAGTTCCCAAGATGTAAGTATGGGCTAGTCCGTAGGGTAAGCTGGTAAAGAACAAGTCAAAGAACTCAAATAATACAATCAGTTAGAATACTAACCACTCAGAATTGAGATTGAATTGACCTATGGTCAACTCTATGATATGACTAGAATAGATAATAATGGTATGTTTACTTATCCTATCAATTGTCAATATCGATCCTGTCCGATGTAACAAATACATCCGATCTTATCTGCTTTGCTAATGTTCTTGAAAGAACATAACACTACAATGTGTAAGTAGATCATATCGTAGATTGGCAAGTCAGTGTAAAGTAAGCATATAGAAAGGAAGTATCACATTATTCGAGAATATGTGGCCAGGGGAGATGCGAAGGTTATGAAGATTGCAACTGAAGACAATCTTGCAGATCCGTTTACAAAGACACTACCAGAAGCTACATTTGATAAGCATATCAAGGAAATGGGATTAGTAGAATTAAGGCATTAGTTTCAATTAGTGCACGTGGGAGTTTGTTGGGGTTTTATGCCCTAATTAAAACTCAAATTCTTTGTAATCTCATTTTATTATCAATAAAAGAATAGAGATCATTTTTTGACTTGGTCAAAAAATGATCTCTATTCTTTTATTGATAATAAAATGAGATTACAAAGAATTTGAGTTTTAATTAGGGCATAAAACCCCAACAAACTCCCACGTGCACTAATTGAAACTAATGCCTTAATTCTACTAATCCCATTTCCTTGATATGCTTATCAAATGTAGCTTCTGGTAGTGTCTTTGTAAACGGATCTGCAAGATTGTCTTCAGTTGCAATCTTCATAACCTTCGCATCTCCCCTGGCCACATATTCTCGAATAATGTGATACTTCCTTTCTATATGCTTACTCCTCTTGTGACTTTGAGGTTCTTTCGAGTTGGCTATCACTCTTGTATTGTCACAAAATAACACAAGCGGTTAACTAATCTTATGACTAGCTTATTTTAACATATAATCATATTTATATTCCACTGTGATTACGTCACTATAAATACAATTAGTTATATGCTCGGGATTTAATAGAAGTTTATATTAAACAAATAATCATGAAAATAAAACATATGAGCAAAGTGATTGACCAAGTCAAAAAATGATCTCTATTCTTTTATTGATAATAAAATGAGATTACAAAGAATTTGAGTTTTAATTAGGGCATAAAACCCCAACAAACTCCCACGTGCACTAATTGAAACTAATGCCTTAATTCTACTAATCCCATTTCCTTGATATGCTTATCAAATGTAGCTTCTGGTAGTGTCTTTGTAAACGGATCTGCAAGATTGTCTTCAGTTGCAATCTTCATAACCTTCGCATCTCCCCTGGCCACATATTCTCGAATAATGTGATACTTCCTTTCTATATGCTTACTCCTCTTGTGACTTTGAGGTTCTTTCGAGTTGGCTATCACTCTTGTATTGTCACAAAATAACACAAGCGGTTTATCCATTTCTGGAATAACACCAAGATCCAAATAGAACTTCTTTAGCCAGACTATTTCCTTAGCTGCTTCTGACGCGACTATGTACTCAGCCTCCATGGTGGAATTTGAGATTGCAGACTGCTTTACACTTCTCCATATCACAGCTCCACTCAAGAGTAAACACCATTCCAAAAGTGGACTTCCTGTCATCGACATCAGTCTAAAAATCTGAATCGGTGTAGCCTACAGGGTTCAGAACACCACCCTTGTAGACTAACATATAATCCTTAGTCCGCCTTAAATACTTCAGGATATGCTTAACTGCTATCCAATGTTTTGGTCCTTGGTTTGACTGATACCTGCTCACTACTCCCACTGCATAGCAGATATCTGGTTTAGTACACAACATGGCATACATCAAACTTCCAACTGCAGATGCATAAGGAACTTTTCTCATTGCATCTTCCTCTTCAGGAGTCTGGGGAGACTGCTTCTTTGAAAGATGAATTCCATGGCGGGACGGTAGATGCTCTTTCTTGGAATTTTTCATTAAGAAACGTTCAAGCACTTTATCAATGTAAGCTGCTTGAGATAGAGCTAAGAGTCTGTTCTTTCTATCCTTGGTAATTTGGATACCTAGAACATAACTTGCTTCACCCAAATCCTTCATATGGAATTCAATTCTCAGCCAATTCTTCACATATGATAATTTCTTAACATTGTTTCCAATGAGTAAGATATCATCCACATAAAGAACCAGGAATAACACTATTTGATTTGCCTTCAGTTGGTAAACACTGGGCTCATCAATATTTTGTTCAAATAGGTTTTGATTATTTCATCAAACATAAGATTCCAGGAACGAGAAGCTTGCTTAAGTCCATAAATGGACCTATTCAACTTGCAAACTTTTCTTTCTTGTCCAGCTACTTTAAATCCTTTTGGTTGATCCATATAAATTACTTCGTCAAGCTTTCCATTAAGAAAATCTGTCTTGACGTCCATTTGCCAGATCTCATAGTCGAGAGCGATTGCAATGGATAGGAGGATGCGAATGGACTTGAGCATGGCTACCGAACTTAAAGTTTCCTCATAGTCCACACCTCTCTTTGGGTATAACCCTTTGCCACTAATCGAGCTTTATAAGTCTCGATATTTTCATCAACACCTCATTTCTTCTTGTATATCCACTTGCACCCAATGGCCTTAAAGTCACTAGGTGCTTCCACAAGATCCCAGATGGAGGTTGAGTACATGGCCTCCATTTCCTGTTTCATGGCTTCAAGCCATAATTCCTTTTCAGGGCTAGTCATTGCCTGTTTGAAAGACAATGGATCATCATCACTAGTGTCACCAACAACCATATTGGTTTCACCATCCAAACCATAGTGAATTGGGTTCCTAGAAACCCTCCCACTACGTCGAGGCTCCGTGACTGTTTGCTCAGGAACAGTGGTACTTTCTTCATTTAAATCTACTTGCGTTGGTTGGACATGAAGAGTGGGAATTTCGTCATCAACTAGCGTTGATGACGATGGAACATTAGTTGGAGTCAAATCTTTAACCATCTCCTCTAAAACTACTTTGCTGCGAGGTTTGAAGTTTTGGACATAGTCATTTTCTATGAAAGTAGCATTCTTAGAAGTAAACACGTTCTTTTCTGAATGACTATAGAAAAGTCCACCCCGAGTACCTTTAGGATAGCCAACAAACATGCCAACTTCAGTTCGCGGTTCTAGCTTTCCTTCCTTTTTCCTCAGGATGTGAGCGGGACTCCCCCAGATTCTATAATGGCGTAAACTAGGTTCACGAACATTCCAGTGTTCTAAAGGTGTTTTGGGGATTGATTTAGACAGCACAACATTGAGAATGTCATTCGCGGTTTCATTGCATGTCCACAGAACGAAGTTGGTAGAGTTGAGTAACTAAGCATACATCTAACCATTTCCAATAAAGTTCTGTTCCGGCATTCCACTACACCATTTTGTTGCGGAGTACCTGGGGCAGTAAGTTGTGATAAAATCCCAAGTTCAGTTAAATGATCTTGGAACTGCATATCCAAATATTCGCCACCCCTATCCGATCACAAGATCTTTAACGTTTTACCTAATTGGTTCTGAGCCATTGATAGGAATTCCTGAAACTTTGAAAATGTTTCTGATTTCCTATGCATTAGGTAAAGACATGAGTATCTAGAGTAATCGTCAATGAAAGTGAAAAAATACTCAAAACCACCCCTGCCTTGTACATTCAAAGTTCTACAAACATCTGAATGCACAAGTCCAACTGGTTCTTTGGCCCTATCACCCTTTGTAGAGAATGGACGTTGGTCAGTTTGCCTCCTAAACAAGATTCACAGATAGGTAATTCACCTAAGGTGAGTTCCCTCAAAGGCCCATCTTTTGTAAGGCTTTGAATCCTATCATAGCCAATGTGACCTTGTCTCAAGTGCCATAAATACGTCATATTATCGTTATGGTCTTTTGATGTTTATTGGTCATAGGTTTAGCTACTTTGAATAAATCATTGTTAAGAGTGAGGGGTTCATTAGGTCGCAGAATATAAAGCCCGTTTTCCAAACATGCAATACACAATTGTGATCCATTGAAAGAAATAGATATATTAAAACATGTGAAAGTCATAACAAATTGTTCTAATTGCAACATGGAAACTGAAATTAAATTTCTACTAAAATCTAGAATAAAAAATACATCATTTAAAATTAAAAATTTATTTCTGAACTTCAGACGAGCTCTTCCTCTAGCTTGGACCGCAACGAACGCTCCGTTCCCAACTCTAAGCTTTAAGCCACCTTCGTCCACTTCCTCCCACGATTCCAGAAGCTGTAAAGAGTTGCAAACATGGTTGGTAGATCCAGAATCAATAATCCAAATGGATTTATCATTCTCCAAAACACGTGTTTCTAAGATAAATGAACTATAATCATTTCCTTTGTTTTTAGCTGCTAGAAACTTGGGGCATTCTCGTTTCCAATGCCCCTTCTCTATGCAGTGAAAACACTTATCTTTACCTTTCTTGTTTTTCTTGTTCTTCCCCTCAGGCTTCTGTGCATTTGGTTGTGCACTCGTCTTTGCAGCCTTTGCAGGCTTGAGGTTGTTGTTTTGTCCATCTTTGCGGTATAGTTGTAATGCCCCGAAATCCCCGATAGTTGTAATGCCTTGAAATCCTTAATACAGTTTAGTGGCTGGATTAGTAGGCTGGGAGGGCCATAATTGTTTTATTATGCCATTAAACTATTATATGCATGTTTTTGTGAATTATATTATAATATGATGTGAAATGCATGCATGTGGGTCCACATTGTGTTTTAGGGGTGTTTTGGTAATTTGGCCCGTTGAGGACATAATTGCATATTTGTATGCATGTCGTTGAACTGTTTTTGAGACCACATTATAATGTGGATTTGTTCAAGTTATTCAGCATGAGACGATCTTTGAATATAAACTATCGGTTTGGTCATAACAGGCTTAAGTTCGAGGCTCAGGGTGAGTCTCAGGGTGATTTTTATGATTAGAGCGTTGCTGGGAATTAAAGGGTAACATGATATGAAACATTGGTATTTGAGAATTTTGAGAATAACGGGAATTCGAGGGTGTTAAGTTTGATTCATTAAATTAGTGGGATTAGAAGATAAATGACATTTTTTCCCTTACTAGCCTTTATAGAGTTTTACTTAACCTAGGGGCAATATGGTCATTTGGCAAGGGATATGTATGACCTTAGTAAGCTGTAGAAGGCCATCAGCTTAGTAAAAAACAGAGTATCAAAACACCTCTCCCGTACATCCTCCTCCTCCTTCTTCCTTTCAATTTTTTGAAAGCCAATTTGAAGAATCAAGCTAGGAAATCAAGGGTTGGAGCTTAGAAACTTGGTTCATCCATTGAAGAGGGTTTAATCTCGAGCTTCTGGTAAGATTCAGCCATGAAATTTCTGGTTTTACTCTGTTTTTGGTTTGGTTGAAAGCTTGAGAGTTTTGATTATAGAATTGGGTATTTGGTGTGGTTTTAAATGGTTCAAAGCTTGGGTTTTGTTGTTGGAATGTTGGTTGTGTTGTGGTGATGATTGGTGTTGATTTTGGGATTGATTTGAGGAAGGTTTGGTTGTGTTTGGTTTGAAAAAAAAAGGGAAAAAAATCTGGGTTCTAGGTTGAGCTGCAGCTCTATTCTTGGGCGCTGCAGCTCAAGCTGTGTGAAGGAGAAGTTGGTGCTGATGGGCTATTAGAGCTGCAGCTCTAATGTTGTCAGAGAGGGTTTTGGGCCCCTGATTTGGGTGGGGCCATGACTCAAAATGGGAATTTGACCAAAATGGGTTTTAAGTGATAGAAACTCAAACCTAAGAGCTTGGGATCGAACCTACTACCCGGTTTAGTAGAATTCGACATCTCGGAGGTTAGGACTTGGTCTGGGAACCTTTTATTATTCATTTTAATGATGGAATCCCAAAATTGGTTATGACCAGGTGACCGTCAAGGAACTAAAAGGTTGATTGTTCTCAAGGGTCGTTCTTTTACTATTTCTCGCTCGAACTAGAGGTAAGAAAACTGCACCCTGTGTATATGCCATGCATGATTGTTGTTGAGGCATGTTGGTTGTTAAATGTTGACAATGATTGCATATTAAATGCTTAACATATCTTGTTTACTTGTGTATGACACTGATTAATCAGGGACGACACTGGTTGCATATTGCTGACCTGAGAGTCAGAAACGGCATAAGCGTCCTGAACGCACGGCCGGTAAAAGATTAGATCTAATCGATATCAGCATTGAATGACTCTAAGGAATTAATGCTAGACTGACCCTAAGGTCGATGAAACTTATAAGCGCTTGGCTAGTCTAGGACTAGTTACTCAGAGCCAGGGCCTAAGGCCTAGGTGACTACTTGTCACATGGCTAGGGAACAGTGTTCCATAGTTATGACTCTAGAGTCATGAGGAAGGTTATGTTGGTGATTAGTCATCATGCACCTATCCTGTTTAAGCTAGTGAAAGGTTCACTTATCTGTTAAGCCCCGGTGACCCTAACATCACATGGCTAAAGGGAGCTGTACCCACCTTAGTGACTTTTGCGACTATCATTTACCTATTTTGGACTGAAAGTCCTGAATGATTATTATGATCATTGTTGATATTATATCATGCTATATTGTGTTTTCTTGCTGGGCCTTGGCTCATGGGTGCTATGTGGTGCAGGTAAAGGGAAAGAAAAGCTCACCCAGCCATGAGTGGAGAGCTTAGGTGGTGATGTGTACATATGCAGCCGCTTGACCACCACGACCAATGAGTTCTCTGAGGAACAAGGGGGTTTACCCTATTTTTGCCGCTTAGGTTGGCGGGTTTGTAAATTTGAAATAGTAATGACCATTTTGAGTTGTAAATAACTTGTAAAAGTTTTTGATGGACCCATTAACAGTTTTATGTACTTAATAAAATATATCATTTCCTTTTTATTGGTTTTCCACCTTAGCCTGTTAATAACACTTAGCACATTTTTAACCAAAGGACTCAGGTAGCGAATCAAATTTCTGGTTCACCGTTCACCGTAACCGTTCGGGGGTAACCAGGGTGTTACAGCTTGGTATCAGAGCATGCCAAGGTTAGGGTTCCTGTAGACTGGCTGGGCATGTACACACATCACTGAAGTCAAGCTCGACTCATGGTTTGGTAACTATTTATGTAGTTATATGTATCACTGCTTAAATATAGTATATATGCTTTACCTGTGTACATGAGACACCATGTTAAACCTGTGCCCTGAAATATTATATCCTCAACAAATGTGTGCTAATTAGTACTGAGATTGCTGGAACATACTTATTAGTATTGTTGTTTGTGAACTATTATGTGATACATGTTGAGTGCTAAACTCTATAAACATGTATCTGCTTGTATATTTGTATGACTGTGGAATATGATAATTGTATGTTTGTTCTTGGACCATAAGGCGGCAAGAGGTTTAATTATTACTACCTTACTGGCCGTATTGATCAATGTTTCAGCAAGGTATTAGAAATAAGAATGAATCCAGGACAGACAGATACGTCAGCTGGCCAAAGTGATCAAGGCCAGAGTAATAATAGCCAGGGTCAGGAAAATGACCAGTCACAGATTCCACATCCAGCTCCTGTAAACTGGCAGCAGATAATCAGTGATCTGCAGGCAACAGTGTTGAGACAGGGGGAAGAGCTTCGTCTCCTGAGACAACAGCAAGCGCCTGCAGTGGCTAGTGTATCAGAGGCACCTCCTGTGTCGGTGCCAGCAGCTAGGCAGCTGCCCGAGGTTGGAAATAAATGGGGGCCTCTTTATGAAAGGTTCAGGAAGCAACAACCTCCAGTTTTTTAGGGCAATGCAGATCCTGCCAAGGCAGAGCAATGGATGAGTATGATTACCACTATCCTTGACTTCATGAGGGTAACTGGTAATGAGAGGGTGGCCTGTGCCACTTATATGTTTTGGGAGGATGCCCGAATTTGGTGGGAGGTTATTACCCAGACCAGAAATGTTAATGCCCTGAGTTGGGAAGAGTTTCAGACTCTATTTAAGGAGAAATATTATAATGATGCTATCAGGGCAGCAAAGTCCGAGGAGTTCATGAGGCTACTTCAGGGAGGTTTGTTAGTCACTGAGTATGCCTTAAAGTTTGATCGTTTGGCAAAATTTTCCATGGAACTGGTGCCCACTGATGGGACCAGAAGAGAGATTTCTACAGGGGCTACAACCCAGATTAGCCCGTGATGTGCATATTACCACTGTGGCTGGGGTTACTACCTATGCGCAGGTGGTTGAGAAGGCACTCACAGCTGAGAGTGCAGAGAATAGGATCTGGCGAGACAGCGCAGCCAGAAAGGATTTTAGGAGGACAGGTCCTCCATTTGTGGGCTCTGGTAGGGATGGAGGCCCCAGTGATCAGAAGAGGAAGGTTCCTGACACCTTCCCAGTTCCAGGTCCTGATAGGCGGCCCCGTGGTATTTCAATGGGTCGTCCAGGTGGTAGTGAAGCCTGGAAGTCGTTTCCTGAATGCCCTAGATGTAAGAGGCGTCATTTGGGAGAGTGTAGGGCAAGGGCCTGCTTCTCATGTGGAGCGGTGGGTCATCTTAAAAAGGATTGCCCTAAGATCAGAAAAAGAACCCAGAAAAGCAGACAACTCGGCCCCAGCTCGAGTGTTCGCATTGACACAAGCAGAAGCTGAGGCTTCTCCCTCAGTAGTTACAGGTCAGCTTTTTAGTGCTGGAACCCTTTATAATATTTTGATTGATTCTGGTGCTACACATTCTTTTGTTGCTAGTAGTATTATTGATAGAATGTGTAGATCCTGTGATTTTTATGCTGTGGGGTTTGGAACTTTGTTACCCACTGGGGAGTTAGTGGTATCCAGGAGATGGGTCAGATCTTTGCCAGTGACAGTGGAAGGCAGAGAGTTATCAGTGGATTTGATAGAGTTGGTTATGACTGGTTTCGATATGATATTGGGTATGGATTGGTTGGCAAAGTATGGGGCAACCATTGATTGTAGAAGGAAGATGGTCACCTTTGAGCCTAAAGGTGAGGATCCTTTTGTGTTTGTGGGTACTGTGCATGGACCTCGAATACCTATGATTTCTGTGTTGAGGGCTAGGGATTTATTGCAAGGAGGTTGCATTGGGTTCTTAGCCAGTGTGGTTGATACCACTCAGGTCATGCCAGTGAGACCAGAAGATACCATACTTGTTGTGAATTCCTGGATGTGTTTCCAGAAGATTTGCCAGGGTTTCCACCACACAGAGAAATAGAGTTCGTGATAGAACTGGCACCAGGGACGAAGCCAGTGTCTAGAGCACCTTATAGAATGGCCCCAGCTGAGTTGAAAGAATTAAAAGTACAGTTGCAAGAACTGTTGGATTTGGGTTTTATTAGACCAAGCTTCTCACCTTGGGGTGCGCCTGTTTTGTTTGTGAAAAAGAAGGATGGTTCTCTAAGGATGTGTATTGATTACAGAGAACTGAATAAGCTGACAATTAAGAATAAGTATCCTTTGCCAAGGATAGATGATCTATTTGATCAGTTGCAAGGTAAGAAGGTATTCTCAAAGATCGACCTTCGTTCTGGTTATCATCAGCTGAGGGTCGAGGAAGGAGACATACCGAAGACTGCTTTTCGTACCAGGTATGGGCATTATGAGTTCCTAGTTATGTCGTTTGGATTGACTAATCCCCTGATGCTTTTATGGATCTGATGAACAGAGTGTTCAAGAATTATTTGGACCAGTTTGTGATTGTCTTCATCGATGATATTCTGGTATATTCTCAGTCAGAGTCAGAACATGAGCAACATCTGAGGTTGGTTCTACAAAGACTGAGGGAGCACAGATTATTTGCAAAATTCAAGAAATGTGAGTTCTGGTTATCTCATGTATCCTTCCTTGGGCACATTGTCAGTAAGGAGGGGATCAAGGTTGATCCACTAAAGATTGAAGCGGTCAAAGATTGGCCAAGGCCAAAGAATGCTTCTGAGGTTAGAAGTTTCCTTGGATTGGCAGGTTACTATAGGTGTTTTGTGTAAGGGTTCTCAAAGATAGCTACTACATTGATTGAGTTGACGCGTAAGAGTCAGAAATTTGTGTGGTCAGATAAATGTGAGTGTTGACCGCGTTTTTGGCCAACGACATGAGAACGTCAAAAATGATAAAGCCTTCAAGAGAAATTAAACGACACAGACAATTTTGAACAGAAAGTAAATAACACACGTAATTTTTATAGTGGTTCAGCCCCAATGTGTTGGTAATATCCTAATCCACTTACAGTTGTGATTATAGATCTGTACTCAAGATCAGATGAACTGAGCCAACTGAGTTTCTTCAGTACAGATTGCAAGAATACAAGAATTCTTTCAGATACAAGCACTTTCTCTCTCTAGAAAATTCAAACCCAAAATTTCTCCCAAAAAGTCTCCAAAGATGCCTCTTTTCTAATCCCATAAGCCATATATTTATAGGCTTAGGATCATACATCTGCTATCGCCTAGAATCGGGATATTTTATTATATTTATTACATTTAAATTACAAAAATATTCAAAATGTAATAGAACACCCAATTTGTGGGAAGAATGAGATATTCCCGCGTATGCCAAGACCGATTCTTGTTGAAGCCGTTTCTGGGAATCTTGACGTAGTCTGTTCTACCTGGTTGATGAATATCACCTTCTGGTTGGCCATACCTCTACTGGACAGTCATGCACTTGGCTAGTAGGACACGCACTCCTCTGGTCTAACATGGCACATCTCTAGTCTGGTCTAACATGACACATCTCTGGTCTAACATGGCACACTGGTCTAGCATGACACATCTCTATTCTAACATGGCTTACTGAGCTAGTCCTAAGCCAAGTTACTTTATCACAACTCTGAGGAGCCAATATATTTATTGACTTATTAATATGTCTTTTACGGACCATGCACTGCCACTTGTCACCTCCATTGCCACGTCATCGATCTCCATTTTTTGGGGATAACAGTGAGAACAACTTCCAAGAACTGAAATAGAAATTGATTACAACTATAGTGAGCTGACTACTTATACAATTGATCAATATGCAGATCTCTATGTGAGAGAGATCGTGCGTCTCCATGGAGCACCAAGGTCGATCGTGTCAAATCGGGACCCTAATTTTACTTCCAAGTTCTGGGGGAGTTTGCAGAAGGCATGGGTACACAGCTGAAGTTCAGTATTGCTTATCATCCTCAGACAGATGGGCAATCTAAGAGGACGATCCAGATATTAGAAGACATGCTGAGAGCATGTGTGCTGGACTTTGGTGGTTCTTGGAGTTAGTATCTACCTTTGATAGAGTTCTCCTACAACAACAGTTATTAGTCTACCATTGGAATTGCACCTTATGAGATGAGGTATGGTAGGAAGTGCAGATCTCCCATTCATTGGGATGAGACAGGTGAAAGGAGATGCTTGGGTCCTGAGGTAGTTCAGAGGACCAGTGAGGCTATTGAGAAGATTAGAGCTCGGATGCTCGCTTCTCAGAGTAGGCAAAAGAGGTATGCAGATCCCAAGCGTAGGAACGTGGAGTTCCAAGTGGGAGACTATGTCTTCCTTAGAGTCTCGCCATGGAAAGGGGTGAGAAGGTTTGGGAAGAAGGGCAAGCTGAGCCCTATGTTTGTAGGTACATTTGAGATC
Source organism: Humulus lupulus (assembly GCF_963169125.1). Lineage (NCBI taxonomy): Eukaryota > Viridiplantae > Streptophyta > Magnoliopsida > Rosales > Cannabaceae > Humulus > Humulus lupulus. Next base: position 196,981,271 of record NC_084795.1, read on the forward strand.
CTGGAGAGGATTGATTGGCTTTGCCACCGGAGTTGTCAACTGTGCATAATATGTTTCATGTTTCAGCTCTTCGGAGGTATGTATCAGATGTGAATCATATTTTGAGTTATGAAGATCTGGAGCTTGAGGCAGATCTCTCCTTTGAGGAGCAACCAGTCCAGATACTTGACAGAAAAGATGAGGTCCTCAGGAATAAGACGATACCTTTGGTTAAGGTTTTGTGGAGGAACAACAAGGTCCAGGAAGCGACCTGGGTGCTGGAGTCAAATATGCAGAGTCAGTATCCCGAGCTGTTCAGGTAAATTTCGAGGACGAAATTTCTGTAAGGAGGGGATAGTTGTAATGCCCTGACATCCTTAATGCGGTTTAGTGGCTGGATTAGTAGGCCGTGAGGGCCATAATTGTTTTATTATGCCATTAAACTATTATATGCATGTTTTTGTGAATTATATTATAATATGATGTTAAATGCATGCATGTGGGTCCACATTGTGTTTTAGGGGTGTTTTGGTAATTTGGCCCGTTGATGGCATAATTGTATATTTGTATGCATGTCGGTGAACTGTTTTTGAGACCACATTATAATGTGGATTTGTTCGAGATATTCGGCATGAGACGATCTTAGAATATAAACTATCGGTTTGCATAACAGGCTTAAGTTCGAGGCTCGGGGTGAGTCTCTGGGTGATTTTTATGATTAAAGCGTTGCCGGGAATTAAAGGGTAACAGGATATGAAACATTGGTATTTGAGAATTTCGAGAATAACGGGAATTCGAGGGTGTTAAGTTTGATTCATGAAATTAGTGGGATTATAAGATAAATGACATTTTTGCCCTTACTAACCTTTATAGATTTTTACTTAACCTAGGGGGAAATATGGTCATTTGGCAAGGACCTTAGTAAGCTGTAGAAGGCCATCAGCTTAGTCAAAAACAGAGTATCAAAACACCTCTCCCGTACATCCTCCTCCTCCTTCTTCCTTTCAATTTTTTGAAAGCCAATTTGAAGAATCAAGCTAGGAAATCAAGGGTTGGAGCTTAGAAACTTGGTTCATCCATTGAAGAGGGTTTAATCTCGAGCTTCTGGTAAGATTCAGCCATGAAATTTCTGGTTTTACTCTGTTTTTGGTTTGGTTGAAAGCTTGAGAGTTTTGATTATAGAATTGGGTATTTGGTGTGGTTTTAAGTGGTTCAAAGCTTGGGTTTTGTTGTTGGAATGTTGGTTGTGTTGTGGTGATGATTGGTGTTGATTTTGGGATTGATTTGAGGAAGGTTTGGTTTGAAAAAAAAAGGGAAAAAAATCTGGGTTCTAGGTTGAGCTGCAACTCTGTTCTTGGGCGCTGCAGCTCAAGCTGTGTGAAGGAGAAGTTGGTGTTGATGGGCTATTAGAGCTACGGCTCTAATGCTGTTAGAGAGGGTTTTGGGCCCCTGATTTGGGTGGGGCCGCGGTTCAAAATGGGAATTTGGCCAAAATGGGTTTTAAGTGATAGAAACACAAACCTAAGGGCTCGGGATCGAACCTACTACCCGGTTTAGTAGAATTCGACATCCCGGAGGTTAGGACTTGGTCCGGGAACCTTTTATTATTCATTTTATTGATGGAATCCCAAAATTGGTTATGACCAGGTGACCGTCAAGGAACTAAAAGATTGATTGTTCTCAAAGGTCGTTCTTTTACTATTTCTCACTCGAACCAGAGGTAAGAAAACTGCACCATGTGTATATGACATGCATGATTATTGTTGAGGCATATTGGTTGTTAAATGTGGACAATGATTGCATATTAAATGCTTAGCAGATCTTGCTTACTTGTGTATGCCACTGATTAGTCAGGGACGACACTGGTTGCATATTGCTGACCTGAGAGTCAGAAACGGCATAAGCGTCTTGAACGCACGTCCGATAAAAGATTAGATCTAATCGATATCAGCATTGAATGACTCTAAGGCATTAATGCTTGACTGACCCTAAGGTCGATGAAACTTATAAGCGCTTGGCTAGTCTAGGACTAGTTACTCAGAGCCAGGGCCTAAGGCCTAGGTGACTACTTGTCACATGGCTAGGGAACAGTGTTCCATAGTTATGACTCTAGAGTCATGAGGAAGGTTATGTTGGTGATTAGTCATCATGCACCTATCCTGTTTAAGCTAGTGAAAGGTTCACTTATCTGTTAAGCCCCGATGACCCTATCGTCACATGGCTAAAGGGAGTTGTACCCACATTAGTGACTTTTGCGACTGTCACTTACTTGTTTTTGGACTAAAAGTCCTGAATGATTATTATGATCATTTTGTTTTCTTGCTGGGCCTTGGCTCATGGGTGCTATGTGGTGCAGGTATAGGGAAAGAAAAGCTCACCCAACCATGAGTGGAGAGCTTAGGTGGTGATTTGTACATATGCAACTGCTTGACCACCACGGCCAAAGAGTTCTCAGTGGAACTAGGGGGTTTACCCTATTTTTTCCGCTTAGGTCGGCGGGTTTGTAAATTTGAAATAGTAATGACCATTTTGAGTTGTTAACAACTTGTAATAGTTTTTGATGGGCCAATGAACAGTTTTATGTACTTAATAAAATATATCATTTCCTTTTTATTGGTTTTCCACCTTAGCCTGTTAATAACACTTAGAAGCACATTTTTAACCAAAGGACTCGGGTAGCGAGTCAAATTTCTGGTTCACCGTAACTGTTCTGGGGTAACCAGGGCATTACAAAAACCATCCAATTATTCAAACACACCAAATAATCCAATTTTTAACATGTTCATGCATGAAAAAAAAGATTACCAAATGCTCTCAGGCCAGTTGTTAGGAAACTTATACATGATCTTTTATTTATATTCATGTAGATCTAATATTAAACAAATTAATATGAGATAACCTAGAACATGTTTCTAATATTGAATTCAAAGAGAAACAATGATAAGAATACTTACAGTATACGTAGCAGAATGAATGAGTCATTCCTTCAGTTTTTCTAGCCCTTGTATCCTTTCTGTCGCAGAGTAGTATCAAGAAACTGAACCGATCTTCTATTATCTTCATAGTCTTCCAAAGTATCCTTAGAATCACCTAGACTAGAGTGGGCAATTCTTAACACATGAGATAGATACAGAGAGAAGAAGAGAAAATAACAAAGAGGCTTAGAAAATGACTTGTGTTTAGAGAGAATCTAAAACCTATCAGAAAATCTGACTTGTGACTTCTCAAACTTTTGTTTCCATCTCTCACTTAGCACTCCTTTTATAGACTCAATTAGGCCATTTAATTTAATTAAAAAATCAATAAAATAATAGCCAATTAACAGCCCTAGGTCGAAATTATCTTGGGCTTTAGGCCCGTGAACCCATTTGATTATAAGCCCATTGGACTTAAAATCAAGGCCAGTAATATTTTCTATTGATTTAATTAATTAAATCCTTTATCAAATTAATTTTTTATAATTTGAACCTTGATTTAAACTTATTTATTAATTTAGATACAAATTTATCTTAATTAGTAAATCTGCCATAATTTATCTTTTCTTCTCAAAATTACATAACTCTGTGAAACTATCAAAAATTGACCTCGTCAACTTTGATAATTCTAATTGATAATTAAATCAATTAATTGAGACTATCTAGATGATTTTATCCAAGGTAAAATGGGGACCATGGGCCTTTGAAATCAAGCTCCAATAAGTTATCATAAACCTAACAAATAAATTTACTAACTTATTAATTCCTCGTGACTCAACTATAGACTCGGAATTGCACTCTTGAATTCATAGAACGCTCTATAACAAATATAGATACGCTATTAATTTTCCATTGTTACAACCAAAATTGTCACTCAATCCTCTATAGATGGTCTACAATGAGATAGGACTAAAATACAGTTTTACCCCTCATTGTATTTTATCCTTATAACACTTTGTTCCTTGTAAATGATATTTCAGTAAACTAATTTAATTACTGAAATGAGATCTCTATCATTTAACACCTTAAACCAAAATAAAAGGAAACCATCGTTTCACTTCTTCATCAGAAGTTATAGATGTTCATATCTATGATTTACACTTCCACTCAATTATACTACCGAGTTCCCAAGATGTAAGTATGGGCTAGTTCGTAGGGTAAGCTGGTAACGAACAAGTCAAAGAACTCAAATAATACAATCAGTTAGAATACTAACTACTCAGAATTGAGATTGAATTGACCTATGGTCAACTATATGATATGACTAGAATAGATAATAACGGTATGTTTACTTATCTTATCAACTGTTAATATCGGTCCTGTCTGATGTAACAAATACATCTGATCTTATCTACTTTGCTAATGTTCTAGAAAGAACATAACACCACAATGTGTAAGTAGATCATATCGTAGATTGGCAAGTCAGTGTAAATCCTGTGCACTGACTAATCTTAGGACTAACTTATTTTGAACATATAATCATATTTATATTCCACTGTGATTACGTCACTATAAATATGATTAGCTATATGCTCGGGATTTAATAGAAGTTTATATTAAACAAATAATCATGAAAATAAAACATGTGAGCAAAGTGATTGACCAAGTCAAAAAATGATCTCTATTCTTTTATTGATAATAAAATGAGATTACAAGGAATTTGAGTTTTAATTAGGGCATTAAACCCCAACACAACTAACATAGTCTAGTCAAATAGTGTTGAGGGTAAGTCTCAATTGTTACCTCAATGCCTTTTTACTTGTGAAATTTTCTAACTCTTGTATCATTTTTTCTCGCATGTGAAGATATGGATTTTGGCATGTTGAACCTCCTCTCTAACCCTCCTAAGGTCAAAGGTGGGAAGCGAGGTCGGAGCAAGGACACCGAGATGATGCCACCCACCCCCTAAAGGCCAATAAAATATATGGCTTGAGCGAGTCAACTAAAATTTATCATCCCCAAACCAAGTCTTCCAAACCAACCGAGACAAATCATAGCTCGGTAAAAGGCAAAGAGCCCAAACCCTATTCGGTAGTCATCCCAGTTGTCGCAGCTTTTGAACAAGGCCAATAAGTTCTTGGGAAGTTTGTTTTCGCTCCCTTCAAGAAGGAGTTTACCTTGGATAACTCTGAAAAAAAATTGTTTCAACCCTTCTCTTTACCCAAACTACTTTGATCTCATGTGTTGAGAATATCCATGGAGCCCTAGATTGTCCTTTTTAATCTCTAGGTTCCCACACACGTCCTGGTGTGTTGAGATTATGATTGGAAGACTTTGGTGTGAGTCTTGCGTGCTTGGATAGGATGATTTTTTATTATACGAGAATATAGCAAGGACACTTGATAAGCTTCAAAGATAAATCTTCTTCTATTAGATTAGTATATATAAATCATAGGATCATATATATAAAATAGTTTTATATATAAAAATTTTGTAATCTACTGGGGCTATAAATCGCATTCCGCTATGCACTCGGAAAATCTATTTCCAACATTTTGTCGCTTCCATATTGACTATGGACATGTTATGAATGAGTGCAATCAGTTAAATGATGAGATTGAATTTCTTATCTGACAGGGACATCAAAGGAGGTATGTCCGAGTAGGGGTTGACCCCGAACAAACGATTGCTAGAGGCAATGAATAGATGCGGGGACGTCATCGTTCACCTCCACTAAAGCCTGCACTAGTCGTAGGCACCCTGCTTACTATTTGTGGAGGACCACACATTTCTGATGATAGTGGTAAGGTAAAAGAGAGATACGCTAGGACCCTATGCCACGATCAGGATATCAAAATGCTAATAGTCAAGGAGTGGACTCCCAAAAAAGCTCGAGTAGAGGAAGACTGTATAAATTTCTCTGAGCAAGACTCACAACATGTTCAGTTCCCCCACACAGACCCCCTAGTCGTGGATGTCCAAACAACCAACATGATGGTGAAGAGAGTGTGGGTTGATATAGGAAGTTCAATCAACATACTATATAAGTCATCCTTAGAGATAATGAAGTTGTATGTACAAGACTTAGAACCTTGCAACTAGACCATTTACGATTTTACTGGAGAAGGGCTCGCATCAACATGATCAATCAGGCTTCCAATGACTACGGAAACCGCACCAACGAACATGACAATACTAACTACTATTATAGTAGTTGATTATCCTTCCATATACAGTTTAGTTATTGGAAGGCCTATTCTGGTGGAGCTACAAGTAGTCACATCTGTGTGGCATCTTGCCATGAAATTCCCAACTGACTCGGGAACAAGATGTATTTTTGGGAACCAAATGGAGGCTAGGGAGTGCTGCAACTCTTTGATTACAAAGGTGAAGAAGAGTGGAGAGAGCACAAGTATTGTTTCCTCGAGCCGTCCTAGTGAACGGAGAGAAAGGTTGCAAGGAGTTGTTAATGAACTAAATCCCCAATCAGGTGATCAAGTCACCAAATAGAGTGTTGCCCAAAGTGAGGAGAGGGAGAAAGATCCTTGCTTTGGGGATTTTGTTGAAGAGATTAGACTCGTAGAGGATCTTGAGGAGATCCAGTTAGAAGAAAAACATCCGACCAAAGTTGTGAAAGTTGGTAAAAAATTATAAACAATAATAAGAAAAGAGTTGGTGGAGTTTTTGAAAAGAAATAAGGAGGTTTTGCTTGGTCGCATCAAGACATGATTGAAATCAACCCAACAGTGATTAGTCATGTCTGGAACATAGACAAGAAATTTCCACCAGTACATCATAATAAAAGTCTGCTCGATAAAGATAGGTCAATATCCTTAAAAGAAGAAGTTGAAAAACTCAAAGAGAATGATTTTATTCGGGTAGCATTTTATCCATCGTGGGTCTCAAATCCCATCCTAGTCCCCAAACCAAATGGTAAATGGAGGTCTTGCGTGGATTTCACAGACCTTAATAAAGTTTGCCCAAAAGATTGATTTCCATTCCCAAGAATCGACCAGCTGGTCAATGCTACATCAGGGCATGAGACACTATCTTTTATGGATGCTTATTCTGGATACAACTAGATAAGCATGCATCCCCCAGACAAGGAACACACCAGCTTTCGAACCGACAGTGGACTATACTACTATGAGGTTATGCCATTTTGTCTTAAAAATGCTGGGGCAACTTATCAATGCCTAGTAAACCATATGTTCAAGGACTAAATCGGCAACAATATGGAAGTATAAGTCGATGACATGCTGGTAAAGTCAAAGAAAGCTGGTGGACATGTGGCTGACCTCGAGCAATGCTTCAACATCTTGAAGAAATATTAGATGAAGTTGAATCCTCTTCAATGTTCCTTTGGGTAGGTTTTGGATTTTTCTTGGATTTATAGTAAATTCATGACGAATAAAGGCAAACCCTGAAAAAATCCAAGCTCTGACCAAGATGAAATCACCCACCAGAATAAAAGACTTTCAAAGTCTAACAAGTAGAATTGTTGCACTCAATAGATTTATTTCAAAATCAACGAACAAGTGTGTCCCATTTTTTTATCTATTGAGGGGCAGTAAAAAAATTTAATGGACAGAAGAATGTGAGCAGACCTTCTAGGCTATCAAACAACATATGGCTCCACCTCCCATTTTATCCAAACTAATCAAAGGAGAGTCTATACGTCTATCTAGCAGTCACAGAGTATGTTGCTAGCGCGATCTTGATCAGGGAAGAAAACAAATCCATAGTGTAGTTTATTATATAAGTAAGCGGTTGGTAGAAGCGGAATCACTGTATCTAGTTGTAATGCCCTGCTAATTAGGGTCCGTTACCACGTGTGTTTAAAATTAGTGCTGGACTCGCCAAACGAGTCATTTGGACTAAAACATGTGATTAAGCCACTACGGGTTCATGTATTAAAAATCTTGGTCAACGAATAAACATTTCCATTAAAAGAAAACTACAGTCTTTACATGGGATCCCAATACAAGTTTAAAGATTTGTTTACTACTCAAGGATTACAGATAAGCCGACCTAAGAAGCAAAACAGGGTCCAACCCTAGTTCCCTTGCGAAACCTCGGCCGTGGCGGTCGAGCAGACTGCATATGTACACATCACCCCTAGCACTCTCCAACTCATGGATGGCCAAGTTTCTCCTTACCCTTACCTGCACCACAAAGCACTAGTGAGCCAAAAGACTTAGCAAGAAAGCATATTAATAGACTCAGAGAGTCAACATAATATAACTGCATGCTTAACAGTAATAACTGAAACCAAGCATACACACTATACAAGTAAGTGACCGTAGGGTCACACAAGTGGGTGTCACACTCCCATTTATTCAAGTGGCATCTGAACTAGTCAAGTGCATGATGCACTCCGAGGGTGGCCTAGGCATAACGGTATGTGCTCAGTGCGCATAATGCCAACCACGACTTATGAGCTGAGACTTGGTGTAACGCCCTACTACCTTAGAGCCGTTACTTAGTGAGTTTAAAACAAAATCGTGCTTTTGACTGACTCTACGTGGTTTCTAAAACCAAAAGTGTGTATAAACCAGAGTTTAAGGCTGTACTCTTTGAAAATGTTTAGTTTCATTGAAAACATTAAGTATCAAACATCTGAGATCCCAAAATAAAGTTTACAAGATATTTACAACTCAAAAATAGATTTACACCAGGTTAACTATCAAAAGAATGGATTAATACAGCCATTTACAAAATGCCCCCAACCAAAGCAGTCGGGCAGGCCGAACATGTACGCGCCGCCCCCACGCTCTCCATACTCATGGCTGGTTGACTGACTCCTTGCTTTTACCTGCCACACAGAGCACCCGTGAGCCGAAGCCTAGCAAGAAAACCCAAATAGTACATAACATATGCAAATAATATAGCTGACATAATTCACTGATAAACAGGAAAACCACCACACTAAACAAGCACGGCCATGCCGCCCCAGAGGCCTTACCAAAGCCTGGGGTCTCGGTCCTCACCGTAAGGATAACTCATGTATCCCTTGGGTCCCATCCTGGCTATAGCATCCCATGTGCTGAGTGTTACTTCCGGCCCCCAAGGCCGTACCCGGCCTTTGCCGCTCTCGGCCTCAGCCGTTCATTTCATTATAATGGCACGCATAATACATTTCGAAATAATCATTCAAACATATAATAATTCATTCAAGGTCATACATTTGCAAGTAAAACAATCTAGGGCCATGCCCTGCAATAACACTGTGGGCCCATGCCCTAATCTCGGGTGTCACAGTTTTCTTACCTTTAAATTCGATGGCCTTGATCAACCTGACTCCTTGAGCACGATCCTACTCGAGCCCTAGCGCTTACCTAAGCAAAATCCATAAGTCAAAGTCATTACCAAACCTCGAGTCCAAAACCTAGCCTCGGGACCAATCCCGAGCCCCCGGGGAGTCCTAGATCCCCAAAACAAAGTGGCGGAATCGAGCCCCGAACCCTAGGTCAAAATCCCTTCACAAAAGCCCAAAAATCCCCTCTGTGAACAGTGCAGTGCTACAGCGCTCAAAAGAGGGCGCTATAGCGCTACAAGCAGAACCACCCCATCAGAACAGGGGCTAGCACTACAGCGCCCCCTGACTAGCGTTGTAGCGCTAGTTGCAGCCAGACCAAAACCAAAAATCGCTTCTTGCGATTTTCTTCTCCCATTTCAACTCCAAACTTGCCCAAACCTTTTCCAAACCCAAAAACACACATATCCACACCACACACTCATCCCAAGCATCCCAAGAACTCAATCCCAAGCTCAAGCAACCCAAAACTCAAAATCTAACACAATGAACCCAAAAACCAGAAATTCACTCAAACAACAAAGATAGGGTCTTAGAAATCATACCGTGGGTGGAATTTCGACCTTGAATTGAACCCTAGACCTCCTTAGCTTGCACCTTCACAACCTTGACCTGTTTTCCCCAAAAACCCCATCCATTTAGCTCAAAAACACAGTTCAAACCAGTCAAGCCCTAAAACAGAAATCCCCAAGAACTTACCTCAACTTTCTGGTGTGATCTTGCTAATCCCTTGTAAATCCTCAAGTCTAGCTTAGGATCCTTGATGCTCAGCCTACCCTAGCTCTCCACTGAGCTTAACTCCAAGAAAAATGAAGGAAATTGGTTGGGAGAGCCACAAACCGTTCTTGGACAAAACCCTTCAGCTTTTCTCTCTTTTCCTTTCTCTTCTTTCTTTCTTTTTTTTTTTTTCAGCCTGTAACTCTTTTCTACAAAATCCACTAAGTATAAAGCTCCCCTTTAATTCATCTCTTACAAGCCTAAAGACCAAAATGCCCTCCCTTAATAATTCTAAACCTTTATGTCCATAAAGGGGCATTTTAGTCATATTACCCAAATTCCCACTAATTCCTCAAGTGTTCCTAATAATTCCCGCTCGCTACCAAATACCTGATTAATCATCAAATATACATTCCTCATCATCAAGATTAACCTCAATATATTTCCAAATTCTCATTTAAACTCCCCAGGCTTAACCCAAGCCGGGCACAGATTCCCGCTTTGACTTTTCCGCTAACCCGCTCATTCTAGGATCGTCTCGAGTCATAGATCACAGATATCAACACAGTCATGCCCAACATGGCCAAATTACAAATATGCTCAATCAGGTCTACATGCATACTAATTCACATAGTCATGCACCACAAATAATCAAATAGTCATATAACGTGCATTAAATTATAATCATGCATTAAACTCATTAAAGTCACACACAAAATCCCATTATGCCCTCCAGGCACACTACTCAAGGCCCTTAAGCCTTAATAGCGAATTTGGGTCATTACACTTGGAAGCCCTCAACTCATAAGTTTAGCCTTGTAAACCCTCGACTTATAAGACAGGCCTTGTAATTCCTCGACTTATAAGCCGAGCCTTTTTGTCCCTCGGCTAATAAGCCGAGCCCTTTTAGTCCATTGAATTATAAGCCAAGCCCCATTTGTCCCTCGACTTATAAGTCGAACCCCTTTTTAATCAAATGTACCCTCAACTAGAAGGTCGAGCTTTTGGTTAGGTGCAATAGACAGACTTCCGAATTATAAGTCGAGCCTCCCAGTCGGGAGCAGACATACATATAACAGGAAAGTGATCTTAAAAGGAAAGGGCTCCCAAACCAAAGAAAAGAGTGTTGTATGTGAGTGATCTAGGTACCCAGTTGTTGGCCTAGTCAATTGACCCATGTGGTTAGAAGAACCTTAATGCCCCTTGCCCTATTACCCCTAAAGGTTACTCTCAAGGGTAGTTTAGTCAATTGGCATAATTCCCGCTAACCTGAAATTATCTCATACAATCCCAAATAATAACCAATGTTCATCCATTAATTTTTGTTACTCTATAATTCTCGGTAATTTACCAAATTACCAAAATACTCCTAACCTCACCCCGAGCCGGGTCTTTTACCCAGTTGTGACTAGTCCGCTAACTTTCTCCCTAGGATCACCTCGTACAGAGTAACCTAAATATATCCACATAATGATGTCATCGCAATAATGTATCACACATATTTACAATTATACCCTCAACAGGTAAAAGTTAGGAAACAAGAAACAGGTCCACATACATATTTAATACACTTAAGCATGCAAGCATAATCATATCATAATACAATTCACATAATAACATGCTCATAACACACAAGCATCTAATTAATTCAATTATTGCCTCCCAGCCCCCTAATCCAGGCTCTAAGCCAAATTAGGGAAATTTGGCATTACAATTATCCCCTCCTTACAGGAATTTTGTCCTCAAAATTTTATCTGAACAACTCGGGATATTGATCCCGCTTGCTGGACTATCACTTCTAGGTCATTTCCTTGACCTTTCCGTTTTCCATAATACCTTAACCAGATGTATGGTTTATTTCTCAAGACCTTGCCCTTCCTATCTAGTGTCTGGACTGGCTACTCCTCATAGGAGGGATCTACCTGAAATTCCAGACCCTCGTAACTCGATACACGAGTCACGTCTAACACATTCTTCCGAGGTGTCAAAATATAAAGTACATCGTGCATGACCGACAATGCCGAAGGAAACACCAATCTTTAGGCCCCATGACTGATCCCCTCCAGGATCTAATATAGTCTCACAATTCTAGGGATTCGCTTGCCCTTCTTCCCAAATCTCCTCACTCCTTACCATGGTAAGACTCTAAGGAAGACATAGTCTCCCACTTGGAACTCCACGTTCCCGCTGTTCAGATCATCATAACTTTTCTGCCTACTTTGAGAAGCAAGTATCCAAGCTCTGATCTTCTCATTTGCCTCATTGGTCCTCTAAACTGCCTCAGGACCCAAGCATTTCCTTTCTCCTGTCTCATCCCAATGAATAGGCGATCTTCATTTCCTACCATACAACATCCTATAAGGAGCCATCTCAATGGTCAACTAATAACTATTATTGTAGGAAAACTTTATCAAAGGAAAATACTTACTCTAGGACCCTTCAAGGTCCAGCACACATGCTTGTAGCATGTCTTCTAGTATTTGTATCATCTTCTCATATTGTTCATATGTCTGAGAATGATAGGTTGTACCAAAATTCAGCTGTGTGCCCATTGCCTTCTTCCCAAAAACTTGGAAGTAAATGTGGGGTCCTGATCTGACACGATCGACCTCGGAGCTCCATGAAGGCATACTACATAGAGATCTACATAATTGTCAAGTATATAAGTCATCCTCACTGGTAAAAAGTGAGCTGATTTGGTGTATCGGTCTACGATGACCCACACCGAATCGTGTTGACCCACCGTTCTGGGCAATCCCACCACAAAATACATGGTGATGCCTTGTCACTTCCACTCTGGGATATCCAAGGGTTGTAATAGCCCCGCTGATCTCTGAAGTTTAGCTTTGATCTACTGACACATCAGACACCTGGCCACATACTTAGTGATGTCCCTCTTCATCCCCGACCACAACTATAAAATCCTCAGGTCCTGATACATCTTCGTGGTGCCAGGAGCAAATAGTACGGGGTAGTGTGAGATTCACCTAGAATCTCTCGTCTGATAATAATATCCATTAGATCACAGATCCGACCTTCCTTTATTCTCTCCAATAGTGTAGACTATAGCGTAATGTTGGCCAACTGACCCACCAGCAACTATACTCCCTATAATTGATCAAAACAGATCATCTATCCTTGGCAAATGATACTTGTTCTTAATGGTCAACTTACTCAGTCCTCTGTAGTCAATGCACATCCTCATAGAAACATCATCTTTCTTCACAAATAGAATTGGTGCACCCCATGGCAAGAAACTGGGTCTAATAAAACCCAAATCTAATAACTCATGTAATTGTATCTGTAGTTCTTTCAAATCTGCTTGGGCCATTCTGTAAGGTGCCCTAAACATTGGCTCCTAGGTGCCAGTTCAATAACAAATTTTGTCTCTCTGTGTGGCGACAACCCTGGTAATTCCTCTAGAAACACATCTAGGAATTCACAGACTAACCTAGTCTCTTCTGGTCCCACTGGCACGACCTAAGGGGTATCCACGACACTGGCCAGGAATCCTATGCAACCTCCTTGCAGTAGGTCTCTAGCCCTCAATGCTGAAATCATAGGTACTCGGGGTCCTGCATAATGCCAACAAATACAAGGGGTCCTCACCCTCAGACTCGAAGGTTACCATCCTTTTCTTACAATCTATGGTTGCCCCATACTTCTCTTAACCATTCCATACCCAAAAATCATGTCAAAGTTGGTCATAACCAACCTTACTAGGTCAACTGAAAACTCTCTGCCGTCTACTACCACTGATAGTGAATTAACCCGTCTCTTGGATACCACCAACTCCCCCAGGTGGCGTCTTCTACATCTGGTGCACCCTAGATATGTCCTCCAGTTCCCGTTGCCACTCTGGCGGCCACCCTGTACACCCTGTGGCCTCTTATCAGGGCCAGAAGCCAAAACAGTATCCGGGGTCTTCCTTTCCTGGTCACAAGGGCCTCTGCCCCTACCAAACCCTATAAAGGGAGGTCCCATTCTCCCGGTATCCCTTCTGGCTGCACTCTCACGCCAGATCTTGTTCTCAGTGCCCTTTGTAGTTAGGGCTCTTTTTACTACTTGAGCATATGTCGACACTCCAAGTACTGTTGTAATTCTGACATCCCAGGCTATCATAGACCGTAGCCCCTAAAGGAATATTTCCTTCCTTCTCCCATCGGTGGGCACCAAGTTTGCAGCGAACTTGGCTAATCTATCAAACCTCAGTGCATACTCTATCATTGTTGTTGACGGTGAGAACTCGTCAACTAAGTTGAGTTGGAAAGAATTGCAAGATCAAGATTATCAATAGAAAAGCCTTAGAAATTTAAGTATCAATTCTAAGAACAATTGCAGAAGAACAATGGTGAAGTCAGTTTTTCATTCACTATGGTGCACTTGCTACAGTAAATTTTCCAACCCCCTTCCAAATGGAAGTGGAATTTATTTTCTAGGGGGCTCTAATGGCCCCTGATACAATGTGGTCCAGGGGATCAGATAGTACGCCAGTACACTGTCAGGTTAGTGGTCTCAGGGGTAGTGGTGTCTGCTCCAGTACATGATCAGAGTTGGTGGGTGCATCTCCACTTTAGTACTTGATCGTGCTTCCACTACCTGCCTGGTACGGGTGTCAGAGGAGTGGCTGGTGAGGACAACGAAAGGTACTTCGCTCGTACCACCACTACTCATCTGATGTGGGTACTATGTCCGTACTCTAACTCCTTTCAGTTCGTCAGTGGACTCCGTACCTCATGAGATCAATGCCATGTGGCCCTCATTTGCAAGGCATAGATGCGAGGCGGTAATGACCCATACACTTGCCGGGCCTTGCAAGGCTCCTAGTGGCGAGGGGCCTTGCTACACTTGTCTCCTTGCGGCACGAATCCAGACTTGTGACGTGATGGTGCGACGGCCTCCCGAGAAGATGATGGCCCAAGGGCCTCGCGGGGGCGCGTGCGCATGATGGCCTAGCAGAGGCGCGCACGCATGACGGCCTCGCAGGGGGCGCGCGCATGATGGCCTCGCAGGGGGCGCGCGCGCATGATGGCCTCACGGGGGGGGGGGGGGGGCGCATGATGGCCTCACAGGGGGCGCGCGCATGATGGCCTTGCTAGGGGCGCGCACATGATGGCCCCACGTGGCTCGCCTCCTGGGCACGCATGAGGGCCTCGCGTGGCACGCCCCTTGGGCATGCATGGTGGCCCCGCGAGAGGGTGACGACCCGAGGACCTAACGAGAATGTGGGCGTATGGAGGCCTAAGTGCATTCTTTGGGTCTTTTATAAGCGTGGAATATTGAGCATCCACAACTGTCATCTTTCCTTGTAACCATTTACTGAACTCTTAAGCTTTTGCAGCTCTAACTGCCTCATTAAAATACTTTTCATTGAACTGAATTCTAAACTCTTTCCATTCCAAGGTATTAATGTTCCTAGTCGGGAATACTACCTCCCACCAGATTTAGGCATCCTCCTGAAACATATACGTGGCCCAGGCCACTCTCTTTTTTCCCACCATCCTCATAAAGTCTAGGATGGATGTAACCATACTCTTCTACTACTCTACCTTGAGTGGATCTGCACTACCCTCAAAACCGGAGGGTGTTGTTTCCTAAACCGTTCATATACTAACTCCCAACGGTTTTCTAACTCTATCTGCTACTGTACGGCCGGTACTGGAGCAGTAGATGGGGCCTCTAATGCAGCATTCCCTGTCGGAACCTGCTATTGCCTCAACTGGCGAATCTCTTCTTCCTGCCTCTGCAGCCTAGCTTGCATATCAACAAGCACCTATTGCTATTTTTCAGGAGCTGGCAGAGGGGTCGGACTCTAATTATCATCTTCGGCATGTATTCCCTGGCCGACTTGCAGATCTGACTGCCTTGGAAGCATACGTCCAAATGTGTACCTTGTTGCAGTGATCAATTCTGCCAATTAGGTAGTAATAACTAAACCTCTTGCCGCCCTACGACCCAAGACTAAACAAACAAACGTTCACACTCAACAGTCATGCTAATAAGCATGTCAATTCATATTCATATCCAAACATGGTGCTAATAAGCAATTCCTAACATCTATAAATAAGAAATGGTGCTAATAAGCATTTTCTAGCACTTATAGACAAATAGGGATGCTAATAGGCCTTTCTTTAACATTTAACAGTGCTAATAAGCAGTTCCTAGCATACCTGTATCTATAACAGTGCTAATGAGCGTGTTCTGACCTACATGTCCATATGACAATGCTAATAAGTGCTTCCTTTTGCATTCACAAGCAATGTCAATAAGCATTCCTATATTCTCACACATAACCAATCATGCTAATAAGCATGGATATTCATATTCAGGTTCAAACAAAGTGCTAATAAGCACATCCCTGGAACTCATATACATAACATAATGTTATTAAGCATTTATAACATTCAAGAGCAATAACGATGCTAATAAGAATTACTTTAACATTTCAATGGTGCCGATAAGCATCTCCTAGCATACATGCACATATAGCAGTGCTAATAAGTGTTTCTACCATTTAAGAGCAATAATGATGCTTATAAGCAGTCCTACAACATTTACAAGCCACTATTATGCTAATAAGCACATCTTTAACATGCATACAACAGTCAAGGGTCAGGCCCTATCCGAATAACTCATGTTTTCTATTTAAACAAGTAGGTAAGGCATATATATTTCATTTAAGCAATTGCACACATAACTATATTAATAGTTACCAAACCCTGAATCGAGCATGTCCTTAGCGGCGAGTGTACATGCCCAGTCCATCATCAGGAACCCTATAATCTTGGCAGCTCTGATACCAAGTTGTAACGCCCTGCTGATTAGGGTCTGTTGCCATGTGTGTTTAAAATTAGTGTTGGACTCGCTAAACGAGTCATTTGGACTAAAACATGTGATTAAGCCACTAAGAGTTCATGTATTAGAAATCTTAGTCAACGAATAAACATTTCCATTAAAAGAAAACTTCAGTCTTTACATTGGATCCCAAAATACAAGTTTAAAATTTGTTTACAACTTAAGGATTACAGATAAGCCGACCTAAGCGGCAAAACAGGGTCCAACCCTAGTTCCCCTGCGAAACCTCGGTCATGGCAGTCGAGCAGACTGCATATGTACACATCACCTCTAACACTCTCCTACTCATGGATGACCAAGTTTCTCCTTACCTTTACCTGCACCACAAAGCACCCGTGAGCCAAAAGACTCAGCAAGAAAGCATATTTATAGACTCAGATAGTCAACAAAATATAATCGCATGCTTAACAATAATAATTGAAACCAAGCATACACACTGTACAAGTAAGTGACCATAGGGTCACACAAGTGTGTGTCGCACTCCCATTTATTCAAGTGGCATCTAAGCCAGTCAAGTGCATGATGCACTCCCAAGGTGGCCTAGCTATAACGGTATGTGCTCAGTGCGCATAATGCCAACCACGACTTATGAGCTAAGACTTGGAAGCCCTCAACTCATAAGTTGAGCCTTGTAAACCCTCGACTTATAAGTCGAGCCCTTTTAGTCCATCGGTTTATAAGCCGAGCCCATTTTGTCCCTCGAATTATAAGCTGAGCCCCTTTTTAATCAAATGTACCCTCGACTAGCTAGCTGAGCTTTTGGTTAGGTGCAATAGACAGACTTCTCACTTATAAGCCGAACCTTCGAGTCGAGAATAGACACACATATAACACATTCATTGTACTTCTGACTTATAAGCTAAGCCTCCCAGTCGGGAACTAACATACATATAATACATTCATTATACTCCCGACTTATAAGTCGAGCCTCCCAATCAGGAACTAACATACATATAATACATTCATTATACTCCCGACTTATAAGGCAAGCCTCCCAGTCGGGAATAAACATACATATAATGCATTCATTATACTCCCGACTTATAAGCCGAGCCTCCCAGTAGGGAACTAACATGCATATAATACATTCAACAACGGGGCCAAGACCTAATCACGTATCTCACGCATCGGGTGCAGTTTTCTTACCTCGATCCTCATGCAAATAATGAAACGACCCCGAGCGCTAATCTTGACCCGAGCCTGGCGGAAACCTTAGTCACAACACGAATATATGTTCATCAAGACTTAACCCTAGAACCCGAGTTCCAAACCAAACTATAAATCTTAAAACCATGGTTCTCAGTTAACGGGGCATTAAAAATGTCCCCTGAGCCCCCAAGAAAACTCCCAAATCAGATTCTCGAGCCCCTCGGGCCTAGCACTAAAAATCAGAAAACATACATTTTGGGGCCCTTGGCACGGTCATGCCCCTCAACTCGAGCCCCCAAAATCGAATCTAATTTCTTCTTTTTGGGACACTAGCGCGGTCGCTCTAGGTCCCCAGAACCTAAAAATATGCCCAAAATTGATGTTCTTCCCCAAAACGCAAACCTAGTGATTTCCAGCAATTTCATACCATAATTTGGACCAATCCAATGGTTTTAACAGAATTCCAGCCATAGAAACTATTTACTAAGTCCAGGCAATAAAACCCACTAATCAAACCACCCCAAACACCCCTAGACACTAAACTAGGAATCAAAATCATAAAAAAACTCAAGAACACCATTGAATACCAAAACAGGGGAAACCTCACCTATGATTTCGAATTCCTTGAGGTAGATGACAGCCCTAGTAGTCCCTAGACCCGAACCTCAGCTGTTACTCCACAAGAATTGGCTCCAACTTTCACCAAAAATCCAAAGCTTGATTATGTCTTAGATTGCCTTATGTGCTCTTAAAAGGAAAGTGGTCCCAAACCAAAGAGAAGAGTGTTGTACGTGAGTGAGCTAGGTACCCAGCTGCTGGCCTAGTCAATTGACCCATGTGGTCAAAATACCTTAATGCCCCTTGCCCCATCACTCTAAAGGTTACTCTCAAGGGTAGTTTAGTAAATTGGCATAATTACTGCTAACCTCAAATTATACAATCCCAAATAATCTATCAAACCAATGTTCATCAATTAATTTTTGTTACTCTATAATTTCCGGCAATTTACCAAATTACCAAAATAACCCTAAGCTCACCCCGAGCTAGGTATTTTACCCCGTTGTCACTTTTCCGCTAACTAGCTCCCTAGGATCGCCTCGTGCCGAGTAACCTAAATATATCCACATAATGCATAATCATATCATAATACAATTCACATAATAACATGCTTATAACACATAAGCATCTAATTAATTCAATTATTTCCTCCCGACCCCCTAATCCAGACATTAAGCCAAATTAGGAAATTGGGGCGTGACACCACCTATCAAGAAACTAGCTTATTGCTTAGTGCTGACATCACGAAAGCTACGACCCTACTTTTAAGCTCACTCCATACCAGTATTAACCGACCAGCCTTTGTGACAAGTGTTTCAAAAGCCAGAAGTTGCTGGTTGACTACTTAAGTAGGTCGTAGAGTTGGGGCAATTCGAGATTACCATCAGCTCGAGCAGCAATAAAAGGGAAAGCACTAGCCGATTTTGTAGCTGAATTCACTAGACTTTCAGTCACCGAGCAGACGCCCATAGTACAAGAGTCACAAGAAGAAATCTCAGACTGGAAGTTGTTTGTTGATGGTTCATCTAATGAACACAACTCTTGAGCTGGTTTAATTCTAATCACTCCAGAAGGACATTGTTTGCATTGTGCACTCAGGTTTGGCTTTACTACATCAAACAATGAAGCAAAGTACAAAGCATTGCTCGCAGACTAATGTAACACCCTGGATAGCCAAGACCGCTACACTGTATATTTATAAAAGTGCAGGACTTGCTAATCAAGTCGTTTAGTTAAAAACGTGTCACTGAAACCATTAATGAGCTAGGGTTAAAAGGTTTTGGTCTCAAAAGATACACTTCATATAATTAAACATTTTACACCAGGGATCCCAAAAGAAACAACGTTTAAAAAGTCAGTTTACAAAATGTCCAGAGTACGAAAAACCACTAGCCACTCTAAGGGCAAAACACACATATATGGATCTTCTGTTCCTATCTCCTCCTCAACTGTGGCAGCTGAGCAACTGATCATGTACATTCTGCTCTCAGAGCTCTCCAAGTCAGGGTTGGTCAAGCTTGCCCTTGCCTTTACCTGCACCACATAGCACCCGTGAGCCAAGGCCCAGCAAGAAAACATAACATTATAGTACAAACAATAACAACAATTGAATAATTCTTAAAGCATGATCATACACTTAGCATATCATACTAATTACATAACCCATGGACATAAGCAAAGAATCAATAAACCAACACTTAACTATTCAGCATGACAAGCCCACCAATCAATAATAATAATCAAATCACATGATAATCAGGGTCGATACCTTAGTTCGCACCCTCTGTATACCCCCACTGACTCCAGTCCGCTTAAACCAAGCTTAGTGCATAAAAAGTTGTCCTCAGCTACCAGTGGCCGAGTTGTGCCCTGTGCGCTAATGTAAACTCCGACACTCTTAGGCAGTTTGTTTATTATTTACATGGCATAATACCATCCTTTATAAAGCATACCAAATAGGGAACCCTTATTCCCATTATAAATCCACAACTGGGTGCAGTTTTCTTACCTTTAGTGTCCAAGTGTACTGGTTACGCGAGATGCCTCTTGACCGCGATCCATTTCCCGAGCCCCTAGCTTATACCTAGTCACAACCAAGATAAGGGATACCATTAATAATTATAAAAAGGGCTCCTAGGTAAGGTTTTAGTCTCCGGAATATCAAATTCCACCAAACATGGTAGTAGATTTGATCCCGAGCACCTTAGGTTAAATTCCCATGCTTAAAATCCCAAAAACCTAAATTCCCTTAAGGGTCGCGGCTCAAGCCTCCTATGCCGCGGCATGGCCCCAAACAGAGGCTCATCCATGCCCAGAACTAGACACGGGCCGAGACCCTACAAGCCCCATGTCACGGCCCACCCTCCATCCTTAGCATTCATCAGCCTCAGAGGGCCACGGCTCACCAAGAACTATGCCGCGGCCCGACCCTTGCGAACCCAGAAAAACCACCATTTTTTACTCTCAAACCTCACTCAAAATCATCCAAAACTATCCCAATTCCATAATTCAATTATCACAAAACTTCTAACATAATTCCAGCAACACAACCCAACTAAAACTTAGCCTAGAAACTCACCAAAATCCCACTTCAATCTCTGAAGCTCAAAAGCTTAAAAACATCAAAACCAGTCAAGAAAGCACTAAGATTCAGTCATTAAATCATAAATTCGAGCTTACCTTCTTTGATGAACCAGCTCTCTAAAAGATTTTTGAGCTAACTCCTAGGTTCCAAACTTCAATTCTATCCTTTAATGTCAAAATCCATAAACACCTCAAAACCCAGCCATAAACACATAATTTAATCACCATGCATAAAGCTTATGTCTTAACTTAATTCTTGATTGACTCCTTAGCTAATCCTTGAGCTAATCTCCTAAATCTCAGCTCCAATCCTCTAAATTCTAGCCAAGTCCTTCTAAGTTTCTTGTGGTTTTCTTTGAGAGAGAAAAGGAAGAGGAGAAAAGGTCAGTTCTTTATGTTTCTACTGATTTCTGTGTTTTACTTAGTCTATCCTTAGGTAATTAAGTCAATCCCAAGGCTCGGGGTGCCGGAAACGTCCCCGAGGGAAAAATGGTAAAATTCCCTAGTATTCCCACCTAAGCTTCCTAACCTCAAATATATCTCCAATTATTTATTTCCACAACCCGATAACCTAAATAACCAGACAATACCTGAAATACCCCTTGACTTGCCCTAAGTCAAGTATTAAGCCCCGTTGTGACTTTCTCGCTAACTAGCTCCCTAGGATCGCCTCAAGTCGCATGCTACAGAATTACCCACATAATAATGTGGTCCTCACAATTATAGTATACAATCACATTACATTCATATAACAATATAAACATGCTTATCACAGAATCATGTGTTAAACTAATAAATTCACACATAAACCAATTATGCCCTCCCGGCACACTAATCAAGGCCTTTAAGCCATATTAGTAATTTTGGGTCGTTACAACTATCCCCTCCTACTGAGAATTTTGTCCTCGAAATTTACGTGAATAGCTCGAGATACTAATCCCGCATCACCGTCTCAAGCTCCCAGGTCGCTTGCTCAGCCTTGCTATTTCTCCACAGTACTTTGACTAACAGAATCATCTTATTCCGTAGAACTTTGTCCTTCCGATCCAAAATATGAATTGGTCGCTCCTCATAGGACAAATCTATCTGTAACTCTAAGTCCTCATACTTTAGCACATGTGTCATATCTGAGACATACTTATGCAACATAGAGATATGGAATACATCATGAACTCTCGACAACGACGGTGGCAAGGCCAACCTGTAAGCCACCTGTCCAATCCTTTCTAGAATCTCAAAAGGTCCAACAAACCGAGGGCTCAGCTTGCCCTTTACTCCAAATCTCCTCACCCCTCGCAATGGTGAAACTCGTAGAAACACGTGGTCCCCAACCTGAAACTCCACGTCTCTACGCTTGAGATCAGCATAGCTTTTCTGTCTACTCTATGAAGCAAGCATTCTGGCTCGGATCTTCTCAATAGCTTCACTTGTCTTCTGAACCATGTCCGGCCCCAAATATTTTCTCCCACCCATCTCATCCCAATGGATGGGTGACCTACACTTCCTTCCATATAGCATCTCATAAGGAGCCACTCCAGTCTTGGACTGGTAACTATTGTTATATGAAAATTCAATCAACGGAAGATACTTACTCCAAGATCCCTCGAAATCAATCACACATGCCCTAAGCATATCCTCCAACACCTGAATCATCCTCTCAGACTGTCCATCAGTCTGAGGATGAAAGGTTGTGCTAAACTTCAACTGAGTCCCCATGGCTCTCTGCAGAGCTCCCCAGAACTTGGAGGTAAAGATAGGGTCTCGATCAAATACAATAGACTTAGGAACCCCATGGAGACGAACTATCTCCCTCACATACAACTCTGCATACTATTCCACTGTGTAAGTTGACTTCACTGGTAGAAAATGAGCTGACTTGGTGTATCTGTTCACTATTACCCACACCGATTCATAAAGTCCCACTGTCCTGGGTAGATCTCCCACAAAATCCATTGTAATGTCCTCCCACTTCCACTCGGGAATGCCCAAAGGCTGAAGCAATCTCGCTGGTCGCTGATGCTCAGCCTTCACCTATTGATATGTCAAACATCTGGCCACATACTCCACCACATCCTTCTTCATCCCGGGCCACCAATATAATGTCCGTAGATCCTGATACATCTTCATGGTACCCAGATGAAGCGAGTATGGCATAGTGTGAGACTCATCCAGTATCTCTCGTCTGATCCCTTCATCTGTCGGAGCACAAATCTGTCCCTGATATTGAAGAATACCAGTCTTAGAAATAGAATGATCTTTAGCTATCCCTGCTAAGGCATGTTGTCTAACCTCCTGTAACTGCACATCTACCAATTCACCCTCCTTGATCCGCTCTAGCAGGGCCGACTGCAAGGTAACATTGGCCAACCGGCCCACCACCAGCTCTATCCTTGCTCTGGCCATCTCATCTGCTAATTCTCTAGAGATCTGAACAGAACTAAATAACTGCCCCGAGCCCCTTCGACTCAATGCATCTGCCACAACATTGGCTTTCCTTGAGTGGTAAAGAAGGTCACAATCATAATCCTTAACCAATTCCAACTAACGCCTCTCCCTCATGTTCAGATCCTTCTGGGTGAAGAAATACTTCAAACTCTTATGGTCAGTGTATATCTCGCACTTCTCCCCATACAGGTAATGTTGCCAAACCTTCAGTGCAAATAACACCACTGCTAACTCCAAATCATGGGTAGGATACCGCTGCTCATACTTCTTCAACTGTCATGACGCATAAGCTATAACCTTCTCATTCTGCATCAAAACACAGCCCAAACCCATCCTCGATGCATCACAGTATACCACAAACTTTCCTTCTTCTGAAGGAAGACTCAGTACAGGTGCAGTAACAAGTCATTGCTTCAATTCCTAGAAACTGTGCTCGCACTTCTCTGACCAAACAAACTTCTGATTCTCTTGTGTCAACTCTGTCATCGGTGATGCAATCTTCGAGAATCCTTCTACAAACTACCTGTAATAGCCTGCCAACCCGAGAAAACTCTGCACCTCTGAGGCATTCCTTGGCCTCGGCCAATCTCTCACCGCCTCCACCTTGGACGGATCCACCTTAATCCCCTCTGCGCCAACTATATGCCCAAGAAAAGTCACCTCTGGCAACCAAAACTCACACTTCTTAAACTTGGCATATAACTGATACTCCCTTAACCTCTGTAAGACCTGTCGAAGATGTCGCTCATGTTCTGCCTTTGAACTGGAATACACTAAGATGTCGTCGATAAAGACAATGACGAACTGATCCAAGAAGTCCTTGAACACCATGTTCATCAGATCCATGAAAGCTGTCGGGGCATTGGTCAAACCAAAAGACATGACCAAGAACTCATAGTGCACATACTGCGTTCGGAAGGCCGTCTTCGGTATGTCCTCGTCCTTGATCCTCAGCTGGTGATAACCAGATCGAAGATCAATCTTTGAGAACACCGTCTTTCCCTGCAGCTGATCGAACAAGTCATCGATCCTTGGCAGAGGATACTTATTCTTAATGGTCAACTTGTTCAATTCCCTGTAGTCTATACACATTCTCAGAGTCCCGTCCTTCTTCTTAACAAACAAAACTGGAGTGCCCCATGAAGAGTAGCTAGGCCTGATGAATCCCAAATCCAGAAGTTCCTGTAGCTGTATCTTCAACTCTGTTGACCCTCGATTTGGCCAACGACACGGAGTTAAATATACGACAAAAGATAAAATGACAATTGAGAATTCAATCTAATGGATAAGAAGAAAACACCAAGGATTTATAGTGCTTCGGCCCCAAAGAATGGTAATGACCTACGTCCACTTAGTGCTATTATTAATATTGAATCTCAAAGCCGTGATCCAAGAACTAGGGTTCTTGAGTTTCACAAACCTTGAGGGAATTACAATAAGACAATGAATAATTACACTATAGCTCTCTTTCTCTCAATACTCTCAAAAAAGATTTAGAGATCAAAAGTCCCTTCCTTGAGCTGCTTCATGCATATTTATAGGCTCAAGGAGGGTTACATGGACCAATGGGCCTTAACTTCCCTTAATGACCGCGTATCAAGGTAATAAAGAGGAAATATTCAATGCGATTGTTATAGGATTACAATCTTAGAAGGAAATAAATCAAATTATACGACCAGGCTGATTGTATCTAATAGTTAAGCCCGACGAAGCGATGTGCCTCAGGTCGATAGTCGAACAACACTTCCGCCACGTGTCAACCATATGTGAGAAATCCTTGCCACGTCATCAGCAGCCATTTTTCGGGTAAACATTTTCCCCCCAAGTTTATTTATTGCGACCAGCAAAAAGTAAACTTAGGAAACTGACCTTTCACTTACCCCACAAAACCTGTCAGAGCTGCCCATGACCTCTAGGGAAAAGCAATCAATCATGTCTAATCAAGCCTTTTTTTGTTTCCCAAAAATTTGTCCGACGGCTATTACACTTCCCCAAACTCAGAAAAAAAGTAATTCATGATTACCTCTTATATCGTGTCGCAATCACTATATATAATGCCCCAAATCCATATTTTTACTTTTTACTTTCCATTTTCTCGTCAAGAACTCTCAAGAATTTCGACCTTTCAGAGCCTAAAAAACTTGAGGAGCTTCCATCGCTGTCCTAAGGATCCTCCGTTCGGACGCTCAAAGCTTGTGTTTCAGACCCCTCTTTTCATCCAAGTAAGTCTTTACGAACCCCCTGGACGTTTGAGATGCCATGCAAAACTATTTTTTTATGTATTTCATATTTGTTTTCTTGACTGAAACTGGTTTGGGGTAATGGGCATGTTGATCGACGCTTGATAGGAAAGTGAAATAGTGTTGTATAGGAGTTAGGAGCCAGTTTGGTAGTTGAGACTGTAGATTTAGGGCGTAAAATCGAAGTAAAAATTCGATTTTTAAGCTAGCTGAAAAACTGGGTTTTTCCCGCCCTTCCGAAGTTGAAAAAGTTTTCTCTGAAAAACTTTTTACTTCCGCTTTTCAATCTGTTTTTCAAACTGCTTGTATAAAACTTAGTGTTTTTGCTAGAATGTTGCTGGTCGTATAAAAGCTTAACTTTTATACACGAGCAACGTTATTCCCACATTCAACACCAGTTTTTTAGAGTAAGTTCTCATCTCCCCTCTTCTGTTCACAAATTTTGATGCAAGATTCGTGGGGAGGTGAGAGACCAATTGACGACGACATGCTCGCGCAACTGCTCGTGGACGAAGTACAGCCGTCTTTACTCATTCCAGACATCCCTTTTTCTCGTACTCCACCTAGCAGACCTCACTCAAACCCTTCAGCCATGGGTAAAGTAAAATCAATTGACCAGAAGAAGAAAACACAAAAACCTTCTGCAAACCAGTCTGCCCCCCAAGCAGAAATTCCCACGACCAGAGGTTGAGAAAGAAATATCCCTGACCCTAGCACCCAAACTCACGCTCAACTTCGAAATGAAATTCAACTAGATGTTGAATGGTACGCCGCCCCTCCTAGCCGAGTTACGATTAGGATGATTGCCAATTACATTAAAAAAATATGGACTTCTTGGGGTGACTCTAGTCCAACCTACCAAAGACCAATGAGC
Organism: Humulus lupulus; assembly: GCF_963169125.1. Classification (NCBI taxonomy): domain Eukaryota; kingdom Viridiplantae; phylum Streptophyta; class Magnoliopsida; order Rosales; family Cannabaceae; genus Humulus; species Humulus lupulus. Next base: position 197,007,902 of record NC_084795.1, read on the forward strand.
GAACTTGCCTAGAGGTGCTTTTAGCGCCTGGTCGAGATATCACATCGAGGTAGGAGCAATCCTGCCTCTTCATCCTTTCTTCCAGGGAGTGGCCAATTATTTCGGGGTCGCTCCTTTTCAAATAACTCCCAACGGATATAGAATTCTTTCTGCACTCTATATCCTCTATATACATAAGAAATGGCCCATCCCCACGCCACATGAGGTCAACTACCTGTTCGACCTAAAATCCAACCCCAACCAGGAAAACACGGGGTTCTTCCACTTCTGTCAACAGGAAACAGGTCACACTTTTCTGACTAACACTACTTTTATCTCGAACATGGGGAATTACCATCTGGAGTACTTTCTAACTACTGACATGGTCGCGAACAACTTGGCCTTCACACAAGGAGGTAAAGTCTTTGTACCATTGGTCGTTTATTCTTCTTTAATTTTTTGCTGCATTTCCCTTAGAAATTTAGTGCGTTTCAGGCCCATGGTTGCGACCAGACCCTACTCCGGACATGGTGATCCGATCAGCCCTCCTGGCCAGCATGACCGACATAGAGAAAAGCGTCAAACAGCTGGTCACAGAGGCCAATCTTAGACTGGTCGGCGTTTTGGCTCCTCACCAGGATGTGAGGGAATCTACTGCGGGGAGTGCTACGGCACTGAAGTCCCCAAACAATAGCCAGATGTGTCACAACCCCCTCCGAGGAGGACAACTGGGGTGACCATCAACGAGCCAACTGGTGCCCCCTGACCTGCTGCTGCACCGGCCCCTCTAGGGAAGGGAAAGAATAAGGCCACAAAGCCTATTCTTGAGCCATCGAACGAGAACGGTACTTGTTATCCAGATTTTCGGATAGCGTTTAGATTGATGACTTCGGGGAAGCAGAATTATCGATGTCTTTCACGGTAGGTGACCAGAGCTCGCGGATGGACAGAAAGGCTTCGCCTCCCCTGTTTGATATCCGGATTACTCTTCCAAGCAAGCACAACACGGAAACTCGTTGACTCTCCCGGACTCCCGAAGGATACCCCTCGGGGAGGCCCCTTCCAGGAGAGGCCCTTCGAGTGGTCTCCGTGGAAACAGTTCCGTGCCTCGCACAGAACAAAACCGAACTGTCGAGTCCGGGAGAGGGCATATTTGGAATGATATCCGTCTGACACAGGATCCCGCCTGACACGCCCGTCAGGACAAAGCCGCACACATCCCAGCACGCCTAAAGGTACCTTTTCGCCTACTGTTCCGCTGACAACTTGGAAAAGACGGCTGACTTTGTGTGTTCCCCATACTTTCACGTAAATATATCCACATAGAGTCTTGTAGCCATGCGACTACAGTAATTGTATCCCCTATTTATGGCTGGTGTAATTAAGACCCATGTACGTGGAGAAAAACCCTAATCCGAAACCCTAGCTATAAAGGCCCCTTCATTTTACAAGAAGAGGGGGGACCGAGAGATCACATAGCAAAAACTCTACCAAAATCTCTCTAGCTTCATCTTCTTCAAGAGAACCCGAGAGAAACATTGTGAGTGTGTGAAGTTCTTATGCACCAGCCATCTTACTGTAACCTTTTCCAAGTATAATAACATCGACTCGTGGACTAGGGCTTGTTAACGCCTGAACCACGTAAAAACACTGTTTGTTTAGTTACATTTCAGTATTTCTACAATTCTTATCTTTTTATTATTCTGTTAGTTATTCGTTTCCGAAAAACTCGGTAAACATTTTGGTGCTTTCATTGAGAGCTGTAGGAAGTTGTTAGTCAGCTCTTTTTCTGTGTACGTTTTTTGTATTCACTTCGTACTAAAGAGATGGTGACTACGCGAAAATCCGCTGTTGACAAAAATGCTACGGTCAACCCCGATACCGTGATGGAAGATGTGGTGCAAAGCGAACCCTTAGACTATCGAGGTGAAGACCCGACATCCCGCCAGGATCAGTTCAGTACCGAAGACACAACATACTTAGAAGACGAAGAAGAGTATGTCCAAGACGGTTATTACAAGGACGGCTGCTACTATGAGAAGGACCCAGAACTGGTCCAAGTAGCCGAAGAACTGGTGGCCACTAAGGCCAAGCTTGCTGAGCAGGAGCGCGTCTCCGAAAGAATGCAACGCATGATGGAACGCCTCCAAAGTAAGTTCGGAGATCTAGGCGACTCGGACGAGGATACCTCTGGTCGAGGTGGTGCTGATGCCCCCATGCCGGATCCAGCCGCTGCTGGACCATCCAAAGCCGCCCCTAACAAGGGCAAAGAAAAAGTTGGAGAGCCTGTGCGCGCTGACGCCCCTGCACCTCCTAAAGGCGTGAATCACCAGGCCGACTGCCCCCCCCGCGCGCAGAAGGTCTCTGGCGCTCCTAAGCCCAGACGCCCTTCAGCCCCAAGGGGGCACTCTGTGCCTAAAGGGCCCGGTGCTAAGGCACCCAGGCCTAGGGGAAGGAACAACCGCCCCAGTGATTCCGTCAATCAGGACGGTCGGGCTGCGAACTCGCACTCCGAAGATAGCTGGTCCACGGTGGACCTAAGAAGAAGGTTGGAGGCCAAGTATGAGAAGGCCAAAGGGGAAAAAGCCCGGCCTCGCGGAGATGACCTCCGAAATCATATTAATGACAAGCTACGGGGACGTGACCTCCCGGAAAGTGATACGAAGAGGCTTGAGGAACAGATTGCTGCCTTGACCAAGCTGGTCCGGAAGCAAAGTGGGGCCCTGTCAGATTCTGAGGAGGAAGACCCGGAACCATGTATTAGGAGGATCGCGGAAACGTCCCTCCCGGATAACTTCAAAATGCCTCACATAGAATTATATGATGGGAGGACAGACCCGCGTACCCACCTAGCTAAATACAATAAAATGATGCAAGTGGCGCGCGTCAGTGAGGACGCCAAATGCATGTGCTTCTCACTCACCCTTACCAAGTCCGCGGAGGACTGGTGGAAAAGATTAGCTCCCGGATCAATCCACAGTTGGAAGGAGCTACAGTCCGCGTTTAGGAGGCAGTTTATTGCTGCCCGCGACCACGACATGGAGGTTGGTTCCTTAACCAACATCAAGCAGCAACCCACTGAGAACCTCAAAGCTTTCATTCAGAGAATGATGGAAGCTGCTGCAAAAACCAAGGTCAGCGATGACATGAAGCTGATCGCCCTTCAATCGGGCCTTACTGTCGGCTCCCTGCTATGGGGGGAAATGCAAAGGCGACGGGCAGAAACCCTGTCCGAATTCATGTCAAAAGCTCAGGGAATCATCAACCTTGAGGATGCCTACCAGCAAGCCTTTGGAGTTCCCCCGGCTCCAACCCCTTCCGTGACTGCGCCGAGCTTTGCTTCGCAAGCTCCCGCACCAGCCCTCACGCTTCCAGGAGCCCGATTCACTCCGAGTGTGTATGGGCCTTCTGCGTCTGCTCAGACGCCGGGTCAAACCCATTTCTCTGGGTATGGAGCAGTACAAACCGGATGTAGTATCGCTCCTAGCATGCCGCAGCCGCAAGCGGAAGCCCCGGAACGAAGTTTGAGCCAATCGCGGAGCAAACGAAGCGGAAAAAACTCCAACCGGGGAGACCATTCAAAGAAACCCCGAAAGGATTATGAGCCCAAGTTCACGGAATATACCAGTTTGATAGACTCGCGAGAGAATGTCTATCGGGAGACCTGTAATATGGTCAACTACAGGAAGCCCCCGAAAGTGTCTCACGGAGGAAGGCGTCCGCGAGACTCCAATAAGAGGTGTGAGTTCCACGGAGACGTGGGGCACACCACGAATGAGTGCCTTCAGCTGAAGGATGAGATCGAGTCCCTGGCAAGAGCGGGACACCTCGGTCAGTGGGTGAGAATACCCATAATCTATCCCGGACAGGGGATAGTTCACGGAGCTGCATATTCACCGGGACAGAGGGGGGCCGCTAGCGCTCCTGGAGCCGGTCACCCCCAAGCTCCCGGGTCTCAGTTCCCAGCACTTCCTCCTCCACCTGCTCCGGCGCCCATTGCCTTGTTGGCTCCAGGGCCAGGCAACCCATATCCGCCCGGCCTTGCTCCGCCACCCGTTGACGGACACGTCGCCACCATTTCCGGAGGACCACACCTTGCCGGAAGCACCCGCAACTCCCAAAAGAGGTACTTTAGGGAGTTAGAGCACGCCGAGGAGATGTGCGCCTTGGTCCAATCACCTGCTCAACGTCCCCGAATGATGGATCTTCCCATCACCTTCACGGAGGACGATGCTCGACATGTGCACTTCCCCCACAACGATCCCCTCGTGGTGGAAGCCCAGATTGCCAATAAGAAGGTCTCACGGATCTTGATCGATAACGGAAGCTCCGTGAACATCCTCTTCAAAGCGGCCTTCCACGCGATCGGATTGACCGAGACGGACCTGGCCCCATGCCCCATCCAGCTTCAAGGTTTCAATGGGGACGCACTCATGCCATTAGGCAAAATTCAACTTCCGGTCACCCTCAGAGGAGAAAGCGACGCTTGTGCCTTCAAGCATAGCACATTCGTGGTGGTCGACTGCCCCACGGCGTATAATGCCATCTTAGGCCGACCGGTCCTGATCGATTGTGGGGCCATAACCTCGATACGCACTTATGCTTGAAGTTTCCCTGCGACGATGGGCGTATTGGCACCCTCCGAGGAGACCAGAGAAGTGCACGGAGCTGTTATAACGTCTCCGTCCGAGCCGTCTACACGGTCCGAGAGATGTTTGCTGCCATTCCTTTGGCGGAAGTATTGCCAGAAACTAGGGATGCTCAGGAGGCATACTTTGACGAACTCGACCCAAGAGTGGGAATCGAGAAAGCAATAGAGCCGATGGAGGAAGTCGAAGAGGTGATCCTCAATCCGGGAGAACCCACCAAGGTCATTCAGGTGGGGAAAAACCTGCCGTCGGCCGTTCGAGATAAGATCGTGGCCACTGTGAAGGATAATCAGGATATCCTGGCATGGTGCCACGCTGATATGACGGGGATTAATCCCAATGTTGCGTGCCACGCACTCAACATAGACCCAGCTGCAACTCCAATTCGCCAAAAGAGGAGGCCGCTGGACCCAGTGAGAGCCGAAGCCGTCAAAGCTGAAGTGGACAAATTGATGTCCATAGGCTTTCTCCAGGAGTCGCACTATCCCGTGTGGTTGGCCAACCCAGTTCTGGTCCCGAAACCCGATGGGTCCTGGAGAATGTGCATTGACTTCACGGACCTAAACAGGGCCTGCCCGAAAGATTGTTTCCCTCTCCCGCGAATCGATCAGATGGTGGACGCTACTTCCGGGTACGAACTCTTATCCTTCATGGATGCGTACTCCGGATACAACCAGATCAAGATGCATGTCGCGGACTAGGAACACACCAGCTTCCTCACGGATAAGGGTGTCTACTGTTACGTGGTCATGCCTTTCGGTTTGAAGAATGCTGGGGCGACTTACCAGCGTCTGGTAAACAGAATGTTCAAGGACCAACTGGGGAGGAACATGGAGGTGTACGTGGACGACATGTTGGTAAAGTCCAAGACCTCCGGGGACCACAGTAACGACCTTGAGGAAGCTTTCACCGTGATCCGAAAGTACGGGATGAAACTAAATCCAAAGAAATGTACTTTCGGGGTCTCGTCTGGGAAGTTCCTCGGTTTTATTGTCAGCTCCCGCGGAGTGGAAGCCAACCCTGAGAAAATAAAGGCGTTCATAGATATGCCTTCCCCCCGGAAGCATAAGGATGTCCAGAGCGTTACCGGAAGGATAGCTGCTCTCAGCCGCTTCGTATCCAAGGCCACCGACAAGTGTATCCCCTTCTTCAATGTTCTGCGAGGGAACAAGAAGTTCGAGTGGACCCCCGAATGCGAAGCGGCCTTCCAACACCTCAAAGAACATTTAACCCGAGCCCCCATTCTGTCCAAGCCGGTCGAAGGAGAGGCGTTGTTCTTATACCTAGCTGTGACGGAGCACGCAGTAAGTGCCGCTCTCGTCCGGGAAGATGGCCGTATCCAGCTCCCTGTGTATTACGTAAGCAAGAGGTTATTGGACGCCAAGTCCAGATATTCGATGATCGAGAAACTCTCCCTCTGCTTGCTGATCGCTTCACGGAAGCTGAGGCCATATTTCCAGGCGCACACCATCAAAGTACTCACCAACCACCCTCTCCGACAAGTCCTGCAGAAGCCCGAGTCTTCTGGCAGATTGCTTAAGTGGGCCATGGAACTAAGCCAGTTCGACGTCCACTACCAACCGCGTGTTTCCATAAAAGGTCAAGCTCTCGCGGACTTTATTGTGGAGTGCTCGGGAATGAATGACCTCCCAGAAGATCCTGTCCCGGAACTTCCCACCTGGAAGGTCTACGTAGACGGAGCCTCAAATGAAAAAGGAGCTGGAGCGGGGGTCATCCTAATATCTCCCCAAGGGCATCAGCTCCAGAGCGCCATCCGTTTCGCATTCCCAGCATCCAACAACGAGGCAGAACACGAAGCCATGTTAGCTGAGTTACGACTGGCCAGAGAAGTCGGAGCCCAAAAAATCGAAGTGTACAGCGACTCCCTACTTGTGGTAAACCAAATATCCGGGGAATACCAGACGAAAGGCGAAAGGATGGCTGCCTACGTGTCTCTCTCCCGCGACCTACTGCAGTATTTCAAAGGCTACCAAATCCGCCAGGTCCCCCGGGACCAGAACTCACTCGCGGACACACTGGCCAAGCTTGCAACGGACCCGGAGATTGAACAGTATGGCTTAGTCCCCATCGGGCACTTAGAAGCCCCCAGTACTGAGACGCGAAGGATAAACGCCATCATCGACCATTCCCACTCCTGGATAGGACCCATCCTCAGATTTCTCACCACCAGAGAACTCCCCACCGATAAAGCTGACGCAAGGAAGCTCCAGTATCAAGCTCCCCGATACGTGGTTATGGATGGAAAGCTTTACCGCAGGGGGTTGTCCATACCCTTCCTTAGGTGTGTTGCCGGAACCGAAGTCAGCACCATCATCCATGAGATTCACGGAGGCTTCTGTGGCGATCATACCTCCGGGCTGAGCCTCTCCAAAAAAATCCTTCGACAAGGATACTTCTGGCCCACCATGAAGAAGGATTGTGTGGATTATGTCAGGAAGTGTGAGCAGTGCCAGAGGTACGCCAAGGTTCCGCGAGCGCCGCCTACGAAAATTACCCTAATGACCAGCCCCTGGCCGTTCGCCGTTTGGGGCATTGACCTAGTAGGTTCCCTCCCCACTGGAAAGGGTGGAGTGAAGTACGCCATAGTCGCGGTAGACTACTTCACCAAATGGGCTGGAGCTGAACCTATGAACACGGTCACATCTAAAAAAGCACTGGATTTTGTCATCAGGAATATAGTGTGTCGTTTTGGGCTTCCACGGAAAATTGTGTCCGACAACGGAAAGCAGTTTGACAGTGAACACTTCACGAACTTCTGTGCTTCGCATGGAATTATCAAAAGCTTTTCCGCAGTCGCCAGACCCCAGGCTAATGGACAAGTGGAAGCTGTAAACAAAATATTAAAGACCACGTTGAAGAAAAAACTCCAAGCCTGCAAGGCTCACTGGCCGGAAGAACTTCCGCGAGTACTTTGGGCCTATCGCACAACAGAGAGAACTTCGACGGGGCACACGCCTTATTCCATGACCTTCGGTTGCGAGGCCGTCATCCCAGTAGAAGCTATGATCCCCTCTCACAGGCAAGACACCTACGATCCTACCCGGAACCATGCCCTCCTCCAGGAGTCCTTAGACATGATCGAAGAGCTCCGGGAGCAGTCGCAGGTCCAACTAAAAATGTACCAAGGCAAGATAGCCCGACACTTTAACACGAGAGTCCAGAGCCGTGCATTCGAAGTTGGGGACCTTGTCCTACGGAGAGTATTTCCTGCTACGCAGGATCCGGGAGTAGGAGTCCTCGGACCCAACTGGGAAGGCCCCTACGAAGTCCAAGAAAAAGTGGGCCATGGGACGTATCACTTAAAGAGACTCGACGGATCTAAAGTCCCGCGCGCCTGGAACGCGGAGCACCTCCGCCGTTACTACCAGTAAGCCCCGGACCATCCAGTCGGAAGTCCTTGGTGAAAATAACAAAAGTGAAAATGTGGAAATAATCCTCCCTGTTGTAAAACTAACGCCTAGCAGGCTATTTTAATGAAACACGGAGGGATTCACTCCGCTTTTACTGCACTTTTTATCCCTATGTTCAAAGCTGCGTTTTAACAAGTGACCACGCGGTCCGGAGACGTCCGGACCCCACGCTCACTTGGGGGGTATACATGGCTAAGGCTTAGCCATACACCCCTTGAACAAAACGTACACAGAACACCACTTATGTGCTAGCATTGTGTTTGAAGTTTTTAAATTGTTTTGCTCTAATTGTTAAGCTTAGGTTTATTTGTTGCCATGAACATGCTTGCATTACGTGTCATATGTGCATTATGTGCTTAAGTGAAAATTGCCACAGAAATGCCTGCCATTATGTATCATGAGAATTATCTCTTGTGTAGCCCAGCGATGGACGGGACTGGGGGTTGAGGCACGTTCATAGAGCTACGCCAAAACACCCCCAACTCCTTGACAAGTCCTTTGCAGAATTCTCCGCGAGCTCTGTAGAGCTTTGCTTCGCAAGCTCCAGCTCCGGGTCCCGCAAGGCGAAAGATGGCAAGATCCGCGAGCGCTGAAGAGCTTTGCTTCGCAAGCTCCAGCTCCGGGTCCTGCAAGACGAAAGATGGCAAGATCCGCGAGCGCTGTAAAGCTTTGCTTCGCATGCTCCAGCTCCGGATCCCGCAAGGCAAAAGATGGCAAGATCCGCGAGCGCTCTAAAGCTTTGCTTCGCGCGGATCTAGCCTCGCAGGGCTCCATGCCAGGTCCCTGAAGCCAGCCACCATGAGGTTCGCAACAACAGTTAGTTTTGCTTCGCAAAGATCTAACCTTAAGTCTAGCGACGCTCACCAAAAGAACTCCCATTCCAAACAATGGAACGACTCACCTTAGCAATCCCAGCGAACAGTATAACTACAAGTCCCGGGATTGGCTATTTGCCTCAGGAAAGATAAAGTACGGTGAAAGGAGCCTGGCCGTTGGAACCAGAAAACCTTCGTAACCTAGAAACTACGTGGGGAAAGACATCATCCGTTAAAGCTTCAAGTGGGAAGTGCATAAGTTTTGGCCGTTGGAACCAAAACCCCATACGCCCCTACAACAGTTTCTACCGTATAAATGTCTACCCTAAGCGCAAAGATAAATAAAGAACTCGGCAGAAAAGAAAGGAGAATGCTATGATTATGGCAAAAATGTCCGCAATGAAAAACTCAAAATGAAAAACAATTAAAGATAAAACCCCTTCAAGCATTGGGGGTAACTACAGCGTCCACGACCGCAGCTTCGGGGGCATCTGTTTCAGCTGAGGCTGGCGGAGTCGGCTCATTGGAAGGAGGGATTTGGTCATGAGAAGGTTCAGAGGTCCCCGCCTCTCCGGGATCTCCCGCCTCGGGAGCTTCAGCACGTTCGTCAATGTTATAAGTTTGGACGTACGCCTCTGGGCCCTGATCCCACACGAGTAGCTTCTCCCTCATGGCTTCGGCATCATCTCCCAGATAGCCTAACACCTCCGGGTTCACTTTCTAGAGTTGATGCATGAGGACCACATGCGATATATTAATAGTCCTGTTCAGTATCACCTCAGCATCCTCCTTCTCCTTCAACCGCTCCGCCTCGGAGGTTGCCAGCTGTGCTTCCGCGGCAGTTAGTTGGGCCCTCAATTTTTCCATTTCGGCCTTGGAGGCATCCCGCTCCCCCTTAAGAGAATCAATCGCCTTGCGCTGCTCCCTATTTTGGTTCAGCACGGATTGCTTCTCGGTCACATGCCCCCTGGCAGTGAATTGCAAAGCCCCGATCTCTTTATCCTTCTCGGCGAGCCCCAACTGAAGCATAGACACGAGATCCCTGCTCCTCTTATGGAGTTGCTCCTCGTCGTGCAGCTTACTCTGAAGAGTGGAATATTCCTCTTGCCGCTTAAGGAGGAGATCGTTCTTTGATTGCAAGCGGGCTTCCAGGGTATCTTTCTCCACCTTGGCTTGGGACAGCTCTTCCCGGAGCTTGGAGTTTTCGGTCTTAATCCCATCCGACCGCTGTCTAAACTCATTCTCTGCCTTGGCCCGGTACTCTTGATATTTGGCAAGATATTTCTTCTCCGCCTCTTCTTCAGCCGTGCGCCGGGCCTGATCAATCTTCTCCGAAGCCCCCAAGGCCTGTTGGGTCAGTTTCTGTTTCTCCGCTTCCAAGGCCTGGCGAGCCAGTTGGCTCTCCTCCAGCTGAACCAGAGCTGCACCAACCTCCCGGAACGAGTGTTCCGCGATCATAGAGGCCTGCAAGGAAAGACAACAGAATGAGCTAAAGCAGGACCAAAAGACAGGTGGTCCCAAAAAAATAAAAAATAAAATAACAACTGACGGCTTACCCCGGACAGTTGCTGCTTCACAGCGTGTGTCAGCAACAGCGGATCCTTGCTGCTGCTGATGGCCCATTTCTCAGAATTGAGCTCGCATAAGCTCAGGGCCATGTCCTCCATCATCTCAGCTCTGAACGGCGCCAATGCACGTCCGAGCCTAGGCACCAGCCTCTTCTCCAAGGCTGGACCATCCAGAACCGCTCCGGCCGGGTGAGGAGATCTCACCCCCTCGGCCAGCTCAGCCCTCTTCACGGCAGACAAGTTATCTGCCCTTCCCTGAGTAACGGCCTTCTCCGCCTCTAGCCGCCTCTTCAAAAAACTATCGGCCCGTCTTACACCCGCCAGGAGGGCAGCGGGAAAACTAGTTGGCTTCCGCGGAAAGTGGAACTTCAGGCCAGGCAGGGGAAGATTGGTTGTCTGAGAAGACGGAGACCCCGGAAAGGTGGACCCCCTTTGGGCTGGAGGAGGAGGCAGCCGGGGTATTAAGGCCCCGGTCTGTTGCTTTTGCTGCTGCGGTAGCAGAAGTAATTGCCCTTGTTGCTGCTGGTTTGGATGTTGCTGTTGCTGCTGCTGCGGCGTTGGTGATTGTCTCTCTTGTTCCTGTTGCTGCTGTTGTTGTAGTTGTGATTGCTGTCGTTGCTGTTGTTGTTGCCTTCGACCGGGAGAAGAGTGTCTAAGGCGTTTGTTCTTAGCACCCTCAGCATCTTCTCCGGGACGCTTGCTCACCCCAGTTGTCCTCACGGGGAACACAAGCCCTTCCCCGTCGCTACTGCTACTCGAGACCATCATAGTCTCGGAAGGCCCTTCAGCAGGGGACTTCTCTACCCTCGGAGACGCTTGCGCCTCGCCACTTGTCTTCTTGGGGGAGGCAGCCTTACCTCCCCTACCAGCCTTGGTCTTCCGTCCTTTCCCCGTGGGCGGGTCTTGGCTGGTGGCAGCCTTCTTAATAAGCAAAGTAACCCTCCCCAACATCTTGGCTTCGGGATACTCTGCAAGAAACGTACAAAGCAAGGTTAACGAACCAACAAGAAATGAGAAAGAAGATAAGCGGAAGACAAGACAATCAGCAACATAAAAGTACAAGCAAGCCCGCCAGCAGGGAACAAGAAACAAGAAAAAGAAAAGTTTGAAAGGGACGACCATGCACGAGAAACGTGGATGGCCTTCCCCGAGCAAAACAAAAAATCGCTTCCTGCTCCAGGAAGCTCCCGTACTCCTTGAAGTCCGGGAAGAACATGCTGAGAGAAGAAGGGTCAACCATGATGACACCTTCTGGCAGACTACCATCACTCAGACACCAGAGGAGCTCATCTACCCTATCACAGTACCTGTCGAAAGGTATCCTACGCGGATCTAGCCTAAGGAAGCGGGGATCAAACCCCATCTGAGAGGTCTGGGAAACCTCAGACAGGCTGGGGGTGTGGATCAATCGAAAACTAGTCTTACCTCTCCCGGAGGAACTAGCCCCCGGAGCCCCTTCGTTAGGGTAAGCCGCGGCGTGGCGAGCCTCGATCTCCTCTCCCTCCGGCTGAGGGTCGGGGAACCTCTCCGCCCAACTAGGAGATAGAGTATTTTCGTCCCGAGCGGCTTGGGTGATCACCTTAGACAGCTCCAGGGCAATCTGCTCCCGGATGTCAGCCGACACCTGAGTCTGCCCCCTACCACTTACTGGCTCGATATTTTGGAAGGAGGCGAGTAACCCATACTCCCTCAACGATTTGGAGGTCACAAGTCCTTCCACTCTCAACTCTTCCTCAGAAAGCCCTTCGTAGAACTTGGACCTCCTTATCATCTCCGCGCAGCGAGGTGTCCGCGGAACGACTTCTGCAAAAATCAAATACAAGCGTTAGAGATCCTCCCAAAAGGCAAATCAAACGCAAAGAAACAAAGTTGAAAAGGAAAAGAAGGAACACTTACCAGGGATTTTGAAGTCCAAAGATAGGGCTGGCACCCTCTTCAGCGGGAAGCCAGTCGTCAGGAACCAGTATTCCCGGAGGTCTGGAACCCTCGCGGTATGACAAGTGGGGCACATCACATCCGGGTGCCTTTCTAGCCTGTAAAACCCCACCTTGTCTGAGTGACCCCTCATAGGCTGAGACTTCAACCCATAAAAGTACAGCACCTCCTCCGGGGTAGGAGCTTCCAGTCTCCGGGACTTGCAAAAGATGAACCACCCCGCTAAGAGCTTGTAGCTGGGAGGAATTAACTGGAAGGGGGCAATCCCCGCCTTCACACAGAAATTGGCGAAGTAACTCCTTAGGGGCAAGTGCGCTCCGCACACTATGTGTGCCCAGCTCCAGGCACCAAAGCCCTCGTGGCTCTGGCTAGCTGACTCGCCCAGCACCGACAGACGGTGCCACATCAGACCTGGGATGTTCTTCAGGCCTGCCTCAGAGGAATACAGCTCCAGCATGCCATAATTCCTGAAAAGGTTCGGTTTTTGGTCCATCTCCCAGATGGAACTATTGGAGGTTGGTGGGCTAGCCGCGACCGCTTTCGCCTTTCCTTTCCCCTTTCCACCAGCGACAGGAGAGCCCTTCTCTTGGGCAGATTCAGCCTCCCCCGCAGCAAGGAGTTGTTCCTTCAAGATGTTCATCACTGGACAAAAGAAAAGAAAGAAGAAAACACTCTAAGCAGTCAGCACCCTTGTCATACCCTAGTGGTATCAAAGGCGTCGGGGAGACCCTCCCCGAAAACTGCTTGGAGAGGCTCCCACCGAGCTTGCCGAGGGATTGGCACCATGCCACCCGAAGGACAGCAAGGAACCAGACTCAGACCCCGAGCCTAAGCCCACCAAAAGAAGTGTTTTTCCAGAGAAAGACACCCTAAAGGTGTTCATGCTTATGCCCTAAAACAGCAAAACAAGGGACGACTTTCCAAACGCAAATCGCCAAAACACGCAGAAAAGGCTACTTATCGACTCACAATCAATCACATGCCTACCAAAGCCCTATTCACACATGCACATAAGCAATAATGGCAGAAACCTCTACTATAACAACTACCAACAACCTAAGGTTTGGGAGGAAAGAGCAAAGTAGAAATACTTACTGATATTCGGGTAGGTGGAGGTTGAAGGAGTAACTGGATCACTGCACAGCACGATCGCGAGAAGTAAAAGCTGCAAAGACGAACGGCGATTCAAACCAGGAACTTCGGGGAATAAACCCACTGCCAAATCAAAAAGAAAAGTTTCCAGATACTTACCAAAAGAAATGGCAAGTTTGGAGGAACGTAAGCTGGGAAGCCTGAGAGTTCGAAGGTTTGGAAATCCGAAAATCCTAAAGATGGAGAATCTGAAAGCGTAAAGAGGAAGAAAGGTCCTTTCCCTCGTTTTTATAGCAGGGAAGAGGCCGTTTCGAATTCCTCAAATGGACGGTCCCGTTCTTCCCATTCCGTGTGCATCAGATCCAACGGCTGGAGAGGAAGCGACGATCCTATTTATGACTCCTCGGATGGGAATAAAGTATTTATTTCCCATCATTACACCACCTCGGGCCCTGAGTACCATTAAAAACCGTCAAATCATTGGTCAGATGACTGACGCACGCATCCTCAACCAGTCGCCTCACGCACACGTCTTGGTCGCAGAACCATTCCCAGAATGACACATGATCCTTGCCGCACTTGAGTACTTGGTCTCAAACAGAAGAAATTCCTTTTCTCTTTCATACTAATACTCAGGCGGGAAAAAGGAACCTTTTCGGGAACACAGAAGGTGCCCCCTCGCCTAGTCTAAGAAACTGATTGTACAAGCTCCCGGATCTCTCAAAGCCCCGCGACCTTGGGGGGTAAATGTTATCCAGATTTCCGGATAGCGTTTAGATTGATGACTTCGGGGAAGCAGAATTATCGATGTCTTTCACGGTAGGTGACCAGAGCTCGCGGATGGACAGAAAGGCTTCGCCTCCCCTGTTTGATATCCGGATTACTCTTCCAAGCAAGCACAACACGGAAACTCGTTGACTCTCCCGGACTCCCGAAGGATACCCCTCGGGGAGGCCCCTTCCAGGAGAGGCCCTTCGAGTGGTCTCCGCGGAAACAGTTCCATGCCTCGCACAGAACAAAACCGAACTGTCGAGTCCGGGAGAGGGCATATTTGGAATGATATCCGTCTGACACAGGATCCCGCCTGACACGCCCGTCAGGACAAAGCCGCACACATCCCAGCACGCCTAAAGGTACCTTTTCGCCTACTGTTCCGCTGACAACTTGGAAAAGACGGCTGACTTTGTGTGTTCCCCATACTTTCACGTAAATATATCCACATAGAGTCTTGTAGCCATGCGACTACAGTAATTGTATCCCCTATTTATGGCTGGTGTAATTAAGACCCATGTACGTGGAGAAAAACCCTAATCCGAAACCCTAGCTATAAAGGCCCCTTCATTTTACAAGAAGAGGGGGGACCGAGAGATCACATAGCAAAAACTCTACCAAAATCTCTCTAGCTTCATCTTCTTCAAGAGAACCCGAGAGAAACATTGTGAGTGTGTGAAGTTCTTATGCACCAGCCATCTTACTGTAACCTTTTCCATGTATAATAACATCGACTCGTGGACTAGGGCTTGTTAACGCCTGAACCACGTAAAAACACTGTTTGTTTAGTTACATTTCAGTATTTCTACAATTCATATCTTTTTATTATTCTGTTAGTTATTCGTTTCCGAAAAACTCGGTAAACAGTACTGATTTTACGCTTTTAGATAGCCTGCCTATTCCCTGTCACCTCTTCGACGGGGATGGAAATTTTAAATTTCCTCCTGCTTTAAATTTAGACTTCTTCAGGCTAGAGAGTGAGTGTAGCACTAGTAAAGTAAATAATGTAGCTACCAGTAATGATAGCTCGGGTATTATACTTTCAATTTCTCTGTCCTTGCTTCTTAAACTTAGCAAGTTTCTTTTATTATATTGCTTGACTGTTTGCTCGTTTCCTTTTTGTAGACATGCCTGCTGAACATGCCTTCTCTTTTGAAATACATCTGAGGAGTGGCATTGAGTATCCCCTTCGGTACAAGATTCCATCGACCAGGATATACCTAGCAGCCTGCCGCCGAAGGGTCCTAGCTTTGTTTCTGTCCGTTGGTAATACGCCTTGCGTCAGATACTCTATATATGGTGCCATCCATGTATTTTCCATCTGGATCACCATAGTGGTTTCCTCAATTTGGATGCTTGGCACAGACAGCCGCTCAACTGGTACTATATTCAGAGTATCAGCATCCTTCGCACTTGCTAACTTGGCCAAAGCATCAACATTGGAATTCTAGTCACGAGGTACTTGCTGGAGGGTGTACTTTCCAAACTGAGCCAATAAATCTTTTGTTTTGTTTAAATAGGCAACCATCTTTAAACGTCGTGCCTGGTACTCTCCCATGACTTGATTCACCACCAGCTGAGAATCACTGTAGATGTCGAGCACCTTTATATTCATGTCCCTAGCTAATCGTAACCCAGCGAGTAATGCTTCATACTCAGCTTCGTTGTTAGAAGCAGTGAAGTCAAACCTGATTGCGCAGTGAAATCGATGCCCTTCAAGCGTTATCAATATCACTCCTGCTCCTGCGTGGCATTCGTTAGAAGAACCATCTGTAAATAATTTCCACAAGGGAGCTTGGTTTTGAGACTCAGGCTCATCAAGTTCTTCGGTCTGCTCGCTATCTGTAAGTTCAGTGAACTCTGCAATGAAGTCAGCCAGGGCTTGCCCTTTTATCGCTGCTCACGGCAAGTAAGATATATCAAACTGCCCAAGTTTGACTGCCCATTTTAACAATCTACTCGCAGCCTCTGGTTTTTGCAGTACTTGCCGTAGAGGCTGGTTGGTCAAAACCGTGATTGGCTGAGCTTGAAAGTAAGGCTGCAGCTTCCTTGAGGCCAAAATTAAGCAATAGGCTAGCTTTTCAATTGGTGGATATCACAGCTCTGCTCCAATTAGCCTCTTGCTTACATAATAAACAACCTTATGCACGCCTTCTTCCTCCCTTACTAAAACAACACTAGCAGCATATTCCGTGATTTCCAGGTAGATGAGCAAAGTTTCCTTAGCAACCGGTTTCGATAGGACTGGTGATTGCGCCTTATGAGTTTTCAATGCTTGAAAAGCCTACTCGCACTCCTCCGTCCACTCAATTTTTTTTGTTGCCTCTAAGTAGATTAAAAAATGGAACGCACTTATCTATTGACTTCGAAATAAATCTACTGAGAGCGGCAATCCTTCAGGTCAAACTTTGAACATCCTTAATCTTCGCTGGTGATTTCATATCGATCAGGGCTTTAATTTTCTCAGGATTGGCTTCAATTCCTCTCGAGTTAACTATAAATCCAAAGAACTTCCCTGATCCTACTCTAAAGGAGCATTTTAGGGGATTCAGCTTCATTTGATATTTGTTCAAGACGTTGAAGCACTCTTGCAAATCCTTTATATGCCCTTATGCCCTCTTCGACTTGACCAGCATGTCATCGATGTAGACCTCCATGTTTGTGTCGATCAGCTCCTCAAACATGTGATTGACTAGTCACTGGTAAGTCGCACCAGCGTTTTTCAAACCGAAGGGCATTATCTTGTAACAGTAGAGCCCTGTATCAGTCCGAAAGCTAGTGTGATCCTCATCAGGAGGATGCATACTAATCTGATTATACCCGGAGTATGCATCCATGAATGAGAGAATCTCATGCCCTGGCAGTGGCATCGACCAGCTGGTCAATTCTTGGGAGTGGGAAACAATCTTTGGGGCAGGCTTTATTAAGGTCTGTGAAATCCACGCACATGCACCACTTGCCATTTGGCTTGGGAACTAGCACGAGATTAGAGACCCAAGATGGATAAAACGCCACCCTGATGAACCCATTCTCCTTCAGCTTTTCGACTTCTTCTTTTAAGGCCTTTGATCTATCTTTGTCGAGCAGCCTTCTTTTCTGCTGCACTGGTGAAAAACTCTTGTCGATGTTCAGGACATGGTTGATGACTACAGGGTCTATCCCGACCATGTTTTTGTGCGAATAGGCACAGACTTCATGGTTCCTCCTTAAAAACTCCACCAGTGCTTGTTTTGTTGTTGTCTCTAAGTTTTTATCGACTTTCACAACCCTGGTTGGATTTTCTTCATCGAGTTGGACCTCTTCAAGGTCCTCGATGGGTCCTATTTCTTCCTCAAAATCCCCAAAGCGAGGATCCAAGTCTCTATCCTCGCTTTGGGCAACACCCTATTTGGTGACATTATCACCTGACTGGGCCTGAGCATCAATTTCCATTTGCAACTCTTTTCCGGGAACATCTCTCGATACACCCTTCCTTGCCTTGGTGATCGAGGCATTGTAGCACTCCCTTGCTTCCCACTGATTCCCAATACACATCCTACCCCTGCGTCTGTTGGGAATTTCATGCCAAGGTGCCATATTGAAGTGATGGCCCGTAGGTCGACCAGAATTGGTCTCCCAATTACAACATTGTATGCCGAAGGACAATCAACTACTATGAAAGTAGTGAGTAATGTCCTATTAGCAGGTGCAATACCTGCTGTAACTGGAAGCCTAATCGACCTTGTTGGGGCGAGCCCTTCGTCGAAAAAACCATAGATGGTTTGGTTGCATGGCTCCAGGTCCTTGACGGACAGTTTCATCCTTTCCAGTGAAAACTTGTACAGGATGTTGACCGTGCTTCTTGTGTCAACCAACACCCTCTTCACCATCATGTTGGCAATTTGCATGTCTACGACCAGCGGATCAGAGTGTGGGAATCGCACGTGCTTGGCATCGTCTTCAGAGAAGTTTATCAATTCCTCCTCTGTCCGAGCCTTTTTTGGTGCTCGATCCTCCACACTCATCATCTCGAGGTCCTAGTCGCGGCGTAGGGTCCGAGCATATCGTTCCCTTGCTTTCCCACTATCTCCTACAAGATGTGGGCCTCCCCAGATGGTGAGTAAAGTACCCACCACAGGAGCTGGCTATAGAGGTGGTGAGCGTTGGCATGCAGGCGCCTGCTCGTTGCCACCTTGTGCCTCTCGCTGAGACCCTCCTGCGGCTGACACATATCTTCTTAAATGTCCCTGCCTGATCAGGAACTCAATCTTGTCTTTCAACTGGTTACATTCGTTGGTGTTGTGTCCGTAGTCGTTGTGAAAACAACAGAACTTTGTCGTATCTCTCTTGGAGATATCTTTCCTTATAGGTGCGCGTCGTTTGTAAGGCACACTTGAGCTGGTTGCCTGGTAGACTTCCACTCGGCTTTCGACAAGGGTCGTGTAGTTGGTGAATCTCGGCTCGTATCGACTACCCTTGGGGCATTTATTCTCAAAAGCTGAGGGTTCATTGTTCGCCCGTTTTCCACCGTTCCTACCATTTCCATTCTTGTTGCCCTTGTCGTTGCCGTTGGGTTTTTCCGACCCGTTGGCGGGTTCTTCCTTTCGCCCTTTGTCTTTTGTTGGCGATTTCCCCTCATTGGCAATCACGTCTTCGAGCTTGATATATAGATCAGCCCGATCCAAAAACTCCAGGGTACTTCTTACCCCTTTCTTTCTGAGGCTACTCCAGAGGGATGAATGGCGCCTAACCCCAGTAGTTAGAGCCATCATCTTACCTTCATCACCCACTGTCTTGGCTCCAGCTGCTGCTCGCATGAAGCGTTGGACATATTCTTTTAAGGGCTCTCCCTCCTTCTGGCGTTTCTTGACCAGCTGGTTGGCCTCTGTGGGGTGTACGCGACCCGTGTAGAATTGTCCGTAAAATTCTTTTACGATCATCTCCCAAGATACTATACTAGCATGAGGGAACTTAAAGAACCACTCCTGGGCGGTGTCAGATAGTGTCGCTGGGAAGATCCAGCAGCGGGAATCTTCCGACACTTTCTATATATCCATTTTTTATCTCAAACTTATTAACGTGAGATACTGGGTCCCCGTACCCGTCAAAGTTCGACAATGTTGGCATCTTGAACTTACTGGGGGTTTCAGCTGCAGTAATCCTCTGTACAAAGGGAGTGCCCCTCCTCCTATCATACTCAATATGGGACGTTCGTCCCCCGACCAACTATTGTACCGCCTAGTTCAGGGCATCGATTTGAGCCTGAACGGCTTCTGGGACTGCTGGGGCAACCAGTGCCGGGGGAGCGTACTCTTCGTGCCTCTCACGGCGGTCATTAAGTACGTTCCTTAAATCATCATCCCTGCGTCTCTGCTCGCTAACTCCTAGCTGATCAAAGACATTCTGCAGCCTGGGTTGCCCCCCAGTGTTATGGCTAGTTGGCCTATTTTCTCTAGGTGGGGGGCTTCTGCCTCCACGTCTTTCCTCATTTCTCTGACCAGCATTTCTTCTACCGGAATCAGCTTCATTATAGTCATGGCCATCTCTAAATTGTGGCTGACTACGGCGTGACCGACTGTTCACGCTATTTCCTCCTCGGAATGGCATTTCTCGAGTGTTAGGGGGAGGCCTGCGCTGGTCATTGGGTCCTCGTGCATTGTTGTGCCATGGGGGGACCCTGACCGCAGATCCTGACTTGGTGCTCCTTCTGTTGGCAGAAGGATGCTACCCCCTACTCGGTAGATTTGGCTCTTCATCCCCTGGGCGTCTAGGGCTGTAGGGCGGCTGCCCGACCCTATTCTACCTCGGGCGCTGGGGGTTGCCTCGACCAGTTTGGGATGGACGCTGCTGCTCGGGATCCCTAGGTGGGACATCATCCTGAGCTACAGGCGGTTGCTCCAACCTTTGAGGGCTTGCTGGCTGGAGCGAAGGGCTTGGATTGGGACCTCTTTGAGGTGGTGCATTCAGTGGCTGATCTGGCTGGGAGGCTAGCACAGCCTGACTCCGAGCCAATTGGATGGCTGTCTCAAGAGCGGCCATGGCGTCCCTCTGCCGACGGTCCATGTCCGCCTGCCGCTCACTCAGCTCCTGGCGCTGCCGTTCAATTTCCCTCTGCTGCATCGCCATTGTCTCCACAGCATTCTCCTGATTGGCCCTCAGATTAGCCAATTCATCCTGCAGCACTCCCAGTGTTGCCCTCAGTGTTTTGGAATCTAACTCCTCCTCGTCAAGCTCCAAATGTGGTTCATTCTCAACCACATTTGGGGGAGGAGGTTGGGATGGTGCAGCGCCAGCGACCTGTCCAATCTTCTTGGATGTTTTCGCCATTAGATTTTCTTACAGTTTTTCTTCAAACTCTCAACAAAAGCACCAGAATGTTGACCCTCAATTTGGCCAACGACACGGAGTCAAATATACGACAAAAGATAAAATGAAAATTAAGAATTCAATCTAATGGATAAGAAGAAAACACCAAGGATTTATAGTGGTTCGGCCCCAAAGAATGGTAATGACCTACGTCCTCTTAGTGTTATTATTAATATTGAATCTCAAAGCCGTGATCAAAGAACTAGGGTTCTTGAGTTTCACAAACCTTGAGGGAATTACAATAAGATGATGAATAATTACACTATAGCTCTCTTTCTCTCAATACTCTCGAAAAAGATTTAGAGATCAAAAGTCCCTTCCTTGAGCTGCTTCATGCATATTTATAGACTCAATGAGGGTTATATGGACCAATGGGCCTTAACTTCCCTTAATGACCGCGTATCAAGGTAATAAAGAGGAAATATTCAATGCAATTATTACAGGATTACAATCTTAGAAGGAAATAAATCAAATTATAAGACCAAGTTGATCGTATCTAATAGTTAAGCCCGACAAAGCGATGTGCCTCTACTCGATAGTCGAACAGCACTTCCGCCACGTGCCAACCATATGTGAGAAATCCTTGCCATGTCATCAGCAGCCATTTTTCGGGTTAACAAACTCCTTCAACTCTGCTGGTGCCATCCTATATGGTGCTCTTGATACTGGTTCTATCCTCGGTGCTAACTCAATAACAAAATGAATCTCCCTGCGCGGCGGCAATCCTGGTAGCTCCTTAGGAAACACATCCAAAAACTCACAAACCACCCTGATCTCTCCTGGCCTCACTGGAAAAACCCTTGTAGTATCCACCACACTAGCCAGAAAGCCTATACATCCACCCTGTAACAAGTCTCTGGCTCTCAATGTTGATATCATGGGTATGCGGGGTCCACATACCGCACCCACCAAGACAAAAGGATCCTCTCCCTCAGGCTCAAAAGTCAACATCTTCTTCCTGCAGTCAATAGTAGCCCCATACCTGACCAACCAATCCATCCCTAAGATCATGTCAAAATCCTCCATATCTAATTCAATCAAGTCAACTGAAAGCTCCCTACCATCAACCATCACTGGCAGTGCCTTAATCCACCTCCTAAAATATACCATTTCCCCAGTAGGCAATAAAGTCCCAAACCCCGCAGTCCGATACTCACTAGGTCTACACAGTCTATCAATCACTTTATTAGAAACAAATGAATGAGTAACACCAGAGTCAATCAATACAGTAAAAGGAGAGCCAGTACTAGAAAGCTGACCTATCACTACCGAGGGACTAGCCTCGGCCTCTGCCTGTGTCAAGGTGAACACTCAAGCTGGAGTCAAGCTGCCCACCTTTCCTGCTTCCCCTTTCTTCACTATTGGTCAGGCCTTCTTGAGGTGCCCCACCGTTCCGCACACATAGCAGGCCTTGGCCCGACACTCGCCCTGATGGTGTCTTCTACACCTCAGGCACTCTGGATAACTCTGCCATGCTTCACCGCTGCCCTGACGGCCACCCTGACCACCACGACCCCTCCTATCAGGACCAGCAGTGCACTACAAGAAAAACAGTATTCATAACACTTAAAAACTGCTAACCGGGAGTATTGATAACGCTTCTGAAAACGCTAACATAGCTCCTGTTATTAAAAGTCCTGTCTTTTCTATAACAGTATTTGAATGTTATGTTCGATGTTATCTTAAACTATTCAATAACACATTTTTAGTTGCTATAATATTCAAATATTAACATTTAGTTAAAGTATTTGGTTATAAATTTGAAGTTTAATCTTATACTTTATGCATAACACTTTCCAACTGTTATGAAAATTGTTATATTTGATCATTTTATAACGTTTTTAGTTCATTCTATTATATAAATCATAACTTTTTATTCCCAATTATAATATATTATACAAAACAACCATAATTATTGTAAATTCTCCCAGTAATAACATTTTGTTATTTTGTAGTATGCATTTTTAATTGTTGTAAAAAGTTTTTATTATTGTATTTTGATTAAAAAAATCTCAATTGATCACAAGTGTAATATTAAATAGATCAAAAAATCTAAAATATTCAATATATATGATAAACCATGAGTATTTTTACATTTGAAAATGAACTACTTCAAACCATGACACTTTCCACTTCAAAGATTATAAAGATTATCACTCAAAAATATTCCTTAAACAAAATATAAATTTAAAGCAACTGGATCCTAACAAAAAAAAACTGTGGAATATAGTAACCCCTTGAGCCAATTTTGTCTCCTCCAGTTTCCAGCTTAGCTCCACTTTCTTTTCCAGATCTTATGTAACTCAACACCTTGTTAAATTATTCTGGGTCAATCTGAAACATTAATAGAGCATTAATCAATAACAGAACATACAGCTAGTTGATTAATGGAAAACCTTAAAAGTGGTTTGTGACAATTGAACATTCTTTCTGAATCCAAAAATCAAAATGCAACCTAGGCTTCTTATAGGGTTCAAATGAGTAGTAACATAGAGCTAAAAGCTAGTGAAAAACAAGACAATCTCATAAAGATTGTTATAAAATAGAACGACTACTGATTTACCTGTGGGCCTTGTTCAATGCCTGCCTTGAATGGATCGCCAACAACACGTTTCATTGCACATGCCTTCGCTTTTTCAACAAACTCGTCATACACACGCTCATGGACATAAGTTCTTGAACCAACACAAAAGCATTATCCCTGCAAAAGGGAAGGGATTGGTTTTCAACAATGATTTTTTTTTCTTTTGCAGAATCAATAGTCTTGTTTAGAAAAAAAAATTAAGTCATACTTGATTAAAGAACAGGGAAAAATGTGCCAGCTTAACGGCCTGATCCACATCAACATCATCAAAAAAAATAAATGGGGATTTTCCTCCAAGCTCCAAAGTTACTAGTTTGAGATTGCTTCTTGCAGCAAGTTCAAGTACAGTATGCATAAATACATCTCAAACTATACAAGATCATCAATTAAATATAATTTTATCTTAGAGGAACCTTTCATCAAAAAAATTCAAGACACACAAATAGTACTTATTTTCACAATGATCCTTTGTGTCAAATAAAGCTTCACCAATCAATAAAATTCGACACCAATCAATATATGAACTAAAAGTGGCCGAACAAGTTGAGAAAGAAAAACAAAGAGGCATAATTGGGTCTAAAATGGATGTTTATGAAGCTGGTACATATTGAGGCATTTTAACAAGCATGTTATGTGCAAACCTAAGCAGTACAAAGGAAAGAAAATATTCAAAACATCCCTAAAATCAGTTTGGAGATGTAGATTCTCCCTCAAAACATCATTATCACAAAGCAGAACCATAAACCTAAATCCAAAATCATAAATAAAAATCCCCAAATTATATAACTTAACGGACAAAATCAATTCTCAGTCACAAGAACTGAAACAACTCTGAATTGCAGTAAATGGCTGGACTTTATTTGGGGATTGAACAGGGTTAATTAAACAAAGAGAACAAACACTTAATTAAACTTTAAACTATGATTTTTAAACAATTTCATGAACAAATTAGATATAGGTCAAAATTCATAAACTAATTTGTAGACATATCAGAGAACTCTTATAGCAAAAAAAAAAAATACCTCACCAACATCCATTGCTTCATCTGTTAATGTAGTCACTGTAAAGACAACTCCTAACAAACCCTCAACAACTAGAGTTATAGCATGAGCTTCACTAGCAACTAAGACTGCAGTATTGGACGCATCATTATCAAGGCTCCACTCAATTCCTGCAAAGGGCACATGGTCATTGTTTTTGAAAAATTAAGAATACAATAGATGATTCCCCTATAATTCGAGGAGTACATCTTAAATTAGTTACAAACACAACTACGACAATTACTTACATCACCTTAACTTGATCCAATATAACATATTCTATAAATCAAATGCAAGACAACATAACATATGCTAGAAATATAGTCCTGACAACCATATCCTTAAACTCAGGGTGCCAAGATTTCGACAAAAACACACATGTAAAAAAACCTCTTTATCTTGATCAAACAAATAAGAATAGATTATATTTTATCTTAGCCAAGGAGGTGATTACCTTTAGCTTTGCTGCTGAACATCCCTACAACAGCTGCCAAGCTCTCCTCACTAGTCTCTTGACCCTACATGTCAAAGTTTCTTCAAGTCAAGCAAATTACAATATGCAAAATAATTACCATCTGATAAAATCTCATCAATTCGATCCAAAGTGTGCCTGTACAAAACTACACATAAATTTTTATTTGAACCAGAAGATTGTACCCATTAATTTTTTTTTCTATAAGAAGACGATAAGATAAACATTTTTTCTAAAAAAAACAAAAGTTTTATTATAGATAAAGAGATGAAAAAGAAAAAAAAATGAAAACTTTAGAACTAAACACCACTAGTCTGAGTTTTTCCAGCTAGGACTAACCAAAAATATTATAAAATATATACATAAACATATCTTACATGTACACTTGAAACAACTCTAACTAGAGCCTTAACCATGCCCTCAACAATATTGGTGTTCTAGGGATGCCTATATAGAAGATACCATAAATTAGGCCACTCAGACTTAATACAGCTACATAAGAAAATATCCTAAACGAAAAAAAGAATATTGGTACAAGTGATCTTACATATCAAAGTTCTAGAAGAGAATCCGCAAAGTTCGTGCCTCCAAACAAAAACCCTGTCAAAGTTCCACCTTTGTAATTATTCAAACAACTTTACAAGGCTCTACCATAATCTTCTATGTCACACATACTACATAAATAAGGAGTATGTTTCCACTTCTAGAATTACCCTCGGGACTTCAAGAACAAGAATGTGATGCCATAAAGGAAAATCAAGAAAAGTTGCCTTCAACAACATACTGAGAAAACTCTAAAAAAGAGAAACTCTAAATCTAAATATACAAAAACATAAAACACAAAAACTCTAAATCTAAAACCAATACAAAAAATAGAATACCCAAAGCTAGCAGCATATCCACAAACCTCAAAGTCACCAAATTTAGTAATCCAAAATCCTCAAACAAACCAAACCTAAAGTTAATAGAAACATCATCAATAATTCATATTAAAAATTGCATAAATCCCTAAAACAGAAACAATATATAATAATTATTTTAAAAATTAATCAAAGATGATGCCTAAGAATAAAAAATTGTCATTACCATTTTAGATAAATGGGGATGTAATCAAAATAAACCATTTTCTTCACGGGAATAGTACCCTAGTCCCATTGAAGTCCCTGCCGTTACAACACCATCCCCACAGTCCCACCTCCATGCTAACATCTGCAACAACAGAGAAAGAAAGAGAGAATGAGATCGTGGGTGAGAGGGAAAGAGCTAAATCTGGAGAAGGAAATGAGAAGAACCCGATTCACGGAGAGAGAGTCACAAAGAAGGAAAGAGAGCCAAAATTTCCAAAAAAAATCAAACCAATAACTGCCAAGCTCAGACATATCAATGGCGGCACAATCGACACTCCCTGAAAAAGAAGCAAAACCCAGATAAACAAAAGGAAATAAAATGAGAGGGAGAGACAAACGAAGGTCATGTTTACCTGGGTTCTTTCTTCTAGCCAGCGACCGAGAGAGATGCATAGGGAAGGACAGGGTAGCGTGGTCGAGGTGTGTTTAAGCGGCTCAATAGATGGGACTAGAGAGCACCGGCGTGAAGACGAGAGAGTCGAGAGAGAGAGAGAGAGAGAGAGAGAGAACCAAGAGGTTGATGAGTGTGAGATAGGTATTAGGGATTCATAATTGATAAAACCCTCTTTTGTTTTTCCTTTGGTCGATTTCATTTGGCGCCTAAGTATTACTTCTTCTTTTTAATCAAGCGCCTAAGTTTTCATTGGCCGCCTAAAGCTTAAAAAATTAATAACACTCCTACAAATATGTCATATTTGGTCAAAATTGTTGTAGTGGTGGTCGAAGTGTCAAGAGTCTTTTTCTTGAAATCATTGGGGCCTCCACCCCTACCTGACCCAGAGTAAAGAGGCACCACTCTACGACCCTCGCGCCTCGCTGCACTTTCCTTCCAAATCTTGTTCTCCTCTTCCTCAGTGGTAAGAGCCTTCTCAATGGCCTGGGCATAAGTTGTTCCCACAGGTACCGTTGTGATCCTAACATCCCGGGCTATCATAGAATTAAGCCCTCGAATAAACCTGTCTTGCCTGGCTGCATCAGTAGGCACAAGGTCTGGTGCAAATTTCACAAGTCTATCAAATTTTAGGGCATACTCAGTAACTGTCATGTTGCCCTACACCAAACCCACAAACTCATTAACTTTTGCTGCCCTAATGGAAACATTGTAGTATTTTTGGCTGAACAAATCTTTAAATCCTTCCCAACTCAAAGCAGTGATGTCCCTGGTCTGTGATGCCACTTCCCACCAGATGCGGGCATCCTCTCTCAACATATATGTGGCACATGCCACTCTATCATATCCCTCGATCCTCATGAAGTCTAGGATAGTAGTAATCATAGTCATCCACTGCTCAGCCTTCAGTGGGTCAGGTCCTCCCTCAAAAGTTGGGGGATGCTGCTTTTGGAACCGCTCATACAATGGCTCCCATCTATTCCCAACCTCCACTGGCTAAATTACAAGTGCCACAATAGGTGCTGCACTCCCTGCTGGAGCCTGCTATCGTAGCAGACGAATCTGTTCATCTTGGCTCTGTAATCACGCTTGCATATCTAGCATAAGTTGCTGCCAGTTCTTAGGGACTGACGGAGGAATCTGGCCCTGGTCATCACCTCTGGTCCCAGACCTAGTACTGGCTAGTCGCGTAGATTTTATTGGACGCATAGCTATCCAAGTCAATCTGCAATCATCGACTCGGTAGTCAGACCATGATGACAAGGTAAAAGCTACTCCAAAATCCACCGAAGGAACATAACCAATCACAAACAATCAAGATATAGGCATTTATCCACATGCACTGGCATTGCTAATAAGCATGCCCCAACACCACCACACAACAATTAAGATACAGCCATCCATCCATACACAATATGCAGCTAATCATTCAGATATTCATTCACATGCACAACAATGCTAATAAGCAGGTCTCAATATTATCACATAGCAGTCAAGGGCCAGGCCCTATCAGTATCTCATGCTTCCTATAAATCCAACAGATAACAACAATCATAATTCTTTCCAAGCATACAAGCATATAAGCACATATACACATTACCAAACCCTGAATCGAGCTTGTCTCTAGCAGCGAATGTACATGTCCAGCCGGTCTTCAGGAACTTTTAAACCTAGGACGCTCTAATACCAAATTGTAACGCCCTGGAAAGCCAAGACCACTACAATGTATATTTATAAAAGTGCGGGACTTGCTAATCAAGTCGTTTAGTTAAAAACGTGTCACTAAAACAATTAATGAGCTAGGGTTAAAAGGTTTTGATCTCAAAAGATACACTTCATATATTTAAACATTTTACACCAGGGATCCCAAAAGAAACAACGTTTAAAAAGTCAGTTTACAAAATTTTCAGAGTACGAACAACCACTAGACACTCTAAGGGGAAAACACACATATATGGCTCTTCCGTTCCTGTCTCCTCCTCAACCGTGGTGGTTGAGTAGCTGATCATGTACATTCTGCTCTCAGAGCTCTCCAAGTCAGGGTTGGTCAAGCTTGCCCTTGCCTTTACCTGCACCACGTAGCACCCATGAGCCAAGGCCCAACAAGAAAACATAACATTATAGTACAAACAATAACAACAATTGAATAATTCTTAAAGCATGATCATACACTTAGCATATCATACTAATTACATAGCCCATGGACATAAGCAAAGAATCAATAAACCAACACTTAAATATTCAGCATGACAAGTCCACCAATCAATAATAACAATCAAATCACATGATAATCAGGTTCGACACCTTAGGTCGCACCCTCTGTATACCCCACTGACTTCGGTCCGCTTAAACCGAGCTTAGTGCATAAAAAGATGTCCTCAGCTACCAGTGGCTGAGCCGCGCCCTGTGCGCTAATGTAAACTCCGACACTCTTAGGCCGTTTGTTTATTAATTACATGGCATAATACCATCCTTTATAAAGCATACCAAACAGGGAACCCTTAGTCCCATTATAAATCCACAACTGGGTGCAGTTTTCTTACCTTTAGTTTCCAAGTGTACTGGTTACGCGAGATGCCTCTTGAGCACGATCCATTTCCCGAGCCCCTAGCTTATACCTAGTCACAACCAAGATAAGGGATACCATTAATAATTTTAAAATGGCTTCAAGGTAAGGTTCTAGTCTCCGGAACATCGAATTCCGCCGAACACGGTATTAGATTCAATCCCGAGCACCCTAGGTTAAATTCCCATGCTTAAAATCCCAAAAACCCAAATTCCCTTAAGGGTCATGGCTCAAGCCTCCTATGCCACGGCATGGCCACAAACAAAGGCTAATCCATGCCCAGAACCAGACACGGGCCGCGGCCCGCCCTCCATCCTCAACATTCATCAACCTTAGAGGGTTGCGATTCACCAAGAACTATGTCGTGGCCCGACCCCTTCGAACCCAGAAAAACCACCATTTTTTACTCTCAAACCTCACTCAAAACCATCCAAAACTATCCCAATTCCACAACTCAATTGTCACAAAACTTCTAACACAATTCTAGCAACACAACCCAGCTAAAACTTAGCCTAGAAACTCACCAAAATCCCACTTCAATCTCTAAAACTCAAAGGCTTAAAAACATCAAAACCAGTCAAGAAAGCACTAAGATTCAGTCATTAAATCATAAATTTGAGCTTACCTTCTTTGATGAACCAACTCTCTAAAAGATTTCTTAGCTAACTCCTAGGTTCCAAACTTCAATTCTATCCTTCAATGTCAAAATCCATAAATACCTCAAAACCCAGCCATAAACACAGAATTTAATCACCATGCCTAAAGCTTATGTCTTACCTTAATTCTTGATTGAGTCCTTAGCTAATCCTTGAGCTAATCTCCTAAATCTCAGCTCCAATCCTCTGAATTCCAGCCAAGTCCTTCTAAGTTTCTTGTGGTTTTCTTTGAGAGAGAAAAGGAAGAGGAGAGAAGGTCGGTTCTTCATGTTTCTACCAAGTTCTGTGTTTTACTTAGTCTATCCTTAGGTAATTAAGTCAATCTTGAGGCTCGGGGTGCCGGAAACATCCCCGAGGGAAAAATGGTAAAATTCCCCAGTATTCCCACCTAAGCTTCCTAACCTCAAATATATCTCCAATTATTTATTTCCATAACCCGATAACCTAAATATCCATTCAATACCTGAAATACCCCTTGACTTGCCCCAAGTCAAGTATTAGGCCCCGTTGTGACTTTCTTGCTAACTAGCTCCCTAGGATCGCCTCAAGTCGCATGATGCAGAATTACCCACATAATAATGTGGTCCTCACAATTATAGTATACAATCACATTACATTCATATAACCATGCAAGCATGCTTATCACAGAATCATGCGTTAAACTAATAAATTCACACATAAACCAATTATGCCCTTCTGACACACTAATCAATGCCCTTAAGCCATATTAGTAATTTTGGGTCGTTACAACTAAGGCTAGCAAAGGACGACAATGCACGAAATATACAATGATTCACAACTGGTGGTGAATCAAATACTAGGAGAGTACCAGGCCCGAGGATTGAAGATGGTCGCCTATGTGAACAAAGCTAAAGACTTTTGTCACAGTTTGAAAAATATACTTTACAACAAGTACCTCACGACCAATACTCGAACGTTGATACACTGGCAAAGGAGGCTAATACGCTAAACATTATTTCAGTCAAACATCTAACAACTCCTAGTATACATGAAAAAGACTCTACCGTGGTTATTCACGCCGTCAATACTTAGATGATTCCCATCATACAATACCTAAAGAAGGGTATATTGCCTGCTGATTAAAACGGATCAAAAAGACTTCATAGGCAATCTGCTCGATTTATATTAGTCGATGGATTCCTATACCGACAAGGGTACTCTCTATCATTATTACGGTGTATCCCAAAAGAAAAACCAAAGAACTTTTGCAAGAAGTACACGAAGGGTTTTGTGGTGATCACGCTAGGGGGCGGAGTCTTTCAAAAAAGATATTATGATAAGGGTATTTCTGGCCAACGATGAATGAGGATGCAATGGAGTATGTACGAAAATGTGACGAATTCCAATGATTCTCCAAAACAGAAGTAAAGCCCATGGCCGTTTTTTGTTTAGGGAATAGATCTAATTGGGTCTTTACCAACAAGAAAGGGTGGAGTAAAATATGCAGTTGTAGCTATCGACTATTTCACCAAATGGACAGAAGCTGAACCGTTCGTAGCCATCACGTCGAAAAAATTCCTTGACTTCGTGGTTAAGAACATCATTTGTCTCTATGGTTTACCAAAGACAATAGTGTCAGATAATGGCACACAGTTTGATAGTGACCTCATTACTGACTTTTGCGAGTGGCATGGAATCACGAAAACTCTCTTCAGTTGCTCATCCACAAGCAAATGGAAAAGTTGAAGTTGTAAACAAAACACTGAAAGATACCTTAAAGAAAAGACTCAAACAAGCGAAATGAGATTGGCCAGAAGAACTACCCGAAGTACTTTGGTCGTATAGAACACACATCGAACATTTACTGGCCATACACCATTTTCTCTGGCATATGGGTATGAGGACATGCTACCAGTTGTGTTAGACCCACCATCACATAGGAGGCTAACATACGACCAGAGTATGAACCACCAACTATTTGCAGAATCATTAGACTTAATAGAATAGCACCGAGAGAAAGCCCAACTACGAGTAGCAGCTCACCAACAAAAAGTCACTATAACGACCCGAATTTGCTAATCGGGCTTAGGGCCTTGATTAGTGCGCCTGGAGGGAAATAAATGATTTAATATGTTTATGCGTGGATTTATGTGAATATATGATTATGATGCATGTTTAGTTGAGTTAAATGCGCATGTGGACCCCGTCTGGGTATTAGGGGTATAAATGTTATATATATATGATACGTCTGTGCAGCACGATCCGAGACAATCCTGGGGAGCGGTTAGTCAGAAAGTCACAACAGGGTTGAGATTCGGACTCAGGGCGAGTCGAGGGGTAATTTGGGTACTAGGTGTGTTATGGGGTTATCGGGACATGAAAATAAATATTTGGAGATATATTTGAGGATAGAATCTCTAGGCGGGAATATTGGGGAAATTTACCATTTTGCCCTCGGGGACGTTTTGGTACCCCGAGCCTTGAGGTAACCACTTAGACTTAAGTGAATAAAAAAAAAGGGAGAATTATGTAGAAGCATAAGAAACCGACACTTACTCTCTTCTTTCAGCTGAGGATAGTTCTTATCTTTTTTTCTCTCTTTCACTCTCTAAGACAAACTCAAGGGAACTTTGGGAAAAAACTTGAAGCTAAGGGATTGCAACTGGGATTTTGGGGGAGCTTGAAGCTTGGGACATATGGAGCTGGTTCAGAGGTTTAACTCAGCAAGGGTAAGATTTAATTATAGAGATTATGTCTAGAATTTCAGTTGGTTATTAGAGATTGCATGTTAGCTAAGGTTGGGATGTTCTTGATTGTTTGGTTGAGTTTTGAAGCTGGTTTTTGATGGGTTTTGATATTGGGACTGTGTTAGAACTTCTGTGGTGATAATCTGGGACTGTTAGTTAAGTTTTGGGTAAATTGATTTGAAGAAAACGCAAGGAAAAGGGTGAGAAATCTGGGTTTGGAGGTGAGGGTCGCGGCCCGTGTGTGCAGGCGGCCATGGGAGGCCGAGTTTCTTGAGGCGTGCCGCAGCGCTTGGTGATGCGCGACGCAGCCCGTGTGTGTTCCAGGGAGATGCTAGCCTCTGTTTCGAGGCTAGTCACGACGCTTGAGGGTGGAGTCACGGCCCTTAGTGCCAATTTTAGTTTTTAAGGGTATTTAGGCTTGGGAACTCAATGGGTAAGGCTCAGGATGGATTTTATCACCCGGGTTGATAGAATTCAAGGTTCCGGAGGTTAGGGTTATGGCTCGAAGTTATTTATTGGATTAGAACTTGATGAATGGATATTGGTAATGTGTTGTGACTAGGGTTTCGGCGAGGCTCAAGTTAGAGGACTGTGCTCGGGACATCGGTGCTCGGAGAGCTTAGGACTCAGGTAAGAAAACCCTTGTTCCCATAGAGCTTGTGTGTAGTGCTGAGCCCAGTGTGTTTGAATAGAATTGGTATGCAGGGCAGAGCCCAATATGTTAGAACTGTGGGGTGTAGCCCTTTAACTGATTATGCTATAATTCTGTATTTGCTTGCTATGCTATGTATGTTAACCTGTGAATGGTCGGCAAGAGCCGGGAACGGCGAGGGGCCGGGAACGGTGTTGGGCACGTTGAGTGCAAGGCCGAGAACGACAAGGGGCCGGGAGCAGCGTTGAGCACGTGGAGTGCGAGTTGCCAGGGCGAGTCCCTAAAAGGATACCTGGGATATCCTCACCGCGTGGTCCGCGAACTCAGGGCTTGGTAAACGCCTGGGACGGCTAGGCCGTATGTGTTTAGCCCACTGGTGGCCTGTTTATATGCTTGACTTATATGTTGCATATGTTATCTGTTTATGGGTTTTCTTGCTGGGCTTCGACTCACAGGTGCTCTGTGGTGCAGGTAAGGGTAAAGGGAAGATCAACCAATCGTGAGTACAGCAAGCGTGAGGCGGCGTGTACATGTTTGGCCAGCCTGGCTGCCACAGCCAGAGGATTTTGGGAGTTGCTTGTAAATAAACCTAGATTTTGTTGTTTAGCCGACTTGGTTCAATTTATATGTTGTAAATATTTCTAAACTGTATTTTGGGATCCCAAGTGTAAAACTTTTATGATTTTCTATGGAAATTATTATTTCTCAAGTTTTTCCTTTGTTTATGGCTTAATAACACTGTTTGACCTAAAACCTCGTGTAACGACCCAAAATAGCTAATAAGGCTTAAGGGCCTTGATTAGCGTGCCAGGAGGGCATGATAGGATTTAAGTGTGATTTGATGAGTTAAATGCATGATTATGATTTAAAGCATGTTATTTGACTATTTGTTTATCTGAGATGCATGACTATGTGTATTAGTATGCATGTAGGCCCTGATTGTGTTTGAAGGGCATAATTGTAATTTTAGCCCGCTGAGGGCATATATGTGATAATTGTATTCCGTGATTTGAACCACGTGAGTGTGGTGTTATTATTGTGATGCACGTGCCGAGACGGTCCTAGAGAGCAAATTTAACTTAAGAGTCACAACGGGAATTCTATAGCCGGCTCGGGAGGAGCCTAGGGGTACCTCGGGAATTTTATGGCTAAGTTGAGATTTAGCGGGTAATGGTTATTGGTGATTGAGTAACCTGGGTAACCATTAGTTACTGCTGTGAGTAACAAGTTTAGTTGGAAAATGGTAGAATTGAAATATTAGTGAAAGGACTAGAGTACCCTTGAGGAATTAGTTGAGAAAGGATCATTTGGAGGGGTAGCATGGTCATTTGGCAAGGGTAATAAGCAATTCTCAGCTGGGTTTTAGTGGGTCACGGTTTGGGTATTTAGGGTCATTTGATGCCTTGATAAAATTGGAAGAGAAGAAGAAGAAAGGAGAAGAGGTGTAGATGGGGCTGAAGTTTTGAGACCTAGGAGGAGATTCAAAGGGATTTGAGGAACCAAAAACCAGATTTGAGCTAGGACTACTCAAGGTAAGATTTATATTCTGTTATTTCTTGGGTTCAAGGTTGATTTCTCAAAGTTTTAGTGTGGAATTTAAAGATAGGATGGTTGGTTTAAAGTTTGAGTAATTTGAAACTCTAGATGAGATTTTTAAGTGTGATTATGTTTTGATCTTGATACTAATGTTTATAGGTTGTTAAAGGGTTTATTTGGGGTCTTGAAATGATTTTGGGGGTTTAGGTTTTGTTTGGGATGATTTGGAGAGGTTGAAGTTCAGAAAAAACGCAAGTGGAAACCCAGAATTCTGGGTTCGCGATGGGGCGCCGCGGCCCTGTTCTTGGGCGCCGCGGCGCAAGGCTGTGTCCAGGCGAGGGTGGATTTCTGTCTTGCTGGGTGCCGCGGCGCTAGGCCATTTTCAGGGCACCAAAAGTTGCACTTTTGAGCTTTTTCTCCGAGGGTTCGGGGGACATTTCCGATGAATTGTTGTAGGGATTTGGGAGTCCCGAGAGTGTGGGATTGGTCCCGGGAAGTGGTTTTTTTTATTTGATTAGTGTTGAGGGATATTTCTTGTGTGTTGTGACTAGGTTATTGGAGAGGCTCGTGCTAGAGGACCGTGCTCGCGGTGTTAGTGCATCAGGAGGCTCGGAATACGAGTAAGAAAACTATAACACCCGTAGGATGGGGCGTGGGCCCGTAGTGTGATTGCGGGGCACGACCCTATATTGCATGATGAGATGATTGCCGGGCATGGCCCTATATTGCATTACATGTTAGGGTGCACATTTAAATAAATTGGTATTTGTTTGAATGTTGCTTGATTTATGTTATATATGATTATAATGAAATGAACGGCAAGGGCCGAGTGCGGCGTAGGCCGGGTACGGCAGCGGAGCCGGAAGTAACACTTAGCACATGGGATGCTATAGTCAGGGCAGGGCCCGGTGGATACATGTGTTATCCTTACGGTGAGAACCTATACCCCAGGCTTCGGTAAGGCTTCTGGGGCGGCATGGCCGTGTTTGCTTAGTCTAATGGTTGACTTGTTTATCTGTGGATTATCTGTTATGATAAATTGTATAAATTGCATATGTTATGAACTGCATGAGTTTTCTTGCTGGGCTTCGGCTCACGGGTGCTCCGTGTTGCAGGTAAGGGCAAAGACTGGATCAACCAACCATGAGTACGGAGAGCGTGAAGCGACGCGTACATGTTTGGCCTGCCCAACTGCTTTGGTTGGGGGTTTATTCGAAAATGGCTGTAATAATCTATGATTTTAGAACGGATCAACTGTAAACTTATTTCAAGATGTAAACAATTTTTTTAAACTTTATTTTGGGATCCCAAATGTTTATTACTATAAGTTTTTATTGAAACAACGCATCTTTAAAGATTACAGCCTTAACTTTTAATTAGTCACACTTTTGTTTCAAAACCTCGGTTAGCGAGTTAATTGCACAAAGCTTTCTTTTAAAACTCACTTGGTAACGGCTCTAAGGTAGTAGGGCGTTACACCTCGATTAGCGAGTTGGAAGCACATTTTTAAACTCACTTAGTAACGGCTCTAAGGAAGTAGGGTGTTACAGTCACTCTATATTTTAACACTAAAGTATGTGGAAGGAAGTTTATTGTTGGCAACTTAGTACTTCGACAAGTTTTTCTCAACACTCGTGACAAGGCTGCGAGAGTCCTTCAACCAAATTGGGAAGGCCCTTATCAACTTGAAGAAATTCTCTAGCCAGGAACGTATAAACTTGCTCGATTAAACAAAGATCTCATTCCTCGCTATTGGAATGGAGAACACTTACGCAAATACTATCAATAAACATCACTTTTTCAAGGGGTGGCTTGTATTTAAACGCTTTTTTATTTTCAAGTTTTGAACAAGGGCTAGTCATATTTTTGGCTGGTCACTTATAAGTGTAAGAACATTATGGTCATTCATACATACACAGATTTTGTCCATTTTTTTATGAGAAATAAAAGGAAATGTGCTCAGCCAGTTATTCTTGCCAACTTTTGTATTTTTTTATACAACTATTGGCTCTTAAATGTGTTGTTTTGCTATATTTATAATTATTTACAAGTTATACGAGCAGTTATGTTTGAACAAGTACAGTCTATGACAAGTGACTGAGCATCTTTAGCCCATCGATCACTTGGGGGGCACATAAGATACATGGGCTAAGCAAAGCATATGAGAATATGTAAACACATGAGAAAAATAAGGGAAAGCATGCAAAAAATCTTAAAATATTTTTTAGCATTTTTAGAAAATATAAAGGGTTGTGCTAGGTACGGTCATACAAGCAGATGTTATAATCTT
Source organism: Humulus lupulus (assembly GCF_963169125.1). Classification (NCBI taxonomy): domain Eukaryota; kingdom Viridiplantae; phylum Streptophyta; class Magnoliopsida; order Rosales; family Cannabaceae; genus Humulus; species Humulus lupulus. The sequence continues at coordinate 197,044,509 of NC_084795.1, forward strand.
AAATTCTATAATACTAAACAAAATGTCTTTACTCCGTGAGCAGTACTGGTCGGATGTAATTAGTAAATAAAAAAAGAAACCACCTTAGGTATTGTATTGTCTTGACACCACGAATAGAATAGATTGTTCAAGTGTTGCAAAAAGAACAAAAAAAACTAAGTTATTACAAGAGAAATCACTGGGTTGGCAGAGTCTGTTGATCTTGTTGGTCAGTGGCAGTGTCAGCATCTTCTACTCCATCAATGTCTGTGGCTAGAGAGGTCTCTGGAGAAGCAGGAGGGTTGCTCTCCTCGGCCAAACGAGCAGCACATTTCTCGAGTTCTTCCTGCTTTACCTGCTCGGGAAGATAATCAAAATTGGCATTTTGATTACTCTTTCAGAACATGTAAAAGTAGTTAAACACCACACCTTGGAACCGCTCTAAGTTGCTCTGATTGGTCTGCTCAAGTGTTTCTATTTTCTTCTGAAGGTCATTCAACTCTTGTCTTTAGTGGATCAGGTCCTCCCTCAAAGATTGGGGGCTGCTGCTTCCTAAACCGCTCATACAACGGCTCCCATCTATTCCCAACCTCTACTGGCTGTACAACTAGTACCACTGCAGGTGGCACAATAGGGGCAGCACTCCCTGATGGAGCCTGCTATCGCAGAATGCGGATCTGCTCATCCTGGCTCTGTAGTCGTGCTTGCATGTCTACCATAAGTTGCTGCCAGTTCTTAGGGACTGGCGGAGGGGTCTGGCCCTGGTCATCATCTCTAGTCTCAGACCTGGTGCCGGCTAGTCGCGTAGATTTTCTTGGACGCATAGTTATCCAAGTTAATATGCAATCAACGACTTGGCAGTCAGACTATGATGACAGGGTAATAATCCTTTCATGATCCACCACTGGAACTCAAGCATTCACAAACAATCAAGATATAACCGTTTATCCAAGTATTCACCCATATATGCATTCACATGCATAGCAATGCTAGTAAACATGCCTCAATATCATCACATAATAGTCAAGGGCCATGCCCTATCAGTATCTCATGCTCCCTATTAATCAAGCAAATATCAACAGTCATATTCCATTCTAATCATTTAAACATATAATCATGTATACATAATTACCAAACCCTGAGTTGAGCTTGTCTTTAATGGTGAATGTACACATTCATCCAGTGTTCAGGAACCCTTAAACCGAGGATGCTCTGATACCAAGTTGTAACGCCCTAGATAGCCAAGACCGTTACACTGTGTGTTTATAAAGGTGCAAGACTTGCTAATCAAGTCATTTAGTTAGAAATGTGTTACCAAAACTGTAGTTGAACTAGGGTTAAAAGATTTTGGCCACAAAAGCTACATTTCTTGTAATCAAACTTTTTTACATGGGATCCCAAAAGTAATAACGTTAAAAGACAGTTTACAAAATTTCAAGACAACCTGACATTTCTAAAATCTTAGTTCAACTAAGGGAAAAATAGACATTTAGGCTTTTCTCGTCCTGTACTACTCCTCGGCCGTGGTGGCCGATCAGCTGACTATGTACATTCAGCCTCAAAGCTCTCCATCTTAGGACTGGTCCACTTTGCCCTTGCCTTTACTTGCACCACGTAGCACCCGTGAGCCAAGGCCCAGCAAGAAAACACAAACAGAGCATAATCATCAGTCATACAATCAAATAACCCATACAGCATAATCATAAACTCAACAATCTAAATATTCACTATAATCAAGTATTCAGCATACCAAGATCATCATTTTACATTAAAAACCAATTCACGTATGATAACCAGGGTCAACGCCCTTAGGTCACACCCTCTATTTATCCCACTGACTCTGGCCCGCTTAAACCGAGCTCAGTGAATATCAAGCTGTCCTCAGCTACCAGTGGCCGAGCTACACCCTATGGACAAATATTATTTTCGGCACTCTTAGATTGTTTATCACATGTCCCATGGCATAATACCATCTATGACATCATACAAATATAGGGAGCTCTTAGTCCCAACACAATCACATAAACGGGTGTAGTTTTCTTACCTTTGGATTCCGATAGCTTTGATCAATGATGACACCCCTCAAGCATGATCCCTTCCGAGCCCTAGCATACACCTAGTCACAGCCATAGATCAGAATCATCACCAAACTTCAATCCCAGAAACCTAGCCACGAGACCAATCCTTGGCCCTCAGGAAGCCCTAATTCCACCAAACGGGGTGGTGGAATCAAACCTCGAGCCCCCAAGCAAAAACCCTAGGAAATAACCCAAAAATCCCCTTCTGGGAACAGGGCAGTTCTACAGTGCCCTAAATTGGGCGCTACAGCATTACAAACAGAGCCAAAAATGCCCCAAGCATCCAAGCCTAGCACTGTAGCGCCCTAAGGCTAGCGCTACAGCGCTAGTCACAGCTAGACAACACCCTATTTTCACCTCTTCGAACTTCCTCGAGCCAAAACCCTCCAAAATCCTTCCAAACCTCAACCAAACTCCAAAACAAGCCTACCAACATCTATATCTCACCCCATATGAGCCAACCATACAAAACTCAATCACAAGCACCCCAAAATAAATAAATCACCATAGTTGAGCTTATAGCTCAAAAACTCAACAGAAACTTCAGGACTTTAGAGCTAGAATTTCATACCTTCAATGGAGACTCTTAACCTAGATTATCCCTAGTGTCTTTTCAACCTCAAGCCCTTCCCTTCCTCAAGCTTATCCCCCTTGATTCCATCCAAAACTCAAGTTTAGAAAACCATCTTAGCCAAAACCAGAAACACAAGAGAAAAACCTAGAAACTTACCTCAGTTGGATGCCTAATCCCTGCTGAACTCTCAAACTTGATCAAGGTCCCAAGTGCAAAGCCTTAGCCTAAAGCTCCTCTGAATTTTAGCTCCAAAAGGCCCCAAGAATTGAAGAAGGAATCCCAAAATGTGAGAGAGAAGAGACTTCTATTTCTTTTTCCTTTTTTCCTTTCTTTTCTTCAGACTTCTAAAGCTTTCTACATATTCCACTAAGGCAATAAAGCTGTAACGCCCTACTTCCTTAGAGCCGTTACTAAGTGAGTTTAAAAACGTGCTTTCATATCGCTAATCGAGGTTTTAGATCAAATAGTGTAATTAAGTTATAAGCAGAGGAAAAACCTTAGAAATAGTAATTTCCATAGAAAATCATAAAAGGTTTACACTTGGGATCCCAAAATACAGTTTAGAAATGTTTACAACATATTAACTAAACCAAGTCGACTAGACGAAAAAATCAGAGTTTATTTACAAGCATCTCCCAAAATTCTCTGGCCGTGGCAGCCAGGCTGGCCAAACATGTACACGCCACCCCACGCCTGCTATACTCATGGTTGGTTGATCTTCTCTTTACCCTTACCTGCACCACAGAGCATCTGTGAGCCGAAGCCCAGCAAGAGAACCCACACACAGATAACATATGCAACACATATATCACGCATATAAATAGGCCACCAATTGGCTAAACACATACGGCCTAGCCGTCCCAGGCGTTTACCAAGCCCTGGATTTGCGGACCACGCCACGTGGATATCCCAAGTATCCTTCTAGGGACTCGCCCTGGAAACTCGCACTCCACGTGCTCAACGCTGCTCTCGGCCCCTTGCCATTCTTAGCCTTGCACTCAACGTGCCCAACGCCGTTCCCGGCCCTTCGCCGTTCTCGGTCTACACCGTTCCCGGCTCAAGCCGACCATTCACATCATAATATACATAGCATATCAAGCAAGTATAGAATTCTAGCACAATCAGATAAAGGGCTACGCCCCGCAGTTCTAACATATTGGGCTCGGCCCTGCATATCAATTATATTCAAACACGTTGGGCTCAGCCCTGCACACAAGCTCTATGGGAACAAGGGTTCTCTTACCTGAGTTTCGAGCTTTCTGAGCACCGATGCCCCGAGCACAATCCTCTAACGTGAGCCTCGTTGAAACCCTAGTCACAACACATTAACAATGTCCATCCATCAAATTCTAATCCAATAAATAACTTAGAGCCATAACCCTAACCTCCGGGTCCTTGAATTCTATCAATCCGGGTGATAAAATCCATCCCGAGCCTTACCCCTTGAGTTCCCAAGCCTAAAATGCCCTTAAAACTCAAACTGGCACAAAGGGCCGCAGCCCCACCCGCAAGAGCCGCGGCTAGCCTCGAAACAGAGGCTAGCACCTCACTGACCCCCACACGAGCCACGGCGCACCCACTAGGCGCCGCGGCGCGCATGAGCTTCTCGGCCTCCCATGGTCGCGCGCGCACACGGGCCGCGACTTACCCCTCCTAGGGCCGCGGCTCTCACCTCCGAACCCAGATTTTCCACCATTTTTCCACACCTTTCCTCAAGCTAATTCATCCAAAACTCACCTATCAAACCCAGATATTTAACACATACATACCAGCTCAATATCAACACTAAAACCCCATCAAAATCTGCTCCAAAACCCAACTAAAATACTCAAGAACATATCAAACTTAACTAGCATGCATATTCTAGCAAACCAGCAACAATTCTCAACATAATCCCAATAATTAAAGCTTACCTTGCTGAATTCAATCCCTGTAGTTGATCCTTAATCCTCAAGCTTTAAGCTCCTAGGTTTCCTCAGCCCAATCCCTTGCTTAAGCTAGCTTGCACCAAAAATTCCCTTTGATATGCCTTAGAGAATGAAGGAGAGAAAGATGTAAATGGTGAGATGCTATCCTTAGTTCAGAAGGGGAAGTATAGAGGTCAGTTTCCCAAAGCTTCTAAGTAAATCCTCCTTTTTGTTTTATTCAGCTTAAGTCTATATGGTTACCTCAAGGCTCGGGGTACCAAAACGTCCCCGAGGGCAAAATGGTAAATTTTCCCAATATTCCCGCCTAGACATTCTATCCTCAAATATATCTCCAAATATTTATTTTCATGTCCCGATAATCCCATAACACCTAGTACCCAAATTACCCCTCGACTCACCCCGAGTCCAAATCTCAGCCCCGTTGTGACCCTCTGGCTAAGCGCTCCCCAGGACTGTCTTGGATCGTGCTGCACAGACATATCACACATATGACATATATCACATTCATGCCCCTAATATCCAGACGGGGCCCACATGCACATTTAACTCACTAAACATGCATCACTATCATATATCCACATTAATTCACCCATTAACACATTAAAGCATATTAACTCATTTATTGCCCTCCAGGCACACTAATCAAGGCCCTTAGCCCGATTAGCAAATTCGGGTCGTTACAAAAGCCAAAAACAACACTTATCTCTTATTTTAAACACCAAAAGACCGAACTTCCCTCCCAATTAAAACTAAGCTTTTAAACCTCCTAAGGGCATTTTAGTCATTACTCTCAATTCCCGCTAATTCCTCGAGTGTCTCTAATATTTGCCTCTTACTTCCCAACACCTAAATAATCACCAATTATATTCCTCAATATCAAAATAGACTCCAATATATTTCCTAAATTCTCATAAATACCCCCAGGCTTGCCCCGAGCCTGGTACAAATTCCCACCGTGACTTTTCCGCTAGACCGCTCACTAGGATCGCCTCGAGTCACAAGTTACAAATATATTCACATAATAATGCGGTCTCAACAATTTATCACAGATATTTACATTTATGCCCTCAACGGGCCAAAATTAAAAATATGCCATTCTAACCTAATCAGGGCCTACATGCTTACTAATACACATAGTCATGCATCACAGATATCCAAATAATCATATAAACATGATTTTAGTCATTTAAATCACATATAATCCAGTTATGCCCTCCCGGCACACTAATCAAGGCCCTTAAACCTTACTAAATTTGGGTCGTTACAGCTTCAACTCCTAAGTCAGAGCTTTAATTGTATCACCCGCAGTTTGCTTCTTAGTGGCCCATTGATTTTACTCCTTACCAATTTTGTTGTGTGATTCTTCAACACGCCTCCAACCATTGTTGAAGGTCAGTAAAGCCTAGGATCAGAGAAGTGTTAAACCAGGGGATCAAAGCAAAGACTTAATGTGTGAAAAATTCAACAGCAATGAAAAGTTATTAGGATACTTACACTGAGGAACTCATTAAAACTTTGGCCAAGAACCTAGCCAGGCCTAAGAGCAGAGAGAGTAGAAAATGATTGATTGCTCAGTCGATGTATTGCTACTTTGTTGAGCCTGTTGATGGTTGAGTTAGTTGCGTTGCTCAACATCTAAGCAACATTAGAGATGTCAGCCTGGTCGGATGCCGATTCCTGTTGAGGAGATGGCAGAGGAGTATTTGCCTTGGACGGTGGAGGAGTAGCATCCCTAGTCAGAGCATTAGCCTCTTCTGTATGTGGTCTTTTTGCTGGAGAGGCCCTACTGGAGCGTTCTTTCTCTTTTTTGCTTAACCTCTTAGTACCAATAGGGGCGCCTTCTGAATCATAGTGTCAAAGGCTTTCAAGGCCTACATGAATGAAACGAGATAACAAGTTAGTCAAAGATATGCGAGCAAAGTAAGGAATAAAATAGGCAAATTCTAGTAAGAATACCCTAACTACAGATGTTGGTCGCTACATTATCTAAGCTATTATTATTGCTAAAATATGCATTATCTGCTTCAAAGAAATTTGAATCACAGTTATTCGAAGGAATAAAATTGTCATCCCTATCAAATAAATTGATAGTGATGGGCAATAATGCATGTAATGAAGCGGAGAAATTTATACCATTTTTCATCCTTCGATGAGGAATATTCCACCCGACCAGGGCGCTCGAGCATTTTCTATTTTCCCTTGCCATTAGAGGGAGGGATCGGTATTGGTCAGGGAATTTTGCTTGGTTACCATATGTTAACTCCAGTTGCCCGATGCCTAAAAGGTTGTGAAATATCTTGGGGCTGATCATTGGGGAGTTGATCATCAATGCCTTCACTAGTGGCACTCACCGTGGTTGACTCTTTTGCATCTTGGTGGGGTTGCAAAAGTTTGACCAGTCGAAGGTTGGATACTGTTACCATATGCTTGATGCTTTTCTCCTCGTGTGTAAGGCTGGCCAGAAAGTCAGCCGTATCGATCATGGATTGGGTATACACTAGTCGATACCATGGGCCTAAATTGTGGAAATGTATTGAGAAGAGATTCAAAAACAAGGAAAAGAATGGGTAGGAATACACAGGATCAGGATAAAAGAAATTTACCTCCCCAAGTGAAGGACAAGTTGTCCTCGACCAGATCAGTTGTGAGAAAATACTCTTGCTAGTATTTTTCCACATTGGATTTGTACGTTGTATCTGCCACGAAGGCACAAGAGTTTTCTTGATGATAAAAATGGAAGAACCTAGTGTTATTGTGGTTAGGGTTCGACTTGAGATCAAACAAGTAGTTGATCTCATGTGGAGTAGGAGCAGGCCATCTCCTAATATGATAAAGAATATAAAGTGTAGATAGCACTTTGTACCCGTTCGGGGTGATTTGAAAAGAAGCTATGTCAAAGTAATTAGCTACCCCCTTAAAGTAATCGTGGAGAGGAAGGGGTGCTCGTGCCTCGATGTTATACCTCAACCAGGCACTGTAAGCGCCTCTAAGAACATTGGCCTCTGGTCGAGAGAAGGCTTGTACATGGTAATACCGTGGAGTCCATACTTCTTTGATATTTGGCCACCAACCTGATCAAGAGAACGCTGGCAAGGCTATATACCAGGGAATGTGATCTTTTTGAACACCAACTTTGGGAACGACTTTGGAGAGTATCAACTCAGAAACTTATTCTTTTAGCTGGTCAAGGGTTTGCTATAGAAGTCTCCATGTTGGTTGCATGTCAACCAACGTGGGGGTATTTCTTCTTTCTTTGGGCCACCTGTTTTACTCTAGCCATTGGAGTTTTGCATTTCGAGTCCTACGCCTTGGAGGAGCAGTAGTAGGGCTGGGTGCAGGGGCTGGAGTTTGTGAAGCTAGAAGGGTAGGATGTTCGGTATCTTTGAGCAACAAAGCTAAAAGGTCTTCGTCTATTGGCCTCTCACCTCCCCAGTAGTCTTTCATCAATATCTTAGAAGAAGAAGGGTAAGTGAGAATCTACGATCAATAGAAGGAATAAAACAAAGAAGAAAATAAAGGCTGCTTGTGGATAAACTCAAGAGTTTATTCGATCAACAACATTTAAAGACAAATAGATTAGAATATACGAGCAGTGAAGATTTCAAATAAAAAAATTAAAATGAAACTTCTTTTGAGAAAACTTTTCATATGTCATAAAGGCGGGAAACCCCCAATTTTTCCAAAATATGAAAAATCGAGATTTTACTTTGATTTTGGGTTCTCAAACTTCAATCCTACCATATTTAAGCCTAACTAAAATTGTTATATGTCCTATAAACTACATAGTACTGCCTAAACCTCCGATTACATACCCCATTTGAAAAAATTTCAGAAAACCTCAAGAACACCTATCTGTTTTTTCACAGAATTTATAAATTCAAAAAAGAAACAATAATCATGCATGATTATAAGAAGAAATTGCTCGAAAATAAGAGGCAAGGTGAAAAAACTTACTTGGAACAGAGATTGCAGAGGAGATTGGTGGATTTGTGTGAGGATTTATTTCAAATTGCTTGATAGGTTCTCGAGTTCTTGAAGAGTTCTGATGTTCTTGAGGAAAGAGAGAGAAAACGTGAAAAAGAAAAATGAAGGCTGAGGGGTTTTTATAAATTCGAGTAGGGAGGCTAAAAAGGTGGAACTAGAAAGGCGTCTTTTTGAAGTCTTGAAAATATTGAAACCATCAATTTTCACCTAGAGAAGTGTGCCAGGCTGCGTTTGCTTTTTCAAGACTGGTGAGAGGACAAACAAAAGGACAAGTCAGGAGGAGGTGCTCGAAGGGAATCTTCTATTTGAACAAGTTTATCAAATGATGTTCGCATATAATAAACTTAGGGGGCAAATGTTTCACCCAAAATCTGGCATAATGACGTGGCAAGGAATCCAGACACGTGGCGGTTCAAGCGACAGCCTATTCAGCAAGAATCTCGTCGACACTCAACTAGGAAACAAGTAAAGATTTAAGGACTTGTTTTGTCACTGATTTAGACTTACTCAAATGCACTCCAACTAATTGCTTACCAGGCACGACCAGAGCTGGTCGGATGATACGCAAAGAACGCTCAAAGTTAGTTAAAACTAGATATTTAGTTATCTTGTATTATTTTATCACTATTTATTACGAAAATCATGTAAGTCCCACGACCCATTTATGTACATTCATACGCCTATAAATAGAGGTCTTAGTGAATCATTATTTCTTATGTTGTAATTCTTTAACGTCTAGAGAATTGATTGATTTTAGGTGCTTTTATTCATGAACTTTGTATCCTCTCAAATTCACAAAACTCAGTTGATCTTGTTCATCTGATCGGGGTTTGGGACTTCTACATAAATAAAAGTACTAAGGTGGATGTAGGTTATTACCATTATGGGGCCAAACCACTATAAAAACTATGTGTCGTTTTATATTTCTTAGTTCAGTTCTCATTTTCTATCATTTAGTTGACTCAGTGTCATTGGCCAAATAGCTGATCAACAATATAGGATAGTTATGGATTATATTTTATAAAACGACACAACCTAGACATGCCTTTCTTGATGAATAATAATAAAAAAAAAAGGCTTATTTTTATGACATGTCCCTAAACTTTACATGTTTTGGCAAGTTGGTCCCCAAACTATATTTTTTTTTTGCAAATTGGTTCCCAAACTTTTTCTTTTGATGCAAATACACCCCCAGAGCAAACAGTGTTAAAAATTATGTTAAACAAAATGCATTAAATATAATTTGGTCCCTAAACTTTGTGTGTATTGGCAAATTTGTCCCCAAACTTATTATTTTTAATATATTTTGAACTTTTGATGTTAAAAATAGAATTAAAACTAAACTAAAAAAATATAAAATTTAAATAACAAAAATAAATAATAAGTTTTATAAACAACAAAGTAAACTTTTATAGTTTTATGAGATCATATTTAAGAAATAAAAGATTATTATTTTGGCTCCCGTGGTTTAAGTTCATTACCAAATTTATATATTTTTTATATTTTGTAAATAATGATAAAATTAATTAATAAAGTCTACAAGATAAATATATGAATGAATTTAAAGGGCGGCATTTATTATTCTATTTTAAATAACAAAAAATTATTTTAACATTTTTGAAAACCCAAAGTAAAACTTGGTAATGGACTTAAACTAAGGTGGACAAAATTGTAATTTTCTTTAAAATAATATGATATAATAAATTTTATTAATTAATTTTAAAATTGCTTGCAAAATATTATAAATAAATATGGTTTATACATTTTTTGGATCTTGCATTTCTTCCCATTACCTGTTCGGACCATGTGTTTTAACAAACTACTTTTTGGACCCTGTGTTTTGTAAAATGATTCAAATAGAACCCTAAACCTGATTTTAATGAACAAAAAAATGAATATAACAACACATGTGTTTGGTAGAATGGTTGTGCTTTTGTTCTGAGTTGTTAGTTTGGTGAATTATTTGTGATTTTAGTTCAAAAAACTTTGATCCAAATCGAGTTTAGGGATCTATTTGAACCATTTACAAACACACTTGGTCTAAAAAGTGATTTGTCAAAACACAAGGTCCAAACAGGTTGTTGACGCGGTTCTTCGCCAACAGGTAATTAAGAAAATAAAGAGGAAGGGATTAGTGCTTATGTTGAACCGAAATAGATAAATGATCTTGGAAATGAAATGGTGACTCAAAATATGTTTTTTAAGTGGTTCAAGGGTTAAAATCCTTCTACTCCACTAGTCAATATTATTGCTATATACTGGGTATTCTTTTACAGGATATTTCTTACAATATCGAATCCAACCTTTTGTAACTCCCAGGGTTTCCATATTTATAGGAGAAGGCACCTGGGAGTTGGTAAGAAGGTCATCCCGTGACCTTCTTACCTATCATGTCAACTCTGTGACATTCATGATTAATTCCTAAACCTGACACATAAGTGTGGTCAAATCAATAGGTAAGGGGATAATGGGCCGCACGGCCCAACCTAGTCATGGGTGTCTGAATACGCACGTTCCTGCTGCGTGTCCGAGAAGTCAGGGATATATCAGACACGTGATGTCTGATATATGCACGTTTACCTTGCATGGTTGACTTTATAAAAGGTCACAGCCTCCAACTCAAGCTCGTACCACGAGCTGGATGCTTCCCTCGACCTGCGGCCTTCAGAGTCCAGACTCAGTCCTTAAGTAATCTTGGCGAACCCTTAGGTTACCTCGAGCTAAGGAGATAGGATCTTTCGACGGCAGCTCCGGTCTTGGGGATGTCCACGTGGTAGTTATGATTAGGCCGCATCTTAGCTCGCTAATCAGCCCGTGGGAAAATCAGGGCGTACATCTGCCCCACAAGCCCCTGCTCATGGTACACGACGTCGTATAAGGCCACAGTAGGGGCTTTTAGGCTTCCCCATGAACCCTTCATATTCCACATTTTATGCAGGCGCCGAATACGTGGAACATCGTGGTTGGTGACGGTACGTCTTCCGAGAACCGCATTTAATGGCCTAGCCTATACTCAGCCGTCGTTTCGTATTTCGAGTGGAGGGCCTTGGATCCCACATCAGGGCAATCCAACGACCCTCTTCACGCGACTCTTCACGTATATAAAAGGGGTGGCCACCTTATGCATGGGCCACCCTTTCATTTGAAATTTTTTCAGAAATTTTCCTCTTCTTCTCTCTTCATTTCAAAAGAAAACCCTCTTCTTTCCAACCGCCACTCCCAGCGTTCAAGAAACTCAGGCGCAAGGACTCCTTCGAAGCTTTGGAACCAACCATTCCGACGAAGCCCCAACCCAGGCGATCCCTTCATCCTCTTCTCAGCCAAACACTCTGTAAGTCTCCTGACTGTGCATGTTTTGAAATTATTTTTCACTGTAGCTTAGGTAAATATTTACTGTAGCCGCATGCAAGGGTTTGTTGGGTTTTGTGGGAATGAAGGGTGAAAACCTTTTAGGTTAGGGTATCTTTGCAGTAGAAAACCATTTAGGATGTATTTTCTGGGGAAAATTTCTAGGTAGGATTTTTTGTATGCTGGTTTAAAGTATTCAGTATTTTGGGTGCAAAACCGGGTAGCTTAGGGGACACGCTTCACAGGCGGTTTTGCCTTCCTTGCCTACTGAAACTTTCCTTCCAAGGCAAACTCTATCCTGACCCTCCTGACACACGAATTCCGAGTAATCGGGGATCTGTTGGGAGCACAGGCGCGTGTTCATAGAACCGCGTGGTCTCACTCTCCACGGGCTGGGCTTACCTCAGCTCATGCAAAGAAACATACTCATATTCTCTTCCATTTTAGGTCGCCTCTTTCTAAAATTTCTTCTTTTTGTTCGCTAGGCGACCAGATGGGACCCAAGAAGAATGCTCCCAAGAAGCCTGTAGGAAGCTCATCCTCCCGACAAGACAAAGGAAAGGAGGTGATGGCCGAATCCCCGATCCCCAACTTCGGGCCAGCAGTGGAACAGGAGCTCGAGGTGGCCCCCGATGCGTTCTTTGAGGTGGAAAGGATTGTCTCAAAGAATACTGACCAGGCGAGGGTAAACAGAATATTCCTCTCCCATAACATCGAGCTGGGGAGAGGATCCATGATTGCCCGACCTCCCGCAGAAGGCGAGCGGAGCTACGCGCCGCTTGATGAGGCATTCTCGGCCTGGAGCGACGAGCATTTCAAGACTAGGGCCTTCCTCCCGTTGGACCAGTACTTCGCTGATTTCCTCAACTTCGTGAGGTTGGCCCCATTCCAGCTCCCCCCCAACTCCTATCGTTTGTTGGTGGGGTTAAGATATTTATTTTTGAAACAGGAGTGGGAGGTCCCAACTCCTGCAGACATTTTGTATTTTTTCTGCCTCAAGGCCAGCCCGGACTGCCATAAATGGACTTGGGCCCAATCTCTTTGTTTTGAATTTAAATCCCAATTGGGCCTAAATTCAAAACATTTTATTTATTTATTTATTAATTAAATCCTTATTAAAATTAACTAATTATAATTTGAAATTTGATTTAATATTATTTATTTATATTGATACCAATTTATCAATATCAATAAATTTACCCAAAGATTCTTTTTTATTCTCTAAATCTCATATCTCTATAAATTTTCCAAAATTGACATAGTCAACTTTAAAATTTCTAATTGATAATTAAATCAATTAATTGAGACATTCTAGACGATTTACTCAAAGGTGATGCGGGGACCATGGATCCATGAAATCAAGCTCCAATAAGTTACCGTGAATTTATTTATGAATAATTTCACTACCTTATTAATTCCTCATGACTCCACTGTAGACTCGGAATTGAACTCTTGAATTCATAGAACGTATTTTTCAAACCATAAATACATTATCCATTGTTATAACCATTAACGTCAGTCAATCCTCTATCGATGACTTACCAACGAGCTGGGTGCAAATTACTGTTTTACCCATCATCAGTATTTTATCCTTAACTCCCACTAAGTTCCTTATAAATGATACTTTCGTGAACTTAATCACAAAAATGAGATCTCTATCATTTAACCTTTTGAACAAAGCAATTAAGGAAATCATCTTTTTACTTCTCATACATAAGTTGTAGATTTCATATCTATGAATAATACTCCAACTCAATTACACTACTAAATCTCCAAGATGTAAGTATGGGCTAGACCGTAGGGTAAGCTGGTAACGAACAAGTCAAAAGACTTAAATAATATAATTAGCAGAATATTATCACTCGGAATTAAGATTGACTTAACCTATGGTCAACGTTGTGACATTGATTAGATTTGATAACAATGATACTTATTTATCAATCAATATCGGTCCTAGTCCGATGAAATTAAATACATCTTGTACGCCCTGATTTTCCCACGGGCTGATTAGCAAGTCGAGCTGTGGCCTAACCATGATTACCTCATGATCATCCCCAGGGGCCGGAGCTTCGGTCGTAGTGTCGTGCCTTCCTAGCTCGAGGAAACCCCAAGAGCTCACCTTCACTGCCCAAGGCCGGGGCAGGGTTTCCGAAGGTCGAAGACCGAGCTAAGTATGAAGCTCGTGATACGAGCTTCATATGGAGGCTATGACCCTTTGTGAATTCAACACACGCAAGGTAAACGTGCACATATTAGGCATCACGTGTCTAATATCCCCCTGACTTCTCGGACACGCAGCAGGAACGTGCGTATTCAGACACCCACGACTGGGTTGGGCCGTGCGGCCCATTACCTCTTTACCTATTGATTTGACCACACTTATGTGTCAGGTTTAGGAATTAATCATGAATGTCACAGAATTGATACGACAAGTAAGAAGGTCATGGGATGACCTTCTTACCAACTTCCAGGTGCCTTCTCCTATAAATATGGAGACCCTGGGAGTTGATGAGGGTTGGAAAAAAATAACCTCTTGTAAGAAATACTCTGTAATCAAATACTCAGTATAGATCAATAATATTGATTAGTGGAGTAGAAGGATTTTAACCTTCGAACCACTTAAAAAACGTGTTTTGAGTCACCTCTTTCCTCCTCTAAGATCATATATCTATTTCGGTTCCACATTTGGCACTAATCCCTTTCTCTTCTTCTCTTAATTACCTGTTGGCGAAGAACCGCGTCAACACATCTGATCTTATCTACTTGGTCAATGCCTTGAACAAGACATCACACCCCAAATGTGTAAATAGATCATATCGTAGATTTCCTAATTAGTGAAAATCCAATGCACTTATCTAATCTTAGGACTCGTTCTTTTGAACATATAACTACAACTATAATCCATCGTGACCTAGTCACTATAATTGTAATTATCCATATGTTCGGTATTTTATAAATGTTTGTATTATTTCAATACTCATGTAATAAAATAAGCAAGCAACAAAGTTATCAAACTAAATAATTTCTACTACTTTTATTGACAATATGAAATCATGTTACATGTCTGACATGGTTTTATAAAGGCATAAAACCCAACAAACTCCCACTTGCCCTTTTAAAACAAATGGGACATGTTTCTCAAAACCATGCATTCTACATGCTTCACAATTATGCTCTCTGCTTATATCTTTGTAAAGGGATATGAAAGATTGTCTTCCAATGCTATCTTCATCACCTTCACATCACGTCTTCGCCACACATCCTCGATAATGTGGTACTTTCTCTCTATATGCTTTACTCTTTTGTAGTTTCGAGGTTCTTTCGAATTTTCTATTGCCTCATTACTGTCACTAGTCAAAATGAGTAGTTTATCCATTTCTAGAATAACACTGAGATCCGTATAGATCTTCTTCAGCTAGACTACTTCCTTAGCTGCCATGGATGCGGCTATTTATTCAGCCTCCAAGGTGGATTTTGAAATGGCAGAGAGCCTAACACTTCTCCAAATCACAACTACTGAGATGGCATACAACCTATCACTTCTCCAAATCATAGCTCCACCCCCAAGAGTAAACACCTTTTTCAGAATTAGACTTCCTATCATCAGTCTAAAATCTGAATCTGTGTAGCCTATCAGGTTCAAAGATCCACTTAAAAAGACTAACATATAGTCTCTAGTCCATCAAAGATATTGACCTCCATCTATTGTTCATTTCCAAGGTTTTACGCATGATTTGGTAATATTCCAATTTTTCCACTATTAGTTGATAAAATTATGACACTAGCTCACCACTCCCACTGCATAGCAGATCTCCAGTCACAATACACAACATAGTATGCATTAGACTTCTATTTGCAAATGCATAAAGAATTCGTTACATCTTTTCTTTCTCTTGAGTAGTCTGTGGAGATTTCTTCTTAGAAAAATAAACTCCATGTCAAGATGCTAAACATCATTTCTCAGAATTTGTTACTGTAACGTCCTGCGGGTTGGGTACCTTGAAACGACTCGGGTCAGGATTTTTTCCCTGAGTTAAGAATATTATTTTAAATAATATTATATTTGTTTAAAATTTATTTCCATGAGTTATTGCTAGCCAAATTATGAATTTTGTGTTTAAATGTCAAGATAAGACTTTTGGTCTTAAACCGACACAAAAACTCTGATCGGGTAAAAATCTCGGAAAATAAAATGAAAAACTATGGAAAATATATTTTGGGCATAAAATACATTCATACAAATTAAATTTTGGTCAAAAATAATAAACCTAAGAGAAAATGAAAAGTTTAGGGCATTTGGTGTTAAATGCTTAATTTTACCGAGTTGGGGAATTTTATTCCATGAATGGACCTTAGATTAAATTTTATTGTGTGATTAATTAAATGAAATGTGAGAGACATTTAATTTAATTATTATGTGTTAAATTTTATTTTTTTTCTTTTTAAAAAAATAATAATAACTTTATTATGAGTGAAAAAGGTTATAGAAAGTCAATTTGGATTTTTCTTAGGAAATGTTTATTAACCTTTATAAAAAAATAAATAAATAATATAAATGCATATATAGAAAGAGGTGGCCGGCCATGTGAGATTTTAAATGGTGTGAACAAAATTAATTAAGTTTTAAATCTCATTTTAAATATTAGGGTTAATAGCAAGTGGATAGTAAAATACTCAAGTGTTTTAGGATATTTTAGAGTAGTCTAAACCCTTGTAACCCCCACCCCCCCCCCCCCCCCCCCTCTCTCACACAATCACTCTTATCTTTTTGAAAACTCTCTCTCAAGTTTTATCTCCATCTTCAACCTCAAGAACACTAAGAAGGCTTGGAAGCCTAAGCTTTGGTCTAGGAAAGGTTTCCCTAAGGAAAAGTTTCAAAAAACTTGACTTTGTAAAGTTTCAAAAAACTTGACTTTGTAAAGTTTTTAACCATAGGTCTTTCAATAGCTAACTATCTATGTTGTTGGGGGAGTTGGTTAAGGTATCGAAAGAGTTTTGAAGGACTCAAGGCTAGTAGGAACATCAAAACCTAGAGCAAGAACAACATGAGGTAAAAAAGTTTACTTTTTATGGTTGTTATTGTATGGTTTTTATTTTAAGCATTATTTCGTATATTTAATGCTTCAAGTTTCTTATTGGTGATGTAATAAGGCTATGGTAGTTTCTCTATAATTTTTATGATGCTTATGTGTTGATTTTTTAAAATAGGGACCAAAATCCCTAAGGAATTTGGTGAGAACCCTAAAACAAAATACAAGTTTTGAGCTGTGACTTCCAAGGGGTCAAGCATCCACTGTATATTGATTTTCTAAAATTTAATTATACTGTGATATTTTTGAGATTTATTACATAAAATTGAGCTTTTGAAACACTCAAAAATGTTTTAAAATGAGTGAGTTATGTTATTTCAAAGTTTAGGTAAAAAACTGTTTTTTTGTATTCTTAATTTCGGGATCAAGTTTGGACAGCCACTGTATAGGGTAAATGAACCCATTTTTTTCTAAATTTTGGTGGAAATATTCTTGGCATAACATAGTATTCTACTGTAAAATTTGGTTGTAAAATACTGAACGATTTGAAAGTTATTAAGTGCCAAAGTTTGGAAAAATTAAGGACTTGAAAATAATGTCATTTTTACCTCATTGTTGGAAAATAATTTCACCAATCAAAAATGCTCATTTTGAACTAATATTTTACAAAGACCTAAATGGCATATCAAAAATGAAATTGGGAAATTTTGGTAACAATTGGATAAGTAAATTTCAAGTTATGACCTAACAAAATATGTAGTTAAAAATGTGAAAAATAGGGTTTTCACACTTAGTGTAAAAATGAGATTTTAGAACTTAAGGTAAAAAGTAAAATTTTACTTATTGCAAGATAAAACTTGGTAAGTCTTGAAAACA
The DNA here is from genome assembly GCF_963169125.1 of Humulus lupulus. Lineage (NCBI taxonomy): Eukaryota > Viridiplantae > Streptophyta > Magnoliopsida > Rosales > Cannabaceae > Humulus > Humulus lupulus. The sequence goes on from NC_084795.1 coordinate 197,062,306, forward strand.
TATTTTGACCTAAAATACCACTTTGAGTTTAGTGAGAATTATTTTTATTAAAGAATTTTTATTCTTTAAAAATAAAGGAATTAATTTATTAATGCGTTAATAAATTAAAAGAGCATTTAAAACCCTATATTTTGATAAAATAATTAAGTAAATTATTTTTCTAGTATGTAAACTTGATTAATTTACTTTAGAAAATTAACTAGTCAAGATAAGAAATTTTTAACGATTTTTCTAATTAAGATAAAATTAGGCTATTTTCTTAAAACAGTTTTTAGAGATTAAAACCTTAAGAAAAATAAAAGGAAAATTAAGAGTTTATTTTCTTGAAAAATAATTAAGGAATTTAATTAGTATTTTTGAGGATATAATACCGGCTAAAATCTTCTATATATTTAACCGACTTGTTGAAAGCACGGGTTAATAGCGATACCTTTAAAGAATAAGATTTTTAGCGGATTGTGGAAAAATACTATTATGATACCTGAGCCTAGGTATCGAGACCATAGGATAGGTCTCCCCGAGACTTAGGGTTTAGTCTCAAATATTTTTGTATGAATTTTCTTAATGGGTTTAAAACCAAATAAGGATCTTTAATCCTTACTAATGATTTTGAAAATGATCAAATTGCCCAAAATAATAATAATGAATTATGAAGTGCCATAATTAATCCGAGTATACTATATGGATAATTAAAATATTGGCTAAGCATAACTGGATTATACATTGGAGGGTGAAATCTTGCTGAGGGCAAAGGACTCCAAGTAAGTCAACTTCTATTGTGTGGCTGCAACATGAAACGACTATTGTATTGTATGTTAGTATAGAGACACATGCACATATATACACTGTCGTAGAAATTTGCTTAGAGACGTTAGTCTAGTGGATGCTGATTTAGAAAATATGAACGGTATATATCCGTCATATCCTAGACGGCTGATCCCCGTCACACTGCTTGATTTTATTATGTCTAGTTCATTACTGCGACGAGTGGCCAAGAGGTGAGGATTGCTGGCTTAAACCTAGGGGCACCAAAAATGAATGGGACCTAGGGGCCCTCATGCTTACTTAATCAGTGAACGGTTAGAACCCGAGCAAGTGCTCTGATAAGTTATTGTCGTGAATATTGGCCATTCAGTGAGAGTGCCTAGAGATACTAGGGGTTGCCAAGTTTGAGTGAGGTTGAACACCCTAGGGGCAACTGTTATATTATTTCATATAATATAATATTAGATTAAATAATGTGACAAAATGTGATTTGTCACACAAATGTGATTTGTCACACCTTGTAACATATTATTGAGAGTCACAAAATTGGACACATGTATGTGCCCAAATGTGACATATTTTGGAGTTACAAACTTGTAACTCCCAAATATTACCTAATAATGTGTAGATTTGATATTACACATTTTGATTTGAATTTCTTAAAGCCATATGTGAAATATGGCTGTTAGAGATGTGATTTTAACTCCCATAATGTGTATGGAAGTTACAAAATCAAGTGGGAATGAATTTGGAACGTTTTGGCAAATTTGGAAAATTGGTTGCTGAAAAAACAACTTGGGCCGCTACCTATGTTTTTCAGGCCGCGGCCTAAGAGGAAAAAATAGGAAAAAAACACACCGTGGGCCGCGGCTCGTGTTTTTCAGGCCGCAGCCTGAGCGGCTGACAGCATTTTCCAACTTCGGTTTTATCCAATTTTGAACGTTTCCAACAACCAAGTAACTCTCAAATCTCTATTTTAATTCCATAAACATCCAATTAATCATTGGTAACAGCCATGGGGGTTGGTGGAATTTGAAATTCAAAGGGTGTCTCAAAACTCTATAAATAGGAGCATAATGCTCACTTGTAAGACACACCATTTTTCATCCACAAAGCACTTGGCTGAAAAATACACCTTGAGGCTTGATTATTCCAGAGAGCTATTTCCTTGAGAGATCCCTTAGTTCTTAGAGAATAGGGGGAAATAAGCTTTTGTACAAAGGTTTTGAACCTTGTTCAAGTTGGTGATCCCCACTACTCTACACTTTGGTTGTGTGAGATTTTGTTCTTTTTATTGGTTTTATTTTCATTCTTTTGATCTTGTTGATCTTATTTACTTGTATTATTATTGTTTTGAGTTTGTAATCTTCTTCTTCTACATCTTTCTATTTACTTGTATTTTGAGCAATTGAGTTGTAATATTTCTTTAATCAATATTATCTTGTCTATTGTATTTTTGCATAGAGTTGTATTTTGGTTTTTCCATATTTCCATTGAACAATAATATATATTCTCCAACAATCGAAAGCTTATTTTCCTTTTCAATGGAAGGAGAAACCATAGAGATCTTGTGAGGATCAAACTTTGAAAAGATGGTAAGATAAGGTAATGTTCTTCTTTTGTTTTCTTAGAAGATCTAATGGTTTTCATATAGTGATAGAAATGAGAAGAAGACATTTTTATAAATGAGGTTCATTGTTTTCTAATCTTCTTTATTTTTTAGTGGTTAGATTAGAAGATAATATAATATCTTGAGTTTTTGTTATATGTGATTAATGTGTAAACAATCTAGTAGATTATTGGGTAATATGCTAGCATGTTATATAATTGTCTTATTATGAGATAATGATAAATTATTAAGATGACAATTTTATGAGTTTTATATGGCATGCCTATATATTGATTTTTTGAATCAATAGAATATATCAATATGTGGATATGTGAATTATTGTATGATATTTGTGATATATTTACAATATTATTATGAGATTGACAATGCATGCTAATATGATGGATATTAGTTGACAAATTATGTGAAATTTCTTTGAGACATAATTATGTTAATATATATATAAATGTATATTAATTTATACATGAGAATTATCATGATTATTATGATATGTCATATAATATGATTATTAAGGTGATAATAATATAAATATGTTTATCATATATTATTGAAATGTGATGAGTTACCATTTATTTGCTAAATAAAGAGAATTATTTGAGAAATTAAATTTCTCATTTAAGTGTTGACCATCTCATTTTATGAGATAAGAAAAGATAAACCTAAGGGGGTTACATCTTTTAATGGTTGTGTCTTGCCATTGCAAGAAAAACGGATCAAGGTGGATTCAAAAAAAAATTGTGGGATGACATATTGACTCAATAGACTTATAGTCTAGAGTGTAGTCAAATGAAATATATTTGAGAATTATTTAGTGACAATAATTCTTAAATATTCAACGATGAGACATTTCAAAATTGGAGAAGCAATTTTGAATATTTACACCAATGGTGAATAAAAGAGAACTTTATTCATTTTGGTTAAAGATGGTGATATGTTTAAATTAATCTCAATGAGGAGATAATTTTAAACAAAAACATAAGAAATCAAAGTGTTTAAATAAATCAATGAGAGTTTATTTTCTTTGATTTAAAGTGTTTAAAATTTTGACATTTTCATTTTGATTGTGATGAGAAAATCAATTGATGTCAAATTGATGTTTTCAAAAGAATCTCAAAGAGACTCTTAAGAAATACACAAAAGTTGTTTAAGTGATTTTGAGATTATTTAGACAACTAAAATTGAAAATTTGTGATTATTTGTTTGAGAAATTCTCACATTACATTTGTGTTCACATTTTATTTTGTTAAATATATAAAAGAAAGCAACCAAGTGAAAGTTACTTTCAAATAAGTGTTTCTTGTTTTAGCAAGTAAATAAATCAAGATAAACATTGAGGTTTTATCTTGAGAGTTTATCATGTGGCATAGAGGACTCATGATGAACTTTGAGAATCATAGGTCTAGATTTATCTTGGAGGATAAAAGACTTAATAGAAATGAAGAGATTGTTATTTTAAAGTGATATTTTATTTTCACTATGTGAGAAATGTGGGGGTGATGCTCCAAAATTAATCAATTTATTTTGTTGGCAATAATTGATTAATTTGGTTATCATATCAAATAGGTGATTTGGAATTTCACATTCTAAATCATATTGGCTATATGTGTATAGAACGGACAAATCTAGACATGTTTGGTGTCTAAAGTCATTGTTTGTAATATTTTGATTCAAAAAGGAATCAATTTAAAACATAAAGGAGAATTTTAGAAACAAAGAGGTTTCTAGAATTAATATTCAAGGAAAATGTTTATCTTAGATATTAAACTATAAAATAGTGGGGGTGTTGACTATGATCAAAATCACTATTTTAAAGAGGTAACTATTTTAATCAAACTATGGCTAGCAACAAAGTTTGAAAAAAATAAAGAGAGTGTTTAAAGTATGGATACATGAGAAAAGAAATGATTCAAATGGAATCATTTCAACATCTCAAGGGGTGGGACTTAGACTCCCTAAAGAGATTCACGGTTGATGGTAACCTATCTTAATACTAGTCACCAAACTAGTATTATGTTCAATAGGTAATAACAAGTCAATCAAGTGAATAGTAGTAATACTCAAATTTTGTCCCATCTGAGATATGAGTAATAGTGTGTTACCAAATTGAGGGTTAAAACTGAAAGGTTTTTTAATAGAACTCGGTCTTGAAAAGACAAGTATTTTAGGGTAACAAAATACTGTAAAAGTTCTACCTATATAGACCTAGGGGTGGTGCCGCCCCTCATGAGAATTGGGAGTCATTCTCAAGAAAAGTCTATGAATGGAATGTGCACATGGCCATTAACAGTGCAAAAGCGAGACAATGAGGTCTCAAGTGAACATAGCAAAGGTGTGTGTGTTATCACCGGTTTGTTATCAAGGGATAGTGGTTCAATGCTCCAAATTTCAACAAACTTTGTGATAATTAGACTAAGGTAAAATTCAAGTCGAAAGACATTTTACTTTATGCACCAATGCAAATGTTTCTATAGAGAGTGATTATTTGATCTTGTTGATCTTATTTACTTGTATTATTATTGTTTTGAGTTTGTAATCTTCTTCTTCTACATCTTTCTATTTACTTGTATTTTGAGCAATTGAGTTGTAATATTTCTTTAATCAATACTATCTTGTCTATTGTATTTTTGCATAGAGTTGTATTTTGGTTTTTCCATATTTCCATTGAACAATAATATATATTATCCAACAGCAACTGCTCACCAGCACCACTAATTAACATAGAAGTCTATGTAAACCCGTGTAACTTTGATTACACTCTTGGATAAGTATTGATGCCCTAGGTAACTTGATGGTTACCCTTATGATGGATTTACTCTTGGATAAGTAGCGATGCCCTAGGTAACATGATAGTTACCCTTGATGGGGATATTTATTGGCTAGATCTTAGTGTTGAGACTCGATTCTCCCTTATAGATTAGCATTTATGCTAGAGGGCGTGTTATGCCCGAATTGTTGGAAGTTGTCGAGCGTTGGTCTCGAACTATATTGTGATATATTATATCTGCTTGCTCTGGAATTTTCTAAGTGCAGGGATTTATTTGTTGATAAGAAATAGTTGTGATATAATATATCTACTTGTTCTGGGATTTTCTGAGTGCAGGAATTTATCTGTTTATATGAAATAATTTGTCATTGGTTATCAGGCATGACCATAAGTTTGCCAGGACGCTTTTGCATTCTTGAAATTGATTGTGTAGGGTCTGGATGGATCCAGAACCCTAATTCTCTGCATGCTTTTGTTTTAAAGCTAAACTTACTAAGTGTTTTCACTTACCAAGTTGTTTCCTATTGTAGGTAAGAACAAGGGCAAGGCAGAGCAGTGAGCCCTGGAGTCTACCTTGCGAATGTACATGTGGACCGACCTTTTGGGAAGTCGTTTTATTTTTGGAAATGTTGTGTTATTTTTATAAACTAGACTCACTCTACTCTTTATAAAATATGTTTGTATTAAATGTTAAGTATGGCCATACGACTTTTAAAAAGTTTTTTTTATACAGGTTTTTGAGACATTTTGTTAAATAAAAACATTTATATTTTTGCATTATCGAGTCTTGAAAATCTGGGTCGTTACAGTCACAGAGTAACGACCAAGCACCTCACCAAAGTAGGTCGCTTGAGTTAGAGCCAAAATTCAGTTATTTCTATCCGTGATGTTCTGGATACCAAGAACATGACTTGCTACAACGAAATCTAGAATTTCGTTTCCAGCCAATTCTTTATGTTTGATAATTTCTTGACATTGTTTCCAATGAGTAAGATATCATCTACATAAATGATTAAGAACACCACAATGTCTTTTTCCCTGAGTTGTTAAACACAAGGGTCAACTACATTTTTTTCAAAACCTCAAGTTTTAATGTTTCCATTTAACCTTAAGTTCCAAGAGCGTGAAGCTTGTTTAAGTCCATAGATTGACCTACTCAGCTTGTCGACTTTCTTGTCCAACTACTTTAAACCATTCTGATTTATCCATGTTAATGGTCTCATCAAGATAGCCATTAAAAATTCTTCTTTGATGTCCATTTTCCTTATCTCTTAATCAAGAGTTGTGGCTATGGATATGAGTATACTAAATGAATTTTAACATGGCTACCGGAGAAAAAGTTTTCTCTAAGTCAACTTTCTCTCTCTGCCACGAGTCGAGCCTTTAATGTCTCGACCTTTCCATCAGCTCCTCTCTTCTTCTTATAGATCCACTTGCACCCCATGGGCCTAAAGTCCAATGGCACATCTACAAGATCTCAGACAAATTAAGAGTACTTAGACTTTATTTCCTGGTACATGGCTTCGAGTCAAAGATCCCTTTCAGACTTATCCATTGTCTATTTAAAGTCCAACTAATCATTGTTACTTGTGTCCCCAACCAACTTGTCGGTTTCACTATCCATATCATAGGTACCGGGTTCCGAGAAACCCTCCCACTATGACGAGGCATCGTAACTTTCTGACTTGGATTAGTGGTTTCTAAATCTACCATGTTTTCATCGACTTGCATCGGTGAGGATAGAACAATAGTTTATCATTTTTCCATCTAATACTATTTTTCTATGAGACTTGAAATTCATTATGCAGTGGTTATCCAGAAAAGTAGCATTTGTAGAGTCAAACACTTTCTTGTCTACTGGACTATATAATAGACCACCCTGAGTACCTTTAGAATAGCCATCAAACAAGAAAACCTCGATTTGTTGTTCTAGCTTTCCTACCTTTTTCCTCAGGACATAAACAAGACACCCCCAAATTCCATAATGACGTAAACCAGGTTCATGACCATTTCATAATTCTAGTGGTGTCTTGGAGACATCTTTTGAGACGGCACAACATTTAAAAAATGTCACATGCGGTCTAGGTAGTATGTCTCCAGAAAAGATCTGGGTAAGAAGTGGGTAGAGTTGAATAGCTTATCTTAGAACACTCATGTTCATAAACGCGTGATTCACACCGTTTAGCAACACCGTTCTGTTGCAGAGTCCTTGGGGCAGTTGGTTTAGACAATTCTCCAAGTACAATTAAATGATCTTGGTTCTGATTATCCAAATATCCTCCACCCCTATCAGATCGCAAGATCTTTAACGTTTTAACTAATTTGGTTTTAAAGCCATAGCAATGAATTCTTTGAACTTCTTAACAAATTCTTAGAATTCCTATGCTTTAGGTACTTATATGATTCTCTAGAGAAATCGTCGATGAATGTGACGAAATACTCATAACCACCCCTCACTTGAACATTCATAAGTCCCCAGATATTTGAACATACTAGCCCTAGTGGTTCTTTGGCCCTTTCTTCTATCACAGAGAATGGACGCTTTGTCATTCTGCCCTCGAGACTAGATTCACAAACAGGTAGGTCACCCTAGGTGAGTTCCCCCAAAGGCCCATCCTTTGTTAGTCTTTGAATCCTATCATAGCAAATATGACCAAAACGAAAATGTCAAATGTACGTCATTTCTAACGTTATTGACCTTTTGTCATTTTAACGGTCCTAGATTTAGCTATCTTAAACAACTCATTATTTAGAACATAGGGTTCGTTTAGTTGCAATAGGTATAGCCCGTTTTTCATACATCCACCCCACAATTCACATCCATTTAGAGAAATAAGATTTTATTACTTGTGAAAGTAACTACAAATTGTTGTTGATGTAATAAGAAAAACTGAAATCAAAATTTCTATTGAAAATTGAAATAAAATAATATATTTATTTCCAAAATTCATTCAAGCTTATCATTTTGCCTTGTTTGATACGAACAACCCTTGATGGATTCCAAGCTTTGGCTTTTTATCCTTCCTGGCTTTCCCAATGCTAAAAAGGTGTAAAAAAAAATACATGCATGTTTAGTAGATCTTGATTCAGTGATCCAAAATTGAAGTATCATCCTATAAAATCACATGCATCCAAGACAAATTTCGTTATCTTGGGTTCCATATGTCTTGAGTGCCAGAAAATCTTGTTCCAATTCTCAGTATCCTTGCGGTTGGAAACACTCTCCTTTTTGTGTACTTATAATCAGGCCTTGCTCCAAGATGCTTTGCAGCATTTGGTGCCTTGCCAGTGGACTTCTTGTTCTTTTTGTATGAATTTCTTCCTCTCTTGCTCTTCAAAGAAGAAGCTTACAGCAACTTCTCCTTGAGCTTGTTTAGTAGTATTAGCATTCTTTCCTTTGCTCGAACCACTATCAACAATCCTCTTTAAAGGATTTGGTGATTGTTGCATATGAAAAATAGGAATATCTTTGATTATCATGAACTCGATGTTGTCCATAATCAACACCATGTTGATGTTGCACAAACATTTATTGAGGTTCTCACCATAGAGTAACCTTTTAGAGATTAGAGAGAGTACGAGGTGGGAAGCCTAGAGCTACTGTAACACCCTAAGTTGCTAATAAGGTTTAGGACCTTGATTAGCGTGCCTGGAGGGCAATAAGCGAATTAATATGCTAATATGTGAATTTAAATGAATATGTGATTAGAATGCATGTTTAGGTGGTATAAATATGCATGTGGGCCCCGTTTGCATGATAGGGGTAAATTGGTAATTTTAGCCCGTTGAGGGCATAAATGTGATAATTGTATTATGTGGTTTGTACCACATGGGTGTGGTGATATTAATGTGATGCACGTGCCGAGACGGTCCTAGAGAGCTAGATAACTCAAAAGTCACAACGGGATTCTATACCCGGCTCGGGAGGAGCCTAGGGGTACTTTGGGGAAATTTCATGAGTCGGGTTGTGAGTTTGTGGTTAATGGTTATTGGTGATTAGGTAACCCGAGTAACCATTAGTAACTCCTGAGAGTAACAAGTTTGGATGGAAAATGGTAGAATTGTAATATAAGTGAAAGGACAAGAGTGCCCTTGAGGCTTAGTTAGAAGAGGAATTAGATGGAAGGGTAAGATGGTCTTTTGGCAAGGATTTAGATAACTTCAGCTGAGAAGAGAAGTCATTCACGTTTTAAGACTTAGGTATATTTTGTTTTGGCTGAAAGTTTGAGGAGAAAACTAGAAAGAAAGGAAAGGAAGAAGGGAGCTGAAACTTGAGGGATCTAGGAGGAGAATCAAGTGATTGGAGGCAATTAAACTTGATCATAAACCAAGACTTTTCTGAGGTAAGGATTTATCCCTGTTTTGTTAAGTTTCTAAGCTTGATTTTCTTAGAGTGTTAGTATGAAAATTGAAAGTTGATGTGTGGCTGTTTAGTGGATTCTTGGGGATGAGGCTTGCTTAAATTCAGTTTGGGAATAAGGGGATTTGCTTGGAGCTGGACTTGGAGAAGACTCAGGGGCGAATTTCTACTTGAGGTAAGGGTTTTATGCATCTCTGTTATGTATTAGCTGCTGTGAATCAAGTTGCTGGTTTGTTAGTTTAAGTTTCATAAAGTTTCAAGCCAATTGGTGAATTGGGGATTTGATTGTGTGTTTGGGTTTAATGTTGATGTTTCTGAGTTGTTAGATGGTCTATGTGGGGTTTTGAATTGATTTTGGGGCTTAGGTACTTGCTTGGGATGATTTGGAGTGGTTTTAGCTCGGGGAAAACGCAGAGAAAAACCCAGAAATCTGGGTTCGCGAAGGAGCGTCGCGGCCCTGTTCTTGGGCGCCGCGGCGCGAGGCTGTTTTTGGGCAGGGGAAAGTTCTCTGACTTGCTGGGCGCCGCGGCGCTAGGCCAGTTTCAGGACATAGAAATTTTGCAATTTTGAGCTTTTGCTTCGGGGGTTCGGGCGATGTTTCCGATGAATTGTTTTAGGAATTTGGGGATTCCGAGAGTGCGGGATTGGTCCCGGGAAGTGGTTTTGGATTGATTAGTAATAAAGGGTGTTTTATATGTGTTGTGACTAGGTCTTTGGAGAGGCTCGGGTTAGAGGACCGTGCTCACGGCTTTGGGACATCGGAAGCTCGGGATACAGGTAAGAAAACCACTGTTCCCACAGAGCTTGTATGCAGGGCTGAGCCCAATATGTTTGAATTGCAGGGCGTAGCCCTTTGGTTGAATTTGTTAGTACTTAGTATATGTTTTTCATGCTATGATTACGATTATGTGAATGTTCGGCAAGAGCCGGGAACAGCGCAGGCCGAGGTCGGCATGGGCCGGGAACGGCAAAGGGCCCGTGGGGTGCAAGTTTCCAGGGTGAGACCCTAAAGGATACCTGGGTTATCCTCATGGTGTGGACCGCGAACCCAGGGCCTGGTAAAGCGCCTGGGACGACATGGCCGTATGTGTTTAGCCCATTGGTGGCCTGAATATATGCTAAGTGTTTGTTGTGCATATGTTATCTGCTTGTGAGGGTTTTCTTGCTGGGCTTCGGCTCACGGGTGCTCTGTGGTGCAGGTAAGGGCAAGGGAAAAGTTAACCAACCATGAGTATGGATAGCGTGAAGCAGCGTGTACATGTTTGGTCTGCCTGGCTGCCACGACCAGTGGTTTTGGGAGATGGTTGTATTAAAACTTAGATTTTGTCGTCTAGTCGACTCAAACTTGTAAATTATATGTTTTAAATATTTCTAAACAATATCTTGGGATCCCAAGTGTCAAACACTCAACGTTTTGTAGTAAATGGAATTGTTTTCAAATTTTATTTCACTGTTTATGATTTAATTACACTTTTGACCTAAAAACCTCGATTAGCGAGTTAACTGCACGTTTAAAACTCACTTAGTAATGGCTCTAAGGAAGTAGGGCGTTACAACTACGATTATCAACTAAGTAAAAATCAACGCATTGCTTGACAAACATTTAATCATTAAATTTTTAGAAATAGCATAACATACAAAATGTTTTGAGATAAGGAAAATACTAAAACACTTATCTTCTATTTCTTAGGTACTTTAACTAGCCATGAACCCATGTGTCGCGATGGGCAAGAGTCACAAATATTCACTTAGTTAAATAAAGAATCATCTCGATTAATAAAACGTCATACTTTTATTAACTACCTATTCCATCCAATCAAAGTAACGAAAACTCATGTGTCCAGGTAGGAGAGAGTCACAAATATGTCTTACTTTATGAGTTTAACCCACAGTTTCGATTATTATAGACTTAATTCCTATAGTCACTGTAGGGATGAGTCTATAGAAGGTCCATCTAGAACCATCTATCCTAAGAAATTTAACCATGTTAAGAAGTCCAGTGAACACCTTCCGTAGGGAGACGAAATCAAAGCGCCATGAGGCCCCACTGAACTCTAACCTTGTTAAATCAATGGTGGAGATCGAATTCAAATTTTTAAAACTCATTATTAAATATTTTAGTATTTTATTCTTTTCAAAAAATATCAATTTAGGTTTGCAAATTATTAAAATAATTAATAAACCAACTTAGGTTTTCCAAATTATCAAAATAATTAATAAACCAACTTGGGTTTGCCAAATTATAAAAATAATCAAAAAAGCAACTTAGGTTTGTCAAATTAATAAACCATAGTTTATAATTTTTCCATTAATTCTAAAATTACCATTGAAAATTAATCCTAAAATTATAATTAATTTGTTTCTAATCAATTATTAGGTCAAACTAAAAATAATAACCTAATACAATTAAGTTCAATTTAGGTAAATAGGCCTTAACAATTCAAGCTTATATGGAGGAGAGCTGGGTTCAGTATGTCGGACTCACTACTAAGACTCCCTAATTTCCACACAAAGCCCAAAAAGACAGGAATTTGAACATTTGTTTTATTAATTGTTATTCAATTGAATAGGTCAAATCTAGTAATGCAAAGCAAATGGGCCTTCACAAGTGGAACCACTCACAAGAGATGAATTTAAATTTTACATGTTCAATTGGGCATAAATAAAACCTAACATTTTATGAAAGTTTTATTTAAGTTTTCCCACATTTTTCAAACACAAAAATTGAGCCATCATTATACTTATACTTAAAACCCAAATGCAAAAAATAACTTAATAATTATGTTTGATATGCTAATAATTGGATGAGCCTAACATGTTACTCTATAAGCATGTATTATTAAATTATGCAAATATACCACAACAATATACTATTTTGCAAAATACCATAATTAATTAACATAGAATTTATCTGACAAAATTCAATATAATTAATTAAACAAGTTGCAAAATATTAAATTAATTAAAATAGAATTTATCAAACAAAATTCATTTTCAAATAATTAATTTAACCTAGGTTGTTAAGTTGTTAGGAATGACAATATATTTTATTTTTAAATATTTTAACCAATTTTAAATATCAAAATACATTTTAACCAACTTTAAAATATCTAAAATATCTAGAATTATTTGATAACTAATTATATATATTTTAAAAAATAAAAATATCTTGAATAATTAGATAACTAATTTTAATATTTCATTTATAACAAAATAAAAAAAATATATCTTAAAATATCATGATTATAAGATTACCAATTCAAAATATTTTAAAAAACTAAAAAATATCTAAAATAATCAGATAATCAATTTTAAATATTTTAAACCTAACTGCACAAAATATCCTATTTTAAAAAAAATAATTTTTTTTTTTGAAAAAATGCCGACACGGGGTCTGGCATCGACGTCGTATGGACGTCCGTACGGCCGGGTCCCGACGGCGGCTTCATGCATGCCTAGCACGCACACTGTAAAATTAATCCTTTTTTTTTTTAATATGTGCAGTTTTTTAATCCGAAACAAGTAAAAAAACAACCAAATTATTGCTAAATTTACATAGAAAACATAAACATACACCAATAAAATGTACCATCCCATTAATACCTAACATATCAATTAATTTCATACATGTTCATTCATGAAAATAAACTAGCAATCTATGGCTCTGAGACCAATTGTAGGAAATACTTATTGCATGATCTATATTTATTTTTATACAATTTACATATTATAAAACAAACATGCAAATTCCTAGAACATGCTCCTATGAAATTGATACAAAGCAAAGTTAAGTATAAAAACTTACATATACGCAACGGAACTTGAATAACTCATTCCTTCAATCTCTTTAACCCTTGATTCTTTTATGTAGCATAGTATTATCAAGAGATTGAACTAGATCAACAACACAGTCTTCCTCACCAAACCTTTGATCAACCTAGAACTAGTGTGAGCTAGTTCTAAACACATGATATAGAGATCTAGAAGAGAAGAAGAAGAGAGAGTGGCCAAGAAATGGTTAGATTGTCTAGGTTTTCACTTACCCAATGAATCAATTGAGACCGACTTCCTTATGAAAACCCTAGATATCATATTCCTTATATAGACAACTTAATGAGCTTTTTTTAAATTGTAAATTTAAATTAATTAAAAATAATAAACAAAAAATAAAAGCCTTGGGCTGCCATAAATGGACTTGGGCCCAATCTATTTGTTTTGAATTTACATCCTAATTGGGCCTAAATTCAAAACCTTTTATTTATTTATTTTTAATTAATTAATTAAATCCTTATTCAAATTAACTAATTATAATTTGAAACTTGATTTAATATTATTTATTTATATTGATACAAATTTATCAATATTAATAAATTTACCCAAGGATTCTCTTTTATTATCTAAATCTCATATCTCTATAAATTTTCCAAAATTGACATAGTCAATGTTGACCGCGTTTTTGGCCAACGACGTGAGAACGTCAAAAACGATAAAACCTTCAAGAGAAAATAAACGACACAGACGATTTTATAGTGGTTCAGCCCCAATGTGATGGTGATAGACTAATCCACTTAGAGTTATGATTATATATCTACACTCAAGATCAGATGAACCTGAGTCAACTGAGTTTCATCAGTGTAGATTCAAAGAATACAAAAATTCTCTCAAATACAAGTACTTTCTCTCTCTAGAAAATTCAGGTCAAAAGTTCAAAATTCCAAAAGTCCCTTTCTGATGCCATAAGCCTTGTATTTATAGGCTTAGGATCGTACAGATGATATCCCCCATAATCGGGATATTTTATTATTCACATTTTATTTAAATTACAACAATATTCAAAATGTAACAGTACACTAAATTTGTGGGATAAATGAGAGATTCCCGCGTATGCCAAGACCGATTCTTGTTGAAGCCGTTTCTGGGAATCTTGACGTAGTCCTGCTCTATCTAGTTGATCCATATCACCTTCAGTCTGGTCGGCCACACCTTTACTGGGCAGACATGCACTTGACTGGGCAGACATGCACTTAACTGGGCAGACATGCACTTAGCTGGTCGGACATGGTCATGACCGATCGGCCAAGTTCATGCCTGGTCGGACAAAGTCATGCCTGGGCAGGCAAGGCCATGCCTGGGCATACAAGGTCATTCCTGGGCAGACAAGGTCATTCCTGGGCAGACAAACACTAGACTGGTCAGACAAGGTCATGCCTGGTCGGACAAACACTTGACTGGTCGGACAAGGTCATGCCTGGTCGGTCATGACACTTCTCAAGCCAGTCAAAATTCTTCAACGGCGTACTGGGCTACTCCTAAGCCAGGTCACCCAACCATTCATTGCCACTTGTCATTTCTATTGCCACATCATCATTTTCAAATTTTTGGGATAACATTTGCCCCCCTAGTTTATTATATGATATCTCACATAATAAACTTTTTTCTCCACGGCTAACAGCACTATATAAAAAAAAAAAAAACTGTTCATCTTCCCGCCATGCAGCAGACCACAACTCCACAGACCACGATCACTGCAAATAACTGCTCATAATCGTGGGGAGAAAAAATATCCCAGGAATTCCAAGGGTCCAAAAATAAGTGGTAACTCTCACTTTTTTCCTTTAAATAAGTCCCTACACTTACACATTCCCACACACACAAGAAAGTTAGAGCTCAAAAACCCTCTCATCTTCTTCCCTTCTTTCTTTGGCCGAAACCCCTTGATTTTTCTCCTTCTCTTGGCCGAAACTTCAAGGGTCTTCAAGGTGAATCTCTCCATTTCTTCAAGCACTCTCCAAGAAAATCAAAGGCTCTTCAAAGTTGGGTAAGTCTTCTCTTCCATCTTTACTTGTGTTATTTTTTTTCAAAAAATCCATGAAAAATACATGTAGTGGTCGAAACTCTATAGGGGATTTTTTCTTGAATTTGCCCATGAATCTTAGAGATATAATGTGTTTGGTGGCTGTTTTGATGATGTTTGTACTATGGGTAACCCAACATTATCTTCAATTTCATAGGAATTTAAAGAAAAATAGGTTATTCTAACCTAAATCATGAATATGGGTTTTAGGGCTTTTGATGGCATAGGTGGTTTCAAGAACATTGATAAACTTTTCAATTTCTCTATTATGATCTTGTGATTGTGTGTTTTGGGTGAAAAAATATGTTTGTGTTAGGGATTTTAGGCTTGTGTTTTCGGCTCAAGGAATATAGTGAGATTTGGGGTATGTCCAATATTGCATTTTTTTCCCTTTATAAGAATATGGTCTGATCGGACCATGGGTGAGCTCCTCGGTCTCAAGTGTGTCCGATCAGACCCTTGGCTTTGGGCTCGGTCAGGGCCATTTGAACCCCTCGGACTCGTTGCCTCTCCTCGGACAAGTGTGTCCGACCGGATGCTTGTTTTGGGGCTCCTCGGAGATGCTCGGCTCGGATGCACATGGGGTCTTCGGAGATGCTCGGCTCGGATGCACACGGGGCTAGGCACGGTCTGCTCGGACCAGACCCTTCGGCACTCCTCGGACAGAAGCGTGGCAGCTACTCGGATGGCACCCAAGCACAGCCCCTCAGACGCACGGCTACTCGGACACTAGGTGTCCGGTCGGACACACATGCGGGTGCGCCAGGGCGTTGGGCTCCTCGGACGCATCTCCTTGGGTGTCTCGGCACCAACAGCCCATCATAGGCGCATGCCAGCTCCTCGGACGCCACATTCCGCTCGGACATGGGCCTGGCTGCTCAGACACAGCCCCTTAGGCACACACACACGGACACTTCTTAGGCACTTTTAAACATTTTTAGGCACTTTTAAGCACTAAAATTATTTTTTCCCATGCATGCTATATTTTTACTACTTAGATAAATTTTTCTAAGTAGAAAAATAAATTTTGTTCTTGTTGAATTTTATCTGTATGGTTACTCACCTCCCCATTTTTTAATTTTTGTAGATGAATTGCTTTGACTATAGGGGAGGTGACAACCACACGGACTCCGATACATCTGTCCTGCAGTCAATCGAGACCCCTCAAAGCAGCGACTCCTCATCACAGTCTTCCACCAGTCGCACTCCTGAGGATCGCCTCCGCTGCTTCAAGCAGATCCTTCCCCGTTCAGCTTTGTACTTTCTCCACGAAGAGCAGTTTCTTCAACAAGCTGCACAGTCGACCATGAGGGTGAAGAAATCCAATAGACTCCCCCAGGACCAAGATCCACAAGTTGCCTGCAGAGCGTGCAAAAGGTGGTGGAACGCAGTAAGGCCCACACTGTAGCTTCTTCGAGACCACCTCTTCAGGTGTCAAAATCTAGTAATACTCAGAGACGAATCACCCAGGAGTTTGCCACCGAGGTCCAGCACTTGGCCATCCAAAAACCACGGAAGGCAGGAGAAGAAACACCTTCCTGGTTCACTGCCCAGCCTACAAAACTCAATCCCGGGATGTTCGACAAACACATCCAAGCTTTGGGTTTAAGTGGGGTGAACGTGATATGTCCGCGCCCTCACCAAAGAGCCAACAGGCCCGGCGGACCATACTGTGCCTGGTCCAGGCACCATATCCACGCAGGAGCGACACTCCCGCTACACCCCTATTTTCGGTCTGTAGCGGATTATTTCAACGTCTCCCCTTTCCAGATCGCACCGAATGGGATTCAGGTGTTGTCTATGCTGTATATCCTTTACTCTCTGCAAGGCTGGGACGAGCCTACTCCTCATGAGGTACATTACTTGTTCGACTTCAGGACTAACCCAAGCCATAAGAACACGGGTTTTTTCCACCTCTTTCACAGGCAAAAGGGAGTTAAATACCTTTGTGGTATCGCACACAAGTCGAACCCCGAGAAATACTACATAGAGTATTTCCTCACATCAGACATCAAAGCCAACAACTTGGCTTTCACACATGCGGGTCCGTTCAAGCAACCCTTGCCTACTCAAGAGATATTCAAGCGAGCAAAGGTGTTGGCTAACATGTGTACTGAGGATAAGGACGTGAAAATTTTGGTTACCGTGGACAACCTTCAGATGGTGGGCCTACTACCGTGTGACCAAAACATTACAGTGGAGAGTACCACTGAGGAGAATAACGCGACTGATCAGTCCAACGCTGGGACTAAGGTGGTGACTGACCAGTTTTCTCCTGGGCCATCTCCGCACTCCCGTAGACCAGGCGATCTGGTCATTAGGGAGCCTCAGCCTGAGTATCAGCGCAGTCCTGCTATTCCCGCCCAGCCTGGGAAGGGAAAGGCCATCCAGCCTGAGAGGGACCTCAGCTCATCATCTGACAACGAGGACGACTTCCTCGATCAGATCCTCAATTTAGGTCTAGTAGTCATAGCAATATGTTTGATAACTTGGTGATTTGAGACTAATAAAACTGTAGTAGTAATATACTTATCTACATTTTATTATATATTTTTTTCTAACGAATCTTGTGTTTTCCTCTTTTGCAGATCCAGAGATGTTCAGGCACTGCATCGCTCCTCCTGCCCCGAAGAGGAAATCTGGCGAAGGAAGTGGCTCCACTCCCCTGAGCAAGGTCCCGAGGACAGTGCCACCGAGCCAAGGGAGACAACCTGAGGGGTTAGTTACGATCCCGTAGTTGACCCCTTCCTCGCTTCCTCCATCAGCGAGCCAAACTCCCCCTCGTCCGACCGGCCTGAGCGAGGCACTACGTACTGCTAGTACCATTGGGAGGGGAGCAGTTGATCAGACCCTCCACGACGCTTCAACAATTCAAGGCTTTGAATCCTTCCCTCGACTCAGTGTTGACGTTGTCTTAGAGAGAGGGATTGCTCAGTTGGCGAATGTAAGTGCTCTACCACAAGATAGTTTGTTACTCATCTTCATACTTTGTAGTAACCTTTTGTTTTTCATGCAGAATCTCATGACCATCTGCCATGCCCAGCACCGATCAGTCGACTACAAGGAGTTGATCAAGGTCTTAAATGATCAACTAGTGGAGGCTCGAGCTAAGGTGGATGCTTCTCAATCCAAGTTGGAGCAGTCAGAGAAGACTGTGGCTGAGCAAAAGGAGTCTCTTAAGGGGTTGGCTGATGGGAATGATCAACTAACCCAAGCCAACAAGTCACTGACTGATCGGCTAGACAGACTGACTCGTGAGAACGAGGGGTTAGCTCGCAAGAACGATGGACTAATTCGCGAGAATGAGGAGCTGAAGCAGGAGAAGGAGGCTGATCTGACTCGCTACGAGGAGACCTGCTTCAACTGTTTTTATGAGGTGTGGAAGCTAAACAAGCCTCTCAACCTCGACTTTCTCACTGAGGAGATTAAGGTAGAGGAGCTCACCAAATGTGAGGCCAGGGCTGCTGAGGAAGCTGCTAATCCTACCGGCACTACATCTGCTTCCCCTACGCTATCATTCTGACCGGAAGGAGCAGTTGATGCCGAGGAGGGGGTTGATCAACCTACTAGAGCCGACCAGTGATCCCTCATCCTACCACAGAAGCTTCTGCCCGACCAGACAAGTTGTTGTCCTACCAGCCTTCTATCATACCTTATTTTGTTTTTTGTTATATACTCTTGCTCGTATGATCGAGCTGTTTGGCATTTGCACTTTACTTTTCTTTTTTAACTAGCTTGAAACATTTAAGTCTTTTTACACTTAAAACATTACAAGTTTATTGTGAATAGTAAAGTCTCTATATGCCCTTTATTTTCACATGAGTACTTAGTTTTCTAACATAGAATTTCTAAACATTTCATAAGTCCATACTAAATACACTTTCTCATGCTCTTATTGCTCTAAAATTTTATGAGCATAACGTTTATTATCACACGAATATATGCTTCTAACTTAAAATTTATAAAAATTTCAAGTTACTTAAGCTTTGTCAAACAAGTTAGCTTAATGGCCTTTTTGGACTTCAAAAATTTACAAGTCAGCCTAAAAACAGATATCTTTGCTCGTGCTCTTATTGCCTGTGTTGAAGTGCACGCCAGTATACTCTATGTGCCCCCCAAGTGATTGAGGGTTGAAAAATCCTTGATCACTTGCTACTTGACCGAATTTGTCCGAGCAGCTACTACTCGTGAAACACATAGAATATACAAACATATTTCAGCAGTTAACCATTACAAAAACATGCAACTATTTAAACGTTGGTCATTCATCTCATGGATACTGACCAGTTGAACACTGCCCGGTATATATGTATATTTATTTTTAGAAGACCTGTTTTGTTTAAATTGTAATGACAGTTGAACACTGCCAAGCAAGAATAATCAACACATATGCAAAATTTGTAGCAAGATTCAACCACGCTGCGTGTGATCTCTTTTATTACTCATAATAAATAAGTGACAAAACGTGTCTAATAACGAGTCTCAAACAATACAAACTTAAATAACAAGTTAAGCACTTGATACAAAGCTACTACTTTGTAAGCAGTATTTATTGATAATATTTCCTCAAGTGCTCGCCATTCCAGTAGTTCCTGATCAGCTCTCCATTTAACCGAGCAAGCTTGTAGGTGTCGAGTGGCAAGACTTGCTCAATTTGATACGGTCCTTCCCAGTTTGGTCCTAGTACGCCAGCTGCCGAGTCTCTGACGAACACCTTCCTGAGGACCAAATCTCCGACCTGGAACTTTCAATCTCAAACTTTGGAATTGAAGTAGCGCGCCACTTTTTGCTGATGAGCAGTAACTCTCAGGTTTGCCTCCTCTCGTCTCTCCTCAAGGAAATCCAAAGATTCTACTAGCAATTGATGATTCTCCTCCTGGTTGTACATGGTCCTTCGATGAGATGGTGGGTCTACTTCAACAGGTAACATGGCTTCATACCCATATGCCAAAGAAAATGGGGTATGGCCAGTTGCTGTCTGAGCAGTAGTCCTGTATGACCAAAGGACTTCTGGCAATTCTTCTGCCCAAGCACCCTTAGCTCGCTCCAGACGCTTTTTCAGAGTGTCCTTCAGAGTTTTGTTTACGGCTTCAACCTACCCATTGGCTTGTGGATGGGCTACCGAGGAGAAACTTTTTGTGATACCATGTCGAGTGCAAAAATCGGTAAATATGTCACTGTCAAATTGGGTGCCGTTATCAGACATTATCTTCTTGGGCAGACCATAGCGACATATTATATTCTCAACCACAAAGTCCAACACTTTCTTTGAGGTGATCGCGGCTAGTGGTTCGGCCTCAGTCAAATTAGTGAAATAATCCACTACAACCACTGCAAACTGCACTCCTTCTTTTCCTTTGGGAAATTTCCCGATCAGATCAATGCCCCACACTGCAAAAGGCCATGGGCTCTGCATTTGCTTTAAGACATTCAGAGGCGCCCGGGGCACTTTAGAAAATCTCTGGCACTTATCACACTTCTTCACATACTCCATAGAATCCTCGTTCATTGTAGGCCAGAAAAATCCTCGCCGCAAAATCTTTTTAAATAGACTCTGCCCCCCAGCATGATCTCCACAGAACCCTTCGTGCATTTCAGCTAATAAATTTTTTGACTGGTCAGGTGTTATGCACCTAAGTAGAGGTAGGGAGTACCCTCTTCTATACAACACTCCATCCATCATGGTGTACCTAGCAGTTTGCCTCATAATCTTCCTTGCTTCATTACGATCATCTGGGAGGGTTCCTTGCTCAAGGTAAGCAATGATGGGAGTCATCCAGGTGTCAGCTATCGTGATTGGCATGGCTTCTTGTTCATCAATGCTCGGCTCCGCCAAGTATTCCACCGGTACTATATTCAGAGTTTCGGCATCTTTTGCACTAGCTAGCTTTGCTAGAGCATCCACGTTAGAGTTCTGCTCTCGTGGTACTAACTTGATGGTGTACTCCTCGAATTGTGCTAGCAGATCCTTGGTCTTATTTAAGTATGCCACCATGCGTAGGCCCCTTGCCTGATATTCCCCCAAGACTTGGTAGACCACCAATTGGGAATCGCTGTTCACTTCCACCGACCGGGCATGCACATCTCTAGCCAGGCGCAAGCCTGCTAGGAGGGCTTCATACTCCACCTCATTATTAGATGCATTAAATTCAAACCTTAATGCACAATGAATTCGGTGTTTCTCTGGCGTGACCAATATAATCCCAGCTCCTGAATGATGCTCATTTGACGACCCATCAACAAAAAGTTGCCAAGTAGGAAGTTCTTCTTTTTGCTCAGTGACACGCTCTTGCTGGTCAGGAACATCAGCGATCCCGGTACATTCAGCAATGAAATCTGCCAAAGCCTGACCCTTAACAGCAGATCTCGGTTGATACTTGATTTCGAATTGGCCCAACTCAACTGCCCATTTAAGTAGCCGACTAGACGACTCTGGCTTTTGTAAGACTTGGCGTAGAGGCTAGTCAGTAAGGACTTTAATGGGGTGTGCCTGGAAGTACGGTCGCAATTTTCATGATGCAAGTACCAAGCAATAAGCCAACTTCTCGATCATGGGATACCGAGATTCTGCTCCTATTAATCGTTTGCTGACATAGTATACCAAGTGCTGCACTCTATCCTCTTCTCATACTAGGGTAGCACTAACAGCGTGCTCCGTGACTGCTAGGTACATAAAGAGGTCTTCTCCATCAACGGGCTTCGAAAGAACAAGAGGTTGGTCCAAATGTTCCTTTATTGCTTGGAAAGCTTGCTCACATTCTACCGTCCACTCAAACTTCTTGCTCCCTCTAAGTAGGTTAAAAAACGGGACACACTTGTCCGTTGATTTAAAGACGAACCTGCTTAGAGCTGCAATCCGCCCAGTCAAGCTTTGCACATCCTTTATTCTGGATCGAGACTTCATTTCTATGAGAGCCTTTATCTTTTCTGGGTTTGCTTCTATTCCTCGGGAGTTCACAATAAACCCAAGAAATTTTCCAGAACCCACTCCAAATGAGCACTTGAGGGGGTTTAACTTCATGTTGTACTTTCTCAGTATTGCAAAGCACTCCTCCAAGTCTCGCACATGCCCTTTAGCTTCCTTTGATTTCACCAGCATATCATCTACATACACCTCCATGCTCTTGCTGATTAAGTCACGGAACATACCATTCACCAAACACTGGTAGGTAGCTCCCGCATTCTTCAGTCCGAAGGGCATGACCCTGTAGCAGTATAGCCCTATATCTGTTCGGAAGCTGGTATGCTCTTCATCAGGAGGATGCATGCTGATCTGGTTGTACCTTGAATATGCATCCATGAAGGACAATGTTTCATGACCAGAGGTTGCATCTACTAACTGGTCTATTCTCGGTAAATGAAAGCAATCCTTTGGGCATGCTTTGTTTAGGCCAGTAAAATCTACACAAGTCCTCCATTTTCCATTGGGTTTGGGCACCAACACTGGGTTTGAAACCCAGGCAGGGTAATATGCTTCCCTTATAAACCTATTCTCCTTTAGCCGCTCTACCTCCTCCTTAAGAGTCTTTGCTCGATCCTTGTCGAGCAATCTCCTCTTCTACTGCACTGCTGGATAGCTTTCATCCACGTTGAGCACGTGGCTGATCACAGTTGGTGAGACACCCACCATATCCTTGTGAGACCAGGCGAAGACATCTTGATTCCTTCGCAAGAACTCTATCAGCTGTGCTCTCACCTCTGCTTTCAACTTTTTTCCAATCTTGACCCCTTTGGTCGGGTCATTCTCGTCTATCAAGACCTCCTCTAACTCCTCAGACGGTCCCACATCACTTTCATAATCCCCAAAGCGAGGATCAAAGTCCCTTCCCTCGCTTTGGGCAACACCCTATTTGGTGACTTCATCACCGGATGGGGTTTTCTGCTATTTTAAACCAAGAGTGCTCTCTTGGCCAAACTCCTCTAACATCTCTTCCTGATCGGTTACCACTGCAAAATTCAGGTCGACATCCATCTTGTCCACCTCCTCTCTCTCAGCACATACAATCATGTTGCTTTCCTTGGCTCCTTTCCTTGCTTTAGCTACTGAGGCATTATAGCACTCCCTAGCCTCCCTCTGGTCTCCTTAGATGCAGCCTATGCCCGCACTGGTCGGGAACTTCATGGAAAGGTGCCAGATTGAAACCGCCGCATGTAAGTTTGTGAGCAGTGGTCGACCAATAACCACATTGTAGGCGGACGGGCAGTCAACAATCAAAAACTCGGTCATTACTGTCTCATGTTTGGGAGCCTCCCCGGTCGTAACTGGCAACTTGATAGTTCCAGCTGGTGACAATCCTTCTCCAGTGAACCCATAAATGACTTGAGAGCACGGCTTCAAGTCATTGATAGATAGCTTCATCCTCTCGAAGGATGACTTATAAATAATGTTCACAGAACTCCCTGTGTCGACCAGACATCTCTTCACCTTCATATTGGCAATTTGGACTGTCACAACAAGAGGGTCATTGTGAGGATACCTCACGTGTTGAGCATCTTCTTCAGTGAAAGTGAGGGACTCACTTTCGTATCTTGGGTTCTTTGGTGGCCGCTCCTCCACTGTCATAACTTCGGAGGTTGATGCTGCATCCAACTCATGACGAAGGGTGCGAGCATACCTCTCCCTTGCCTTATTGCTATCTCCAGGAAGATGTGGACCTCCACATATGGTATCTAGTGTGAAGTCCACAGGTTCAGGTTGCAAAGGTGGGGATCATTGCCGCTTGAACCCAGGATTGTTGTTACTTCCCTCTCCCTGGGTCTTCTCTGCTCGATACTTCTTCAGCTTCCCTGACCGGAGGAGGAACTCTATCTCATCTTTGAGATGATTCCACTCATTTGTGTCGTGACCATAGTCTCCATGGAAGCGACAGAACTTGTTCATATCTCTTTTACTCATCTCCTTCTTGATAGGTGGGGGTTTCCAGTAAGGGACCTCTTGATGACTGGCCAAATAGATCTCCGCTCGACTCGCCGAAAGAGTGGTGTAGTTGGTGAATCGAGGTTCATACTTCGTTGGCTTGTCGTTTGGTCCCGACTTAGCCTTCTTCTCATTGTGGCGGTCAGACCCGTTATTCCCACGTTTCTTACCACCATTTTGATCATTTCCACCATTCTTGGGAGGATCAGTCGATCCACTCGGGTTGTTCAGGCCCTTCTCTCCCTTCTCAATCACATCATCCAACTTCATGTATTTGTCCGCCAGGTCCAAAAATTGTTGTAATGTTGAAATTGGGTTGCGATGAATGTTGTCCCACAAAGGACTCCGATAGATAATGCCGGAAGAAATTGCCACCATCTTCCCCTCATCTCCAACTGCAGTAGCTCGGTTAGCTTCTCTCATGAACCTTTGTATGTAGTTCTTGAGAGACTCATCCTTTCCTTGCTTAATATCCGCCAAGTGATTGGCGTAAACAGGAGGGGTCCGAGCAGCACTAAACTGTCTGCAAAACTCCTTTCTAAAACTTTCCCAAGAAGTGATGGAGTTAGGCTTAAACTTCCAATACCACTCCTGGGCAGTGTCGGAAAATGTGGTGGGGAAGACTCTGCAGCGATAGTCATCACTCACCCCGAGCAGCTCCATCTGATCTTCGAACTTCCCAACATGCCTTATCGGGTCTGCCTTTTCTGTATAAACTGGTAGTACCGGTGCTTTGTATTTCACTGGTGGTTGAGCTGCTCTAATTCGAGCACAGAAAGGGCTGCCACTCCTGTGGTCTATCGGATCAATCGCAGATGGTCGTTTTGACAGACTCTGAACTGCTGTTGTCAAAGCATCAAGCTGGGCTTGGATGCCCAGGGCCACTGTTAGGGACTCATTTTCGGGACCGCCTGGTCGGGCACTCCTATCCGGCAAACCATCATCGAGTATTTCTACTCGACTGGTAGGTCGGATTGGCTCTTGCCCTTCGACCAGGACGGTCCTTCTTCTATCAGCAATGACGTCCCTTAGATCTTCTGAGTAGTGTGCTTTCCCAATCGATCGAATACCGTACTCCGAGTCTTCTCAGAAGGTTTGCTGGGTGGAACATGCTCCTTGCCACTGCGCTGGTTGGGATGCAGTGGTGGCCTTCCTGTCTGAGCTGGGCGATCTTTTCCTCCTCGATTGTTGTATTTATTCTTCTCCTTCGAATGGTTAGTGTGATGACTGTCAGCTTCATCATGCCCATGCCCATCTTTGAAGTGGGAAGTTTCTTTACCTCGAGGAGCACTATTGTGCTCCTGCTCAGGAGGTGTTTTCTTGCTACCTGACTTATGACTTCCTGACCTGGAAGTCTCTGATCGGTGGCTCCTTGAGGGGGTTCTGGAGTTCCCCCTTTGAGTTGAGGCAGTGTCCGACCGGACTCCATCTTCCTCACGAACAAGTGGGTTACTACCACCCCTGCTTGGTCCGCGAGAGTGGGGTCTATCAGTGTTCTTTCGACCAGCTTCTGTGGTCCTTGCTCCTGGGGTGGCTGCCACTCCAGGTGCAGCTTGGGCATTGGCCTGGGTCAGCTGTGTAGCTGCCTCTAGAGCGAGTGCAGCCTTGTGATGTTGCCTATCGGCCTCCTCCTACTGTCGTCGGATCTCTTCACTCCTGGCGTCCATTTCCCGCCTTTGCTGCTCGAATGCAGCATTCTGCCTAGCCATATCTTCAGCGAACGCCTCCTGTCTGGCATTG
Organism: Humulus lupulus; assembly: GCF_963169125.1. NCBI lineage: Eukaryota > Viridiplantae > Streptophyta > Magnoliopsida > Rosales > Cannabaceae > Humulus > Humulus lupulus. The sequence continues at coordinate 197,088,336 of NC_084795.1, forward strand.
AACTGTGCCATCTCCTCCTGGAAGGCGCTCATGGCTTCCTGGAGCTCTTCAACCTCCGGGGTAACATCCTCGAGCACGACTCTAGGCTTAGTCTCACGATCTTGAAGGCTAGGACCTTCTGATCTGGCAGGCTCTTTAGAGGAGCCTGTCTTCTTGGAGGCTGCATTGGTGTTCTTAGGCGCCATAATATCTCAGGGACCGTCTGTCTTTCTCTTCAGGCTCTCAATGAAAGCACCAAAATGTTGACCGCGTTTTTGGCCAACGACGTGAGAACGTCAAAAACGATAAAACCTTCAAGAGAAAATATATGACACAGACGATTTTATAGTGGTTCAGCCCCAATGTGATGGTAATAGCCTAATCTACTTAAAGTTATGATTATATATCTACACTCAAGATCAGATGAACCTGAGTCAACTGAGTTTCTTCAGTGTAGATTCAAATAATACAGAAATTCTCTCAAATACAAGTACTTTCTCTCTCTAGAAAATTCAGGTCAAAAGTTCAAAATTCCAAAAGTCCCTTTCTGATGCCATAAGCCTTGTATTTATAGGCTTAGGATTGCACAGATGATATCCCCCATAATTGGGATATTTTATTATTCACATTTTATTTAAATTACAACAATATTCAAAATGTAACAGTACACTAAATTTGTGGGATAAATGAGAGATTCCCGCTGTTATCCAATAAATTAGCATTTGTGACGTGGCAAATAATCTCTTGACATGTGGCTGACACCTGGAGCGTCTGCTAGAGTATCGACCAGGAGACACACCAGAAGCAGGACAGACCTGTTTTTACCACGACCAGACTGGTCGGTGGTTCCGCTGGCAAAGCAACATTTATGGAAAGATCTTATGTATCCCGAATTTATTTCATGCAATCTTCTGAATATCCCATGATTCAGGGGATAATATCTGTAACAATATTGGGCAACCCTCCATGAGCCTATAAAAAGCAGGAGATGGCTCATGGGAAGGGACTTTTGGAGCCCGGAAATCATAGAGATATAGAAATTATCTGTGAAAACTTGTATTGTTTATGAGGAGTGTTGAAACTCATTGAACCCAAGTTCTCTGATCACACTTTTGTTCCCATATCAATATCATTCTAAGTGGACGTAGGTCATTACCAGATTCTGGGGCCGAACCACTATAAATTACTGTGTTTTCTTTACTTTTGTCATTACGTTATTATCTATACATATTCGTCTATATCATTCATATTTTGACTCCGTGTCAGTTGGCTAAATCGAGGGACAACATTCTGGTGCTTTCATTGAGAGGACGACTCATCATTGTTGATAAAACTAATGGCGAAAGCAGGGAAGAAAGCTGCTCAGACCGCCGCCGCTGCACCGTCGAATCCGCCACCTCCTCCTCCCCCTGCAAGCATGGCGGAAGATGAGCCGCAACTAGATTTTGAAGAGGAGGAAATGGACGATGCGACTTTGAGGAGCACCTTGGGCACGTTGCAGGAAGAGCTGGCTAGTCTGAGAGCCAATCAAGAGACTGCCGCAGAAGCTATGGCAAGGCAGCAGCAGGAACTTGATCGTCAGAGGGCGGAGTTAAGCGAGAGACAAGCGGAGGTGGATCGCCGCCAGACTGAGGCCATGGCAGCCCTTGAAGCGGCCTTGCTGTTGGCCAGAAATCAGGCTGCGCCTGCCTCGCAGCCTAATCCACCTGAAACTGGGCCACCCCAGGGAGGTCCCAATCCTAGCCCACTGGTCCATCCTTCAAGTCCGCAAAGGCCTGAACAGCCCCAGATGCCCCATGACGACGTCCCACTGGACCCCGAGGCAGATCCACCATCCCACGCTGCTCGAGGTAATCCCCCGCAGCAAAGGCAGAACAGGGCCGAGCGACAGCCTCGTAGTCCTAGACGCCGCGAGAATGATGGGCCACACCAAGCGAACAGGGGTCACTACCCTCTTGGTAACAGGAGAGACTCGGAGTTAGGCTCTGCGGTCCGTGGATCCCAACAGCATGATAATGCACGGGGACATCGCGACCAGCGCAGGCTACCCTCTAACGCTCGGGGTGTTTCTGCCAGAGACGGGAATAGAGGGAACAACCAGTCTTACCATAGCCAGTCAAAGTTCAAAGATGGCCACGGCTACAACGAGGCTGACTCAGGCAAGAACAATGCTGATGGGAGGAACGGAAATAAAGGTAAGAGCAGGAGCCAAATACCTCAAGATGATCAACCAAATAGACAAGATGCTGGGGGGCAACCCAGGCAAAATAATGTCTTCAACCGGCTCGGAGGTAGCGAGCAACGGAGAAGAGAGGAAGATCTAAGAGACATACTCAATGATCGTCAAGAGAAGCATGGTGAGAACATCCTCCCAGCAGCAGAGACCGTAGCTATTCCTACTGCGTTGCAAGCCCAGATAGACGCACTAAATCAGGCTGTGCAACAGTTGGTCGGAGGAAGGACCTCTTATATTGACCACGATAGAAGAAAAGGCACTCCATTTATCCAAAGAATAGCCAACGCAGAGACTCCCAGCAAGTTCAAGATGCCCACGCTCCCGAACTTTGATGGATACGGAGATCCCGTCTCGCATGTGAATAAGTTTGAAATCCAGATGGACATTCAGAAGGTGTCCGAAGACGCTCGGTGTAGGATCTTTCCTGCAACACTTTCTGAAGCCGCGCAGGAATGGTTCTTTAAGTTCCCACCTGCAAGCATAGTTTCCTGGGAAATGTTCGTAAGGGAGTTCTACGGACAGTTCTACGCAGGTCGTGTCCACCCGACCGAAGCAAACCAACTGGTTGAGATCCGCCAGCAAGATGGAGAATCACTGAAAGATTACATCCAGCGCTTTATGCGAGCGGCAGCCGGAGCAAAGACAGTCGGGGACGAAGGAAAAATGATGGCTATAACCGCGGGAGTGAGGCGCCGTTCGCCCCTATGGAAAAGTCTTCGTAAGGATGGGGTTAGAACCACCCAGGAATTCTTAGACCGAGCTGATCGGTATATCAAACTCGAAGAAGCCATTGCCGATGATGGAAAATCCTCGAACAAGGGCAAGAAGGCTGCCGAACCCGCCAATGGCACCAAACCAAATGGCAACGGCAAGGGCAACGGAAACGGCAACGGTAATGGCAAGAATGGTGGGAAACGGCAACACAATGAGCCTTCCACCTCCGACAATAAACGAGCCAAGGGTAATCGTTATGAACCTAGGTTCACTAACTACACTGCCCTCGTTGAGTCTCGAGGAGAGGTTTACCAGGCCACAAGCTCTAGTGTGCCCTACAAGAAGCCTGGGCCCATTCGAAAAGACATTTCAAAAAGAGACACTACCAAATTCTGTCGTTACCATAACGACTATGGGCATGACACTAATGAATGCAACCAGCTAAAAGATGAAATCGAGTTCCTCATTAGACAAGGACACTTGAGAAGGTACGTACGGGCCTCGGGAACTTCCCAACGAGAAGTTCCAGGTGGCAACGAGCAGACGTCCACACGCCAACGCTCGCCACCATTACAGCCTGCCCCCGTAGCCGGAACACTTTTAACCATCTGTGGAGGCCCACACCTCGCTGGAAATAGCGGAAAGGCTAGAGAACGATATGCTCGAACTCTGCGCCACGACCTGGACATCGAGATGATGACTGTGGAGGACCGAGCGCCAAAAAAGGCCCGCTCAGAGGAATGCGGGATAACCTTCTCTGAGGGCGAGGCCCAACACGTCCGGTTCCCACATTCCGATCCGCTAGTCGTGGATATCCAAATGGCCAATATGATGGTAAAAAGAGTACTGGTCGATACAGGGAGTTCAGTGAATATCCTGTATAAATCAACGCTGAAACGCATGAAGCTGTCCGTGAAGGACTTGGAGCCCTGCAATCAAACCATATACGGCTTCTCTGGAGAAGGACTCGCACCAGCCGGAATGATCAAACTCCCAGTAACAACGGGTACAGCGCCTGCCTCAAGGACATTACTCGCCACTTTTGTAGTGGTCGATTGTCCTTCAGCGTATAACGCCGTTATTGGAAGACCCATACTGGTTGAACTAAGGGCCATCATCTCCATGTGGCATCTAGCCATGAAATTCCCAACGGACGCAGGGGTAGGATGCGTTTTGGGAAACCAAAGGGAGGCCAGGGAGTGCTATAACGCCTCGATCACAAAGGCAAAAAGTGGAGCATCGAGGAGCGCTACTCCAGAACGATTACAGATGACGGAAGACAGACAAACCCAATCAGGTGGAAAAGTCACCAAATAGGGTGTTGCCCAAAGTGAGGATATAGATTTGGATCCTCGCTTTGGGGATTTTGAAGAAAATGTTGGACCCGTCGAGGACCTGGAGGAGGTCCATCTCGATGAAAAAGACCCGACCCGAATCGTAAGGATTGGGAAGAATTTAGAACCTACCGCGAAACAGGCGCTGGTGGAATTCTTGCAAGAGAACCAGGGAGTTTTCGCCTGGTCACATAAAGACATGGTCGGAATAGATCCTGCGGTGATCAGCCATGTCCTGAACATAAACAAAGTCTTTCCACCGGTGCAACAAAAAAGAAGGCTGCTCGATAAAGACAGATCAAGAGCCTTGAAAGAAGAAGTCGAAAGACTTAAAGAAAATGGGTTCATCAGGGTGGCGTTTTATCCATCATGGGTCTCCAATTCGGTGTTGGTCCCCAAGCCTAACGGCAAATGGCGGACCTGTGTGGATTTTACAGACCTCAATAAGGCCTGCCCAAAAGACTGCTTCCCACTCCCGAGGATCGACCAGCTAGTCGATGCAACTGCTGGGCATGAGACCCTTTCGTTCATGGATGCGTATTCAGGCTACAATCAGATCAGCATGCATCCCCCTGATGAGGATCATACCAGCTTTCGGACCGATACGGGCTTATATTGTTACAAAGTAATGCCCTTTGGACTGAAAAACGCAGGTGCAACTTACCAACGATTGGTCAACCACATGTTCAAGGAGCTGATCGGAGTAAGCATGGAAGTATATGTGGATGACATGCTGGTAAAGTCCAAGAAGGCTGAAGGACATGTGAAGGATTTGCAAAGGTGCTTTGATGTGTTAAACAAGTACCATATGAAGTTGAATCCCCTCAAATGTTCCTTTGGAGTCGGGTCAGGAAAGTTTTTGGGATTTATAGTGAATTCAAGGGGAATCGAGGCCAACCCCGACAAGATAAAAGCCCTGATCGATATGAAGTCGCCAGAAAAGATCAAGGATGTCCAAAGCCTGACCGGAAGGATAGCTGCCCTTAGTAGATTCATCTCAAAATCAACTGACAAGTGCGTTCCATTCTTCAATCTACTTAGGGGAAATAAAAAGTTTGAATGGACGGAAGACTGCGAGCAAGCATTCCAGACAATAAAGGCTCATATGTCGCAACCTCCTATCCTATCAAAACCAATGGAAGGAGAGACTTTGTATATTTATCTGGCGATTACCGAAGTTGCTGCTAGTGCGGTACTGATACGGGATGAAGAAGGCGTGCAGAAAGCTGTTTACTACGTCAGCAAAAGGCTGATCGGTGCAGAATTAAAATACCCACCGATCGAAAGATTAGCATATTGCCTAATTCTAGCCTCCCGAAAGTTGTGACCGTACTTCCAAGCCCATCCTATCACGGTTTTGACCGACCAGCCCCTTCGGCAGGTCCTCCAAAAACCTAAGGCGGCTGGACGACTGTTAAAATGGGCGGTCGAATTGGGACAGTTCGACGTGACTTATTCACCGCGAGCAGCAATAAAAGGGCAAGCCTTAGCCGATTTTATTGCGGAGTTCACCGAACTCCCCAGCAACGAGTCGTGCGAAAAACCTGAGGCGCCCATGCCTCAAGACAAGACTCCTTCGTGGAAACTATTCACAGATGGATCATCTAATGAATCTCACGTTGGAGCGGGAGTGATATTGATAACGCCCGATGGGCATCGATTTCACTGCGCAATCAGGTTTGATTTCGCAGCGTCAAACAATGAGGCGGAATACGAAGCACTCCTCGCTGGACTGAAAATGGGCAGGGAGATGAACATAAAAGCGCTCGATATTTTCAGCGACTCTCAGCTGGTCGTGAATCAAGTCCTGGGAGAATATCAAGCGCGAGGGTTAAAAATGATGGCCTACCTTAATAAAACAAAAGATTTGCTAGCACAGTTTACAAAATACACCCTCCAGCAAATTCCGCGAGACCAAAATTCGAATGCAGACGCCTTAGCCAAACTTGCAAGTGCCAAAGATGCTGACACCTTGAACATAGTCCCAGTAGAGAGATTAAGTGAACCAAGCATTGATGCGGCCGAAGCCAGCATGGAAATTCGAGTAGAAGATACATGGATGGCACCTTACCTGGAGTATCTGACAAATGGGACATTGCCAGTAGATAGAAACAAAGCCAGAACTCTGCAAAGACAAGCTGCTAGGTACATACTGCTCGACTGTGTTATGTACCGAAGAGGATATTCAATGCCACTGCTCAGGTGCATTACATCAGAAAAAGCTAAGGAACTCATGAAAGAGGTGCATGAAGGCTTCTGCGGAGATCACGCTGGGGGGCAGAGTTTGGCGAAAAAAATTCTTCGACAGGGCTATTTTTGGCCAACGATGAACGAGGATTCAATGGAGTACGTACGAAGGTGTGATAAATGTCAGAGGTTCTCCAAAATCCCACGAGCAGCTCCAAACGAGCTAAAGCAGATGCAAAGCCCGTGGCCTTTCGCAATATGGGGAATAGATTTAATTGGATCACTACCGACAGGAAAAGGAGGAGTAAAGTACGCAGTTGTGGCAGTCGATTACTTTACAAAATGGGTCGAAGCTGAACCACTCGCAACCATAACGACCAAGAAAGTTCTCAACTTTGTCATCAAGAACATTGTGTGCCGGTATGGTTTTCCCAGAAAGATAGTTTCAGACAACGGAACCCAATTTGACAGCGACCTGTTCACCGATTTCTGCGAAAGGCATGGGGTAATCAAGAGCTTTTCTTCAGTCGCACACCCCCAAGCGAATGGGCAAGTCGAAGCTGTAAACAAAACCCTCAAGGACACCCTGAAGAAAAGACTTGAAGAAGCGAAAGGAGCATGGCCAGAACAACTACCGGAAGTCCTCTGGTCGTATAGAACATCTCATCGAACAGCCACAGGGCGTACCCCATTTTCCTTAGCTTATGGGTATGAGGCCATGATACCCGTCGAGGTAGATCCCCCCTCACATCGGCGTTTAACGTATGATCAAGAGAAAAACAGCCAGCTAATACTGGAGTCCTTAGACTCAATTGATGAGATACGAGAAAAGTCTCAACTCCGAGTTGCTGCTTATCAACAAAAAGTCGCCCGGTACTTTAACTCCAAAGTTAAAGAAAGAAGATTCAACGTCGGAGACTTGGTGTTACGACGAGTCTTCTTGAATACCCGCGACCCCACTGCTGGCGTGCTCGGACCTAACTGGGAAGGACCTTACCAGATTGAAGAAGTCCTTCACCCAGGCACCTACAAACTTGCACGCTTAAACGGAGATCTCGTTCCACGTTACTGGAATGGAGAACACCTGCGCAAGTATTATCAATAAACAGCCCTTCTTAAAGGACTGGCTTGTTCAAATTTTCCCATTAATTTTTACAAGTTTTGCAAAGAGGGTTAGCCACTGTGTATGGCTAACTGCTCGTATATGTAAGATTCTATTTCAGAATCATTCGTAAAGACATGATTAGTCCATTTTTAATACGAAATTATAAGGGACTGTGCTCAGCCAGTCATTCTTGCCAACCTTTGTGAATTTACATTTACAAGTATTTGTTCATTACGTGTGTTGTTTTGCTGTATTAAAAGTATCATTTTTCCGCGCGAACAGGAATGTTCGGACAGGCCATGGTCAAGGCAAGTGACCAAGGACCTAAGAGCTCCTCGATCACTTGGGGGGCATATAAGGCACAACGATAGCAAAGCATACTCTCAAGGTATGTAAACACATGAACAAAATGAGTGAAAGCATGCTTCAAGTACTTAGAGTATTTTTTCAAAATATATGATGCCAAAGTACTATGCTAAGTTCGGTCATACGGACAAACGTTATAATAAGTAAAAATATTATAACACCAAGAGTTAAGCTTTTACACCGCAAGCATTGCTGCTTGGATGTAATTGTTCAAACAAAAAGATTTACTGCCCGTGCAGCAAAGTTTAAAAAGAAATTATTGTCTTTACATTGCGACCCGTGGGTCGCGTGTTTAAAAAGAAAGAAGAACAGCTAAATAAATTAAGAGGCATGGGGGGCAGGAGGATCCTGGGCAACAACCTGGTCAGACTCTTCCTCGATGGTTTCTTCGTCCAAACCAACGACGCTTGGGGTTGCAGGAGTCGCAGCTCTCGCCTCCTCTTCAGCCAGTTGAGCAGCGCACCGAGCCAACTCCGCAACTCTGACCTCCTCTGAAAGGTAGCTAAAGTCAGCACCCTGATTGTGTTTCCAAAAGTTATAGAAACATCGGAGTGTCGCCCTCTTGTACTTTTCCAGATTCTTGGAGTTGTCAAGCTCCGACTGCTGCACCTTGCCCTCGAGAGTGGCAATAGTCTCGTCCTTAGACTTGACTACCCCCTCCAGATGCTTGATCTCGCGGAGATGAGTTTTATTGTATGACTGGTACTCTTCCCTCAGCTTAACCGCTGCATCTTTAGCAGCTTCAGCCGCGGACAGTTTGGTCACCGCTGCATCCCGCTCTCGGACCACCGTCCCCAACTCCTTAGCATGTTTGGCTTCAGCAGCCGAAAGCTCCTCAGCCGCCTTCACCTGATGTTTCTCGAGAACTTTAGCCTCAATCTGCTCAAAGTAGGCCTGGGCTCGGGTACGAGCAGTAATGGCAGAAAGTAAGGCCTGTAAACGAAAGAAAAAGAAGTCAAGACTTATCACGAGAACTGAAAAAACAAAGACTCGGGAAACAAAGAAATACTTACGCTGGAGATCTCGTTCAGAGTCCTGTTCAGGATCTGATCGACTGGTAGCTCTACAGCTTGGATCATGGCGGCCCCAACACGCTCACCTCTGCCAATCCGTTCAATTCGATCCTTAGCGGATCGAATGGTATGGCTCACGAGCCTGGCCTCATGAGCCTCTTCGCGAGAAAGATGCTCCCTAGCAGGCGCAGGTGGAGGATTGGACCGAGCAGGGGTGTTTTGCTGTTCAGAAGGAGCTGGAGGAGGGGTAGGAAGTCGCCCAGTTGGCGCAGGACTTTGCCCGGTTGGAGTGCCCTGAGGAAGGTCTTCTGGTCGACTCTTCTTGGCTGAAGGGCCTCGACTGGTTTCACCAGTTCGTTTCTTTGACCTCCGTTGAAGTTGAGGGACTTCCTCTTCCTCTTCGGCCTGGTACATGTCAAAGATATTGGGAGTCGACATATCTGCATGAAAATAAACACAAGAGGTTAGTAAGGGAAGAAAAAGGTGAAAATAAGTAATACAACAGAAAGAAGATAATAAAGTGAATACCCGAGCTACAACTACTGGTCGCTATACTATTGACTCTATTAATCATATACTCATTTTCTGGCATGAAGAAGTTTGGCCCTAGATTTGGATCATATGTAAAGTTGCCATCCCCGTCAAACATGTGACAGGGGATTGGCAGACCATTTAAAAGCGAAATAACGTTACCATTGTCATCAGAAGACTCTTCCAAGTCAACAACTGGTTCTTTGGCCTTTTCTTTCCCCTTGCCTTGGGGAGCAGAAGGCCTTTCTGCAGAAGGGCTGCCCGTGGGTTCCCTAATCGTAACTCCTGTTGGCCTCCTCCTTGGAGAGGGCACAGGAAGTTGCTGCTCGGGAACCCCCCCGGCAGTGGGTTCGTCCGTTTCGGACCCTCTATTGTCATGGCGAGGAGCCAGAAGGCCAGACGACCTCAAATTCTTTTCTTGTGTCAAGGTCTTGACACATTTGGTAGCGGCAGACATCTTGGCCAGAGTGTCAGACCTCGACACCATGTCTGGTGTTGGGGTCGGGCACAACCAGGGGCCTGAAAAGCAAGTCGAGTTTGAGAAATGACGAAAGGAAATACTCTATGATAAAGTATCGACCAAGGCAAAGACAAAATTGTACCTCCTCTCGCGAAAGCCAAGTTGTTGCTGGATATATCCGGAGTAAAGAAGTACTCCTTGTTGTAATGTCCCACGTTTGATATGTGGGTGGTGCCACTCAAAAACGTCCGGCCAGTTTCCTGATGACAGAAGTGAAAAAAGCCCGTCCCGTTGTGTTGAGGATTGGACTTAAGGTCAAAGAGGTAGTTAACCTCATGAGGTGAAGGTTCTGGCCATTTGTTAAGTTTGTACAGGACATAGAGTGCAGCCAACATCCTATATCCGTTAGGGGTTATTTGAAAGGGAGCGACGCCGACATAATTGGCCACCCCCACAAAGAAAGGATGAAGAGGGAGATAAGCCCCCGCTTCAATGTGATACCGGGACCAGGCGCTGTTTGCCCCTCCTGGACGGTTAGCCCTCTGCTCCGCAGTAGGACGTGTAATGGTTACCCCCGTTAGGGGGTATTTTCTGAAGCAGTTCGCGACCATCTGAAGGGTCATCGAACTGGCTGGAGGAGTGTACCACTCGACATCAGGCGGATTGCGAAGACGAGGACGAGCCCTAGTTTGGATATTGGGGTCAGGAGTAAGATTCTCTCGACCACTGGTCGAGGGAGCCCCCGCCTGCGAATCAGGCTGGGCAGAAGGAGAAGGGTTACTTTCAGATTCGGGCCTTTTCTTGCCAGAGGATTTTGAACGGGCCATTGAAGGAGAAGGGTGCGGTCTGGAAGAGGCTCGTGAGAAGGGTATCTGGTGGATGCGATCGGCTAGTTGTTCTTCTCCCTCGAGCAGTTGGGCAAGGAGGTCGTCGTCGATGGGTCTCTCACCTCCCCACAAATCTGGCATTAAAATCTGCAAACAGAAGAATGGGGAGGCGAGGTCAGAGGAATCTAGGAGATTCTTAAAGTAACGCTGGTCGAAGTATAAAAGCTAAGCCTTTATATAACAGCATTCTAACTAAGTCTCTCTGCGCAAACAGTTTAAAAAACGGACCAACAGGGTGAAAGTGAAAAGTTTTCCTGAAAAGCTTTTTCGACTCCCCTCACAACGGGAAGAAATTATTTCCAACTGGTTTAAAAAATCGAAATGCTACTTCGATCCTACGTCCTAAAAAGCACTAATCCTGGGTTTTAAACCTACTCATAAGCCTACGTTGCCTACAAAGACATCTTATCTACAGGCGTTCAAAAAAAAAAAAAATAAACCAGAAACCAAGAGATTCAAACAGTACACCATTTAAGAGCATGCACCACAAAAGGTTAGAAGCATGGAGTTTCAGAGTAACTTACCAAGGAAAGTGGTCGTGAAGATGGAAGTGAAAGTTTCGGGAGTCAATGAGCCCACCGTCTGATCCTACAGCACAAAGGAAGGTTCGCCGGAGAGAGTAAAGCTCTGGTTTTTAGGGTTTTTCGACAAAGAGATGACATGCGTAAAAAGGAAAGAAGTGCCTCAAGTAACCTTATATAAGTTTGTCTTTGGTGTTCAAAAGGCGTGATCATTAGTTTTCCATTTTCGAAGTATGGGGAAGCGTAATGGCCGTCGTAGTTGTTTCTGGGAAACTGAAAAGCCTTGATTAGACAGGAGTGGTTTGCTTTTTTCAAGAACGCACGAAGGGCTCTGACACGTCAGGAGGGGTTACCGAAGGGTCGTTCGTTCAAAGTTTATTTACTGTTCGTGGTAAATAAACTTTGGGGGGCAAATGTTATCCAATAAATTAGCATTTGTGACGTGGCAAATAATCTCTTGACACGTGGCTGACACCTGGAGCGTCTGCTAGAGTATCGACCAGGAGACACACCAGAAGCAGGACAGACCTGTTTTTACCACGACCAGACTGGTCGGTGGTTCCGCTGGCAAAGCAACATTTATGGAAAGATCTTATGTATCCCGAATTTATTTCATGCAATCTTCTGAATATCCCATGATTCAGGGGATAATATCTGTAACAATATTGGGCAACCCTCCATGAGCCTATAAAAAGCAGGAGATGGCTCATGGGAAGGGACTTTTGGAGCCCGGAAATCATAGAGATATAGAAATTATCTGTGAAAACTTGTATTGTTTATGAGGAGTGTTGAAACTCATTGAACCCAAGTTCTCTGATCACACTTTTGTTCCCATATCAATATCATTCTAAGTGGACGTAGGTCATTACCAGATTCTGGGGCCGAACCACTATAAATTACTGTGTTTTCTTTACTTTTGTCATTACGTTATTATCTATACATATTCGTCTATATCATTCATATTTTGACTCCGTGTCAGTTGGCTAAATCGAGGGTCAACACCCGCGTATACCAAGACTGATTCTTGTTGAAGCCGTTTTTGGGAATCTTGACGTAGTCCTGCTCTATCTAGTTGATCCATATCACCTTCAGTCTGGTCGGCCACACCTTTACTAGGCAGTCATGCACTTGGCTGGGCAGACATGCACTTGACTGGGCAGACATGCACTTAACTGGGCAGACATGCACTTAGCTGGTCGGACATGGTCATGACCGATCGGCCAAGTTCATGCCTGGTCGGACAAAGTCATGCTTGGGCAGGCAAGGCCATGCCTGGGCAGACAAGGTCATTCTTGGGCAGACAAGGTCATTCCTGGGCAGACAAACACTTGACTGGTCGGACAAGGTCATGCCTGGTCGGTCATGACACTTCTCGAGCCAGTCAAAATTCTTCAACGGCGTACTAGGCTACTCCTAAGCCAGGTCACCCAACCATTCCTTGCCACTTGTCATTTCTATTGCCACATCATCATTTTCAAATTTTGGGGATAACAGTCAACTTTAAAAATCCTAATTGATAATTAGATCAATTAATTGAGACATTTTAGATGATTTACTCAAAGGTGATGCGGGGACCATGGATCCATGAAATCAAGCTCCAATAAGTTACCGTGAATTTATTTATGAATAATTTCACTACCTTATTAATTCTTCATGACTCCACTATAGACTCGTAATTGAACTCTTGAATTCATAGAACGTATTTTTCAAACCATAAATACAATATCCATTGTTATAACCATTACCGCTGTCAATCCTCTATCGATGGCTTACCAACCTGGGTGCAAATTACCGTTTTACCCCTCATCAGTATTTTATCCTTAACCCCCACTAAGTTCCTTATAAATGATATTTCCGTGAACTTAATCACAGAAATGAGATCTCAATCATTTAACATTTTGAACAAAGCAATTAAGGATATAATCTTTTTACTTCTCATACAAAAGTTATAGATTTTATATCTATGAATAATACTCCCACTCAATTACACTACTAAATCTCCAAGATGTAAGTATGGGCTAGACCGTAGGGTAAGCTGGTAACGAACAAGTCAAATGATTTAAATAATATAATTAGCAGAATATTATCACTCGGAATTAAGATTGACTTAACATATGGTCAACGCTGTGACATTAATTAGATTCGATAACAACGATACTTATTTATCAATCAATAATCAATATCGATCCTAGTCCGATGTAACCAAATACATACGATCTTTTCTACTTGGTTAATGCCCTGGACAAGACATCATACCCCGAATGTGTAAGTAGACCATATCGTAGATTGCCTAATCAGTGAAAATCCAATGCACTGATCTAATCTTAGGACTCGTTCTTTTGAATATATAATTACAACTATAATCCACTGTGATCTAGTCACTATAATTGTAATTATCCATATGTTCGGGATTTTATAAATGTTTGTATTTTCAATACTCATGTAATAAAACAAGCAAGCAACACGGTTGTCAAACTAAATGATTTATACTACTTTTATTGACAATATGAAATCGTGTTACATGTCCGTCATTATTTTATAAAGACATAAAACCCAATAATATTTGCATCAAAACATAAAGTTTGAGGACCAATTCACCAAAAAAAAGTTTGGAGACCAACTTGCCGAAACATGTAAAATTTAAGTACCTGCTATACAAATAAGCCTAAAAAAATATCAAAATATTAAATAAATAATAGAGCCAACTAGAAGGTTACGTTATCTAGTTTATAGGAACAGTCATGACACTATACTTTCTTTTCCTTTCTATTTTTCGTTCCTAATCTTTCATTTTGAGACAAAAAAAGCCATGTGAAAAGTTCTCTCTCTCTGGGCTGATTTTATCTTATTTTTATTTTGTAATCTGATTTTGATTCTGTACCTTAAGTTAATGTTTATTAAAAATTTTGTTTCCTCTCTTCCTCTCCATGTTGTCAATGTTTTGTCTCCCTTTACCTCTCTCTTGAACAGTACATTTCGCCATCTCACCAAGGAAGTTTACCATATGATATTTTATCAATAAAAAGTTTTGTTTATGTATAGAAATATTCATAACTTACCATTTTTTTTAACGCGGAGACAAAGTATAAAAGATAAACAAAACATGTGTTAACGATGTGACACTTTATAATCATTCAGTGATAGTTTATAATACTTATTAAATTTAAATATGTAAGATCCTATATTAAATACAACGACACACTTAGCAATTCTCCAACACTAAATATCAGGTTCTATTTACTAATATGCATAAATGATCACCAAACCAGCCCATTACCGTACGGGCAGCTTGGAATATCTCTCAAATGGAAGCCAATTTCACATGTGCAGATGCAGATGATGCAACATTTAGGAAGGAAAAAAAATTGTGATTTCCTTATGGTGTAGATTTTGCATTAAGAGTTGTTGCTATTTAGTCACTTTACTAATATATAACAGTTCAAAAATATTTTCATGTCTTTTCTCAGGTCATTATTTTCCTTTTTGTGAGTTAAGAGCTAAAAATTGTCATATACTAATTCCAAAAAGACTGTTTGGTTGGAAGGAGAGGAAAGGAAAGGAATAAGGAAGTTTATTCAACTAAAATCTGAAAGTTGGGTGGAGTTCGAATTCCATTCCACTCTTTATTTCTCCTTGACATATTTGCCCCTTTGTTTTGTTTTCGCTGTTCAGTCTTTGTTCCCGTCTAAGGTAATTCTCACCCATAGCCGTTCCTCTTCGTCGACGTCGAGATTTCGTTACAGACTTCACGTTGTAAGTTTCTCTCTCTCTCTCTCTCTCTCTCTCTCCCATTGCCATTTCTTTCCCGTGGGTCTCTCTCTCATGGCCATTACTGATCTAGTCTGTCATCCTTTCTATGCTTTTGTCGTACAGGAATTAAAAATGCATTCAAATCATATTTAGACGATTAGATGTAATTTTGAATCTTAAATAAGAACAAGTTCTCCCCCGTTTCTATGAGTGGACTAAAAAAATACCTAACTAGTGTAACAACAGCTTTGATTCCTTGTTCTTTTCTATTACTGGGTATATATATTTTTGTATATATTCTTGATGATATTTAAGTACGGGGTTTATGTTTTTGTGTATTTATTTGGTTAATCTTATATAATGCAAACCATGTGTTTGTATAAATGCCTCAATGAGTTAACTTTGTTAAATTAAATTGGGACTTTCAACTCAAATACAATGTGTGTTGCTGCTTGTTCTTTTTGATATCATTAAAAACAGGTACAATCTGCTACTTTGATTGTACTTGTCGTTTAGTCCATTTTAGTTTCAACGGTGAACTTCTCATATGAATTTTTTGTGTGCTGAAAATGGGTTCATGACGGAGACAAGACTGGTTTTCTAATATGGTTGCTAGTTGGTTCAAATTTAGACAGATTTTTATGAGCATATACATGCAAAGATTTTTATGAGAAATCCACCTGGAGTGGAATTGTATAGTGACTGAAATATTTCAAAACAAATTACTACTATATATGGTGACAGCATTTTAGTCCTTGAAGAATTTTTGTTCTATTCACGTTCAAAACAATTAAAATTTAATTTAATTTCATGTGATATTAAAATAATTATTTTGTAAAATGTTAACCAAAAATTTAATTTATGGCAATAGTACTTGATCTTTCCTAACTTAATTACCAATTCAATTTTTGCTAATGTTAATATATTTAATCATGGATATCTAGGTCTTTTTAATAAATAGTGTATTATGGAGCATAAAATATTAGTTACCATTCTAAAATTATGATCAGCAAATTCCTTCTATTTTGGGGAACAGAAAGGCTCCTCTTTGCGGGGCAACACAAGTAAATATAAAAGCAAGCAAAGTGACAAACAGCAGAGCAGTAATGGCGTCTATGTTACAGAAGATAGAGGGAGACAACTCAGTTCTTCTGCGTGTCACTCATGCAAACCTCAAGAGTTTCAACGCTGACGTTCATTTCTCCCTTCAGGTAGTCAACTCAATACTCCCCCTTAACACCATTCTTTTCTATTTCAATTTCGTTTTTTAATCAATGTTTTTTCTATATCAGATGACAGTGGAGGGTGTCAAAGAGAAGCTATGGCATAAATGTGGGACTTCGGTAACTTCAATGGCATTGGAGCTTTACGATGATAGCAACTCCAAAATTTCTAATTTATCCGATGATTCAAGGCCTCTTGGATTTTACTCCCCTTTTGATGGGTTAGTCTGTTTGTTATATATACTTATATATATATTATATATAAATAATAGATTTGAATAATTTCCAAAATGAGTTTTGGGTTTGGTGGTGAAAGGTATCGGATTCATGTGATAGATCAGGACCCTTCGTCGGTTACATCCGGTGGGTGGCTTGAGGACACTTCACTTGTTGAAAAGTACACTATTTCAGATGAAGCTTACAAAAAACGCGATGGTAAATTTCCCTGGAAATAATGTTCAGTTTTAACTTAATGGGTATAAAAGATTTTGAATAGTTGTTGTTGAAAGTGGTATTGTTAATTTTGATCAAGTAGCATCGAATTCATTGAGTTAAATAAAGTAAAGTTTTGTAGGATTGTGAAATAGATATTGAAGAAGAAATATCAGCTTTCCTGCAAATGCATGGAGTTTTTTATAAATAAGTTTCATTTTCACTTCAAGATATTTTTAATGAATGTTGTCTTTCAACTTTGAAATTTTTAAGTTGATCTAAGTTGCATCGTATTGATTGCCTTAAAAGAGGGGAAAACTAAAAGAGGTGGGTGGTCTCTTGTGTGATTGAAAGGATAGATGTTGATGAATAAAATATCAGCCCATGTAGTTTTATGAATAAATTATATTTTTAGTTTGAGATTTTATGTTTCCACGAATGTCATCTGGGATTTTATTTACTTCAATTTGCTTATTGCAATTTTGTTTTGGGTGTTTTAGGGGATTTTATTTTCAATTTGCTCATTGCAATTTTGTTTTGGGTGTTTCAGGCACTTTCAGAAAATTTAAGGAAAAGATGGTATCGCAAAACCCATCAGCATTTGAGGCAAAAGTAAGCCTTTGATGTATTGTGTTTTGTGTTAGAAAGCTGTTCTTATTACTTAATAGTGTTTGCTGATGTTGAACTTTGTAAGTTGAGGCTTTTGCTAACTGTGGCAAAATGGAATAAAATGCTTAGATGTCTACTGGTCTACTGGAAGGAATCTAGCTTGATTATTTTGTTTACCGAAATTTATTTACAGATAACAGATAGTTACATGGAAGAACTCTGTGCAAATATCAAGGTTAGCAGCCTGTGTATTTATTGCATTCCCTGTCTTTTTTTTCCCTAATGTGAACGATAGTTGTGACTTGTCCTGACATTTATTATTAAATTTGAGTATATAAAGGTAGGAGATAGATGCCAAGTTGACCCAGGGGCAAAAAGAGGTGTTGTTAAATTTGTTGGCCGAGCAGAATCTCTGGCACCTGGTTTCTGGGTTGGAATCAAATATGATGAACCATTAGGAAAACATGATGGCATGTGAGTAAGCTCTTACATTTTTTTTGTTTCTGGAAAACCTTTACGGTGTTTAGTGCTACAAATTACCTTCCGAGTCTTTTTGTGCTGTGTCATCAGTTATTGTAAGAATTCTTTTTTTTTTTCAGTGTTTTGCCAAGAGAGTGATTATTTTGCATGATAAAATATATGAAGCTCGGGAATTATAGCTTTATTGGCCATGAATCTTCTAAACCCTCGATCTACTTTATTACATGGTAGGGTATAGTATTTCAGGTTGATCAATCTGTGGTTCCTTGTTTTTTATGAACCCATATATGTAAATTGTTACCCGAATCACGACTCATTATTATTTCCAAGTCACGGTTTTTGGTTTTGCTATGTTATGCAAGAGTGAATGAATTTACTATTGCTTGCGGGAGGCATTTAAAATTTTAAAATTACATCCCTTTGCTTTGTAGATTGTTATGTTGTCTTGTGCATGAAAATTAATTGAAATTCTTTTATTCATTCATGTACTAGGGTGAAAGGAACACGTTACTTTCAATGCCCTCCGCTTCAGGGTGCAATGGTTAGGCCAGACAAAGTAAAGGTTTGTATTCTGCTTAAATAATTGTTTGACTATCCTAATTACATTAAACATCAAATGAAACATTTTCTTGCAGTTTATTTATTTATTCAGCTCATTGATATTGCATTTTTGTATTCAAATCTTCTCATATGCATTTTTACATGTTTCCTTCGTCATTTACAGAACTCACATAATGCCATTCTTGCTATTCAGTTTCTGTCTGTTTACATTATCTGCATATTTGTTTCATTTCGGATTTTAATGAATTACAAATTTATCATATTTTAGGTTGGTGACTTCCCCGAGCGAGATCCCTTCGAGGAGGAGGAAATTTGAGCGGCAGTACCTTCTGGGAGTAATGGTACAATGTTTCTTCATTTACTTCTACAGCTGATATGCTTTCTTCCGGGAGAGGGATTGGTCTATTTCTTTTATCTCTTTTTCTTCTGGTTTGGGGATTTAATGATTATTGAGAATTGTGTTAATATTGGCAATGTGGGTTCCCGTCTCAATATACTGTACCTTTTACTTTGTCAGTGAAGTCTATGAAGTAGATATTATGCCGTATTATTTATACTTGTCAAGCATAGTTGGGATGTCTGTTTCATCCTTCTGATTCCAATCACGAGTAAAATATTCTGGTTAAGAAGATTCTTCTTTTGTTATCTCAAACTAACTACAAGTTTAGTTTCAGGGTTTCATAATTTCATTATGTGATAATGCAAAAGTTTCATGATGTCGTTGACAATTTGACTATGGCTAAAATAAGTCACAGTTATTACTTCCAAGTATAGAACTAGTTCGGTCATGGTTGATAATACTTGGTACTAATCTATAAAACCAAGTTAAATTACAACACAGTAAATACTGTTATTTCAGCTGGAGCATACTACTTTTCTCAACTAGTAATACGAGTTAGTATTAGTAATAACCATAAATCTAAACCAAATTTATTTACTATATAATTAATATTGTTACTATGAGGTTGTTGTGAAAATTTGATAATGCAAGTTTACATATCGTTTATAAGTAATAAAATTGAAGTAAAAAAATTGAAGTAAAGTATCGTACGAAGATTGAATATTAATTACGAATGAATTAATTTCTTAGTTCTCTTTGGTTAATAAAACTTTGATTGAAAAATAATGCAATAAAAAGAGTAAAAACAATTAATATTAATAACTGAAATTAAAAGAACAAATATTGAAGAATTTAATTAATGGATGAAAAATGCAATTTCATCATTTATCCATTCTATATCTTATTAACATAATTTTTACTATTCCATCTTCCTATCGTGATAGTGGATCAAGAAGGGTAATCTATATTCTTACTAGGACATATAGATTTCAATTATATGTAAACTTTTTACATCTATGTGATAAATTAAACATAAAATAGACATTAAGCAAAACAATTCTAAATCTACACAAACCATACAGGTACTCTCCTCTAATATCGAAATTCATGTTTATTCATCTGTAGCATATTTAACTATCACTTCTCGAATTTTGAATTAAAATCATAAATCATGTAAATGGTGATCAAGCACTCTCAAGCATTAAGCAAAAATTGAATAAATCACAATATAGAAGAAGAATTCATAGAAATTGCATTAAATCATTAAAGAGTTTCAAAAGACTCCATTACAAACCCTAGAAAGTAAATCAGTTCATAACTGAAACAATAATAATATCCATTAAACTAATTAAAAGCATTAAAATTCAGAAAGTAAAAGAAAGAGGAAGAAAAACTCTGTAGGATCTCCAATTGTCGTCTCCTCCAATCTCCAATCTCTTTTATGACTTTAACACTGTCTCCTCTCTTCTAAAATTCCTGTAAATGGTGTTTAAATATCAGCCCTAGCGATTTGTGATGAAAAGAGCATTTTACCCTCATTTAAATGCCAACTTACGATTCTCGTACGGACACAAGTGTCGCAACTCAGAAACAAGCATTGCGATGCCTCTGTGATACGCCCTAAATGTTGTAGCTTCTGACTTCGATTGTGTTGTGACTCTGCCTTCAAGCGTCTTAGCTTAAAAATGGTGGAACTTCTTCAGCACCGCGGCACACACATCAACGTCGTGACTCCTGTGACTCCAAAATTCTGGGCTTCTTGACTTCAGCTAGGCTGTGACTCAAATTATTTTTTCTCATAAAATTGACTTCTTTTGCTCCCGAAATGAAATTTGAGTAGCCCACACCTCACCTGAAATTTCCAAAATTGCATTTGCGTCAAACTTGGTATTTTAATACTCATATACAAACTTTTCTCCTCAATCCACTCCATTTTCGTAATTAAATGCTCATCTGCAAATAAACATAAAATCAAAGCATAATACCGCACAAAAGCAACATAATCAACTAAATCATAACCTAAAACACACTGTAAAACGATACTAAAATCAACCCAATGAACTCCCCCAAACTTGACCTTTACTCGCCCTTGAGTAAAGACTCTAAACGTAAATTATTAACTCCCAAACACGACTTCTACTAAGCGGTAGTTGTAGTGTAGATGAGCAGTCGATTCCACAAGGAGGTAACTAAGAACAAAAGTATTAGTAGAAAAATAAACACAAAAGATTAGTACAAAGTGATGGAAATGGAGATTTGAGATTTTTTTGTTGTCTTTTTGATGGAATGATAAAATGAGACAAGTGAAATAAAAAATAAGATGTAATCAAGAGTTGAAAAGTAGATAGGTTTCACGAATCATCCATATGTTTGTTTAGTTACTTAGTTACTTGATTTACAAAACTACACAAGTAAATAGTTTATATCCCAACATTTACTTGGAAAATCTAACATTAAAGTCCATATTCTTTTCTAACAAAAATCCATTTGAGTTATAAAGTTCTTTACTTCAGGAGCACAATGTTAATCTTATGAAAAATCTAAAAATGGCAAAATACCCAAGGGCAATCATGTAATAGAAGATTAGACATAAAATTATGTATTAATATTACTTTTACTAATTAGAAACACGCAGAAAGAACATGACTAATCCTATATATATTATTAGCACAAGTAAATAAAGATAACAAAATAAAGATGAAATTGAAAGAACATAAACAACTCAAATGCATTATATTAAGAACATAGTAAATCAAAGTAGCAAAATAACATCACTAGCATATGGAATCATCCCTAACATTCCTAGTAAGATTAGGCCATTATGCTAATCATTCTCACAAAATTCTCAGAAGAAAGTATGAGAAGAAAGTGAGTAGAAATTTTGCTATAGTTTCTTTACTCTCAAAATTACATATTGTTATCCCCGTTTCTTCCAAGATGTACGG
This sequence comes from Humulus lupulus, assembly GCF_963169125.1. Classification (NCBI taxonomy): domain Eukaryota; kingdom Viridiplantae; phylum Streptophyta; class Magnoliopsida; order Rosales; family Cannabaceae; genus Humulus; species Humulus lupulus. The sequence goes on from NC_084795.1 coordinate 197,110,009, forward strand.
ATCCACACTCTAAGTCTATGGGCCGCCTTCCAGGGAGTTAAGGCCCAGATCGGGCCTAGTAGACGAAGAGAAAATGAATCTTGGCAGCCCAAGTATCGGCAAGGCCCAAAGGGCATCCGGGAGTGTAAGTCGAGACCATCGCCGGAGTAGGTTGCATAAACCTAGGACCGCGTGCCGGGATGTCTCCCGAGATGCAGTAAAGAGGTCGCGACTCCCAAGTCCGAGATTGGGTCGAGATCACTGTGGATGAACCCGGGTCCTGGTAAATGAACCGGGACCCTAGTAAACGAAGAGGGATGTTGGTAAACGGACCTGGATCGGTTGACCGAGTTTGGCGTGCTAAAGTACCCCCAACACTAACATCATCCCAAGAAGCGTGGAGTTGTGTCCCCACAAATAACCTGCAGAGGAGGATACCTCGGGAATGAACGTCGTTGGTTCAGAACTGCGCCGCCACTCCACTAGCAGATCTTGTCCCCCAAATCCTCCTCGTAGCCCATAACACCCAGACTGAAGCACCTGTTTGTCGCGAGTCTTATAATGCGATCATGTTTAGGCTGGCCCAATGGGCCATGGTTAATATATGTTTTATATTTCAATCCTTTGTATTGAGCCTCCATCAGATAGCAAATAATATTTACACCCTTATTGGGCCCGGATTATCCTGGCCCAAGCCCAGTGCACTCACTTGCCTATAAATATGAATAGTGGTGCATTGAGGAGGGGATCCAGACTTTCTCTTGTAATCAATTACTCTGCTCAAACTTGCAGAAAACTCCATTGTCAAAAGCTCTCTAAGCTCTAATACAACTGACTCATGGACTAAGGCTCATTAACGCCCCAACCACGTAAAAACATTGGTTGCATTTTCTAAATCCTTTCTTTTTAAGCTCTCTTATCTTTTATAATTCTAGTTTCCGAAAAATTCAGTAAGCACATACCAAATAGCTAAAATAAGCCCATATTTATAGTCTCAAAATGGGTTAAAATATAATTTAAATTAAATTTAGGGTTTACAAAAGATAACTAAAATATTAATAATAAAATTTGATTATAAAAATCATTATTATTATTATTATGATTGCTATATTGCTATTGTTTTTGTTGTGCTCTCTTGTGCAGGTAAACGTGTGGGGCTTGGAGTGCTGCAAAGGAACACACGCAGCTCGAGGCACACACAACAGCTACTGTAGGTGGTTGGCAGGCATCAGGTGGCAGGCGCAGTTGTAGGTGGCAAGGTAAAAATGGCGCCACGTAGGCGCTGACTAGGCGCATTCGCACGTGTGGCGTGATACGGTTGGAGGGTTGGGCTGACGGGGCACTGACAAGGTAGAGGAGGAAGGGCCACATGGCGTGCTAGGGAGAGGGAGAAGGCAGCGGGCCTGGTTTTGAATTGGGCATTTTGATTCCAAAAATGCCACTTTTTCACTCCTTTTTTCAGCTTTACGTATTTCTTTCTTTTTCTTTTTGCTAGTGCCAAAAAAATATTTTAATTCTTGAAGATTAAACGCAAATTAAATTAAAATTAGTATTTTCATTTATAAAATACATTTCAATAATTCCCTAAAAATATTAATCAAAACTTAAATTATTTTAAACTTTAAAACTAATAAAATGACATTTTTGAGCACTAATCAATAAAGCTAAATAACAACCTACACAACCTAACACACCCACACATGAATCAAGTCAACAATACTTGAGTTGTAATGCCCCAAATTTGGTAATAAGACTTAGTGTCTTGATTAGCGTGCCAGGATGACAATAATTGATTTAATTGTATTATTATGTGATAAATTGTGATATATGGGCATTAATACTTAATTACTTGAGTTATAATATAATGTGAATATATATGAATTTTTAGGTGAGTTAAATATGCATGTGGGCCCGTTCGTTTAATGTGGGCATATTTGTAATTTTTGACCCGTTGAGGGTATATATTTGTGTGTGTGTTATGTTTGTGATATGACTGAGACCACAGTATTATGGAGACATATTTGAGATGTGTGGTCTGAGGCGGTCCTAGGGAGCGGATTAGCGGAATAGCCACAATGGGGTAAGATACCCAGCTCGGGGTGAGCCTAGGGGTATTTCGGGAACCTAGCATGTATTTGGGATTTACCAGGTAACAGGTAGCTATTTAGCGATTATTTGGGTATGCTGGGATTAATTGGGAATTTATAGGAATACTTGAGGAGTTAGCGGGAATGTGAAAAATGACAAGATTGCCCTTGGAGGCATTAAGTGGCTAAGGGTTAACCTAGGAATATTTTAGTCATTTTAAAGCTAAAGATAAACTTGGGTAGGCTATAGACACCAGTTGGACACTTACGAAAAAAGAAGAAAAAATAAGAAAAAAAGGGAAAGCATTGATTTCTCAGTCCTCACACATCTCTCTCTCTCTCTCTCTCTCTCTCTCTCCCCCTTAGGTTGTTTATTTTTCTTTCTGAATCTCTAGTGGAAAAATGGCTTGTGAATTGAAGGGAATTGAAGGTTGGAAGCGGTTAACAACAACTGAGGGTTGGATTCGTTGTTGAGGTAAGGTTATCTCTGTGTTTCTTTTGGTAAATTTCTGCTTAGATTGAAGTTTAACTAAGTCTTAGTCTTAGGTTGAGTTTGATTTGAATTGGGGGATTTGGCTAGTTTTCTAAGATGTTTGTACTGCATTAAGTGTAGCAAAATTATTGAGGGACTTAATTCTAGCCTTAGAGCATGTTTGGACTGATTTTTAGGGAGTTTAGAAATATGAAAAGTTGGAAAAAACTGGGTTCGCAGGCTCGAGTCGCGACCTTGTTCTTCAGGTGCCGTGGCCCGCATGAACCCAAAGGGCCTTGGGATTCTCTGAAACCATCCAGGCGCCATGGCGCAGGCTAAGGCGTACGACGACCCGCGTCCCCTAGGAGAGAGCCTTGGGGCTCTTTTACTTGTAGCACGCTGCAACTCAAATTAAGGGGAATGGCCAAAACAGGGTTTTAAGCTCGGGAACTCAAATTTTAGGGCTCAGGGAGGATTATACTGCTCAGTTTAGTAGAATTCGAGGTCCCGTTGGCTAGAATATTATTCCGAAGTTTTTAGTTAGTTCAGGGTTTGATGGATAATTATTATTATTGCGTTGTGACTAGGTTTTACCGCTAAGGCTCGAGTTTAGGGGATCGTGCTCGGGATCGCACTATACGGTTAGCTCGGGACTCAGGTAAGAAAACTGTTTGTGCCCGTAGAGCAGGGCATGGCCCAATTATCTGTGTTTAGTGTTATGCATGAATGCTTATAATTGTTATGCCATGTTTGTGTGATTATGACTAATCGGTGAAGGCTGGGGTCGGCGAAGGCCGGGATCGGAAAAGGCCGGAAACGACAATAAGCATGCTGAATGCAGGCCGAACGACAACAAGCATGCTGAATGCAGGCCGCCATGGCATGGCCATCTAGGGTGTTGTACTCACCCATTCGGTGAAGAACGTCAACCTGGTGCCTGGTGATGTACCTTGGTCGGCATAGGCCGCAATGTGAATAGTCTGTTGTATCTGTTTAAAGTTATGCATTTACTGGAATGAATTCTTATATGGTATGTGTGTGGAGTTTTCTTGCTGGGCATTGGCTCACGGGTGCTCTATGTTGCAGGTAAGGGCAATGGAAAGGCCGACCAAGCATGAGTTGGAGGGCATGAGGCGGCGCGTACATGTTTGGCCTACCTAGCCGCTACGGTTGGGGTAGTGTACGCCCTGGATTTCCCACGGGCTGTTTAGCAGGACGATCCTCGGACTAAACATGATTTAGCCCGAGGCTCCCACAGGCCAGAGGCTTTATCTTCAGGACGGGCCCTTTCTAGCTCGAGGGGATGGAGTTTCCTGCTCCTTCTTGTTGTTCCAGGAGCTGGGAACAACATCCGACGACCACTGAAGGATCAGCTCGGGTTATGGATTGCTCCGGTAGCGAGCTTCTCAGGAAGCTCTGACCCTATGGGAGGTCAACACGCAAAATAAACGTGCATAATCCTGCCATCACGTGTCCGATATCCCCCTGACTTCTCGGACACGCCGCAGGAACGTGCGTATTCAGACACCCACGGATGGGTTGGGCCGTGCGGCCCATTATCTCCTTCCATACTGATTAGACCACACTTGTGTGTCAGGTTTAGGAAGTAATCATGAATATCACAGACTTGATATGACAAATGGTAAGGTCACGGGATGACCTCCCTACCAATTTCCAGGTGCCTTCTCCTATAAATATGGAGACCCTGGGAATTGATAGGGGTTGGAAAAAATAGTCTTGTAAGAACTATATATTTTGTAAACCAATTACCCAGAAAAGATCAATAATATTGACTAGTGGAGTAGAAGGATTTTACCTTCGAACCACTTAAAAAACGTGTTTAGGGTCACCTAGTTCTTCTCACAAAGATTTCATATCTGCGGCGGTTCTACTTTTAAGTACTAATCTCTTTCTCTTCTTCTCTTAATTACCTGTTGCCGAAGAACCGCGTCAACAGTTTGGTGCTTTCATTGAGAGCGAATCTAATTAATACTACCACAAACATACAACTATGGTGACCACTCGATCCAAACATGGCAACGAGACAGAACAGCATGATGGGCAGGAGGCCCGCCATGTTGCCCTCCCCGAGGAGCAAGTTCCTGAAGTCCAGCAAAGGCCAGGAAAGCAGCCGGCCGGCCAAGACGATACTGGTAGTTCGACGCCCCGGCCGCCTAATCCGAATCCAGGTTATTATACTGCGGTGGAGATGGAGAATGCTCAACTGAGGAGCCAGCTAGCAGCAGCTGGTCAGCAAATCCAGGATATTCTGAGTCGACTAACCCCTCTCACAACCAACGGTAACGTTGGAGAGAGGCAAGGCGAGGCTCCTAAGTCTCGCCAGAGTAATCGATCCAGGTATAGCCGTTCGGGTAGACTCCCTGCAGCCAACTCCACCCCTTCATCACGCCATCAAGAGGCGAACTTCAGGGAAATGCCTCAGACCGAACCGCAGCAGTACAGCCGTTCGGTTAGGACATCAACCCCTAGCTCTCAGCCTTCCTCGAGGACACCCAGAAGAGATAGGGGAAATTCCCAAAGGAGGGCCGAGGAGATCCGGAGACGTCAGCCCGTCCCCGAAGAGCGTCCAGTTCCTCGTCCAGATCGCCCAGCGCGAAACCATCAAGCTGGCAGGGCCGAGAGGCCCCCACCAAATTTAGTCCGTCCAGACGGCACTAGGATCGCCTCTCCGGTCAGACATCCTCCCTCTCCCATCAGATATCCGTCTCCTCAAACCATCCGAGACATCCCGGCCTACATAAATAGTAGGAGAGACCCGCCATCGGCCGGGCCTTCCCGGCGCAGCAGGGTGCCGGGGGAAGGATCAGGTCGGAGCCGCCAAAGACGCACATCGAGCCTGTCCAGCAGGAGTCACAGGACCGGTAGTGCACGGAGTGATCTTTCGGGAGGAGACCTGCGACAGCGACTAAGTTCAGCACAAAGTCACCATAATACCCAGGGAGGCGACCTTCGAGATCGCCTCAACTCTCACAGAGAGGATCGAGTTAGGGATGGTAGCCAGGCCCGCTCAGTTGGGGTCCGATCCGAAGTACGTAATGGCGGGAATGCCCCAAATGACCTATCTCCAGATAGGAGGGGCAATAACCCGCCTAATATGTACAACGGGTCCGGAGCTGTTGAACAGCCCCGGAATAACCCAGGATCTCAGGACAAAACCTTAGAGCGCTTAACTCAAATGGAGGAGCTGATGAAGAAGCTCCTGTCAGAGAAAGAAAAAGACGAATATGATTCAGGGGATGAGATGGAGCTCTTCGCCCCCAACATAGCAGCAACGGCATACCCTTCTGGCTTTCGTATGCCTCACTTGTCAAAGTTCAACGGGGATGGAGACCCATCTGACCACTTAGGGATGTTCAACACCCTAATGATGGCTCATAACATCGGGCCAGAGCTTCGTTGCTTGATCTTTCCTTCCACCCTAACTGGACCTGCCAGGCAGTGGTTCAAACAAAGTAAAAGGCAGTCAATCAGCTCCTGGAAGACCTTTTCGGCTGACTTCAAGAGGGCATTCCGCGCCTCTCAGGCCGCCAGGGTCCAGGCCGACTCCCTAGCTAACGTGAGACAGCAACCTGGAGAAACGCTAAAAGCCTACTTGAGCAGATTTGCAAATGTCGCTGCTCGAGCCAGAGATGCCGACGACAGCTCCAAACTCATGGCTATGAGGACCGGGATCCTAGTAGGCGGAGATCTGTGGAAGGATATTCAAAGGAGGGGGGTCAGCTCAGTTAGTGAATTCCTCAACAGAGCCCAAGAATGGATAAACTTGGAGGAAGCTGAAGCTTCAGCTGCGGGGACCAGCCAGGTCCTCGAGAAGCCCGCTGGGGCGGGAACAGAGATCGTAGTAGCGACTCCCGACGTCACGCAAAGCAACCAGCCCGGTGGCGGCAAAAGAAAAGGAAATGGTGAAAACGTCCAGCACGGTCAAAAGAAGAATAAGTCCGTGGATAAATTCAAGCCCGTGTTCACAGCGTATACCGAGCTCACCCAAACCAGAGAGAATATTTTCCTGGCCAACGCTACGCGAGTCCCCTGGAAAAGACCGGAGCCAATAAAGCACCCTAAGGGAAAGAGAGACGCTTCCAAATTCTGCCGTTTTCATAACGACGTCGGGCACAATACCGACGACTGCAGGCACCTCAAAGATGAAATCGAGACTCTCATCCGAGCAGGTCCGTTGGCGCAATACTCACGGAACAGGGTCCCCACAGGCCGACCCGCTCCGGAGATCCTAGCCAGTCAACCTGGACCTCGAGTAGATCAGGACGTCCCTCCCCCCGTGGTCGAGGGAGAGATTTCCACCATCTCTGGAGGGCCACACATGGCTGGCACGAGCAGAGGCGCCCAGAAGAGGTACATAAATGAGTTGAAGGCCCACAATGGAGGGGAGTTCGTCCCAGAACAGCGTCAATCAAAACAACAAAGGTTAGAGAAACAACCAGTCACTTTCACGGAGGAGGACGCGGGCCATGTCCAATTCCCTCATAACGATCCCTTGGTCGTAGCAGTCCAGCTCGGTGAATCTCCTAAGGAGGGTGTTAGTGGACAATGGGAGCTCGGTGAATCTCCTATTCCGTTCAACCTTAGAAAAAATGGGTCTGACCGTCTCCGAGCTAAAGGCAACCTCGATGATGCTATATGGTTTTTCAGGCGAAGGGTCAGCAGCGATAGGAACGATCGAGCTGGTGATCACCCTAGGCGACGAGTTCCGAACAGTGTCCAAACTGCTCGAATTCGTAGTCATTGACTGCTCCGCTGCCTACAATGCAATTTTGGGCCGACCAACGCTCGTTGCTTTCGAGGCTATCACGTCCGTCCGGCACCTCGCCATGAAGTTCCCTACTTCGACAGGGGTCTGCACTATCAAGGGCGATCAGCTCGCTGCCAGGGAATGCTACAGCATTTCCATGAAGGGAAAATCTAAACCCGGGCAGGTGGCGATGGCCATTCAGGATGAAGAGGAATCGCAGGGACCCAAGGCGACCCCTGAGATTGAAAAACCTCGGGTTTCCGAAGAGGAAAAGCTCGCCTTAAGCGAGGACATTGACCCCCGAGTAGGCGAGGACAGGTCCGAGCTCCAAGCTATTGAAGATCTCGAGGAGGTAGGCATCGATGAACAAAACCCTTCACGGACGGTGAAGCTCGGAAAGAACCTCTGCGATAGAAGAAAGGCGGATCTGACCGCGTTTCTGAAAAAGAACCTAGACGTATTCGCATGGTCGCACGAGGACATGATAGGGATCAGTCCGAGCGTAATCATGCACACGCTCCACCTAGACAAAAGCGTCCCTGCAAAGTCTCAAAAGCAGAGGCGTTTAGGGACAACCCGAGCCGAGGCCCTTGAAGAAGAAGTGGCCCGGCTCAAGAAATGTGGCTTTATCCGCGAAGCCAGATTTCCCATTTGGGTTGCCAATCCCGTGTTAGTTCCAAAGTCCAATGGCAAGTGGCGGACCTGTATTGATTTTTCCGACCTGAATAAAGCCTGCCCCAAGGATTGCTTTCCGTTGCCGAGGATCGATCAACTGGTGGATGCCACGGCGGGGCACGAGCTCATGTCCTTCATGGACGCGTACTCGGGCTACAATCAGATCGCGATGAATCCAGCAGACCAGGATCACACCAGCTTCATGACCCCGACTAATGTCTATTGCTATAAGGTCATGCCGTTCGGTCTAAAGAACGCCGGAGCTACCTACCAAAGGCTGGTAAATAGAATGTTCGCGGATCAGATCGGGAAGAACATGGAAGTGTACGTCGATGATATGCTTGTCAAGTCAAAGACTGCCACCAACCACGTTGCCGACCTGGAAGAATGTTTTAACATACTGCGAGAATATGGCATGAGGCTCAATCCTCAGAAATGCACTTTCGGTGTCGCATCGGGGAAGTTCTTGGGTTTCATAGTCAATACCCGAGGAATCGAGGCAAATCCCGACAAGATCAGGTCACTGCTCGAGCTTCCATCCCCCAGGTCGCGGAAAGATGTCCAAGGACTCACAGGAAGGGTGGCGGCACTGAACCGGTTCATTTCCAAATCGACCGACAAGTGCCTGCCTTTCTACAACCTGCTCCGCGGAAACAAGAAGTTCGAATGGACAGTAGAGTGCGAGGGCGCATTCCTCGACCTAAAAACGCACCTGGCTGAGCCACCTGTGCTATCAAAGCCCAGGGTAGGAGAACCTCTTTTCCTCTACATGGCCGTGACTGAGGACGCAGCTAGTGCCGTTCTGGTGCGAGAAGAGGACCGGGCTCAGAAACCGGTTTATTACATCAGCAAGAGACTCCTCGGAGCTGAGTCAAGGTACCCGTTGATGGAAAAGCTGGCGTTCTGCCTAATCACGGCCTCGCGAAAACTCAGGCCATATTTCCAGTCCCACTCTGTACACGTCATGACCGATCAGCCTCTAAGGCAGGTTTTGCAAAAGCCTGAAGCCTCGGGACGCTTGCTAAAGTGGGCGGTCGAACTCAGTCAGTTCGAGATTTTCTATACTCCCCGAACTACCATAAAAAGTCAAGCCTTGGCCGACTTCGTGGCAGAATGCGCGGGATTCCGTGAGATCCCATCAGAAGATTCACAGCAGCTCATATCCTCAGGCTCATCGTGGAGGATCTTCGTTGATGGCTCATCTAACGAGAACGGCTCCGGGGCTGGAATTATCCTGATATCCCCAGAAGGACATAGATTCCATTCGGCGCTGAGATTCGGGTTCAAGGCGTCCAACAACGAGGCAGAGTACGAGGCCTTGTTAGCCGGACTTAGGATAGCTAGCGAGCTAAAGGCAAGCTCTGTCCAGTGCTTCAGCGACTCCCAGCTCGTGGTGAATCAGGTCTTAGGCGAGTATCAGGCGCGGGGTCCCAAGATGGCCTCTTATTTGGCTAAGGTAAAATCCGAATTATCTACGTTTGGGCAAGGGTCGATCGAGCAGATACCTCGGGAGCAGAACGCCAATGCAGATGCTCTCGCCAAGCTCGCCACCTCGGGGGAGGCAGAAACCCTGGGGTTGGTGCCAATTGAGTTCTTGGACAAACCAAGCATAGACGGAGATCGAGCGGATATTGAGATGATTGACATCAGGCCGACCTGGATGACTCCCATTGTTGAGTACCTCGTCGAGGGCAAGTTACCCGAAGGGCGCAACGACGTACGGCGAGTCCTTTATCAAGCTCCGAGATATACGCTAGTCGAGGGGGTGTTGTACCGACGTGGGCATTCATTACCTCTCCTCCGGTGTGTTCTTCCAAGTGAGGCGAAGGCCATCCTGCAGGAAGTTCATGACGGATTCTGTGGAGATCACACTGGGGGGCAAAGCCTGGCCTTGAAGATCCTTCGGCAGGGTTTTTACTGGCCGACTCTGTCCAAAGACTCGATCTCATACGTAAAAAAGTGCGACAAATGTCAGCGGTTCGCCGCGGTTGCACGAGCACCCCCGACCGAGCTAAAAATGATATCGTCTCCCTGGCCCTTCGCCATTTGGGGCATAGATCTAATAGGCGCCCTGCCCACCGGAAAGGGCGGGGTCCGTTACGCCGTGGTAGCCATTGACTACTTCACAAAGTGGGCCGAAGCAGAGCCGTTGGCGACAATAACATCGAAAAAGGTGCTAGACTTCGTGGTTAAAAGCATCGTTTGTCGCTTCGGCCTACCCAAAAAGATCGTTTCCGACAATGGCACTCAATTTGACAGCGACCTGTTCACCGAATTTTGCGAAAAGAACGGAATTGTGAAAAGTTTCTCATCCGTGGCCTATCCCCAGGCGAACGGCCAGGTCGAAGCTGTCAATAAAACTCTGAAGGCAAGCCTCAAGAGGAGGCTAGATGAGGCAAAGGGGATCTGGCCAGAACAGCTCCCCCAAGTTCTGTGGGCCTATAGGACCTCACATCGGACTCCCACGGGTCACACTCCTTTCTCCCTAACCTTTGGAAGTGAAGCGGTTCTCCCAGTGGAGGTAAAGGTCCTATCGCACAGGGTCCGGTCCTACGAACAGAACAAGAACCACGAGCTCCTATGCCACTCCTTAGACTTGATGGATGAGAGGCGAGAGGATTCCCAACTCCAGCTCGCCCATTATCAACAGAAAATCACTCGCTACTTTAACGCTAAGGTCAAAAGACGTGCCTTTAGCGTCGGCGATTTGGTCTTGAGGAGAGTTTTCCTGGCCGGGAAAGATCCCAAAGATGGGGTTCTGGGACCAAGCTGGGAAGGACCATACCAGGTCATCGAAGTCATCAAAGAAGGGACGTATAAATTAGCTCGACTTGGTGGAGGGGCGGTCCCGCGGACTTGGAATGCAATCCACCTAAAGAAATATTATCAATAAACATGTGTAAGACCTAGAAGGTCACCTCCGATGTATAAATAAAAATCAAATGTTTCTCGTTATTTGCAAGGGTAATTTTAAAGTAACAACGAAAGACCCTTTCCCAGTTACTTGGGGGGCATATGGTACCCGGATATATCCAGGTCTCCTTAACGACTTAGGTGTTAATTTTTATCTATGGATAAGAGTTATCACAAACTAAGTCCTATCCTGGTCTTAACCAGGTCATAAAACTTAGAAGTTAGCTAAAATTTGTTGACCGAGGTTCTTCTTTAAAGAGCCCGGGATACGGATAAAAGTTGACACGAACTAAGTTTTTTCAAAATAAGTTCCTGGTCTTAACCAGGTCATAAAACTTAGAAGTTAGCTAAAATTTGTTGATCGAGGTTCTTCTTTAAAGAGCCCGGGATACGGATAAAAGTTGACACGAACTAAGTTTTTTCAAAATAAGTTCCTGGTCTTAACCAGGTCATAAAACTTAGAAGTTAGCTAAAATTTGTTGACCGAGGTTCTTCTTTAAAGAGCCCGGGATACGGATAAAAGTTGACACGAACTAAGTTTTTTCAAAATAAGTTCCTGGTCTTAACCAGGTCATAAAACTTAGAAGTTAGCTAAAATTTGTTGACCGAGGTTCTTCTTTAAAGAGCCCGGGATACGGATAAAATTTGACACGAACTAAGTTTTTTCAAAATAAGTTCCTGGTCTTAACCAGGTCATAAAACTTAGAAGTTAGCTAAAATTTGTTGACCGAGGTTCTTCTTTAAAGATCCCGGGATACGGATAAAAGTTGACGCGATCTGAGTTTTTTCAAAATAAGCTCCTGGTCTTAACCAGGTCAGAAAACTTAGGAGTGAACTAGAAAATTGTTGAACGCGGATCTTATTTAAAGAGCCCGGGATACGGATAAAGTTAGCTCGAACTACGTTCATAAAAATAAAGAGATAAATTATGACCAAATACATGAAAATATATATGTAAAACTGGTTGAGCAAATTGTCTCGAGGCGGAAACGCCTCACATAAAAAAGAGAATTACAATAAAAAAAAAAAAAGAGTTCAAAATACGAAAACAAGAAGCATCCTAAGCCCCATCAGCTGGCCCTTTGGAGGTCGCGGTCTCACCCTGCTCCGCCGCGGCAGAGGCCTCTCCAGTCTCCGATGGAGGAGCCTCCTTATTCAGGCGGGCTTGAAGCCGCGGCAACAGGAATGCCCAGAGGTCCGGCGGCATGAAGGAGAAGTCCGCGTCCGGATTGTGGGACCAGCAGTGATAGAATAGGTCCTGTAAGGACCGCTCCGACACGACCCGCTCGTCTTTCAGGGCGGTCTGGGAGGTCTGGACTTCGGCCTTCGCCACCTCAAGGTCTGCCCGCGATGCGGCCAGGGAGTTTTTAAGCTCTAGGTTCTCGGAGCGAAGCTTCTCTAGCTCGGATGCGGCCAGGGAGCGTTTAAGCTCTTGGTTCTCCGAGCGGACCTTCTCTAGCTCGGCTTTTGAGGCCGCCAAGGCATCTCTCGCCTCCTGAGACTCCTGGAGGGCAGTCTGGCGATCTGCTTCCAAACCCTCGAGCTGGGCCTTGGTCCTAACGATGCCTCTATAGGCGGCAGCCATGCCCTGCAAGAAAAGAGTGATAAATTAGCAAACTGGAAGGAGAAAGGCGGCGTGTGAGTGTCAAAGCCTTAAAAGAAGGGGGCACTTTACCGTTAAAGTCATGTCCATAGCGGACTCTATAACTCGGACCGGGCTCGTTGTTTCGATGGCCCGGAGCTCCTTCTCCCTGATATTGTAATAGTGGCTGACGGCGTAGCTGGCCGACTCGTACACCGTACCCCGGAATGCTTCGGGCATCTTCTCCAGAGCCCGGGGGTCGACCGGGATACGCACGTCCGTGGCTACCGCGGCCAGATTCCCGACCTCTATTACCCCGTCCTGGGCGGCCAGTGGAGATCGTTGGGGTGGCGGATGCATGAGTCCTGTCCTGGCGACAGGGAGGTTCGCCCCCGCGACCTGGGATGACGGGTCTCTCCCCTTCTCCGTAGGTGGGGATTTGGTGGAGACCCCGGTCGAGCTCTTGGACTCGCGAAGCCTCTTTAACCTCGGCCCCGCTGGGGGATTCCCACCAAACACAACGCCCCGCAGACTATTCCCGGGCTGAGACATCTCTTCTGCCAAAGAGCAAAAAACACGGTTATCAGCAATCATACAGAAATAAAGGCAATAAGAAAGCAAATACTAAGGGAGCCCTACCCCCCGAGCTGGAAGAGCCTAGGACGATTATCTCACGAACTGGCGAAGGTTCTAGGTCCGGTTCTGAATCGGGGCTGGACTCTTCTACGTACTGCCTAATCCCCGGAGCGTAGACGCCCCTCTGGAGCGCAGGCCACGTGCGTAAATTGGTCCCGTACTCCTCAAAAATGGCCGACCTAAAGGCTAGGGTATTATCTACTACTACGGTACCCTTGGGTCGACTATCTTGGTTGTCCAGCACGAGCTGGTCAACGCAGTGGAGCAGAAGCGTGTCCAGGTCCGGATTCCTTGGGTGACGAAGGACGAGCTGCCTAGGGTTGAACCTAACCAGCCGGGGGTCTGCAGTGGCCCTATCTACGTTCTTAAATAAGTAAAAGTTACCTTGACCGGAAGGACCCGTGGCTGCTCCGGATTGGGCCCTCTCCTCGATCATCCCCTGGGCGACCTCCAAGCTCCTCTTCCTGTTCCTCACCAGAGGAACTTCCTCACCTTCTTCCTCGCCTTCGTCATCTGCGACCTCCTCCGCGACGATCGGCCTGTTGTCGCGGGCTGGGGGAGGCCCCCGGGGCCTTTTCAAATTCAAAGTCTGATTTGGGAAAATCAGCTTGCAGAATACCATCGTCTCGTCCGTCACGAGCACGCGGTAGTCTTTCTCACTGGGAGGCAGGTTCGCCAGTGTGTCGTATTGACCCCCGAGGGTCACGGACTTTTCGGTCCTCGAGTAGATGGCTGCAAGGTTGGTCGAAATCAGAATTGGAATAAGGGACGGGCTAAAATAAGATAACCGTTAAAAGGCGAGCTAAATGGAGGATTACTTACGAGGGCGGTTGAAATAATGATGATCGCAGTTTCGGAACCCAGTAGACATAAAAAACTGGTCTTTGAAGTCGTTTGGATGGCTCGGCAGCTCGATCACTGCTGCTGTGTTAGGGAAGCGGGTTAAGTAATAGAACCCGTCGCCTCGCCCCCGCTGGTCCGGGCTGGCTTTGAGGTAGAAGAAATACAAGATATCAGCAGGAGTGGGGACCTCCCACTCATGCTTTTGGAACAAATACCTCAGTCCCGCCAGCAGACGGTAGGAATTGGGGGGGAGCTGAAATGGGGCCAACCCCACGTAGTTCAGAAAATCAGCAAAATACTGATCCAGGGGGAGGAAGGCCCCTGCCTTGAAGTGTTCCCCGCTCCAGGCCGCGAACGACTCGTCGAGCGGCGTGCAGCTCCTCTCCCCATCCGCAGCAGGTCGGGCGATCACGGAGGTCTTCCCCAGAGGAATGTTGTGGTTAAGGAAGATTTTGGTGATCTTTGCCTGGCTGGTTATCTTCGAGACGATTCTCTCCGCCTCGAAAAACGCGTCAGGAGCCACCTCGGCCTGCTTCTCCACCGCCGGTCCAAAGTGAGGAATTGGCGAGCTGGTCACCACCGCCTTTCCTTTATCCTTCTGGGAGGCCAAACTTCCCACATTCTTCTGTGGCAGATTTCTCTTTGGAGCCATCTGGTCGCCTATCGAGCAAAAGAAAACACTTTAGAAAAGGCGACCCAAGCAGGAGAGTGAGGCAAGCATTAAGTACACGAGCTGGGGTAAGCCCAGCCCGTGGAGAGTGGTGCCACGCGTTCCAAGGAACACGCGCCTATGCCCTCAACAGATCCCAGATTACTCGGAATTCGTGTGTCAGATGGCTCAGAGTAAGAAAAAAAAAAAAAATTCCTTGGGGGGAAAGTTTCAACAGGCAAGGCGTGGCAAAACCGCTTTTAAGGCGTATTCCCTAAGCTACCCGGTTTTTGCACCCAAAGTTCCTACGGATCCTACCAGAAATTGTTCCTAAGAAAGAATCATGGAACCCATGTTCTAAGGCGATGTCCCATGGCAAATGTGCCCTAATCAAAGAAGGGCCATCACCCTCCATATCCGCGCGACCCAGAAAACCTCTGCATGTGGCTACAGTAAAAATTTTTACCTAGGCTACAGTGGCATGCTTTCAAAAATAAATGGGGACAGAAGACTTACAGTATAGGGTTGGATGGTGAGCGAGGTTGTTGCGCGGGTAGGGGCTTCGTTGGCACAGTAGTCTCCAAGGCCTTGAAGGAACTCGCACGCTTAAGCTTCGTGAACGGAGAAGATGAGAGCAATGGAAATGAGGGTTTTGCTCTTCGAAAGGTCAGAGAGAAAAGAAGGAAATTTGAGAGGTTCTGAATGGTAAGGTGGTCCGTGCGTGGGATGACCACCCCCTTTTTATACAAGGGGGGATCACGTGTAAAAGGCTCCTGGGAGACCCTCCACTCGAAATGTGAAACGACGGCTGGACAGTAGGCTAGGCCATTTAATGCGGTTCTCGTAGAATGTACCGTCGCCACCCGCGGCGTTCCACGTATCAGACGCATGCGAAAAGCATGGAATGCGAAGGGTTGTGGGAGAAGTCTAAAAGCTCCAACTGTGGTCTCCCATGTCTGACGTCATGGACCACGAGCAGGAGCTTGGGGGGCAGATGTACGCCATGGATTTCCCACGGGCTGTTTAGCAGGACGATCCTCGGACTAAACATGATTTAGCCCGAGGCTCCCACAGGCCAGAGGCTTTATCTTCAGGACGGGCCCTTTCTAGCTCGAGGGGATGGAGTTTCCTGCTCCTTCTTGTTGTTCCAGGAGCTGGGAACAACATCCGACGACCACTGAAGGATCAGCTCGGGTTATGGATTGCTCCGGTAGCGAGCTTCTCAGGAAGCTCTGACCCTATGGGAGGTCAACACGCAAGATAAACGTGCATAATCCTGCCATCACGTGTCCGATATCCCCCTGACTTCTCGGACACGCCGCAGGAACGTGCGTATTCAGACACCCACGGATGGGTTGGGCCGTGCGGCCCATTATCTCCTTCCATACTGATTAGACCACACTTGTGTGTCAGGTTTAGGAAGTAATCATGAATATCACAGACTTGATATGACAAATGGTAAGGTCACGGGATGACCTCCCTACCAATTTCCAGGTGCCTTCTCCTATAAATATGGAGACCCTGGGAATTGATAGGGGTTGGAAAAAATAGTCTTGTAAGAACTATATATTTTGTAAACCAATTACCCAGAAAAGATCAATAATATTGACTAGTGGAGTAGAAGGATTTTACCTTCGAACCACTTAAAAAACGTGTTTAGGGTCACCTAGTTCTTCTCACAAAGATTTCATATCTGCGGCGGTTCTACTTTTAAGTACTAATCTCTTTCTCTTCTTCTCTTAATTACCTGTTGCCGAAGAACCGCGTCAACAGGTAGTTTTGAGGAACACTGTGCAAACGTTTGATTTTGTCGCCTAGGTCGAATGTACCCTAACTTTTGAGTTGTAAATATATTTTATAACAATATTTTGGGATCCCAATATAACACTTTTATGATTTAAATGAATTTCCAAACTTTTATACCAAAATGTTATTTAAATGAGTCTTTACTTAGATTAATCACACTTTTTGATCTAAAACCTTGATTAGTGAGCTAATGGCACATCTTAAAATAACATGGTAACGTCTCTAGGGTAGTATGGTGTTACAAGCTCAACCTTATAAAAAAAAAATTTCCACAATTCTCAGGAAATTTGACCATTGGTTAGAATCCAAAATTTTCAGTTAAACCACATCAACAATCCACTTCAATCCCTTATACATGCCCATTTAAGCATAACCCCATTTAACCATAACCAATAAATAACAAGCATTTTGAATAATTTACGCATGCCAAATCTTACCATCAGGTCCATCATAACAATTATTCCATATGCTTGCAATACTTACTTGTAACGACCCAAAATCACTAATATGGCTTAAGGGCCTTGATTAGTGTGTCGGGAGGGCATAATTGGTTTATGTGTGAATTTATTAATTTAATGCGTGATTATATGATAAGCATGCTTGTATGGTTATATGAATGTGAATGTGATTACATATTATATTTGTGAGAACCACATTATTATGTGGGTAAATCTGCAGCATGCGACTTGAGGCGATCCTAGGAAGCTAGTTAGCGGGAAAGTCACAACGGGGCTTAATACTTGACTTGGAGCAAGTCAAGGGGTATTTCGGGTATTAGATGATTATTTGGGTTATTGGGTTATAGAAATAAATAATTGGAGATATATTTGAGGTTAGGAAGCTGAGGTGGGAATATTGGGGAAATTTACCATTTTGCCCTCAGGGCCGTTTCCGGTACCCCGAGCCTCAGGATTAACTTAATCAAATAAGGTTAGACTAAGTAAAATAGAAAACAGTAGAACAAAAAAAACCCAAACCAACCCTTTTTGCTCCTTTCTTCCTTCTCTTATTTCTCTCAAGAAAACTACTAGAACTTGAGGATTTTAGCTGGGGATTCAGTTGATTCGGCTGGAGTTTGGAAGGATTAGTCCAGTGTTCAGCTAAGGATTCAGTTAGGA
Organism: Humulus lupulus; assembly: GCF_963169125.1. Lineage (NCBI taxonomy): Eukaryota > Viridiplantae > Streptophyta > Magnoliopsida > Rosales > Cannabaceae > Humulus > Humulus lupulus. The sequence continues at coordinate 197,127,537 of NC_084795.1, forward strand.
ACTAAGGTAAGATATAAGCTTGAAGCATGGTGATTAAAATTTTATGTTATAGCTGGGTTTTGAAGTGTTTATGAACTTTGGTGTTGAAGGGCAGAATTGAGGCTCGAAAGCTTGGGTTTTAGCTCATAAATTGTTAAGGAAGTGGTTCATCAAAGAAGGTAAGCTTCAATTCGTAATTTAGAGTTTAAGTTATGAGTTTGCATGACTGGTTTTAGTGTTCTTGAGTATGTGAGTTTTAGAAATTTAAATGAGATTTTAATGAGTTTTAAAGCTAGGGTTTTGTTGGATTATGTTGCTAGAATCATGTTACAAGTCTTGTGATTAATGGGTTTTGGAATTAGGGTGGTTTTGAGCAAGGTTAGGATGTTAGGAATGGTGGATTTTCTGGGCACGAAGGGCTGGGCCGCGACTCTGTTCTAGAGTGTCGTGGCCCTGTGAAGCGAAGAAGAGCCAAGGAGGCTCTGCAGTGGGGAAGCACCGCGGCGCCACAGGACAGGGCCGCGGCGCGTGTCTCTCTTCAGAGAGGCCTAGCCTCTGTTTCAGGGGCGGGCTGCGGCATGGGTTTCAAGGGCCGTGACCCTTAAGGGTATTTTTGGTCCTTTGGAGGTTTTAAGCGCGGGAACCTAACCTAGGGTGCTCAGGATCGATTCCACCATCGTGTTTGGTGGAATTTGACGTCCCGGAAGCTAGAACTCCATCCGGAAATAATAATGTGATTATTAATGGTACACCCTATCTTGGTTGTCACTAGGTATTAAGCTAGGGCTCGGGAAGCGAATCGTGCTCGAGAGGCGTCGCTCGTAATCAGTAAACATGGAAATTAAAGGTAAGAAAACTGCACTTGGTTGTGGATTTATTATGGGACTAAGGGTTCCCTGATCTGTATGCTCTATAGAGGGTGGTATTATGCCATGCAAATAGTAAACAAACGGCCTAAGAGTGCTAAGGTTTACATTAGCACACAAGGCGCGGCTCGGCCACTGGTAGCTGAGGATAGCATATTATGCACTGAGCTCGGTTTAAGCGGGCCGGAGTTGGTGGGGTAAATCGAGGGTGCGATCTAAGGTGTCAATTCTGAATAATATGTGATTTGATTATTGTTATTGGTTGGTGAATTAGTCGTACTGTATAGTTGAGTGTTGATTGGCTAAATCTTTGATTGTATCTACGTGCTATGTGATTAATGTGATATGTTAAGTATATGATCATGCTTAAAGGGTTATTTAACTATTATCATTGCTCGTTATATGATGTTATGTTTTCTTGCTGGGCCTTGGCTCACGAGTGCTTCGTGGTGCAAGTAAAGGCAAGGGCAAGCTTGATCAGCCCTGATTTAGAGAGCTCTAGGAGCAAAATGTACATGAACAGCTGCTCAGCCGCCACGGTTGAGAGGAGACAGGGACAGGAGAACCATAAACATTTGTTTTGCCTTTAGAATGGCTAGCGGTTGTCTGTACACTGTCAGTTTTGTAAACCGACTTTTAAACGATGTTTCTTTTGGGATCCCATGTGTAAAATGTTTAATTATATAAAATGTGTTTTTAGAGACCAAAACATTTTAACCCTAGCTCGTTGATGGTTTCACTAACACGTCTTTAATTAAATGATTTGGTTAGCAAGTCCTGCACCTTTATAAATACACAGTGTAGCGGTCCTGGCTATCCAGGGCGTTACATTACTATTCTCCACTAATATTAACAACACATGCTCAAGAATCAATATGATTTTTTAGGCTTAAAAGAAACAACTTAGGTATGGGTAGTCAAAATAGTCATTTAGGCTCAATCATACCACAAGCTTACAACTAATCAACCAAACATGAAATAAACTTTTACAACCCAATTACAATCTCAAATTTCATTCGATTGAGAGAAAATTCATTTTATTTTGTTTATTAATTTTTTTTCTTATTTCTTCTATTCGATCGATGTAGTTTCATAAGGAGTGTAGTTACTTTTCAATTTCATATTTTTCTTTCTTCTTTTCATGATTTTTTATCAATCTTACTATTTCTCTTCTGAAGACACAAATTCCAAAATCAACCCAATTACAATCACTCCCCATCCAATATTCATATGCTCGCGGTATAATTCAAGGGAAATAAAAATAATCTAATTTTCATTTAAGCTCAAAATCAATGTCAAACAACAAAAGAAATTAATATTAGGCTCAAAAAGGGAATTAAGGACACAATTCATCAATGTTGGCTTGAAAGGCTCAATCATTCCGAAAATGGCCTAAATCATTTTCCTAAGCATGCACCATCTTTAATTTCGTCTCAAATACTAAGCAAGCAACTTCTGGAGATATTTTCATTCATCATTCCACATTCCATATTTAGCATGCATAAATCACATTCAATTGCAAGAAACTTACAAATTATGGCTATTTTTTTTTTTCCAATAGATCAAAGCAAATCAAAAATGCAATCTAACCAAGCACACATATTTATAACAGTCTATTTTTCATCAAATCATGTAACACAACATTTAGTATCATCAGTTCATATTGACAACTTGATTCACACACAACACAACAATTTATCTAATTATTAAAACAACACAAATAAAGACAATAAACAATTAAACAACTAATAAACAGTAAGATTCCTCCCCCAACTTATCTAGCACATTGTCCCTAATGTGTAAATAAATAAAAAGAAAGAGAACTTACCAGGGAATCAGACAAATGAAGTCAGAACAGAGGTAGTGGTGGTGGTGGTGTCGCGACCCTCTGGTAAGCGCCGAGGTGTTTGGGAGCCTTCAGAAACGCCTGCTCACTGACTTCCTCAGAGTCGCGACTTTATTTCTAGGCGTTGCGACTCAAAATGCCAATTTTTTTTCACGCTTTCCACGGTTTAAAAATTACAAAACTAAGCCCAAAATGTAAAAATTAAAACAAAAACACATAAAAAAAATTCACAAATCCAAACTAAAATAACAATGCAAATAAAAGAGTTGGGATGCCTCCCAATGGTGCTTTATTTAACGTCTTCAGCTGGACGTTTTGATTCTTTTCAACTTCAACTCGGGTCAAGTCCACTGCTCTTGTCCTGGAGAGCCATAGTGTCATAAGTGGGAGCCCGTAGTTTGATGTTGCAAATATTAGGATCATTCCACCGCTCATGTAATATTTGAGTCTTCCCACTAAAGAACCTTTTCAAATGATGACAAACTACTCGACTACCAACTTGAGCAATGACCTTTCTCTTTGTGACTTCCACATTACTACCACCTCCTGTTATCACATCAACTCTATAACAAGTTGGAATTTCAGTTGCTACAAAATCATTAGATGTTATCTCATCTTGTTGCACGCGCAGCTTCAACTACCCTTTTTTTACACCAATTAGTGCCCTCCCGGCAGCTAAAATTGGCCTGCCAAGAATAATCTTAATATTTTCATCTTCCTCCATATAAAAAAATAAAAAAGTCTGTAGGAAAGAAATGTTTTTCCACTTTCACCAATACATCCTCCATCACTCTACGAGATGTTTAAATGAATGATTCGCCATTTGTAGGGACACGGTATGTAACAACCCAAAATCACTAATAAGGCTTAAGGGCCTTGATTAGCGTGCCGGGAGGGCATAATGGTTTTAAGTGTGATTTAAATGATTAAATGTATGGCTATGTGATATGCATGATTGTATGATTATATGGATATGTGAAATGCATGTTTTTGAGTATTAATATGCATGTGGGCCTTGTTTAGCTTATAAGGGCATATTTGTAATTTTGGCCCGTTGAGGGCATAAATGTGATTATTTGTGGTAAATTGTTGAGACCACATTATTATGTGGATATATTTGCAACATATGGCTCGAGACAGTCCTAGTGAGCGGAATGGAAAAATAGTCACGACGGGGATTTATACCTGGCTCGGGGGAGCCCGGGGGTATTTTCAGGAATTTAGAAAATATATTGAGGATTATTAGTCATTGGGTAAATAATTGGTGATTAATTGGATGACGGGATTTAAGTGATAAATATTAGGAACACTCGAGGAGTTACCGGGAATTGGGAGCAAAATGACTCTTGTACCCCTAGGGGCCATTTGAGGATTAGAGAACCTAGGAGGGTAAAATAGTCTTTTCTTAAAATCTAAGGATATACTCAGAATTTAGGCTGGAGGAAACTAGAAGCAGAAGAATCAATTGGAAGACTCCCTCATCTCTCTCACGTTCTCCCTCTTCCTCACTTCCTCTCGTTGAACATTGAAGCTAAGGTGATCCAAATTCTGAGTATATCCTTAGATTTTAAGGAAAACAAAAGGAAAGCTAGGGGATTTCTAGCTGGGAGTTGGAGCTAGTAAACAGGGAGGAACTCAGTCCTAATTGAGGTAAGAATTTTGGTTTTTAACTTTGAATTTTACTGGGTTTGTTAGGTAGAATTATGAGTATTCAAGTGATGGATTGTTTCTGAGTTGGGGTATGGATTCTAGTTGTATTAAGCCAGTAATTGAGGGATATTGCTGAGGTTTTTGATGTTTAAAAATTAGTAGTTTAGTTTTGAATTTTGGGTTGGTTTGGTGTTAAATTGGGGGGAATTATGGAAAAAATTCTGGGCTGATGGCTTAGTGTTCTTGGCTAGCAAGAAGAAGAGAAAACCCAGGTTTTCTCTGGGTCAAAGGGGCACGCCGCGACCCAGCCTGGGGGGCGTTGTGACGCGTGTGGCCCTTCAGGCCTGGGTTGCTCTTTGACTTGGGGCAAGTCGCGACTTACTAAGCCAAGTCGCGATCCACCTGGGAATTTTAGCTTTGGAAGTGTTTCACAAATTGTTAGGGCTCGGGGGTTCGAACTTATGCACTCGTGACAATTTCAACTACCTGGTTTAGTAGAAATTGAGGTCCCGGAGGCTAGTTTCTGTCTCCTAGGTATTTTATTTTTATTGGAAGTTGATGGATATCAATGGCCATTGTGACTAGGTTTATCGCCAAGGCTTAGAGCTAAGGATCATGCTCGGGACCATATCGCCTTCTCCGCTCGGAATTTAAGGTAAGAAAATTGCACTCGTTTAGGTGGCTATGTTGGGACTAGGGTTCCCTATATTCAAATACAAAGTTTTATGATTATGACATGCCATGTGAGCATGAAATAAATGACTTAAGAGTGTCACAATTGATATTTGCGCACAGGATGCGGCTCGGTCACTGAGGGTTGAGGTTAGCTAAACAATCACGGAGCTCGGCCTAAGCGAGCTGGAGTCAATGGGTTAAATAGTGGGTGCGGCCTAAGGGCGCCGACCCTGGGTATTGTATGATGACTATGATGTGTTTACTGTAATGCCCCAAACTCCAGGGGCCATTACGGTGTGCCTTGTAAACAGTGCTAAAGTCGCTAATCGAGTCATTTGGCCAAAATCGTGTATCTAAGTATGCTTAGTAGTTTAGGGATTAAAATTTTTGGTTAAGATGTAACGTTGCATTAGAACGTTTACTATATACATTGGGATCCCAAAAATATAATTTAAAGGTCTATTACAAGAAAATATTTACAACCAGCCGATCTAAGCGTCAAAACAGGGTTTAACCCTAATTCCTCTTCAAACCTCGGCCGTGGTGGTCGAACAGCTGCATATGTACACATCATCACCTAAGCTCTCCAACTCAAGGATGGTCCAGCTTTCTTTTGCCTTTACCTGCACCACATAGCACCCGTGAGCCGAAGCCCAGCAAGAAAACTCAATATGCTCATGAACAGTAATAACATGTCATCAAATCATAAGGCACACGCCTAGCAGATATAGCCCTAGTCAAGCACGCAAATGAATTCACGTATTTTTTAGTATAACACATCAACCAATGATCATAATAATCATCCAGGGCTTTTAGCCCCAAATAGAAGAGTGATAGTTGTAATAGTCACTAAGGTGGGTTTATTCTCAATAGTCATGTGATGATAGGGTCATCGGGGCTTTATAGATAAGTGAACCTTTCACTGGCTTAAATAGGATAGGTGCATGATGACTAGTCACCAACATAACCTTCCTCATGACTCTAGAGTCATAACTATGGAACTCTGTTCCCTAGCCATGTGACAAGCAGTCACCTAGGCCTTAGGCCCTGGCTCTGAGTAACTAGCTTAGACTAGTCAAGCGCTTATAAGATTCATCGACCTTAGGGTCGGTCCAGCATTAATGCCTTAGAGTCATTCAATGCTGATATCAATTAAATCTAATCTTTTAATTGGCTCTGCGTTCATGACGCTATGCTGTTCTCGGGTGTTAGGTCTGTGATACTCGATCAGTGCCGACCCTGACTAGTCAGTGCCATACACAAGTAAGCAATGCCACCAAATATATACACATGTCAAATATCTGAATACATGGCATTCAGCATGCTTACTCAACAATTACTAGCACAATTAGGATCATGCATAAACACAGAGGCTCAAGCTCTGAACAATCTCATACTCAATATTCATAGCATGCCCTAATCACATGTTTCTCGTGCATTACATGCATCACATTTAGACAACCAGCATGCATCAAGAATAACCATGCATGTCACATATACATAGGGTGCAATTTTCTTACCTCAGGTTCAACAAGAATTAGTAAAAGAACGACCCTTGAGAACGATCAATCCTTTGATCCTTTAGCGGTCACCTAGTCATAATCAAATATGGAATCACATCAATAAAATAAATCATAAAAAGGTTTATAATCTAAAACCACACTCCCGAGATCCATCCCGCACTCTCGGGACTCTTAATCTACCCAAACGGGGTAAATGAACCAACCCCCGAGCCTTAAAAGTCATCCCGAACCCTAAAAATAGGTTGCTGGAAAAAGCACTAGCGCTGGGGCGCTGCCTAGTGGCGCTGGGGCGCTGCCCTAAAGTCAGAGAAGCCCATAATCTGCCCTGCCTAGCGCTGGGGCGCCTTCAGCAAACCAGAGAAAATTCTGGTCTTCTCCCCTTGTGATTTCCCCCTGAAACCAAACCTCAAAACCAATCCCAAATATCATAAAAACATCAAATTCAACCCCAAAACCTCATCTACAACACACCCTCATCAAAACCCAAGCAACCAAACTCAAGAACTTCCATTAATTCCCAACTAACACATCAAAATCCTCAACTGAAACTTATTAGAAAAACAAGGTACAAACCAAAGATTTTCATGTCTGAATTCTTTACCTCAAGCTTGACTTAGATCCCCTTCAATGATTGAACCAAGGTCCTAAGCCCTCAAGCCTTGCTCTCCTAGCTTGAATCCTCAAATTGGCTCTCAAAAATCAAAAGGAAGAAGGAGAGAAGAGCATGTACAGGAGGGAGAGATGAGGATGATGATGCTCTATTTTCTTACAATTCCACAGCCTTCTAATGCCTTATATCAGTCCTAGGGGTGAAAAGACTAAAATACCCCTAGGTCAAATAAAGGCTTCGAAAGACTCCCAAGGGTAAAACTGTCCATTCCCATCTATCTCGTTAATTATAATTAACACCCTCCAATTCCCGTTATTCTTAATATTCTCAAATACCAATAATTCATATCCCATTACCCTCTAATTCCCAGCAACGTTCTAATCACCAAATTACCCCGAGACTCACTCCGAGCCCCGAACTTAACCCCATTATGACTAGACCGATAACTTGCATTCCATGATCGTCTCATGTCGAATGGCTTGAACCAATCCACATATAATGTGGTATTATTTACAATTCATCCACATGCACGAAAATACACAATTACGCCCTCAACGAGCCAAATTACCAAAATGCCCTTATAATTAAATGTGGACCCATATGCATGCATTTATCATCATATAATAATATAATTCACATAAACATGCATATAATCATTAAATAACATAATAAATCAATTATGGCCCTCCCGACCTCCTAATCAAGGTCCTAAACCTTATTAGGAAATTTGGGGCATTACATTTACTGATGTTAAGTTGTTGCCTATAGCATGTTGATTGCTAGTTTAAATGGTTTATGATTTGTTGATTTCTAGCATTGATTATGTGTCTGTCATAAGGTTCTGAATACCTGGTTAACTTCTTTATGGATCATTTGATTGTCTGTATTGTTTATGCTCTGTATTATGGTTTTCTTGCTGGGCCTTGGCTCACGGGTGCGACGTGGTGCAGGTAAAGGAAAGGGTAAGGTGGACCAATCCTGAGTTGGAGAGCTCTGGGGGTAGGATGTACATAGTCAGCTGCTTGTTCGCCATGGCCGAGGGATGGAATAGGGACAGGAAAACCTAAAATGCGTATTTTGCCATTAGAGTGGCTTGTGAATGCATATGACTTTTAAAAATTTGTAATTGTCCTTTAAACCCTGTTTTTGGGATCCCATGTACCAAACGTTTATGTAAATGGAATTTTATCTACTTATGATCAAAATCATTTAACCCTAACTCAATTATGGTTTTAGGGTCACATTTTCAACTAAACGACTTAATTAGCAAGTCATGCACATTTATAAACACACAATGTAACGGTCTTGGTTATCCAGGGCGTTACACGACAGTAGGACGAGCTTCTCCCAATTTTAACTTGCTGAAGAACGATAGAGGCATTAGATTCACACTAGCCCCTAAATCACATAAAGTCTTTGTCACCACTAGGCCCCCTATAGAGCATGGAATAGTGAAACTACCAGGATCATTAAGCTTTGGCGGTAATTTCTTTTGCAATATTGCACTGCACTCCTCAGTAAGTGCAATTTTCTCGTATTCTTCCAATTTCCTTTTCTTTGGTAAAATTTACTTCAAGAATTTAAGGTAAGTTGGCATCTGCTCAAGCGCCTCAACAAATGGAATATTTATGTGAAGCTTCTAGAAGACTTCAAAAAATTTAGCAAACTGCTTGTCAAGTGTCTTCTTTTGAAACCTCTAAGGATATGGTATTTTTATATGGTCCTCATAACTCCCTGGTGGCTGCTTCTTCTCAAGATTCTCAGTAACCTTTTCTTCTTCCTTACCCTCTTTCTCAAAATCTTTTTTCGGTGGAAGACTGGACTTCTCAACTGACACGTCAAACTCCTTAGCGCTCCTCAAAGAGATTGAATTGCACTTCTCCTTAGGATTCACCTCAGTATTACTTGGAAAATTTTCTTAAGGCCTACTTTGTAACATATTTTCCAATTGACCCACTTGCATTTTGAGATTTCTGATGGATGATCGAGTTCTAGTCATAAATTGTGCTTGGGAGTTGGTTAGGGTCAATAGTGCAGCTTGTAACTCATTTGGCTTCTCTTAAGGAACTGGTGGCCTAGGTGGTAGTGATGGAGGTTGAGGCATGAGCTGCTGATACTGGGGTTGGAATTGAGGTTGCTAGCCCTGATTATTTCTCCATGAAAAATTGGGGTGATTTCTCCACCCTGGATTAAATGAATTGGTGAAAGGATTCATGGCTTGCCTATTGAAATTACCCATCATGTTGACTTGCTCCATAGGGATGGTGTTATTTAACTTTGCTGTCATACACTGCTCAAATTGGTGAGGACCTCCACAATTATTGCATACAACTTGGACTTGCATGACTTGAGTTGCAATAGAGTTCTGCTGCAACTACTTGGTGAGCGAAACCACTTGGGCAGTGAGAGTGGTAATAGCATCCAACTCATGTATTCAAACTACCTTTTTATTCCTTTCCCATTCACTGGACCACTAATAGTTATTCATGGCCATTTCTTCTAGCAATTCATAAGCCTCATTTTCACTTTTGCTCATGAAAGCACCCCTTGCTACAACATCAATAATGGTGTGAGTAGTACCGCACAAACCATTATACAAATTGTGGACTAACATACACTTCTTCATACCATGATGAGAGCACTTCCTTAACATCTCTTTGAATCTCTCCCATGCATCATACAGTGATTCCCCCTCCATCTGACAGAAATTATTAATTTCTCCCCTTAACTTGGCTGCCTTTGCTGGAGGGAAAAACTTGGAAAGGAACTATTGAGCGAGCTCCTCCCATGTAATTATGGAGTTTGTGTAACGCCCTGGCTACCCCAGAACAGTTACGGTGAACGGTGGACCGAAAATTTGACTCATTGCCTGAGTCCTTTGGTCAAAAACGTGCTCTAGGTGTGATTAACAGGCTAAGGTATAAAACCAATAAAAAAGAAATGAAGATTTTATTACAAACTGCTCTGCAGAGCTAAACAAAACATTTACAAGTGGTTCTCAGTACAAAAAGGTCACTATAGTTGTAAAGTTAATATCCCGCCGACCTAAGCGGCAAAAATAGGGTAAACCCCCTAGTTCCTCTGAGAACTCCTTGGCCGTGGTGGTCAAGCGGCCGCATATGTACACAACACCACATCAGCTCTCCACTCAAGGCTAGGTGAGCTTTTCTTTCCCTTTACCTGCACCACATAGCACCCATGAGCCAAAGCCCAGCAAGAAAACATAACACTTTCATAAACATTATCAAACGATTATCATTATAACCATACTGAGCATAAAGCTTTAAACAAATGAGTGAATATCACATGAGGTCCTGATAAACCACACTGAGTGACTGACAGGCAAGTCACTAATTCAAATGGAAGAGTGGCTGTTAGGTAAGCCACTAGCCTTCAACAGGTTCTGGTAAACCATACTGAGTGACTGACAAGCACGTCACTGTTTCAAATGGGAGAGTGGCTGCTAAGTAAGCCACTAGCCTCCAAGTGCTTATTTCAATCATCGACCCTCGGGGTCGGTCTGGCATTAATGCTCTTTGAGTCATTCAATGCTAATAGATCAAATCTTATTGGCTTGTGTAATACATGCTAAGGCCGTCCTGACTAATGAGTCAGCTCAACGTGATCAGTGCCCAGTACCACTGCCGAACCTGACTAATAAGTCAGTACCATGCACAAGTGAGCAACATATGCTAAGCATTCTATATTCAATCCATGTCCATATTCTCACAATCAACATGCCTCATGAACATCCATGCATGTCACACTTGAGGTGCAGTTTTCTTACCTTTGATTCGAGCTAGAATGAACAAAAGAACGACCCTTGAGAACGGTTTAGCTTTTAGTCCTTTAGCGGTTACCTAAACACAACACATATGGGATACCATCAATAATCAAGATAATCAAGGGCTCTCAAACCATAATCTAGCCTCCAAGAGATCAATCCAAACTAACCCAAATAGCAAGGACACTCCCAAGGCCTAAAACTAGGTTCCCGGGGTCAAAACGAGCAAACGGGGCGAAAACAGGGCAAGGGCTGCGGCCCCCAGTGTTCTCTGAGGCAAGGGCTGCGGCGCCCTCCATCAAGGGCCGCAGCGCCCAGCAAGCACAAATTCCTGACACCTGCTTCATCGAACTAAGGCCGCGGCGCTCAAGAACAGGGCCGCGGCCCCCAACCCTGGGCCATTCCCAAACGCGTTTCTAACACTCCAAAGCCTCCAAAAACACACCTAAACATACCCCAATCATCAAAACAAATTTCCCAAGCTTCCCCATGCATCAAAACCCTCAAAACCCAAGGCTCGAACGAACCGAAAACTCAACAATTCACAAAATCAATTCAAAGCTTAGAAACTCGGAAAAACTCAAAACTTAAACTTCGATTACCTTCAATCGGGTTGTTTTCCGTCGAATCCTTCAGTTAAGAAGCTTCTAATCTTCTCTAGGATCGCTATGCCTCGATCCTCACTCGATTCCGACTCCTAGAACTCAAAATTTCGTCAAAAAGGCTTAAACGGTAAAACGGACTTTGAAAAGGGAGAACGGAAGGTTTTCTTATCGTATGTTCTATCTGATAAGCTACTTCAAACTTAAGTAACCTCAAATAAAACCTAATGCTCGGGGTCCCGAAAACACCCCCGGGGACATTATAGTCAAAACCTCCAAAATTTCACCCTGATCTCAAATATTCCCAATTTATCATCAAATGAACATTTCTATAACCCCAAAATTGACCCCATTATGGTAAAACCGCTAATCCACTAAAAATAACCGTCTCATGTTCAATAGCTAGAATATATCTCCATAATAATGGAATCTCATTCACAAATCAAGTTATGCACCCAAATACACAAATTACCCTCAACGGGCCAAATTACCATCACACCCCTGTAATAGGAGATATGGACTCACATGCATGCATTTCACATCATATCATAATATAATCAACATATACATGCATTTATCAATTAATCACATAATTAAACAAATATGGCCCTCCCGGCCTACTATTCATGCCGTTAAACTCATCGGAGAATTCGGGGCATTACAGTTTGCTTGTAGAGAAACCAATCGACTCTTGGCTCCATCCCTTAGTGAAAACGGGAACAGTCTCAATCTAATGGTTTAACGTCCCAAATTATCTAATAAGGCTTAGGGCCTTGATTAGGGGGCCAGGATGGCAAACTATGGAAAATTATGTGTTTATGTGATATTTATGAGTATCATTGCATGATTATGTCAGTTACATTATTATATGACTTGATATGCATGTTTACATGTATTAAATATGAATGTGGGCCCGTTTCTTAACAGAAGGGTAATTTTCGTAAATTGGCCCGTTATGGGTATATTTAGCATATGTGTGATATATGTGTAAGACCACATTATTGTATGGATATATTTGGGTTACTCGGCACGAGGCAATCCTAGGGAGCAAGCTAGTGGGAAAGTCACAACGAGATTAATACTTGATTTGGGGTGAGTCAAGGGGTATTTTGGGTATTTAACACATTACCGGGATATTGGGTAATGGGAATGATTATTTGATGATATATTGGGGAGTTAGTGAGATTGGGAGGAAATTTTGGGAATTTTGACTATTTTACCCTTAGGGGCATTTTTGGGACCCTAAGCCTTGGGCTTTACTTAAGGTTACTTGGGTTCGAAGTAACCTGACAGAAACATATATACGTTAAAAACATTTTCTCTCTCTCTCTCTCTCTCTCTCTCTCTCGTGCTTCTTTTTACCGTTCGTTGCATTTTTTAAGGAAACTCGAGTTTTAGGACTCGGATTCAAGCAAGGTTAGAGTCGTATCGATTCTTGAAAAGATTAGAAACTTGTTAGCCGGAGGATTTACCAAGAAACAACATAATATGAGGTAATTTAAGTTTTGAATTTTGGAGTTTCCGTTTCCTAAAGTTTCTTAAGTTTTGAATTTGGAGTCTATGTTTTGATGAGTTTTTGAGCTATTTAAAGTTACGTTTTGATGGTTTTGGGCCATTGAGATGATTAGGAACTTTGTTTTTGGGATTTTGATATGTTTGGATAGGTCTATGGAAGGTTTTGAAATGGGAAAAATGGAGTTTTTTGGCTGGGTTCTAGGTCGGGCAGCGACCCTGTTCTTGAGCGCCGTTGCCCAAGCTTGACGAAGAAAAGGACCTGACTGATGGGCACTTAGGGCCGAGGGAACTGATAGGTGCGCCATGGTGCGCGGCGTAGGAAGAAAGGGGGCCGCTGTCTTAGGCAGGTCTCAGTTCAAAAGTTTGGGGCCGCAGCGCTTAAGGGGATTTTTGGCCTTAGATAGGTTTTGAGTGCAGGAACTCAAACCTAAAGGCACAAGATCAATCCTACTACATGGTTTAGTAGGATTTGACGTCCAGAAAGCTAGGACTCAGTCCGAAAGCCTTTATTTACTCATTATTGACAGAATTCTATACTTGGTTGTGACTAGGTTATCGCTAGGGACACAGGTTCAGGATCAGGATCGTGCTCGAGGGTCGTTCTTATTCTACATTATACTTTGACCTGAGGTAAGAAAATTGCACCCATTACGTGATGTACATGAGTAGGGCTTGGCCCGAATGTTGAATAAAGTTTTGATTGGGCGATGACCCCTATAAATGCGCATGATTATGATTATGCCTGTGATTATTGATTAAGCTTGTTGAATGCTTTGTATATTGATACTTGTTATATGATAAATGCCTGCTAGCATTATACACTTGAGAAAAGCATTGAATTATTAGTCAAGGATGACAATAGTACTAAGCGTTGGTCGAAAAGAATTTACTTATGAGTCAAGGGCGGCAATAGTGCGCAGAGCGCTGGTCGATATGATTAGATTAATCAGGAGTGCATCATACGCTTGTTCGACCCAATGGTCTTGGAAAACTAAAGCGCCAGGTACGCTGGGCCAGCTCCAAGGCTGGTTATACAGAGGATAGGGCAATGGGCCTCGGGGTGACTTATTAGCCCCAGATCCTAGGGTGTTGAGCCCTAGTTTGACTTATCAGTCATGTACTTGGGAAACAAGCCCGATATGATTCAGTTAATCATTTATTTAGGTCATTTGGTCCCATATGATGTTGTAGTCATTTATATGAATGGTATGCATGCATGAGTAGGGTTATTACTGCTAGGCATGTTTATTATGATTTAGAAATTTGTTAATCACTGCTTATGAGCATGTTAAAGTTTCTTGCTGGGCCTTGGCTCATGAGTGTTATGTGGTGCAGGTAAAGGGAAAGAAAAGCTAGACCAGCCATGAGTTGGAGAGCTTAGGTGATGATGTGTACATATGCGGCCGCTTGACCACCACGACCAAGGTTTCTCAGAGGAACTAGGGTTAAACCCTATTTTTGTCGCTTAGGTCAGTGGGTTGTAACTTTTGAGTTGTAATGACCATTTTGGAATTGTAAAAAACTTTGTAAACGTTTAATATGGGATCCCATGTACAATTTAATGTTTTAATGAAATATCCATTCCTTTTAATTGAAAATTTAAACCCTAGACCATTAATCACATTTAGATACACTTTAATGGCCTAATGACTCGGTTAGCGAGTTAAGCATTATTTAAAATACACAGTGTAACAGTCTTGGCTAACCATGGGGCTACAACTTGGTATCAGAGTGTGCCAAGGTTAAGGGTTCCTGAAGACAGGTTGTGCATGTACACTCACCATTAAAGACAAGCTCGACTCAGGGTTTGGTAACTATTTATGTGATTATGTGCTTAAGTGCTTAAATAGGATATAAATGCCTTATCTGCATGCCTTATTAGGTAGCATGAGATATAATGATAGGGCCTGGCCCTTGACTGCTGCATGATTTAAAAGGATGTGCTTATTAGCACTGATATGGCTTGTGAATGCCAAAGAACCGCTTATTATTGCTGATATATGGACATGTAGGTCAGGACACGCTCATTAGTGTTTTCAAAGATACATGTACGCCAGAAAATGCTTATTAGCATTGTTAATTGCTATGGATATCAGGAAGTACTTATTAGCACCAGACTTGCATATGAATATGAATCGACATGCTTATTAGCATGACTGTTGAATGTGAATGATTATTTTCTTGATCTTGGACTATGAGGCGGTAAGAGGTTTAGTTATCACTACCTAACTGGACGAATTGATTATTGCAGCAAGGTATAAGCTTGGAAGGATGCTTCCAAGGCAGATTGAATCATCAACTAGCTAGGAAGAACAAGGCCAGAATGATAGACAAGGTCAGGATAATGACTAGGGTCAGACCCCACTGCCAGCTCCTAAGAACTGGCAGCAGATGCTTGCTGATTTGCAAGCCAGGGTATTGAGGCAGGAAGAAGAAATCCACCTGCTGAGACAACAATAGGTTCCTGCAAGGAACATTTTACCAGAGGCACCACCTGTGATGGTGCCAACAGTTGAGTAGCCGCCAAAGGCTAGGAATAAATGGGAACCTCTTTATGAAAGGTTCAAGAAACACCACCCTCTAGTCGTTGAGGGTAGTGCAAATCCGGCCAAGGACGAACAGTGGATGAGCATGGTTACCACTATCCTAGATTTTATGAGGGTGAATGGTAATGAGAGGGTGGCTTGTGCCACATATATGTTTCGGGAGGATGCCCAAATTTGGTGGGAAGTGATATCCCATAATAGAATTATTAATGCCCTGGATTGGGAAGAGTTTCGAACTCTGTTTAATAAAAAGTATTACAATGATGCCATCAGGGTGGCAAAGGCTAAAAAGTTCAGCAGATTACTTTAGGGCAAGACATCAGTGACTGAATATGCCCTAACATTTGATAGAATGGAAAAGTTTGTCAGGGAACTAGTGCCCACTAATGGTACCAGAAGGGAGAGGTTTCTCCAAGGGCTACAACCTATGATAGCCCGGGATGTTTGCATTACCATTGTGCCGGGGGTGACTACCTATGCATAGGTTGTTGACAAAGTGTTCACAGCTGAGAGCACAGAGAACAAAATCAGGCATGAGAACGCGACTAGGAGAGACACTAGAAGGGTGGGACCTCCATTTATGAGTTAAGGTAGGGGTGGGGGCCCCAGTGATCAGAAAAGGAAGGCTCCTGATATCTCTCCAGCTCTAGGCCCTAATAGGAGACCTCGTGGTATTTCAATAGGCCGCCAGGGCGGAAATGAGGGATGGAGGAGTTTTCTTGAGTGTTCCAGATGTAAGAGATGCCATATAGGGGAGTGTCGGGCAAATGCCTGCTTTTTATGTGGGATAGTGGGACACTTAAAGAAAGATTTCCCGAAGGAAAGAAAGGAAGAACCAAGAAAGGTGGACAGCTCGGCCTAGGCTCGAGTGTTTGCATTGACACAGACAGAAGCTGAGGCTTGTCCCTCAGTAGTTACAAGTTAGTTTTTTAGTGCTGGAACCCCTTATACTATTTTGATTGATTCTGGTGCTACACATTCTTTTGTTGCTAGTAGTATTATTGATAGACTGTGTAAACTATGTGATTATTATTCTGTGGGGTTCAAGACCTAATTTCCCATTGAGGAGTTAGTAGTATCCAGAAGATGGGTTAGATCATTGCTAGTGAAAATGGAGGGCAGAGAGTTGTCAGTTGATTTGATAGAGTTGGTTATGTCCGGCTTTGACATGATTTTTGGTATGGACTGGTTAGTGAAGTATGAGGCAACCATAGATTGTAGAAGGAAAATGGTAACCTTTGAGCCTGAAGGTGAGGATCCTTTTGTGTAGGTTGGCACTGTGCATGGACCCTGTGTACCTATGATATTTGCATTGAGGGCTAGAGATCTATTGCAAGGTGGTTTCATAGGATTCTTAGCCAGTATGGTAGATACCATTCAGGTCATGCCAGTGGGACCAAATGAGACCAGATTAATGTGTGAGTTTCTAGATGTGTTTCCAGAGGATATACCAGGGTTTCCACCACACAAAGATTGAATTTGTGATTGAACTGGCACTAGGGATGAAGCCAGTTTCTAGGGTACCTTACAGAATGGTCCCAGCAGAGTTAAAAGAACTAAAGGTACAGTTGCAAGAGCTATTAGACTTGGGTCAGTTTCTCATCATGGGGGGCACCAGTCCTGTTTGTAAAGAAGAAAGATGGTTCTCTAAGGATGTGTATTGATTACAGGGAACTAAACAAGTTGAAAATTAAGAACAAGTATCCTCTGCCAAGGATAGATGATCTGTTCGATCAGTTGCAGGGTAAAATGGTATTCTCAAAGATAGATCTTTGATCTAGTTATCACCAGCTGAGGATCAAGGTGGGAGATATACCGAAGACTGCCTTTCGCACTAGGTATGGGCATTATGAGTTCTTAGTCATGCCCTTTGGGTTGACTAATGCCCCAACTTCTTTTATGGATCTGATGAATAGGGTGTTCAAAGATTACCTAGATCGATTTGTGATCGTCTTCATTGACAATATTCTGGTTTATTATCAGTCAGAGTCTGAACATGAGAAACATCTAAGGTTGGTTCTACAGAGACTGAGGGAACACAGATTGTCTGCAAAGTTCAAGAAGTGTTAGTTCTGGTTACCAGAGGTAACTTTCCTTGGTCATATTGTCAGTAGGGATGGGATCAAGGTGGACCCAACCACGATTAAGGTGGTCAGAGATTGGCTAAGGCCAAGGAATGCCTCAGAGACCAGGAGCTTCCTTGGATTGGCAGGTTACTACATACATTTTGTGGAAGGGTTCTCTAGGATTGCTACTTCATTGACTGAACTGACATGCAAGAATCAGAAGTTTGCATGGTCAGATAAGTGTGAGAACAACTTCCAGGAGTTGAAGCAACGATTAGTCATAGCTCCAGTTCTGAGTCTTCCAACAGATCGGGAGAAGTTTGTGATATACTGTGATGCCTCACATCAAGGTTTGTTTAAGGTATTTTGGAGGAACAACAAGGTCGAGGAAGCAACCTGGGAGCTAGAGTCAGATATGCGGAGTCAGCACCCCGAGTTGTTTAGGTAAAATTTCGAGGACGAAATTTCTGTAAGGAGGGGATAGTTGTAACGTCCCAAATTCCCTAATATGTCTTAGTGCCTGGATTAGGGGGCCAGGAGGGCCATAATTGATTTAATATGTGATTATATGCTTGATTATGTGGGTTATATTATTATATGATTGTGTTTGCATGCATGTGGGTCTGTTTCTTATTAGAAGGGTATTTACGTAATTTTGGCCTATTGAAGGCGTATTTGTATATTTATGTGCATGTATGTGATTTATGGGTAGATCACATTATTATGTTGTTACATTTGAGCTATTCGGCATGAGATATTCCTAGGAAGCAAATTAGCGGTTTGGTCATAATGAGGTCAATTACTGGGCTCGGGGTGAGCCTGGGAGTAATTTGGTGCTTAGTACATTACTGGGAATGAGCAAGTAATGGGATATGGTTTGATAATTATTTGAGGATATTGGGAATGACGAGAATTGTGAGACGTTAATTATGATTTACGGGGTAGGTGGAAATGACAAAGTTTCCCTTGGGTGGCTTTGAGGAAGTAGAATGGCCCTAGGGGCATTTTAGTCATTTTAGGCCATTAGATTTACTTAACCAAGGGTTGGCAGTAGAAGGAACCATAGAAAACAGGGTACTCTCTCTCCTTCTCTCCCGACTACTCATTTTCTTTCTCTCAGTTTGATTTTTGGGGAAGTATTAAAGGATTCAAGCTTGATGATTTGAGGCTTGAGGGTTTAGGATTGAGTTACAGCAATTGAAGGGATTCAATTTATAAATGAGGTAAGGATTCTAGGCCTAAACTTTGAGTTTTCCTCTATTTTTAAGGTTGTTTATAAGCTTGAGGGTTTTAGATTGTGAATTGGGTATTTGGTGGTGTTTTAAGTGTTATGAAGCTTGGGTTTTATTGCTAGATTGGTGGTAATGTTGTGTTGAGGTTTGGTTTTGATATTTGGGTTGTTTGGTTGTGTTTTTGGTTGAGGTTGGGTTGAAGAAAATGCAGGGGAGCTGGGTTTGTGGGGTCAAGTCGCAACCGTGTTCTTGGGTGCCACAACTTGAGTGAACCCGAGAGCCAAGAGGAGGCTCGTCTGGCAGGCGCGCTGCGACCTTCAAGGGCAAGTCACGGCCTGCCCCTGGCACCCATACATGGGGCTGTCTGTCTGGTAGGTGCATCGCGACCTTTGGGGGCAGGTCGCATCCCGTCTGTCTGTTTTTTGGCTAGGCTTGGCTTTACTTGGTTTTAAGGGCGGGTTTTCGAACCTTAAGGCTCAAGATCGAATGTACTACCCATTTTGGTAGAATTTGAGGTCCCAGAGGCTAGGACCTGGTCTAGGAATCTTTTATTACTCATTTTATTGATGGGATTTCATATTTGGTTATGATTAGGTTACTGCTAAGGGCCTAAGATCAGGATCGTGCTCAAGGGTCGTTCTCAACTTATTTTACGCTCAAGTCTGAGGTAAGAAGACTGTATCCATTATGTGTCATGCATGATTATTGATGAGGCATGTTGAGTACTCTATATATGGACATTTGTTGCATTGTGAATGCCTGGTAGCATTGCTTACTTGTGAGTGGCACTGACTTATCAGTTAGAAACGATAATAGTGCTGAGTGCTGGTCATGAAGCTTTGACTTATCCGTTAGGATCGACAATAGTACTGAGCATTGGTTGTATGGTATTGACTTATGAGTCAAGAGCGGCAATAGCGCATTGAACATTGGTCGATATGATTAGATCTAATCAACAGAGCATTATACGCTCGACCGACCCTAAGGTCGAAGAAAACTAAAGCGCTTGGCTAGTTACTAAGAGCTAGGGCTATAAAGGCCCAGGTGACTTGATGATCACATGGCTTAGGGCACAGGACCCCAGGGTGACTTAACAGTCATCTATTTAGGGCATAGGACCCTAGGATGACTTAACAATCATTATTTGATTAGGGCTGCGAGCCCCAGAATGATTTCATGATCATTTATTATACTTGAGTACATGCAGTAATACATTTTCTTGTTGAGCCTTGGCTCACGGGTGCTATGTGGTGCAGGAAAAGGGAAAGAAAAGCATACCCAGCCTTGAGTAGAGAGCTTAGGTGGCGACGTGTACATATGCGGCTGCTTGACCACCACGACCAAGGTGTTTCTCAAGGGAACTAGGGTTTAACCCTATTTTTTCCGCTTAGGTTGGCGGATTGTAACTTTTGAATTGTAATGACCATTTTGGATTGTAAACAATTTTATAAACACTTTTATGGGATCCCATGTACAATTTAACGTTTTAAATAAAATATATCGATTCCTTTTGACCAAGATTTTAAACCTAGCCCATTAATAACACTTAGATGTACGTTTATGGCCTAATGAATCGTTTAGTGAGTTAAGCACTATTTAAAGTACACAGTGCGACGGTCCTGACTACCCAGGGCGTTACACTAGCCATATAATTTATTCTTAACCACTTGGCGTACTCAAACTGATCAATCACTGAAGCATCTATTGGTGGTTCATCGATTGGTTGTATTTTAACAGCCTCCATCAAATTCTCTCTTAATAATAATATATCCATGTCATGTCTCCAAAATACTATATTTTCATCATTAAGTTCAACCAAATAAAAATAATAATATTATCATTTGAAAAAATATCAATGTTTTGGAAAGTAAACATGATGCATGAATGCAACAATTAAAACACATAAATTAATATTTACTTTTCCACGATAAAACTACCCAACAAATAAAGTGTCGCCTTAGGATCAGTCAAGTTAAATTCAGATAACTTATAAGACAATCTTATCTTTATAATTTAAAACTTAAAATAATGTGTAAATATTTTAATCATTATATTTAACCAATCTCAACTGTTGAGACATGATATTGAGTTATGGAAATATGTTGATCATGATGGGTTTGTTTTATGGTGGTTTTAGCTAACATGTGCATAGGCCTAGTTTATTTCTTTTTCTTTTGATTTGTTTTGTTGTTTTGTCGACTGTATGTTTTAGGATTTGTGATATTTAATTAGAATTTGGATAATCATGTCTATGGTTGAGGGAACGGTTATTTGTGTTAAGAACGTGATTATATTGCTTTGATGTTGTATCCTTTATGGTTTCAAAATCTTTGTAAGAACTATGATCTTTCTGGAAGATTAATGTTGGGTCATTGTAGTTTTGAAGAAATGGTGGTGTCTTGTTGTAAGAAAATGTAAACTGAATTATTAGAAACATGTTAGAGGGTTTCTGCCTAGGGTGTTTTAAAAGGATTAGAAGTTGTGTTTGTTTCTTGATTTTTTATTTGTAAAACCATTGGATTATGAGCACATTATATTTTGTGCTATTTTCTTGTTAAGGTGCCATGGGTTTTGGTCATATGTCTTGTTCTAAACTTAGGGTTTCTTTTTATTTTTTTGTTTATTTGCTCACCTATAAGCATGATTATTTGAGGTATTTGATTGTATAAGGGAAACATGATTTAGTTGTGTATGTTGTGTGTTATTTTAGTAGTGTGTTCGACCTAGGCATTGTTTTTTTGTTGTTGTAAATTATTGTTTTAATCATGGTCACATTATTAGTGCATGCTAATTGAATCTTGGGATACATAAAAATGATATAAATGCTAGGTTAATGGGTTAAAATGAATATGAGCATTTTTTTTAATAATTTATGCTTGCTTATTTTATTTTTGTTTAAGGAAATTCATAAATAAATAAGAGAAATAAACCATGTCTTAAATTTTCTATGTTTTTAAAACTAAGACAAAAAAAATGTGATTTTTCACATGTTAATTAAGTTTTTTTTTCTTCAACAAATACATGCAGGAATTTCGTCTAAAATTTGAGAAAAACTACTTTTAAAATGATGTTTAAAAATTGGTTTATTTAAAAAAGAGTAATTAGCAGCAAAACTCCCTCATCTTTACATTCTTATACATTTAACCACCAATTCTTTTTTTTTCGCTAGTGAAACCTCCCAATCCACGGTACTATTAGCAAATCTAAAGTCTCTGTTTGTTGTGGTTGTTTACTGCCAACATGAAGCCACCTGGCCATCTAAACTAATGCCATGTCATAATTTTTTTAATTAAAAAATAAATAAAAATCATTTCAATTTAAAATAGATTAATTAAAATTAAGAAATTACTTAAAAATAATAAAAACACAAAATATATATTAAAAACAAAAAATTAATATTAATTTATAAATCTGAAATAAAATTAAAAGTAAACCCTAAAATTTTCCCTCTTTCTTCCCTGCTTCTTCTTTTTCTTCTTCTTCTTTCCTTCCTCTTTTTCTTCCCCCTTCTTCTTCCAACTTCTCCATTCGCAGCCCTTTGCCCCGACTCGCGCAACCCAACATGACCCAGCCCCAACCCCGACCTTCTTCTTCTTATTCTTCTTCTTCTTCTTCATCTTCTTCTTGCAACTTCTCAACCCCAAAATCAAACCCTGTAAATCAATAGGTGAATATGGTGTCTTCCACCTGAAATACAACAAAAACAAGGGCAGCAACAAAATCACAATCTCAAACTCAAACTCACTCCCCACTAAGATGATTTCTTCCACCTGAAACACAACAAAAACAGGAGCAGCAACGAAGAGCAGTTGCACACTTCAACCGGGGATGGCTTCGCGAGCAGAACCAGAACCGAAGCAAACCAAAAGCAAGAGTTTCCCAGCTGCTCCAAAAACTACATGCAGGCAAAATTTCTTGGTTCCGTCGAAGACCAGATCTGATCGAAGACGAGGCGATCTCATTGCGGTCTACAGCCTCCGTCGAAGTTGAAGATCGAAGGGGCTTGGAGGCTGTTTCCATTCAAGTCAAGATTCGAAGAGGGAGATAGAGAGTGCGAGATGACAGAAAGAAAGAGGGAATGGGTCGGCGACTAGGGCTTCGAGAAGAAGAAGGAGGAAAGAAGAAAGAAGAAGAAAAGAAAAAGAATTAAGAATTAGTTTTTTAATGTATATTTAAGTAATTTTTAAAAAATATTAATCAATCTTTTTTAAATTAAAATAATTTTTTATTTTGAATTAATTTAAATATCTTTATTTATTTTAATTTAAAAAAATTTAAAAATTATGACGTGGCATTAGTTTAGATGGCCAGGTGGCTCTACTTTGGCAGTTAATAGCCACAATAAATGGAGACCTTAGATTTGCTAACCGAACCATGGATTGAGAGGTTTCACCGACGTAAAAAAAAGAATTGGGGGTTAAGTGTATAAGAATGTAAAGAAAATGGGGTTTTGCCACTAATTACTCTTTAAAAAAATGTGAGTAATATTAATCCTTGTACCAATCTCTAGATAATTATAATCTAATATGAATTTTGTGATCTAGAAATGTTATTTTTTAAAAAATTAATATGTCACGTTTTATTATCTATTTTATGTTGCCAAGATAAAAGAGGACTTATATGAAATTAATTAATTATGCCAAATTAATTATTTTATAAGTAACTACAAAGTTTTGTCACATTTTAATTGTTATTAAATAATAAATGTAACATCCCGTGTTTTGAACACATGTTAGTAGCCGATTAGAGCCGGTGAAGAATTATGTGGAATATTATTTTGATAAATGATATTATATGAATTTTTGAGGATTCGTAAATTTTTATAGCCGTTGTGATGATCTGGTAAAGGATCTAGCTTTATGCAAAGAAAGATTGATTTCAGACCAAGGGATAAACCCTAATGGGAGAAAAATCTCGGATTAAATAAAATAGGAAATACTATGGCATAAAAATATTAATTTTGTCTTGCAACTGAGACTTTATAGTCGAGATAATAAGTTTAAGAAAAATTGATTGAGGTTTGAATTCCAATCAACCGGGCTTAAAAATGAGAATTTCTTTGCTCGGGCCTCTAAGGGCATTTTGGTCAATTTGATAAAGTTACCAAAATTTTGTGATATGTGACAAATTTATTTTTGGGTCACATTTAATTTAATTAATTAAGCTTGGAGATATTAAAAACTATAGCTTAAAATTTAAGGGAAATTTAGAGCACAAAACTCCCAAAGAGCCCTTGGATCCCATAAATGTGATGTAAAATAAGCAAGGGCATAAAAGTAAATTCCAAGATAAGAGAGAGAGAGGGGTGGGCAGCAAGGTAGGTCCTAGGGCTCTCAAGAGCTAGGAAACATACCCCAAAGAGAATAAGAAGAGTCTTACCCATTCACAAGCTAAGGGTTTAATCATTGTTTTGTTTTTTCTCAAAACACTTTTCTCTACCATTTTTCCCCCAAAACCAAGGCACCCTCTTCCCCTTCCTTTTTCATTTCTCTAACTCTGAAAAAGAGAAGAAAAAAAATCAGAGGCTTTCTCCCTCTCCATTTCTCTCTCAAGGAAGGACTCCTTTGAAGCTATGGTACCAATCTTAAGCAAGACCAATCTCATGGTAAGTGAAATCCTCTCTTGTGATTCATTCTTCTCCTTCTTCTTCAAACCAAAAACCCTAGGGTTCCTTGTGCATGCATGTGATCTAAAAGTCATGCATGGCCTTGTTCTTGTGTTCTAGGGTTCAAGAGAAGCTTTACTAGTCGGATCTCCAAGTTGAGCACCATTGTGATCAAATAAAGCAAGGTAAGAGGTTTTTGTGAGCTTGCATGTTCTCGTCCCTCATCTAAGTTTCTTTCTACCCTAATCCTTTTCTTAAAAATCTGCATGTGGGACTTGGGGCTCGATTTTGAGAGTTTAGAGCACCAAGGGAAGGTTTTGGAGAGCTAAGGAGCACTTCTCCAAGCTAGGGCTTTGAAAGGTAGAATCTATGGTTGAGTTCTTTATGTTTTGTAGTGATTCTTGTAGATCTGGTTGTATAGGGTATTTCAATAGTTTTTTAGCTTATTTCATGTTTAAGGTTGAGATTTTGTGTGGTATGATGATTTATGCATGCATGTGGTTAGGGTTTATGCTAGAAAGCTTGTTGTTGTTGAGTGTGAGTGAAAATGCATGCTGCCAAAATTTCGTGGTCTGATTTCCAACGAGTCAGATCGCACTCCACTAACTTTTTTTGTGAAAAATATTTGTGTATTTGCATAGTTCATTTTGAGTACTTTATGATAGGCTTTGGAAAATTGTAAAAATGTATTTTTAAACCCAAGCTATGAACGTTTTGGCATTGTGATGTAAATCTGGAAAATTTATGGGCAGCATGCACTGCCCAGATTGTTTTGCAAATTTGGTAGGGTGTTAGTTTAAACATGTATAATGGTCACTGTAAAATTTTAGAGGAAAATGTGTTAAGCTATAAGAGATATTATTTTTCAAAGTTTGCCCTAGAATCTGGACATAAAACTTCTGGGCAGCAAGCACTGCCCAGATTGTTTTAAACATTTTGAGGAGTTTTATTATTTTAAAAATTATGAAATTTTTAAGGAAGCTAATATAGACATATATAAAGATATCTGTAAAAACTCAGAAAGAACTAGGTAACAGTGTAAGAGAAATAAATTGTCAAAGTTACCATAAAATATGGGAAAAAATTTCTGGGCAGCAGGCACTGCCCAGATTGCTTTAAAATTTTGAATGGGTTTTTTCATCCCAAAAATTATAAAATTTTGAACATAATTATTTAAGATGTGTATAAGGTCTCCTGTAAAATTTTAGAGAAAAATGTGTCACGGTTTAAGGGAAATTATTTTTATAACTTTTCCCTAAAAACTTAAAGGTAGCAATTTCGAAACTTAACGAAAAGTGATTTTTGAGAGGTTAATTCTCTTAACCTAAAACAAGTTTTGATGCGAGGCTTTCACCTAGTCCCCCTCCTTATGACACAGAATACGTGAACGATAGTTTATAAGTTTTTGCCAAAAATTCAACTTAGGACAAAAGTTTAAAAAATAGGAGACTTTACCACTTTAAATTAAATAGTGAAAGTAAAGTTTTGGAAATAAGAAGAAATAATCTTTTGCAAAGATAACTAAGGATTTGGAGATTTAACCAATCCCAAATCAGCTTGAGTTAATTTAAAAGTTTATTTTTACAATTTTATAAGTTAAGGGTCCAATTGTCCTTCTTTTCAAAAATAACATAAAAAGAGATCATAGGTTACGGATAAAAATGGTAAAAATGGGAGTTTGGGTTTTGTAGAACCTTTAAGAGAACGGGATAACATTGTCTGATATTATTTGTAAAGGAGAAAATGCGGTATTTTGGTAAATGATAGAAAACGGTAAACTTTCGTAAGAGGACGACAAGTTAGTATTTTTCTAAAGTTATGAGTTGAGTAAAACTCATTTTCCTAAAACCAAAATATGAGTTATCTGATAAGATAGTTCTTTAGTTAAAGAATATTAAGATGCACAGCACGGAGAGCGTGTTGCAGTGAGGTCGATTTTCTCATGTTACTGTAAAGAACGAAACGAAATCTGGCCTTATACACTGTAAGGTGTATAAGAGGCTATAGTATAGAGTCTCTAAGAGAACTTTATTGCTTGTAGCTATCATAGAATGTTAGTTATAAGAGTATGTCATAGTTTAATCCGAGTACACTATATTAATTACAGTAATCGCAAAAAAGGAAAACGAATAGCGATATTAAAGATCCAGTTGGGAGCTAAGGACTCCAAGTAAGTTACCATTTCTCTTTCTTGGCTACAACATGAATATACTAGTGTGTGCTTGTAGTAGTAGATTACACTAGTTTTTTTTGGGTCATTAAGACCAGGGTATGCTTAATAACTACTCTAGCAATGCTTTAGCATTCTGCGGCTAAATGGTAAGTAGGTTCGGGTTGGAGCCAGAACCCTAGCGTGTATAGTCCGTGTTGGAGCCAGGAAAATGGTAAAAATATAGTCCGTGTTGGAGCCAGGACATAAGTTCTAGAGCCGGGTTGAGGCCCGTATCCCTTGCTGATGATTTAATTGCTTAGTCATGATGTGTGTTAAATATATCTTGAATATTCCGAGAATGTTCTGAGTGCAGGATATTACAATATGAGTGATATATTGTATATTCTGGGAATTTTCTGAGTGCGGGTTACTCTGTTATGTGTGAACTTGGTTGTTAGAAATAACCAAAGTTATTGTTTGGATATGGTTATCTATATTGAATGTTTTGGGAATTTTCTAAATGCAGGTTGTCATGATATGTATGAAAATTGGTTGTTAGGCGCAACCAATGTGCTTGATTTTTGTTATGGCTATTATTTGAGAATTGTATGATAGGGTTGGAATTTATCCAATACCCTAATGACCGGTAGCGATAACTACCTTAGGTCAACCCGTTACTGGGTTTAGTATATTTGTGTGCAAGGTTATTCTTAATAAGCGTTTTCGCTTACCTAGTTGTTTCATGTTGTAGGTGAGTGCAAAAGCAAAGTGGAGCAATGAGTGCCGGAGTCTGCTTGTGGATATGTACATGTGGTCTAACTTAGGGAGGTTTTGATGGAACACCATTTTGAAATAAAAAAGCTGGGAGCTTATTATTTCTTTTATGACAATTATTTTGCTATAACTCTGTAAAAGAGTAGTTGTAATTCTGTTTGCTAAACTAAAAGTGTGCGCACACAACCTTTTTTAAAGTTTTTTTATATGGATTTTTGGTACAATAAGTTAAAAGTAAAAAGTTTAAATTTCCGCATGATTTTGTTCTTGTATGTATTTAGGGTCGTTACAATAAATAAAATTATTATTTTAAACAACTAAAGCTAAATAATTATTTTAGTAAATTAAATTTTTGTAATGAAATTCATGAATGGTAATCATGTAATTTAAGGGAATAAAATAGTAGTAACCAAGTTGGTAAAAATATTTTATGCTTGCTGAATTTTTATGTAAGTAGCAACGAAATAAAGGAATAGAATTTACCAACTTCAAATCAAGTTTTAAAAATCGTCCCACGTATGCATGTTACATGCAAGCTAAGTTTTACGTTCAAATATACGCCATTTGATTAAGTGCATGATTCTTGTTTTTCAAACATTAAGGATTCACTATTGGACTTAAGACTATTCGCGTATGATTTTATGTGAAATTATTAAATGTTTATAGTGTAGTGCAATATGTGCTGTGTGTGCATGGTCCATGCACACGTGGGGTATATATATATGGCATGTGTAATCCTATATGATTTTAAGACGAACGTGTAATTGTGATTCTAGGCTCATTGTGAAGTATCCTGCAATTTATTTTTGCTTGGACTTGAGGTAAGGAAGTTAGCTAGAATTTTCTATGAATTATGTTATAAAAAGAATGAGCTAATATGTTGTAAGAGCTAATATGTTGTAAGAGCTATGTGTTATGAAAAGTGTGCATTACTATGTTATGATATGAGTTGTCGTATATCTGCTTGTATGTTGTATGAAAAGCAGTAGGTTGTTAATGTGCTGAACCTGACACAACAAAGGAATTACTTAGGATATGACGTAACTCATAGGGTGGACGCGCTGAGGTTATTCGAGGACGAGAGTTCATGTTTACCTCATAAAGGAGGTTTTACCGATTTATGCTTTTACTGGTTAACTATGATGTGACATGGACAATAGGGATGCCATGACCACATGATGTATGATTATGAAGTACTATGATTATGATATGAATATGATATGAGTATGATTTATTATGATATGCCATGAGTTTACAATATGTACGTAGATTGCTTTGTGTTACTTGTAAATTTTTGTATTTTGTTTATACTTCCTTTTTGGGCTTTTAGCTCACCCCCTTACTTTCCCCCTTTCAGGTAGGCAATAGGGTTTCTTCTTGGCACACACTGTGATGTGGAGAGTTCCGATGTCTAGGCATGTATGACGCGGGGTGTCCATGAACGATTAACGATCTAGTTGAACGCCAAGAAAGTTTATGAACTTTTATGTTATGATTTATGTTTTCATTACGTCACAGTGGGACTTATATTTTTATTTTTTTTCCAAGATTGCATAAAGACACTATATTTTTATTTTAAACTATTGGGCCCAAATTGCATGTTTTGACGAGGCCCCACTGAACATTTTCTCTAAAATTGTATTTTTCTAATAAATATTGACTAGGCAACGTTTTACAAAGTAAATAGTTTAGGACGTTCTTACACAGAGGGCCTTGAAGCTAATTCTTTCTTAGTCACGACATATCCTTTGTTCAAATCCACAAAGATGCCCATATTGGGCTGTTTAGGAGCCATTACAATTTTGCTTCTACAATCAGAAACCAGTGGCAAAGGCGAGGGGAATAATGGCGAAGAACATATACTTATCTTTATGTATTTGTTTCCATAATCAAACATATGGATCTTAATCTCATTGTACTGATCAAAGAAAAAACACCAAAACAAACACATAAATTACAAAATTCACAAATAAATACATAATATCAAAACCCATATGCCAACCGTGTGATGAACAAGAACTCGAAAAAAAATGGGTATGACTAATGAGAAAAAAAACCTAGAAAATTGGTTTGAAAAATGAAAAAAAAAACACCGTCGCACCCTTCTTCGTCGTCACCATCTTGAAGCTCCTCAACCATGTCAAAGCCTGGATCTCATCCTTGGGAATCCAAGAAACCAGAGGAAAAAAAAATCAGAGGTTGCACAACATCAAACCAACCCTTCATGAAGCTCATCCGTCGACTTCTTGAAGATCACCCAGATGCCATCCCCGTCCTTGTCGTATAATATTTTTTATTTAATTAAAACTTGTATGACAATCATAAAAACATAATAAACATAACTAAGAAATATTCTAAATAAAACTACACAAACGTACAATGTACGTTGTTTGCACCTAGTAAAAAGAAAAAGAAAGATAGATAAATAAATAAAAATTATATAAATATTTAGATGTATTATAATAAATTAATAAAATAATGTAATAATTTATATAAAAAGTCACAAATAAAAAAAATAGAAAATAAATAATATAAAAATTTATCAAAAAATATCATAAAAATAAAGGAATGAGAATGGTAGAGAAATAAAAGATTATATAATATATGTAGTTAGTTGTATTTTAATAACCTAATAAAATATTATATATATATATATATTGGGAGTACAAAAATTTCACAATTTTTTGTACTCTCTTCCATTCACTCTTCCATCCACAAATGGAATGATCGAAAATGGTGGAACTAGGAGGAAATCCCTTCCATCTACCATTTTATTTCCTTCCTTCTTTCCATCTTGCCAAACAAAGGAAAGATCATTTCCTTTCACACCTTTCCCTCCATGTCACTCATTCCTTCCATCTTTCCATTCTACCAAACATACGGTAAACATTGCCCTCCATAACTTCTAATTTTAATTTTAAATAAAAAATAAATTATGTGGACAAATCACGTGCACGTATGCGCTGATTTGGGAGATAATGGTGAGGTGCCTACGATTTCCAAGAAATATTGACGGAAGGTATTTTAGCTGCAAAAAAAAAAAGGTATTCAAGTGTCACAATCTACAAAAATTATGTATTTTTGTTGCAAATATCCCTACTAATTAATGTACTAATTATAGCTTAGGTCAACGTAAAATTAGTAAATCAAATTTTACATTTAGGGCTAGTTTGGTACATGTTTATTAAAATCTAAAAGTTGTTTTTTGAATTTGTGTGATAAAGTTGTTTGGTAAAAAAACAAAAAATAGCTTATTAAATAATTTATGCAGAAGCTAAAGCTAGTACAACTCAGCTTTAAAGTTAGTTTATAAGAACTAATACTTGATGATGCGAGATTTAGTCAATAACAAAGAAATATACAACAACTAGATAAATGTAAAAGACAATGAGGATGTTTACGTGGTTCAACTTATTAATTAAGTCTGGTCCACGAGTCTATTGTATTGACCAAGAACTTTCACAGGTTCATGTTCTCTCAAGGTTTGCAATTTGGCAGCGTTTTTTCATGCACAAGTTGACTTATCTTTACAATGAGTCCTCAGCCCTATTCATAGTCGGCTTGTAACGCCCCACATTTTAGGCACTTACTTGTAACTGTTTCAGACTGGTGAAAACTTATATAAATATTATTTTGATTAATAATATAGGCTTGAGAAGCCAAAATCATGTTGTTCATGATAGCCATTAAGTGTGATGTGTGATTGTAGCCAAATTACAAATTTCAGTCTCGGACCGACACAAAAACCCCAACCGGGTAAAATCTTGAATAAAATTATGTTGAATAATTATGGCAAAAATAATATGAGCATAAAATTTATTGGGAATTTATATTAAAGTTAAATAGTTTGACTTTGTAATAAAAAATCTCTACAAATGCATTTTTGTGAAAAATGCACATTTTAGCCAAAAATGAGATTTTGATTCATTAAATTATTTTGAGTAACAAATATTGGAGTGTGACCACTTAAATTAAATAGCAAGATCTATTTAATTTAATTACCCTATTT
Source organism: Humulus lupulus (assembly GCF_963169125.1). Classification (NCBI taxonomy): domain Eukaryota; kingdom Viridiplantae; phylum Streptophyta; class Magnoliopsida; order Rosales; family Cannabaceae; genus Humulus; species Humulus lupulus. The sequence goes on from NC_084795.1 coordinate 197,158,971, forward strand.
TTTATGTGTTTTCACCACAGGACACGTGGCAATTATGAGTAATTAGCGACAAGTCCTAAAGTTCTCGGAGTGTGAACTCTTCCAGGAAGCCCAATCCGGCCAAGTCATGGATGTCTCCAAGTGAGGCCTTGCCCTGAGGTCTGCCTTCGAGGCGAGGATGTCTCCAGGTGAGGCCACGTCCCGAGCACATACCGAGCCAATCTACAAGTAATGGATGTCTCCAAGTGAGGCCACGCCCCAAGGCTTGTCCTCGAGGCGAGGATGTCTCTAGGTGAGGCCACGTCCTGAGAGGCTCTCTTCACTGTAACGACCCAAATTCGCTAATAAGGCTTAAGAGCCTTGATTAGTGTGCCTGGAAGGCATAATGGGATTTTGTGTGTGACTTTAATGAGTTAAATGCATGATTGTGATTTAATGCATGTTATATGACTATTTGACTATTTGAGATGCATGACTATGTGTATTAGTATGCATGTATACCTGATTGTCTTAGAAAGAGCATAATTGTAATTTGGCCATTTTTGGGCATGACTGTGTTGATATCTGTGATCTGTGACTCGAGACGATCCTAGAATGAGCGGGTTAGCGGAAAAGTCAAAGCGGGAATTTATACCCGGCTTGGGTCAAGCCTGGGGAGTTTTAATGGAAATTTGGAAAATATATTGAGGTTAATCTTGATGATGAGGAATGTATATTTGGTGATTAATCGAGTATTGGGTAGCAAGCGGGAAATTATTAGAGACACTCGAGGAATTAGTGGGAATTGGGTAAAATGACTAAAATGGCCCTACATGGACAAAAAGGTTTAGAATTAATAGGAAGGGCATTTTGGTCTTTAGGCTTTTTAGAGATAAGTTAACTGAAGCTTTATACTTAGTGGAATTGGTAGAAAAGAGTTATAAGCTGTAGAAAAGAAAGAAAAAGGAAGAAAAAGAAAAGAGAGAAAAACAGTGGGGTTTTGTCTCAAAAGGTACGGTTTGTGGTTCTCCCACCATTTCCCTTCATTTTTCTTGGAGTTAAGCTCAGTGGTGAGCTAGGATAGGCTGAGCATCAAGGATCCTAAACTAGACTTGAAGATTGGCAAGGGATTAGCAAGAACACATCAAACATTGAGGTAAGTTTTTAGAAGTTTCAGTTTTAGGGTTTGTCTGGTTTGAGATGTGTAACTAAGCTGAATTGATGGGGATTTTAGGGGAATTCAGGCCAAGGTTGAGAAGGAGCAAGCTAAGGAGGTCTAGGGTTTAACTCAAGGTCGAATTTCCATCCACGGTATGATTTCTAAGTCTTTAACTTTGATGTTTGACTGATTTTCTGGGTTTAGGGTTCATTATGGTAGATCTTGAGTTTTGGGTTGCTTGAGCTTGGGTTATGAGTTCTTGGGATGCTTGGGATGAGTGTGAGGTGTTGATAAGTTTTTTTTTGGGTTTGGGAAAGATTTGGACAAGTTTGGGGTTGAAATGGTTGAAAGAAATCGCAGAAAACGATTTTGGGTGTTGCCAGTCTGCAACTAGCGCTAGTCTTTGGGCGCTGTAGCGCTAGGCCCTGTTTCTGGGGATGTGTGGTTCTGCTTGTAGCACTATAGCGCCCTCTTTAGAGCGCTGTAGCGCTGCACTGTTCACAGAAAAGGGGTTTTTGGGCTATTTTTGAGGGATTTTGACCTAGGGTTCGGGGCTCGATTCCACCACCTTGTTTTGTGGATCTAGGACTTCCCGGGGGCTCAGGTTTGGTCCCGAGGCTAGGTTTTGGACTTGAGGTTTGGTAATGACTTTGACTTATGGATTTTGTTTAGGTGAGCGCTAGGGCTCGAGTGGGATCGTGCTCGAGGAGTCAGGTGATCAAAGCTACCGAATTGAAAGGTAAGAAAACCGTAGTACCCGAGAACAGGGCATGGGCCCACAGTGTTATTGCAGGGCATGGCCCTAGATTGTACTATGTGCGAATGTATAACCTTAAATGAATTATTATATGCTTGAATGATTATTTCAAAATGTACTATATGTGTGATTATAATGAAATGAACAGCTAAGGCCGAGAGCGACGAAGGCTGAGAACGGCCTTGGGGCCGGAAGTAACGCTTAGCACATGGAGTGCTTGTAGCCAGGGTGGGACCCAATGGATACATGAGTTATCCTTACGGTAAGGACCGAGACCCCAGGCTTTGGTAAGGCCTTTGGGGCGGCACGGCCGTGTTTGTTCAGTCTGATGGTTTTCCTATTTATCAGTGGATTATTTGTCAGCTATATTTTATGCATATGTTATATACTGTATGAGTTTTCTTGCTGGGCTTCGGCTCACGGGTGCTCTGTGTGGCAGGTAAAAGCAAAGAGTCAGTCAACCGGCCATGAGTATGGAGAGCGTGGGGGCGGCGCGTACATGTTCGGCCTGCCCGACTGCTTTGGTTGGGGGCATTTTGTACATGGCTGTATTAACTTATTCTTTTGATAGTTAACCAGGTGTAAATCTATTTTTGAGTTGTAAATATTTTGTAAACCTTATTTTGGGATCCCAGATGTTTGACACTTAATGTTTTCAATGAAACTAAGCATTTTCAAAGACTACAGCCTTAACTTATGATCAAGTCACACTTTTGGTTTTAGAAATCTCGTAGAGTCAGTTAGTTGCACAATTTCCGTTTTAAACTCACTTAGTAACGGCTCTAAGGTAGTAGGGCGTTACATTCACTCACCCATCTCTCAGGTCTAGGATTTTGGTCCTCAGACTTGGAGTAGATGCCAGGTGTCAGTCACTGCGGGCATGGGCCACCAAAAGATCATCTGACAACGTTTGGTGAGCCTCGATTAGTGGTGTCGAGTTCGTACCCTCGACAATCAGCATTTCCCACAACGCCTCCTGACATGGGCAAACGTGTTCTGCACCCTAACAGTCAGAGGCATGTTCCCCATAAAGTTGGTTCGCGACTTTTTGCAATGGGCCCCGTGCAATCTGCCTGGGACGTAGTCTCTATTTAGTGCAACCCTTTTTGTATTAATTCAGCATTAATACCCTAGGATGGGGGAATTTGTAGTAATGATAGATGATTAACCTCTATAAATAGGGCTAGGGTTTCTCCTTTACAAGGGTTCAGATTTTTAGAGAGAGAAACTTTGTAACTAAGTGCAATATATACGCTGCTTGAGAACTACCATTGAAGCTTGCTCAAACAAGCTTCAAGCTCACTAAATACCATAAACTCATGGACTCGGGCTCTTTTATAGCCTGAAATACGTAAAACCCTTGTGTTCTTTTCTGTTCTTTTCTTTAAACTCTCGTATTTGATTGATAGCGAAAAAGACAGTCAACACCCTAGGTTAAAATTTCAATTAGGTTAAGTAAGAAAAATATTACCACAATAGTAATTTTTGGAAAAATTACCATTAGACTATGATTAATTACATGAAACATACTAGTGTATTGATTGCTAGAAATATGATATTACACTAGTTGTGGGAAGGTTCTCAATTAAAGACAATGACTAGGGGGTGCTTAGACCCTTTTTCTGGGAATGTGCGGTAGGTACCCCGCCTATGTTAGCAAAATGCAGACGATTTCTTCCTTTGACATTCTTTTAGCACGGTTCAAGTCTATGAAAATTATTATTGGTCTGGTTCAAGTCTGTGACAATTATTATCAGTCTAGTTCGAGTCTGTGACAATTTCTATAAGGTCTGGTTCAAGTCTGTGACCTCTAGTCCGATTCAAGTCTGTGACATCTGTCTATGGGTTAAGCATACTGGTAAAACTTAGAAGTCTCGATGACCTGGTGTAACTCTGGTTGCACTCTTGATAGTACTTATGCTCTAGGCAACATGATAGTTACCCTGGTTAGGGATTTAGGGCAAGGTTATTAGTGCTGAGAGTTGAGTCTCCACTATTGTTTGTTTTAAGGGGGCGCCCAAACGCCCCGACTTTATTGACAACTCCCAAGCTGGCTTCTAGGTTCTTTGTTATGAATATTGTTCCTATATATATCTACTTGTTCTGAAATTTTCTGCGTGCAGGGTTGATTTGAATATTTATGGTTATCGGGCATAACCATAAGTTTGCCAAGACGCTTTGGGGTTCTTGAATTGTCTGTTTAGGATATGAATTTATCTGGAACCCTAATTATGTAAGTGCTTTGATTTCCGGTCAATAACTTGGTCATTGACCCCTGTCTGCTTTTATGATTTCATGCTATAAGGTTGAACTTATTAAGCGTTTTCGCTTACCTAGCTGTTTCATGTTGTAGGTAAGTGCAAGGGAAAAGCGGATCAGTGAGCGCCAGAGTCTGCTTGCAGGAGTGTACATGTGGCCCGACCTTTGGGGAATGTTTTGAGAAAATTTATTTTCGGGCTAACACTGTTTTATTGGTTATGTTTAAACCATTTATGTTTACTTTAAATGTTCAAGAATAGAAGTAACTAGTTAAGTGTATGCACACAACTTTCTCTTTTTAAATTTTTTATACATGAATTTTTGGGACATGTTTATAATGACAATGCTATTTTTCCGCATTCTTTTTGGTCTTGTATTTTCGTATTTTTACACGGCTGAGAGAGATTAGTACCCTCTAATCAGGGTTTAATACAAGAGAAACACAATTGTTAAGTTAATCCCAAGTTACAATAGAAAAACATTGTAAAGTATGCTTAAGGTGGCCTGAGAGGAGGCCCAAACTTGTTCACCAAGTAAATCTTCCCTTGTGAGTAGCTCCTTGGAGACTGGTGGGTCCACGTGCATACGACCACGATCGTGGTAGTGGTGGCAGTGCCAGGCAATGACCACCTATTTCCAAGGATGATTCTAATCTTTTGACATCTTTTTTGTCGGTTGTATGGAAGGGACAACCATGTTTCTAGGCAACCACAACTTATGTCAGAGGTAGGTGGGCACGTGTGTCATAGTGGTCCCCGGCTCTCATGAGCGAATGCGTGGCCAAGGGCTTCTTGCAAGATGCGTATGATTCCCGAGAAGGGAACCTGTTGCTCGGACACCGTCGTTTGGTCTTCCACGAAGGTCACGTACTCCGTAGTCCTCGGGACCATCGATGGCTCTCGCTAATCACCTCCTCACTAAGCGTCTTGACTTGACACATATCGAGGAGGTCACATGTTTCAAGAACAGTCACACGTGTTTTCTTACTCAAAAAATACGAGTAACAATAATTATTTAATTTATTTACTTATTTATTATATAAACTATTTAAAATGAAAATATGTGAAAATAAATCAATATAATAATTAAAAATTAAATTGTAGAAAATTAAATATTTTTTATTTTATCCTAAAAAATAATTTTATATTTATTAAATATTTTAAAACATTCTTTGTTTAGTAATTTTCTATCAATAAATCATTCTAATTATATATCAAATATTATATTTGCATCTCAAAGCACTTTTACATTATAATTTACCAAATACATAGCAATTTCATACTTCAACCATTTTTTCCCATAGCACAACTAAAGTTGATTGTTAAATAAGCCACACCTAAACTTGTCTTTAGTATACGCAATTTTACTATTTTGCATCTTATTTTTTATTTATTTTTAAAGGAAATGAACTTTCATTTATTTGTTAAAATAGATCACAATCGTACAGGTCAGGCCACACTCCAAAGAGCTGCACAGATCTCACGACGGAGATGACCAAAAAAAGGCTAACCAAGTCAAATACACTAGAAGAGCAAATCAACCCTAGAAGTCAAGCACCCCATAAATAACAAGGATAGACGCCACTACAACACATCAACAGATGAACCAAATCAAACTCTCTACTCTAAAACACAAAACAGTGATTCGCTTCTAAGAGATATTGCAAATGAGTATTCGTTGCTCACATTTGAAACAACGACATCACCCACAAGTGATCTGAACAGAGGAAAGATCATACAATGGAAAAAGCCAAAGTCTTTGAACGAGAAGGTGTACAACACCATTATTAAATTAAAAACTAGACCATAAAACTAAACTGAAAAAACAAAGACAAAGCATAACAGCAGACAGAAGCCAAACCAAGCTGCAACAGGAAGAGGGGACCATCCTCCACAAGCCCCACCACACCCATAGGCAACACCCAATCTAAATGTCCATCGAAGGATCGCTACCCACACAAGAGCCTAGGCCACTAAGGTGCACAGGTCGCTAGTGCACCATGTTAGAGAGGTCAAGGACAAAAACATGCAAACCAAAAACCCCAGAGTCGCTGAGTAGATCAACTAATGCCACCATCAGGATCTAAAATTCCCACCACCGCCAGATCTCGGACCCCAAGAGAACCCCAACGTCGACGAACGAGAAGGAGAGGCAGCAAGGAGGACGAAGCCATAATGGAGCACAAATTCCACTTCCAATCAAAATCCCAGCCAACAATGAACACACTCCCCTAAGGAGAACATCTCCAACCCCTCTCGGCCAGAGAGGAGCCGAAATCACGCTAGAGATGGGGTAGCCCCCTAACCGAGAGAAGAAGATGAATATCTAAGAAAAACCCTTGGCGGCTAGGGTTTGAGAGAGACCCTTGAGAAAGAAACTAATATTTTCTTTTATGCGCTTATTAAATAAGCTACTTTGCATTTTATAAAAGGCTTAAAATTCAGCCATTTTGTTTACAACCCCGCAAAGATTGACCAATAAAAATGACAAATCTTAGTCATAGACATAGCTTAATGATATTACACTTCTCTCCATAAAGAGAATATCCCGGATTCAATAAATAAATAATTACAAACCACTTTTTTTCTAAGAACACCCCTACAAATCTCACATACCATTGGAGATTGCAACATATTATGGAACTTCGGTAAATAACTTGGTTTAAAGTAATGGTGTTCAATCAATCTAATCCACATTATTTTGGTTATAACCAATCAAATCTGTACTCTAGTTCAAAACAAATCCATATAATCTACGAAAGAGGAGATTTGATTGGTTATTGGTTACTTTTTTGGGAAAAAAATATTTATTAATTTTGATACTTTCTCACTAATATCTACAATTTTATTTTTTGGAAGGCAAAATTAGCAATCAACATCAAATTATATAACCAACAATTTAAACTTTACAGGTTTAAAACTCAACTAATAAAATTAAATATAATTTTCACAATTCAATTTGATACAAAAAATAAACATAAAGTTCACAAATTAAAAAATTAAGTATGAATTAAGATATTTTTATTTATTTTTAAATAATTGTTATTATATCAATATTGTTATTTCTATCAATTATAAATTTTAAAAATTTTACTTCATATATATATTTTAAATAAATATATTTTTATAAATAAAATACAGATTGGATTAGTCACTTTCAATACTAAAAGTGCATTTAATCTGCATAAGTAGAGATTTCTGTACTTTACAAATTAGATTAAATTGGATTTGTTAAATCTAAACAGCCTTAGTTTAAAAGTATCAAATCAAGATATCTCATGTATAAAAGCTTAATTATTAATGTATTAACTAATAATAAAAATTCTTAGTGATGCTAACATCATATTATGTAACAAATTCCCTATGCAAGTGTTTGAACAATGAGTCTTTCACAGTTATAGAATTGTTTTCTCGACTATATTATATATATAAAGAAAATTTATTCAATACGGATTCCCTTCCTGCATGTACAAAGAAATATAAATTTTGTTGTAGTCATTAACTACATTATACAATTTTTTTTTTTAAATTTAAAAAAAATTAATATTATTTCTGTATTATCACATAAATGTGTTATATCATTGAGTTTCAAATTTTAAACAATTGTATTACTAGAAAATGAAATGAATTATGAAATGTATCACTCACCCTTTAAGTATAGAGTAATAATATGTATACCAAAAATATGCACTTAAATATTACATATATTATGGCACAGTAAAACAGAGGGTCTTAATTTAGATTAATGTGATTTGCTGAAAAAGATTTACTTTACTATGTATATATTTTGGGTGCACATATTATTACTATATTTTTGTCATTTTTTTACGAGTGATGAGATCCAAACTAATCCAATTAGTGAATTTAAAATTTTTTATGTTAATTGGATTAGATTGGTTGGCAAATGGGATTGCCGAAATCCAATTACCAAATGAAACGATCCAACCTTTATTAAAAGATATAATTTATATATATTATATATTATATAAAATATAAATATATTTTATTTTGAGTTTTTATTGGCTACCAATTAAGTTTACTTTACATCCTTCCACACCATATTTGATTGAAGATATTATTGTTGTTGTTTTGATACTATATTAGTACTTTGGCAATTATATTCTAGGTTATTGTTTTGAGATATTTTAGATTTAATGGATGTGTTGAGTTAGCACTTTAGTAGTAATTTGTTGGAAACTTATTGTTGAGGAGTTGATGTAGTATTGTTACTGAATGATGTTTAGTTTTTTTTTCTTGTATAATTTTTTTTTTGTATGCTTTGTTGTTTTTTTTTTAATCTCTTTAATATTAAAATTCAAATCAAAAGTTAAAAACCTATTTCAATAACTGAATCAATCTTATTACTAATTGGATTTTGAAACTAAATTGGAGTGTGATTAGGGATAAAAAGGTTGGATTGGACAAGTGAGCAACCTACTTTTTTTTAAGTCTCCGCTTATAGCTACTAATTTTTTAAGATAATTTTTTTTCCCAATATATATATTATATATGGAAGGAATATATTTTACATTAAAATAATAATAGTATAGCATTATATATAATAAACTCATCTATAAATCAATTTTTAATTATTTTAATATAAATGAGTTTACATATATTTAAAAACTGAATGAGAATTTATTATAAAAAAAAAAAACAAATGATACTAAATAAAGATTTTTTTCTCTATATTTTTTTTATTTAAAAATTAAAGAGTGAATTTTTTTTATAATTTAAATTTGATTTTTTAGAAGAGAGAGATTGAAAAAGAAAAATATATTATATAAACTTTTAGAGAGAGTGAATTGTAAATCCTAAAATTGATAAATTTTATAGAAATATATTTTTATTTAAAAGATGATTTTAAATTTCATTTATTGTGATTTTCAAAATTAATATCTTGAATTAATTTGTAAGGTTTACAAATAATTCATTATTTAGTTTAACACAATATGTTTATAAAGAGAATTTGTATCTTGGTTTTATAAAGAAAATATTCTGTGCTTATTCGATTTCATTTTTAGAATATTTCTCTATTGATTTTCGTGCTATTCAAGATAATTAACTTCAAGAAATACAATCTTTGAATGAATTAATACTACTTTTATCTTGAGAAATTTGATCTGACACAAGTATTAGCTGTCCCCGCAAAATTCGTGTATGTCGAATCAGAATTATTTAAAAATGGCAAATCTTCATTAATCAATAATATCTTCAAATATTCTTGCTTTTATTAAGAGATTATTTCTCAGTTTTTCTGAGCACGAAATGGTCTCTATAAATAGACTTCTAGGGCCTTGAGAAAAGGTGAACTATTTGGTACATAGTTTGTGAGTAAATTGTAATATTTGTAAAAGTTCATATTTTATATTCAAAATCATTGTATTCACGTGATATTGTAGTAATATGAGTGTTTAGTTTTGTGGTAAGTTTGTACCACTTTCATGAGTGAATACATGTTGTAATTTATACACAATTCTTATAGTCTTCGGGAGAAGATTTTTACAAGTCTTGCGTCAGGAGGATGCTCTAACCATTGAAGAGAGTTCAAGTTATTGAGCATTTAAATCATAATCAGATTAGTAAAGAGAATTACAACAAAATTGCAGCAAATCTCAAGAGAAAATCTTGTTGTGATTCTTGTGATTCTTTATAAATTAGTTTTATTCTCTTAACATAACCCCAAGGAGTAGATTATCTGAAAAATGTTTCTAACACTTGCAAAAATTTATTGTGTTCTTTATTGTTTTTGCACTATTTTTTTATTGTGTTCAGTTTCTGTCGCGAAAAGTTCGTATTCTATCCAGATAGATCTGAAATCTATTTCAACATTCAATTACCATTCTGTATTTTAATTAATTTGGTAATTATTAAAACGCAATTTCATGAATAAATAATTTAAAATCAACTATTCTAATAAAATACTTGAACCCTAATAATACATAGCATTTATTTTACATGTAAATAGCTAAAAGCAACGTGCTTTTTTTTCAATCACTAATTTAGAAATCAATATTATGTAGGAGCATTTGCATCAATAATACTAAATTTGTGATTATAGCACTTAAATATCAATTCAATTTTAACAAGTGCACCCACTAAAAGGTAACACTTGGTCCATTTAATTGATCACTAAATGATTGATACCAATCATTGCCGTAAAAAAAAAATTAGTATTTAAGTACAATTATTAGCAAATATTTAGTATTATTAGTGCAAATATCACTATTATATATAGACCTTTTAAAGAAAAGTCGAAATGAAAAAGGAAAATAGGATCACATATCTTAGGATTCGAATAACCCCCCTCCCACACAAGTGCTCACACGTCAATCCTAAGATTTCTCAATATAGTTTTATTGCACAATTTGCTTTACATTGACAGACAAAATCACAAGCATCATACGTCTGCCCAAGAATCAAAATTATCTTTCTATTATGTTTCTTTCAAAGAACATGTTTCTATTAGCAAGAGACAATACCCAGTCTGGCACAGAAGATATTAAACGAGCCATGGTGTACCCACATCGTGTTTTTTGTAACTTCATTATAAAATATAATAAATCTACAGGGAAAAGCTTTCAATGCACTATTGGGTTAGCCTTTTTTTTCTAGACACGTACTCCAAAATACAATACAAAATACCGGCTTTTGCTTGGAAGAAAGGGTAACAAACAATTGCTTATTTGATAACTTCGTGCTTTACTACCTGCATAAACCATGGATATCTAAATGAAATGTTTGACATTACCTGACACAGAGGCATGACTCTAACTAAAGTAAATATAAACATAAGCAAAAAAATAAAGAGAACAGCTAATCAATAAAAAACAAAGTCTAGTTTCTTATTCCTAAAATAAAAGTAGCTAGAAACTGGTCAAGAAACAAAAAAGTAAAACAATAAATTGTAATAAGAAATTGTTAATTATTATTAATATCCTTCCCTGGAGTCTGGTCCACTCCCGAGATTTAATACATCACATGGCTTTCATATATCACTTATTTAATATATATAAATTAACCATCTTAGTATTTCACATTCTAAAAGAACATTCGGGTAGGAAAACAAAACATTTCAGGACAGCGCAATGTGTTTGCAAATGAAGAGCACGGTTACGATAATCAATAACCATTTTCAACAGCACGAGATAGTATGATAGACAATTACCTTTTATTTGACGACCTAGTTCTTCTGGTGGGTGCAATATTGTTACACTTCTGAGCTTTCAAGTCGCTTTTCTTAGTCTTTGACTTGGAGTCCGCTGCAAAGGCTAACAACATTACATAATGCATGAATGTCATATATTTGCATCTACAAATAGAAGAATATGTTGCTTAACTACCTCTTGTATTAACTTTTGGCGATTGAACTTCGATTTCACTAGGTTCTGACTTCTTTAATTTGCTAGAAGTACCTGAATCTTCATCTGATTCAGCATGTCCAGAATTTGTTTCCACATTTATGGACCGACTCACTTCGTCGCATGAAGGATCAATGACTTCACTTTCTGTTTGAATTCCAAAAGGAAAAACAACAAAAGAATAAGAGTCATTAGTATAAAATCATGTAATCATCAAATATTCAAAACTTATCTGGGCCTATATTAAACAGAGACTGATCAACATGGTTATGCAAAAAAGATTGATGCCGTTGGTCACTTTTTACTAATGCTGCTACTATAAATTACAATAAACTTAAGTGCCTTATTTTATCATCGTCATTTGTCAAGGTCAGGAATATAGCCATCAATTTTTTTATTTTTTTTTTAAGCGAAAGAAATCATTTGTTATAAACTCAACAAGACAGCCATAAAGAAAAGTCTAAGTAAAGTAGGCCACTGTTGAAATCTCATACACGCTAATCATAGTCAGATTTCAGGCCCGTGCTAATGTGCTATCATTTCGTCACGCAGTTTAATGATAACAAGAGCCCTGATCACTTATACATGACAATAAAAGAAACAATTAATAATAACAAATAAAAATGACATGTGCCGATGAAAATAAAATATATACTTTCTTACTTGCCATGCACTCAATATCTTATAGCATATAGGAAGGCAATAAATATCCAATCTGCGTGCTAAGGAAAACGAAATTTGCATTTTGTTACTTGCATAAAAAAGAAATACAAGCATGGAATGCTTGAAAATGTATATTTGAAGGATCCGAAGGAGAACTACAAGATTTCAGGTAGAATGATAATTGAAACCGACATTAAGAATGTTCTGGAAAAATCGTTAGATGAAATGTTTAACCACTACTTGATGCATCTATTAAAGCACATTGCAGCACACCAACTCTCAAAATTTCTAACCTGACATTTTTTTTCTTTCTAAACAAAAGATACCTGAGATGTTGTCATATTAATTTTTATGTGATATCATGAAAAGTTTCTAAATTGAAAACCCAATTGAATCTAGAGTGGAACGACCAAGCAACAAGAGTAGAGCATATTAAAACAAGTTCATTGCCCCAACCTTCAGCAGCATTAGATTCAGCTCCTTCAGAATTATTAGTCATTGAAAATTCTTCCATGCAACCAATCTTTTGATGATGAATTTGGGCATTTCGTGCTGTCAACTCCTGTTCCTTCTTTTCCATATGGAACTTTTTAAGTTTATCCTCAAACTCCTCAATGCATGATTTCAGTTCTGGCTTTGCAAACTTTTTGCTCTGTCACACAGTTTAAGCAAAAAAAACTTAAAAAGAAAATTACTAATCATATAAATGAGAAAATGCAAGAAATATTAATACAATACCTTGTTTACTATAGCCTTAAAATGGTCCACCACAGAGTCCTCCAACAGGACATGTTCGTATGTTTTGAATAAGTCCATGAGTTTTTTCATTCCCTTTTCAGTGAATGAAAGCTGAGAGAGGCAGTAAGAAATATATTCCCATTGTTTAATATCTGCAAAGAAGAGTGCTCCACCTTAGTTTCTATAACAGTGTTCAAATGTCAAGGAAAATGGCCCCTATTAGGTAACTTCTTTTGTAATAATGTTGGGCCAAAGCTTCACAGCAATACCTGTAACTCCACTAAACCTATTACAAAGCTTCTCAACAAGAGCTTCCATTTGCTTGTCCTGGAAAAAGTCGAGTCAAATATTATATACTAAGTACCAAACAATAATTTAAGTCCTTGTTTATTAAACTCAGTTAAGTGGTTTATACCTTCTTGATGGAACCAATTAAGAACTGCATAATATTGCAGAAAGACTCTCGCTTTAGGTTCTGGTTAGATAACTTGCCAAGCATATCTGGAAGCAAATTATATACTGGATTGTTTCCTGTAAATTAGAAAAACAATCAGTGATCAACTGAAAAATGCTATGGTGCAACATAGGAAAATACCAGCATCACAATTATGGTACTACTACTAGAGATTAAAACACCACCTTTCTTTGACAACTCAAGGAAAAACAGTCTAGCCAGATTTGAAATCCTCTCATCTTCATCTTCCAATCTTATGGCCATTTCATTGATGTAACCTTTCACCTGATTGAGCAATAATCATAATCAGACCACTATCCATTTTAATAAAACAAAGTTAAAAAGTTGCCATATTCAGCTTCTCAGACCTTCATCATGTCATTTAGTATGAGATGAGAAAGCACCAAAACAGCATTCTTCCTAACAGAAACTGAAGAGTCTTGTAACCTAGAATACATATTTTCTGTCCATGGTTCCAAGATATTAGGAAAGCGAACAGCCAAGTCTCCAAGAGCAATAGTACAATTAGAACGAACAGTTTCTGAAGGAGCACTCTCCACAACTGTGAAGAGAAGCTGGAGATTTGCCTCACTGCAAGAACACAAAAAAAGGGGGGGTTATCAATTCATACAGTGTTGCAGGGATAGATGCAGCACAGTTGTGTGTGTGTGTGTGGAGAGAGAGAGAGAGGGGGGAAGAGAGAGAAAGAGCTCATAAAATCTCACCAAAAGTTTGCATCAATTATCATAAATCGACATAGAGCAAGCATTCCCGATGCCTGTAGTACTGGATACTGAAAGGAAGAGAAATCAGTCAATTTCTGAAATCTTATAACGCAAATATAAAATTTCTATATAATTTTAGCAACCACTTATATGATAATTTCACAGTGAAGAATTACATACTGACATTCAGTCGTAAAGTTTTTGAAATATTCTAGTCTCATAACTGCTTTACATCATTCTCCTTTTTCAAAACAAAATGCATTTGAAATGAAAATTTCACTATCTGAAGTCAAATGTTTTATATACATTTACAATTCTCAAAATAGATGAAATTTATGCAATCACCTTTTGCATCAAACTGAAATTTCTACAGATCTTTGTCAGGAAAGGTGCACAGCATCCAATTAAATTCTTCTCATCAAAACTACCAGAAACAATTTCTTTTTCCGCTCTTTCAGAAAGTGTATCAAGTATTGCATCTTCAGAGGCCGCAAGGCCAAGCTCAGCACTAATTCCATTTTCCTGAAAAACAAACATCAGAAAGATGAAATCTAAAATAACAGGAGAAATTTACTACCAAGACAAATGGTTCCAGATGACAACAATGATAAACACAGTAATAAAAACTATAGCTGACTCGAAGGTTCATTGATAATGAGAGATAAAATATCCCATGTCACCTTTGGAGCGTCATCAGGAGTAGTACCATTAACTTGCTCTGACTGATTTTCAGAATCCTTCTCTTTCCCAACTTTCTGTTTCTGGATCTTCCGAAGACAAGATTCAATATAAACCAGTTGGTTCATGGCAACATGACTTACAACAAATAGGTATCGACTAAGCTTTGCTGCTTGAACTGTGGTAAGCACAGCAGCATTGCCACCATCTATCTCATTCTGCAAATCCTCACCTCCACTACATTCAAACACAGAACTGAGAGCTTTTTTCACCAAATCTGCAGACAATGTTTCTGGGGTCGGGTGAATTGTATATATTGTAGCAATTGCTCTGTCAGCAGCAGAATACCATATGTTTTCTGGTAGCCAAAACCCAGTAATTAAGCTTTGTAAAGTAGTAAATACTCTGGTCCCATTACTAGACAACAGCTTCTTCTTGTCCTCCTGGGATAATCTCTGAAGAGCAATGCAAGCTGTTCTAGCAAGCAAAGGATCCACTTTAGCCCAACGACCAAACCCAATATCAATAATGTCTTGTAAATGAGAGCCGAGAACCTCAGGATAAGACTTAGCAGCCATGCAAATGACAGATAACGCACCACGACTTTGTTCTGCAGTGGTTCCACTTACATTAAAACAAAAGAAATCCCATAAAGCTGACATCTGCAAAAAAAAAAAAAATCCCTTAGTTGTGAACTTTCATTGAGAAAGAGATAAATGAAGTTTATTGACTATAAAGTACGTATAACTTACTAAATCTATAAAGGTTTTCATATGAGCAGGTAAACATACAAACTGAACACAATCACATGATTCACGGCCTGATTTTAGCTGCCTCTCAATGAAGTTTATATACTTGAAAGTAGAGTTCAACTCCCAGAAATCAACCCAATATTTAACCATCATATCATTTTTAAATTTCTTATTTCTGAAGTATTTGTTTGTAATACATCATTCATTTTACTCGGGCATAAACTGAAATATTTATATTACCTAACCATTAATTTCTTGTTTGCTTACGATAATAATTATTTTTGGACTGTTAAAATAAACTACACTTTGTAACGTAAGTTGAAGATGTCATAAATAATCTTAAAAGAAATTGATGAGATAAAAATTTCACGACTTTTTGGATACCATGCAAGTAAACTTAGGGAACAAGTTCAACTCAAAGGCTTCAACTACGTAATGCAAAATATTAGTTTAAGAAATGGAAAAAGTAACATACCGCACCAGTAGTTATGTCACCTTTAGATACCAATACACCAATTATAGATTCCAGAGCTGCAAGGTCTCCTATATTTGATTCTATTGCAAGGTTCAAAAGATTCTGAGCAGTCTCCACGGGATTTTTCCTTATATAAATTGTAATAAAGGCATTCTCCACAGCTTCGTATATGGATTTGTCCTGAGAAAAAACCTACCACGACAAACAGAAATAAAATGAAAAGGCGCTAAATCTTCCCAAGTTTAGTACCAAAAACCAGCATATATTATATCATATAATATTGAAGAGATTGGAACAATCAAATTGTGTGCATTTCTAATATAAATCGGAGGAAAAATTTACCACTTACCAGAGGCAACATCTTTCGTAGACAAGCTTCTGAACCATCAATTTGAAATTGTCTGCATCTCATCAATAGGAGAATTGTGTTCTCCACGTCAGTAGCAGAAGATGATGCCATCAATTGGACAAGGGTTGGCATAGTGGCAGCTATGCACTTGGAAAACCTCAAACCAGACTCTAGGGATGCAACTAAGGCCCTGGTCTGTTCCACATTCCCAACATCTGGCACGGTGGTATCCTTCTGAATAATATTTTCTTCCATATTGGACAAGAAACTATCAGTTAAGCTTTCCTTCTGCTCCTCGGTCCCTCCGTCAGCAATAGCATCATCAACCTCGCCATCTTCATTGAAGGTTTCACTTTCAGATGGAAACACATCCAGAACACTCTTCGAAGAAATTTCTGGTTCAAGCTCTTTCAACTTCTTCTTGTACTGTTCTAAAGTGGCTTCAAAGGAAGCTATTCGAAGTTGAGGACCAAATGGGTTATGCTGCAACATCATGATAAGTAAATTTAGTGCAGACTTTCTGACTATTGCACTCTTATCCTCCAACCTTCCGGCAGCAACTTCAGCAACCTCATTCCACAAGCCAATTGAAACAGAATGTTCTTCGCAGAGCTCACCCCAAACTTGAAGAACCCGACTCCTAGTATATGCTGAAACATCTCGGCACCGCTCAAGTAATATTTCAAGCATAGCTTGTTTGGTTCGGAGACGAACAGATTTAGTACTCAATTCACCCTCAACATCATTAAATGCCTTGGCAACCAGCTTCCCCAAGACCCCAACAAGAGCATTCCTTATCTTGTAAGATTCACCGCCAAAATGCGGGACCAGGACTCCAATGTTGGTAGAGAGCAACTTTGGCATCCGATCTGCAAGTTCCACCATAAGACGACCAACATTTTCAGCCCCAACTGTGTCCTTCACAAAATCTTTTGGATTAGCCCTGCCTATATCTCTAATGAGGGAACTGCTCAGGCTCCCATCAGCATACTTCTTCTCAGCATTGGCAACTGCTTCAGCAATGTGGGTAACAACAAAATCGTATTTGTGTACGAGGTGCATGATTGAAGCACATGACTGTGCCAAGTATTGATATTTAGTAGCACAGGCCCCAATTATACGACAAAGAGCGCCTTTTGAATCAGAGTCTTTCAATAATGCAGCATTTTCAAACAAAGAAAAAGCATTCCTAAAAGAAGGCAAACATTATTTCTGCTTAAATTAAAACACCAAAAAAGGGGGTTATAATTAAACAGGAACTTAATCAACTAATTCGCCAACTTACTTTGCAATGAAAGAAACACAATTTTCATCGAGATTTGATGAACCAAAGAGCAACGCAAGGTTGATCTCTAACGAATTTGCAATCAAGTTGAGTATGCGGCCCCTTTGTAATTCCCAGTCCCAAGAGTTTACAAGAAGTTTCTTTCTGGAACTTGCAATCACCTACGCCCATGGCCAAAAATAAAATTGATAGTAAAATAGCAGCCTTAGATGACGTAAAAGGGCTGCTCATATATGCAAATATATATATATATATGTGGAGATACAAAAGTAGAAAGATAGAATGCTAGATGAGTTAGAGAATCCGTACCTTTGAATTATTATTAGAGCTAACCTTTGACTCCTCAGCAACAATTACACTAAACAGGAAAAACGTGTAGATTTTAAAAGCATTACGATGTGACCCAACTCGATCAAGAATTGGAGAATCACCATCCTGATCTTGCGAAAGCCGTGAGATTGAATCAACATTCGGGAGAAGAACACTGAGATTGGATCGAAGACTCTCTACAAGGTTGAATTTACAAGATGGGGGGAGACCTGAGTATCCCTTGATCAATGAGTATACACTGTCGAACACATCTTGCTCTTCTATACAAAACAGCTCCTTATCTGACAGGTCAAACGAAACACCTGAAAGAATAATGGCATATTAAAATCTTGAGGTAGTTTAATCATCTGAGAAAAGAAATTGGTCACTGAGTACAAATATAAGGTTTTCAAGGGTTGAAACTTGCAATTTGAGAAAATTCCAGGTAAACATGAAAACATTTTCCTTACCTGAAATAAAAAAAAAAACACTAGGAAAGTACACGAAATTCAAGCTGCATCTAAACTAGTTGTAGTTAAAGCATATATACTCACTTCCAAACTTCAATCTTTCTTGCCATTTAAATTTCGTTTCTTTTTCAACAATTCGCTCGCAAACAAAAGAAAATTAGGGTTCTACGTTTCATCATCCAAAACTAAGTCACTTTTAAGTGAAGAAAAGTAAAAATTAAGTACATTTGTCCTATTTCGGTGCACATTCTTTCACTTACTTTCCTATCCTAGCTGCAGTTTCTCGGTAAGCAACAAGTGATTGTCATAAAAAAAAAAAATTGCTGCAGAATTATGTGACTCAAAAGGAGAGAAGAAAAGTCCGACCTTTGACGTACTCCTCAAGTTCGGATGGACGAAAAGAAGTAATGTCGATGGGATTCCGAGCGCAGAGGCAGTTACTTTCATTCTCTTCTTCTAAATCTCCAAGAGTTCTGGGGAAGACGAAGTGAGGAGCCATAAGAGCGAGGTTCTCTTCTGCTCTCTCTTCTAGCGATTTTCAGGTGGTTTTTCTTCACCGATTTCAAATTGACTCAAAATGTTTTGGAGGAGCGGGAAGATTTGCCTTTAAAAAGTATATGGGCCCGGTCCCGCCAGGCCCGTCAGCCCAGGAACGTTACATATGGGGGTGGTAATCGTTTTCAACAAAATACAAAACTTTTATCAACCTTTTACATTTTTACGTCCATGCAAACTTTTTTTAAAAATACCATCTTAATTTTTTAATACATAATTTTATAGTATTTCTTTTTAATAAGGATCATGTATGTGTGCCAAAGATATACTAAATTTATTATAGATGTCAAAAATATCCCATATTATTTTAAATAGATATTTTTTCTTAAAATTGTGAAACATAATACTTCAATTTTTGTAGTAATAAGTATGACTTTCATAATAATAAAAGAGTAATGATACGTGCACTTAAATTGTGCACCCAACTTATGCACCTAAATGACATGTCCGTTTAGCCTAGTCAATCATATTCATCAAAACTGGGACCTACTGTATTAAAAATCAGTGTCACGTCACTATGTGTAATATTTTTGTGTATATTTTAGGTGCACATATCATTACTTATAATAAAAATAAGTATAACAGGGATACTAAATTGTTAACATATCAAACTCGTTAATGATATAGTTGAGTGTAAATGCTTAGCATATTTGAGAAATAAAACTAACAAATAGAAGTTTTATAAAGGTTCGGTCTTTTTTATAATAATGACCAACGTCTATTTTGCGATTCTTATTTTCTCTTCCTTACTTCTTGTTGACAAGCTATTTCGCTAACAATTAATTAAAACAAAGCTCAAAGAAGTGAAAGTTGAGACACAGAGTTTTACGTGGTTCAAACTATGAATTAACCCTAGTCCACGAGTCACTTGTATTTAGGATGATAAAAGCTTGCAAATATCAAGCTTCCATGGAGGTTTTTAGGCAGCGTTTTGGCAATGCTTTGATTACAAGAAGATAAAATATGGGATCATTTACAAGACTTTTGGCAATAAGTTATTTAAGCAGAGTAATTGTAGGGGATGAACTTGTAACGCTTCACGTCACTATGGCTGCTTCCTGGAATGACGACTGGCCCTACAAACCAACACGAGTCTTTCTAGCGTGCTTTGTCTTCACTCGCACGCTTCCTGGAAAAATTTCCCAGGAGGTCGCCCATCATGAGACTACTCCAGGTCAAGCATGTTTAACTTTGGAGTTCTCAAGTGATTGGTTATTGAAAAGAAGATGCATCTTGTTAGCATAGGTAGTACCCATCAATCCATTTAAGCCATCTTCAACTGTGTAGTCCCATACCTACACAGTCTTAAAATCATCACACTTGACCTTCTCAGGCGGTGTGGGATTGCACAGCTTTTACCCAGTCTTTCCCCCTGTGGATCATGGGATTTTGAATGTCACAATCACCCCCCCTTAGGGATCCGACGTCCCAGTCGGCCACACTTCCGGCTGGGTCAAGGCTCTGATATCATTTTATGTATCAGGTGGGACTCATGTATTGAGTTATGAGGATCTGGAACTAGAGGCAGACTTGTCCTATGAGGAGCAGCCAGTTTAGATTTTAGACAGGAAGGACAAGGTCCTAAGGAACAAGATTATACCTTTAGTCAAGGTACTATGGAGGAACAGCAAGGTCGAAGAAGCGACCTGGGAGCTGGAGGCAGATATGCGGAGTCAGTATCCTGAGCTGTTCAGGTAAAATTTTGAGGATGAAATTTCTGTAAGGAGGGGATAGTTGTAACGTCCCAAATTACCTAATAAGGCTTAGGGCCTTGATTAGGGGGCCAGGATAGAAATATATAGAATTATATGCTTATATGATATATTTGTCTGTGATTATGTGAGTTATATGATAATATAACTAGTTATGCATGTTTAGGAGTATTAAATATGCATGTGGGCTTGTTTCTTATTAGAAGGGCAATTTTCGTAATTTGGCCTGTTATGGGCATAATTGTATATACGTGCACATATGTGATATATGTGAGAGACCACATTATTATGTGGGTTTATTTGGTTTACTCGGCACGAGACGATCCTAGGGAGCAAGTTAGCGGGAAAGTCACAATGGGACCCAATACCCGACTCAGGGCGAGTCAAGGGGTATCTTAGGTATCTAGCTCAGTATTGGGTTATCGGGTAATGGTAATGAATAATTGATGATATATTTGGAGTTAGTGAGATTAGGAGGGAATACTAGGGATTTTGACTATTTTTCCCTCGGGGACGTTTTTGGTACCTCGATCCTCGGGATTAGCTTAAGTAACTTAAGCCTTAAGGAAACAAAACATAAAAACACAAAAACACTCAGCTCACTCAACTGACTCTCTCTCTCTCTCTCACTCTCTCTCAATTGTGAGCAAAGTTCTTGAGGAATTAAGGAGATTCTTGGCTGAAAACTTGGGAAATGAAGGCTCGGGTTAGGATTCAGGATTGGTTGTGGCTAGGAGAGCATCATTCACAGCAAAGTTTATCACTAGGGGCTCGTAACTGAGATCGTGCTCGAGGGTCGTCCTTATTTTACGCTATACTCGAACCTGAGGTAAGAAAACTACACCCAATACGTGATATATGTGTGATTAGGGCTTGGCCCGATTATTGACTATAATTATGAATAGAGCTTGGGCCCTTGAGAATGAACGTGTTTAAGTTATCGTTTCACTTGTTGATTAAATGTACTTGAATATTTTGTACCTGATTAAGTGTTATATGACTGTTCGCATGGTTTGCATAGCTAGGGCTTGGCCGCGTTAAGGAGCATGGTTATTACTATGTTTGCATTTATTTGATGGTGTTATATGATTAATATGTATCAATACTTGTATTGTCTGAAGTATGCTTATCTATATCTGTTTTTGTATTTGTATCCGAATATCTGGTTCAGGGCTTGACTTATTAGTCAAGGACGACAATAGCACACTGCATGTTGGTCGAAAGGCTTAGGCCCAAATCAATAACGTACTATTATGTTGGGCGACCCTATGGTCGTTGAAAAATAAAGTGTTTGGCTATGGCTAGTCACTCAAAGCTAAGGGCGAAGGCCCCAGGTGACTCTATGGTCACATGGCTAGGGCATAGGGCCTGAGGTTGACTCTATGGTCAACTAATCAGGGCAGCGACCCTAGGATGACCCAATGATCATCTATTGATGTTGTATGCATGCATGAGTAGGTTACCACTGCTGGGTATGCTAGACATGTATTTAGAGTCAGTATTTATTGTCCATGCACATGTTTAAGTTTTCTTGTTGAGCCTTGGCTCACTGGTGCTATGTGGTGTAGGTAAGGGAAAAGGAAAGCTTGACCAGCCATGAGTTGGAGAGCTTCGGTGGCGGCGTGTACATATGTGGATATCTCAGAGGAACTAGGGTTGTATCCTTGATTTTGTCGCTTAGGTCGGCCGGTTGTAACTTTTGATGTATATATAACCCTTTTAAATATTTGGTTGCAATATTTTGGGATCTCATGTATGTATGAAACTTTTTAAATGAAAAGTCAACAGTTCCTTTGACCAAAATTTTTAACCCTAACCCTTGACGTAAACCTTAGTAACATGTTTATAACCAAATGACTTGATTAGCAAGTCTGACACTATTTAAAGTACACAGTGTAACGGTCCTGGATTAGGAGGACGTTACAACTTGGTATCAAAGCCTTGACCCAACCAAACGTATGGCTGATGGGGACGTTGGCCCCTAAGGGGGGGTGATTGTGACAGTCATAATCCCATGATCCGCAGGGGGAAAGACCGGGTAAAAGCTTTGCAATCCCACACCGCCTGGGGAAGGTTAAGTGTGATGATTCTAAGATTGTGTAGGTATGGGACTATATAGTTGAAGAGGGTTTAAATGGATTGATGGGTACTACCTATGCCAACAAGATGCATCTTCTTTTCATTATTCCATCACTTGAGAACTACAAATTTAAGTGTGCTTGACTTGGAGTAGTCTCGTGATGGGTGACCTCATGGGAAGTTTTCCCAGGAAGCGTGCGAGTGAGGAAAAAGCACGCTAGAACGACTCGTGCTAGTTTGTAGGGCCAATCGTCATTCCAAGAAGCAGCCATAGTGACGTGGGGTGTTACAACTTGGTATCAGAGCTGCCAAGGTTTAAGGGTTCCTAAAGATTGGCCGGGAATGTACACTCACCACTAAAGACAAGCTCGACTTAGGGTTCTGTAACGACCCGAATTTGCTAAATCAGGCTTAGGGCCTTGATTAGTGTGCCTGAAGGGCAATAAATGATTTAATATGCTTATATGTGGATTTATGTGAATATATGATAATGATGCATGTTTATTTGAGTTAAATGTGCATGTGGGCCCCGTCTGGATATTAGGGGCATAAATGTGATAAATGTGATATATATGTGATATGTCTGTGCAGCACGATCCGAGACAGTCCTGGGGAGCGGTTAGCCAGAGAGTCACAACGGGGTTGAGATTCTGACTTGGGGCGAGTCGAGGGGTAATTTGGGTACTAGGTGTGTTATGGGATTATCAGGACATGAAAATAAATATTTGGAGATATATTTGAGGATAGAATGTCTAGGCAGGAATATTGGGGAAATTTACCATTTTGCCCTTGGGGACGTTTTGGTACCCCAAGCCTTGAGGTAACCACATAGACTTAAGCTGAATAAAACAAAAAGGAAGAATTAATTAGAAGCTTTGGGAACCGACTTACACCTTTCTTCTGAACTAAGGATAACTTCTCACCATTCTTATCTCTCTCTCTTTCATTCTCTAAGAAACAACTCAAGGAAATTCTGGTGTAAGCTAGCTTAAGCAAGGAATTGGGCTGAGAAAACTTAGGAGCTTAAAGCTTCAGGATTGAGGATCAACTCCAGGGATTGAATTCAGCAAAGCAAGCTCTAAACATGGGGATTATGTTGAGAATTGTTGCTGGTTTGTTAGAGTATGCATGTTAGTTAAGCTTGATCTGTGTTTGGGTATTTTAGTTGGGTTTTGGAGCAGATTTTGAGGGGTTTTGTTGTTGATATTGAGCTGGAGTATATGTGCTAATTATCTGGGTTTGATAGATGAGTTTTAAGTGAGTTAGCTTGAGGAAAATGCAGGGAGGAAGATGGAAATTCTAGGTTTGGAGGTGAGGGTCGCGGCCCTAGGATGGGTGCGTCGCGGCCCGTGTGCGCGCGCGGCCGAGTGTGGCCGAGGAGTTCATGCCCGCCGCGACGCTTAGTGTGCGCGCCGCGGCCCGTATGTGTTGCAGGGGTGTGCTAGCCTCTGTTTTGAGGCTAGCCGCGACTCTTAGTGCTAGTCTGCATTTTTAAGGGTGTTTAGGCTTGGGAATTCAATGGTTAAGGCTCGGGATGGATTTTATCACCTGGGTTGATAGAATTCAAGGTCCCGGAGGTTAGGGTTATGGTTTAAAGTTATTTATTGGATTAGAACTTGATGGATGGATATTGTTAATGTGTTGTGACTAGGGTTTCAGAGAAGCTCAAGTTAGTGGACTGTGCTCGGGACATCGGTGCTCGGAGAGCTCGGGACTCAAGTAAGAAAACCCTTGTTCCCATAGAGCTTGTGTGCAGGGCTGAGCCCAATGTGTTTGAATAGAATTGGTATGTAGGGCTGAGCCCAATATGTTAGAACTGCGGGGCGTAGCCCTTTAATTGAATATGCTAGAATAATGTACTTGCTTGCTATGCTATGTATGTTATGATGTGAATGATCGGCAAGAGCTGGGAACGGTGTAGATCGAGAATGGCGAAGGGCCGGGAACGGCGTTGGGCACGTTGAGTGCAAGGCCAAGAACGGCAAGGGGCCGGGAGCAGCATTGAGCACGTGGAGTGCGAGTTGCCAGGGCGAGTCCCTAAAAGGATACCTGGGATATCCTCACGGCGTGGTCCACGAACCCAGGGCTTGGTAAACGCCTGGGACGGCTAGGCCGTATGTGTTTAGCCCATTGGTGGCCTGCTTATATGCTTGATATATGTGTTGCATATGTTATCTGTTTGTGGGTTTTCTTGCTGGGCTTCGGCTCACAGATGCTTTGTGGTGCATGTAAGGGTAAATAGAAGGCCAACCAACCATGAGTGTAGCAGGCGTGAGGCGGCGTGTACATGTTTGGCCAGCCTGGCTGCCACAGCCAGAGGGATTTTGGGAGATGCTTGTAATTGAACTTAGATTTTGTCGTTTAGCCGACTTGGTTCTATTTTAATGTTGTAAATATTTCCAAACTGTATTTTGGGATCCCAAGTGTAAAACTTTTAAGATTCTCTATGGAAATTATTATTTCTATAGTTTTTCCTCTATTTATGGCTTAATTACACTGTTTGACCTAAAACCTCGATTAGCGAGTTGAAAGCACGTTTTTAAACTCACTTAGTAACGACTCTAAGGAAGTAGGGTGTTACAACTTGGTATCAGAGCGAGACAAGGTTATTGGTTCTGGAGATTGACCGAACATGTACACACGCTGTCAGTGTCAGACTCAACTCAGGGTTGGTTGGTAAGATTGGCTATATGTTTTAATAAGTGTATGAATTCCCTGTTTGCCTGCTTATCTTATATAGAGCATGATGAATGAGTTAACATATGCGTGATTCTAGGGCATGGCCCGTTGTGTGTTATATATTATATGAGATATTATTGTGGATGACTGATGTGTTTGGGAGGTGGTTTTTGGATGTTGTTATCATGCCTGATGAGCGGTGTTGTTGGTTGCAGGCATAGTTGTTGAGATGCCTCGACAATCAGCTAGACTCCGCGGCAGTAGGGCCGAGGATGACAACCAGGGTCAGGACCCTCCACCTGCCCCACAGAATTGGCAAGAGATGTTCGCTGAGATGGAAGCAAGACTACAGCGAATAGACGAAGAGTTGTGATAGTTGAGGCAGCAGGCCCCGCCTCAGGTTACTGGGCTGCCAGTGCAGCAGGTTGCAGCGCCAGTGCCAGTGCAGTCTGCTATGGAGAATAAGTGGGAACCTTTGTATGAGAGGTTCATGAAGCAGCATCCTCCCACCTTCGAGGGTGGATCAGACCCACTGCGGGCAGAGCAGTGGATGAATATGATTGCCTCAATTCTGGATTTTATGAGAGTTCAAGGGAATAAGAGGGTAGCCTGTGCTAGCTACATGTTCAGAGAAGATGCCCGCATTGGGTGGGACGTGGTGATTCAGAGGAGGGATGTATCAGTTATGACCTGGGAGGAATTCAGAAACTTGTTCAATGAGAAGTACTACAGTGTGGCAGTGCGAGCTGCGAAGGTTGATGAGTTTATCAACCTAACTCAGAATCGATCGACAGTGACAGAGTATGCAATAAAGTTTGATAGATTGGCGAAGTTTGAGCCAGATCTAGTGCCGACTGATGCGGCAAGGAGGGATAGGTTCGTGCGGGGATTGAATGTTATGATCGCCCGCGATGTGAACATTACCTTAGATCAGATTTGGAAGGATAGCGCTGTTAGGCGCGATGCCAGGAGGACAATGCCTCCTTTTGTTGGGTTCGTTCGTGGTGGAGGTTCTAGTGAGCAGAAGAGGAAGGCCCCACATTCCTTTGTTCCTCCTAGTTCAGATAGGAGGGCACGGGGTGCTTTCATTGGCCGTCAGGGTGGCAGTGAAAACTGGAGGAGTTTTCCTATGTGTCCGCGGTGCAGGCGTCGACACTAGGGTGAGTGCAGGATCAAGGCCTGCTTTGTTTGTGGGAGTGCCAGCCATTTGAAGAGGGATTGCCCTCAAGTTAAGAAGGAGGAACAGAAGCAGAGTGACAGTCTTGCTCCTACCAAGGTATTCACTTTGACACAGACTGAGGCGGAGGCTAGCCCCTCAGTTGTGACAGGTCAGATCTCTAGTGTTGGTTCTTTGTATACTGCATTGTTTGATTCAGGGGCTACCCATTCATTTGTATTTGCTAGGGTGATAGATCAGCTTTGTAGACCTAGTGGTTTGTATGCTAGGGGATTTCAGACTTTGTTGCCAACAGGAGAATTGGTAGTCTCTAGGAAGTGGATTAGAGCGTTGCCAGTAGAGGTAGATGGTAGGGAGCTGTCTGTTGATTTGATTGAGTTAGAGATGGATGACTTTGATATGATCCTGGGGATGGATTGGTTATCCAAGTATGGGGCAACGATTGACTGCAAGCGCAGAATGGTGACTTTTGAACTAGAAGGGGAGGTACCCTTTGTGTTTGCGGGGACAGTTAGTGGACCACGTGTACCAATGATTTCAGCCTTAAGGGCTAGGGACCTGATGCAGGAAGGTTGCATAGGATTCCTGGCAAGCGTTGTGGATACATCTAGGGTGGCGTCGGTTGGACTGGGTGAGACTAGATTGGTGTGTGAGTTTCCGGATTTGTTTCCAGCAGATCTGCCGGGGTTGCCGCCGCAGCGGGAGATTGACTTTATTATAGAATTGGTACCAGGAGCGGAGCCAGTATCTAGGACGCCTTATAGAATGGCTCCGGCGGAGTTAAAGGAGTTGATGATTCAGTTGCAGGAGTTACTTGATTTGGGGTTTATCAGACGGAGTTTCTCGCCATGGGGTGCTCCATTTTTGTTCGTTAAGAAGAAGGATGGGTCCCTTAGGATGTGTATTGATTATAGGGAGCTGAACAAGTTAACCATTAAGAACAAGTATCCACTGCCTAGGATCGGCGATTTATTTGATCAGCTACAGGGAGGAACAGTGTTTTCCAAGATAGATCTCCGATCAGGTTACCATCAGCTAAGGATTAAAGAGGAAGACATACCAAAGACCGCTTTTCGAATGAGGTATGGACACTATGAATTCCTGGTTATGTCCTTTGGATTAACCAATGCCCCAGCAGCCTTCATGGACCTAATGAATAGGGTTTTCAAGGATTATCTGGACAAGTTTGTGATCGTATTCATCGATGACATCCTAGTGTACTCCCAGTCAGAGGCAGAGCATGAGTAGCATCTGCGGTTGATACTAAGTTATATGCTAAGTTCAATAAGTGTGAGTTCTGGTTGCCGCAAGTTACATTTCTGGGCCATATTGTCAGTAAGGAGGGGATTGTGGTTGACCCAAGTAAGATTGAGGTGGTCAGAGATTGGCCTAGACCGAGCAGTGTTCCTGAAGTGAGAAGCTTTCTGGGTTTAGCAGGGTATTATCGGCGGTTTGTTGAGGGGTTCTCCAGAATAGCTACGCCATTGACAGAACTGACAAAGAAGAAGACAAGGTATGTCTGGACGGACAGGTGTGAGAATAGTTTTAAGGAACTGAAGGGGCGACTGATTACTGCGCCAGTGTTGAGCTTGCCGACAGAGAATGAAAAGTTTGTGGTCTACTGTGATGCATCTAGGCAGGGTTTGGGGTGCATGTTGATGCAAGCTGGTAAGGTGATAGCCTATGCATCGAGACAGTTAAAGGAGTATGAGCAGAGATATCCTACGCATGACCTGGAGTTGGCAGCGGTGGTGTTTGCACTTAAGATTTGGAGACATTATCTTTATGGTGAGAGGTGCGAGATTTACACCGACCATAAGAGCCTAAGGTATTTCTTTACTCAGAAGGATCTGAATATGCGCCAAAGGCGGTGGCTGGAGTTGGTTAAGGATTATGATTGTGATATCCTATACCATCCTGGGAAGGCTAATGTAGTGGCTGATGCATTGAGTCGGAAGGGCCCAGGATAGTTGTTTAGCTCGAGGCAGATATCTAATAAGTTAGCTGAGGAGATGACCAGAGCAGGTATAGAATTGGTGGTTGGTCAGTTGGCCAACATCACTCTTCAGTCTACACTCCTTGAGAGGATCAAGGAAGCACGGGGGAAAGATTCTTAGTTGCGAGGTCATAGGGAGAGTACCTTAGTTGGAGCGACAAAGGACTTTTCCATTTCGGAGATGGGGTTACTGAGGTACAAGGGCCGGATTTGTGTTCCGATGGATTCTGATATCCGGCGAGAGATCTTAGATGAATCACATACCACTCCCTATTCTTTGCACCTGGGTATAACGAAGATGTACCAGGACTTGAGAGCTCTATATTGGTGGTCGGGCATGAAGAGGGATGTGGTGGATTATGTGGCTAAGTGCTTAACTTGTCACCAGGTTAAGGCTGAGCACCAGAGACTGGCAGGGTTGTTGCAACCTCTGGGGATCCCAGAATGGAAGTGGGAAGATATTACTATGTACATCGTGGTTGGTTTACCGAGAACTGTGGGACATCATGACTCGGTGTGGGTGATTGTGGATAGGTATACCAAGTCCGCTCACTTTTTGCCTGTTAGGACAACTTATACTGTGGAGCAGTACGCTGAGTTGTATGTGAAGGAGATTTTTTGACTTCATGGGGCTCCGAGGTCGATAGTATCCGATAGAGATCCCACCTTCACCTCCAAGTTTTGGGAGAGTCTGCAGAAGGCTATGGGTACGCAGTTACGGTTTAGTATCGCTTATCATCCTCAGACGGATGGACAGTCTGAGAGGACGATTCAGATACTAGAGGATCTGCTGCGAGCCTGTGTGCTTGATTTTGGGGGATCGTGGAGTAAGTACCTCCCTTTGATCGAGTTCTCGTACAACAATAGTTATCAGGCGACCATTGGTGTGGCTCCGTACCAGATGCTTTATGGAAGGAAGTGTAGATCACCTATCCATTGGGATGAGACAGGTGAGAGGAGATATCTGGGTCCAAAGATGGTTTAGAGGACCAATGAGGCGATTGAGAAGATTAGAGCGCGTATGCTCGCATCCCAAAGTCGACAGAAAAGTTATTCAGACCTGAAGCGCATGAGTGTGGAATTTCAGGTTGGTGATCATGTGTTCCTTAGGGTTTTGCCCATGAGGGGTGTGAAACGGTTTGGTGTTCGGGTGTAACGCCCTACTTCCTTAGAGCCGTTACTAAGTGAGTTTTTAAGACAAAACAGTGTGCAATGAACTCGCTAACCGAGGTTTTGAAACAAAAGTGTGACTAATTAAAAGTTAAGGCTGTAATCTTAGAAAAATGCGTTGTTTCAATAAAACTTCTAGTATTAAACATTGGGGATCCCAAAATGAGGTTTGAAAACTATTTACATTTTAAAATAAGTTTACAATTGATCAGTTATAAAAATCATAAATTATTACAGCCATTTTCAAATAAACCCCCAACCAAAGCAGTCGGGCAGGCCAAACATGTACGCGTCGCTTTACGCTCTCCGTACTCATGGTTGGTTGACTTACAATCCATCTGCCAGAGTTTCAAATTTCTTCTCAATAGGTATTACTATCCTCAGCCTCTCAAGTGGCACCTTTGAGGCAACCTCTCTATGTCCATCACCCTCTCGGAGCATTCACAACACCGAGTTCTTTCAGTTCATTACATGACCAAAGCATAAACCATTCAGTTAAATACTCATCCTTGAGGACTCAGCCTCGAACTTTGAATGTATCGACGCATTCCAGTTCCCCGTTCCCTCACCATGGGAAATTCATCCTAACATATCGAGTCATTTCATGTAGAAGTCATGCCCTCACCTGACCTCCTCTCAGGTGGCATCCTTTCCCTCGTGCATACCAAATAACCTCCCTGGTTCCTGTCGTCCTCTCGATAACTACCTTTTCAATCAGGCTTCTTTCCAATCTCAAATTAGGTGCCCAAGCACTGTCTAGGGTCCTTCTACCTCAAAAATCGAGAATTCGACCTCGCTGCGTCCTATCAACAAAAGTACCATCTTATCAATCAGACTTTTCCCCTTTCTTGGCAAAACCAGAAGCCACAACACTATCCGGGGTTCTTTTAACTTGATTACCACGAATCTATCTTTACTAACTCCATCAAAGGGAGCACTGCCCTTGCGGCCCTAGCACTCATGCTCTATACATCAACCATCAGTTCCTCGAACAACATGGCCCTCTCCGCCATCCACATGCAGACGATAAACTCTTACCTCAGGGCGGCCCAAATGCCTTAGACTATTCCAGATCTCATATCCATAAATGGGTCGCCATTAATTCCGGATACATCCGCCAGTAAAAATTCCCGAAATGAATTATCCAATTCACCAAACCCATTGATTTACACTGTTGTTACCCCCAACAGTCCAAACCAAACTTATAAGTCCACCAGTCTCCACGGTTCAAATCATGTCTTAATAATCCCTTCTAACAATTCATTATCTAGGTTCTTTCCAACCCATTAAGCCAGTACCTCAGCCCGAGTACCATTTCCAGGCACCTCTCTGCCTCAACATTTAACACAACCCTCAAATCAGGATCTCTCATCCTCTTAACCAAGGGTGGAATTAACCTTGCCCATCCACTGATAAATTCCTTGTCTTCCCGTACTTTCCTCAAAACTAGAGGATAACACCCTTTAAGCCTTTCATATAATACCCTTATCTGTCCATACCTCACAGTAAACCAACACTGGTAACCTTACTGTTGAAACATCTAAATCAGCTATTTCCCCAGTGAAAATCCGCTGTTCCTCTATCCCAATACAACTAACAAGCTCCACAGCTTACTCACACTAGTGACCCTCTGCTGCTACTTTTCGGGATAACTGGAGATCTCAACTCCAACTTATCTAGAATCCCCCTTTCAACCCAATAACAGGTCCACACCCTTCTAGGAACCAACAGCTCGAGTTCACCTGTCAAAACTGACCCAACTCCTGAACTCTGAGGTTCATACCCTGAACCAACCCACAACTAGATCCAAATATCCACAGGTATAATGCACACACAAGCATATACTAGGTCAAATCCACAATGATATACATTTAACTACCAAATTTTATCACCACTAAGTATATCCAGGTCTCAACATGCTTCATACAAGCCAATAAACAGATATAACATGTGAATTTAATTCAGAAAATTACCCACATACACTCAATATGCGAACCATTATGCCAATATTCATCCATATGCATAATAGTATTATTCAGCATGCATCAATCTCAACATGCAATAATCAA
Source organism: Humulus lupulus (assembly GCF_963169125.1). Taxonomy (NCBI): domain Eukaryota; kingdom Viridiplantae; phylum Streptophyta; class Magnoliopsida; order Rosales; family Cannabaceae; genus Humulus; species Humulus lupulus. The sequence continues at coordinate 197,190,799 of NC_084795.1, forward strand.
GGGCCCAGTCCAACTGCATCTCATGCATATGTCATTTCATTCCTCATGCTCCATATAAATAAGCAGGCAAACAGGGCATTCAAACATATATTCAGACATGTCAATCAATCATACCAACCAACCCTGAGTCGAGCTTGTCACTGACAGCGAGCGTACATGTTCGGTCGATCTCCATAACCAATAAACCTTGGCTCGCTCTGATACCAAGTTGTAACGCCCTACTTCCTTAGAGCCGTTACTAAGTGAGTTTTTAAGACAAAACAGTGTGCAATGAACTCGCTAACCGAGGTTTTGAAACAAAAGTGTGACTAATTAAAAGTTAAGGCTGTAATCTTAGAAAAATGCGTTGTTTCAATAAAACTTCTAGTATTAAACATTGGGGATCCCAAAATGAGGTTTGAAAACTATTTACATCTTAAAATAAGTTTACAATTGATCAGTTATAAAAATCATAGATTATTACAGCCATTTTCAAATAAACCCCCAACCAAAGCAGTCGGGCAGGCCAAACATGTACGCGTCGCTTCACGCTCTCCGTACTCATGGTTGGTTGACTTAGTCTTTGCCCTTACCTGCAACACGGAGCACCCGTGAGCCGAAGCCCAGCAAGAAAACTCATGCAGAACATAACATATGCAAATATACAGTTAATCATATCAGATAGTCCACAGATAAACAAGTCAACCATTAGACTAAGCAAACACGGCCATGCCGCCCCAGAAGCCTTACCGAAGCCTGGGGTATCGGTTCACACCGTAAGGATAACACATGTATCCACCGGGCCCTACCCTGACTATAGCATCCCATGTGCTAAGTGTTACTTCCGGCCCCGCTGCCGCACCCGGCCTACGCCGCTCTCGGCCCTTGCCGTACATTTTATTATAATCACACATATAGTATAACACAACAACATTCGAACGAATAATAATTCATTTAAGTCTGCATCCTAACATGTCATGCAATACAGGGCCATGCCCGGAAATCATCTCATCATGCAACACGCAATATAGGGCCGTGCTCCGCAATCACACTATGGGCCCATGCCCTATCCTACGGGTGTTATAGTTTTCTTACCTTTCCAATCAATAGCTTAGATCACCTGACTCCTTGAGCACGATCCCACTCGAGCCTTAGCGCACACCTAGGCAAAAACATAGGTCAAAGTCAACACCGAACCCCAAGTCCGAATACCTAGCCTCGGGACCAATCCCGAGCCCCCGGGAAGTCCTAAATCCCCAAAACAAAGTGGCGGAATCGAGCCCCGAACCCTAGGTCAAAATCCCTCATCAAAAACCCAAAAATTCACCTCTGTGAACAGTGCAGCGCTACAGCGCCCTCTTTAGAGCGCTGTAGCGCTACAAGCAGAACACTCCCCCCAGAACAGGGGCTAGCGCTACAGCGCCCACTGACTAGCGCTGTAGCGCTAGTTGCAGCCCAGCAGAACCCGAAAATCGCATCTTGCGATTTCCTTCAACCAATTCAACCCCAAACTTGTCCAAACCTTTTCCAAACCCAAAATCAAGCTTATAAACACCTCTCACTCTTCCCAAGAACTCAAAACCCAAGCACATTCAACCCAAATCTCAAAATTCACCATGAACAACCCTAAACCCAGAAATTCAATCAACAACAAAGTTAAAAGCTTAGAATTCTTACCATTGATGCAAATTTCGACCTTGATTCAACCCTAGACCTCCTTAGCTTGTTCATCATCAAAGCTTGCCCAGAAATTCCCTAAAATTCCCATCAACTCAGCTCAAACCATCAAAACCCTTAAAACTGAAATCTCTAAAACTTACCTCAAAAGTTGATGTGTTCTTGCCAAATCTTCAAGTCTAACCCAAGATCCTTGATGCTCAGCCTATCATTGCTCTCCACTAAGCTTTGCCCCAAGAAAAACGGAGAGGAATGGTGCAAGAATGCACAAACCGTTCCTTGAGAAACCCCCCCCCCCCCTGTTTTCTCTCTTTTCTTTCTTTTCTTTTCTTTCTTTCCTTCAGCATTCTCACTCTCTAACAATCCCACTCACTATATAAAGCCTTATAAAATCTATCTTTAAAAGTCAAATGACCAAAATGCCCTCCCTATTAACTCTAAGCCCTTCTGTCCAAATAGGGCCATTTTAGTTAGTTTACCCAATTCCCGCTAATCCTCAAGTGTCTCTAATATTTCCCGTTGCTTTCCAACACCTGATAAACCACCAAATAAATATCCCCCATCATCAAAATAAATCTCAATCTATTCTTTGAATTCCTGCTTATACCCCCAGGCTCGCCCCGAGCCGGGTATAAATTCCCGCCATGACTTACCGCTAGCCTGCTCACTGGGATCGCCTCGAGTCACAAATCACAGATACACCCACATACCACTGTGGTCTCAAAAATCATCACATAACAATGCAGTTATGCCCAACATGGCCAAAATTATAATTATGCCCTTCTAACATGATCCGGGCCTACATGCATACTAATACACACAGTCATGCATCTCAGATAAACAGATAGTCATATAACATGCTTTAAATCATAACCATGCGTTTAATTCATAAAAATCACACATAAATCCCATCATGCCCCCCTGGCACGCTAATCAAGGCCCTTAAGCCTTATTAGCTAATTTGGGTCGTTACAACTATCCCCTCCTCATAAAAATTTCGTCCTCGAAATTTATCCAACACGTCAGTCAGTAAACCCGCAACTCTGACCATAATTCTCAAGGCCCACCGCCTTTACTTTACTTTTCAACAACACTCTCACAAGAGTAACAATCTTGCCTCACAAGATTTTGTCTAATAGCCATACTCTCGATAGCTTCTTGTTTACACCGCAACCCTGTCGAAACCTCAGGGTCTGCCTAGATTACAATGACCAATTCATTGTCTTATTCCTGATTCCAGAGATACTCAAAAGTCGTCACCTCTACTAGGTGGGATCAATTGGTAGGCCCCGCTGGCCTAACCCTTGGTAAAACTTCAGAATATTATGTTGAATTAAGAGTCAGAACTCTCCCTTCTTTCTCTGCACACCTTACAAATCCTCGTCTGTTATTACGCAGAGACGCAACTCTTTCCTTCCGGAACTTTATTTCCTCATAACTTAGCAATTTACCAGCTCTTCATTCTTTCAAATAGGCAGACACTCCTACCTTAAGAAGTTTCAACGACCTACTTGGCTTTCTCTCTGAACTAAAGCCAAACTGTAGTATTCACTATCCTTCACCTCTTATCAAGCCCTATGTCGCGTTACATTAACAAGACACCAGCAACTGCCACCACAACTAACTTACCAGGGATTACACTTCCCTTAATACCTCAAGTATTCGCCCACTCAGCGCTCAATTCTTTAAGATATCCGATAACCTTTCAGACTGCCACTCCACTTGCAATCAACTGATAGTTCCAGGTTCCCACTCTGTTCTTTTCGTTCTCTAATCCATTCCAACAATTTAAAATACTATAGGGCCTCAATTCAGTATCATCGACGTTCTATCCTGAAACCAGTTCACTTGACCCAACAACATTAACTCCCTCAACTGAGTTAAAACTTTTCATGTCCAAACACTTTACTCGAGGTCTAAAGTGGTCTATTCCCACGATACACCACCACATCACCTAACCCCTCAGGGTCCAAAGGAAAACACTAGATTCTGTCACCTGCTCGACCCTCCCGGTACGACGTACCCTAGGAGGTGGAATGATGTCCATTCAGAATTCTCATTCATAAACCGAATCTAATTAGATCCTTCATCCATTCCTGGTATCCTAACTTGTACCACCTTAGCAGGGTCCTTCCCTGCTTCAACCAAAGCCGACACTTCGGATTCCATAGCTCAGTGACACTCACCAGCTAATCATACCTGCCAACGTTATGCCAATCTCAGTCGTTGCCTTGTATCCTCCATCACAATCTATGGCGTTATTCCTTGACTGACACACGCCTCCCTGTTAGGAGTTCCGCCTCCAATTACCTCTCCCTCCTTTCAATCGAGGATTTCAAACACTGATCATCCGTCTATTACTTTTCATCGCATCTGGGTCTCAACGTTAACCTTTCTTACTAATACCCAAGACTTAAGTACCTTATGCCATGCACAACAGTCGACTTAACGTTCTAAGTGTATCAACCATGATTCAATCCATCCTCGCGTCAATTATTCCTGGGTGTGCCCAAATCGTGATGCACTCCCACATTTCCATAACCCTACTATAGATCAGGTCCTTTATGCAATCACTCTTTACTTAACCAAAACATACGCATATTCCAGCATTACCAGATACTAAACAATCTTACCTTGTCTTCTGAATTTCTTTCTGATTTGACACCACTCAGTCCGTCTAACTTCGAGTTTTACTGTTCTCCTCATCTCTGATGTAGTTGTCTCCGGAGGTGCTTGTGCAATAGATGACGCGCTTACCAGTCTTGTTATGCTTTCTACTCTTCAAACGTTCTTCATTAGCTTCTTTGTGACTTTAGATCAATTCTTCTCTTACCTGTCCTTGCTTCATGTAGCTCTAATCTGAGTACTCCCGACGACACCCAAACTAACACTCCGTAGAACCTTACCTGAGACTCCGCCTTCTGGGTACAAACGTCTTCCGCATAGTCATTTGCTCACCATTTCCGTCTGGGAGTAATCCATACGCACTGCTCGTGAGCTTGAAGGGGACTTGTCCATACCGTTCATGCATTCTTTGCCTAAAGAACTTACCTGTGTTGCTACAGCTTGAACCATTCTAGAGTCTTTGTTACCAGATCCTCACACCCTACCCGGTGCAAACTAGACAATTCACGAAATGTCTTTATCCTTGGTTTCCAACTGGTAATAACCAGGTCCTAGATCAACTCTTGGAGACATCGTCCTATCTTGTATCCAACATTGTGCTTTTCGTTCTAACACGATGATGCTAACGGCGAAGGGCCGGGAACGGCGTTGGGCACGTTGAGTGCAAGGCCGAGAATGGCAAGGGGCCGGGAGCAGTGTTGAGCACGTGGAGTGCGAGTTGCCAGGGCGAGTCCCTAAAAGGATACCTGGGATATCCTCACGGCGTGGTCCGCGAACCCAGGGCTTGGTAAACACCTGAGATGGCTAGGTCGTATGTGTTTAGCCCATTGGTGGCCTGCTTATATGCTTGATATATGTGTTGCATATGTTATCTATTTGTGGGTTTTCTTGCTGGGCTTCGGCTCACAAATGCTCTGTGGTGCAGGTAAGGGTAAAGAGAAGGCCAACCAACCATGAGTGTAGCAGGCGTGAGGCGGCGTGTACATGTTTGGCCAGCCTGGCTGCCACAGCCAAAGGGATTTTGGGAGATTCTTGTAATTGACTTGGTTCTATTTTAATGTTGTAAATATTTCCAAACTGTATTTTGGGATCCCAAGTGTAAAACTTTTAAGATTCTCTATGGAAATTATTATTTCTAAAGTTTTTCCTCTGTTTATGGCTTAATTACACTGTTTGACCTAAAACCTCGATTAGCGAGTTGAAAGCACGTTTTTAAACTCACTTAGTAACGGCTCTAAGGAAGTAGGGCGTTACAGGTTTAGTAACTATTTATGCAAATATGTGCCTAACTGCTTAAATGTGATATAAATGCCTTATCTGCACTCCTGTGTTAGGAAACATGAGATAATTTGATAGGGCCTGGCCCTTGACTATTGTAACAACCCAAAATTGCTAATAAGGTTTAAGGGCCTTGATTAGCATGCCAGGAGGGCATAATTGGTATATGTGATTAAATGCATGATCATATGATTATATAGATATGATTAAATGCATGTTTATGGGTATTAAATTGCATATGGGCATTGTTTAGCCTGTAAGGGCATATTTGTAATTTTGGCTCGTTGATGGCATAAATGTGATTATATGTGATTAATTGTTGAGACCACATTATTATGTGGATATATTTGCAGTATATGGCTCCAGACGGTCTTAGTGAGTGGATTGGCGAAATAGTCGCGGCAGGGACTAATACCCGACTCGGGTTGAGCCTGGGGGTATTTTTGGGAATTTAGAGAATATTTTGGGAAATTTTAGATGTTGAATAAATAATTGGTAATTAATTGGATGACGAGATTTAATTGGTAAATATTAGGAACATTTGAGGAATTAGCGGGAACTGGGGGAAATGACTATTTTACTCTTAGAACAAGTAAAAGATTAAGTATGATTGGAGGGGCATAATGGTCTTTTGATTAAATAAAGGATATATTCTATTATCCTAAGGAATAACTGAGAAGGTGGTGGAATTTACTCAGCTCTTTCTCTTATACGATTTTCTTCTCTCTCTCTCTTTCATGTGGTGATTTGGGTTTGAGCTGTTGAAGGAATTGAGGAAGCTTAGGCTGGGGAATTAAGCTGGAATTGAAGGAAAACACAGGAAGAAAAGGGGCAGAAGCTTGGGCTTGAAGCTGGGATTTTGAAAGGAAAGGCTGAGTTGAGGTTTGGAAGTCATAAATTTAGCTTAGGAGCTTGGGAGGATTAAACTCAAGAGCTAGAGTTGGGGCTGAGGATTCAGCAGCTAATTGAGGTAAGCTTTAGTCTCTGCATCTATTAAAGAATTTGATTGTTGGGGTAGAACTTAAGTTGGGTAATAGCTGATGAATTGGGAAAATGATTTTGATATTATTGTTAAGGTTTTGGTGATTAGAAATATGAGATTTAATCTTGAATTTGTAGCTGGTTTGGTGTTGGATGGAGGAGATTTATTGGGGAAATTCTGGGTTATTCTTGGTGTTCTTGGCTGGGAGATGCATGTGAAAAATCCAGATTTTCTAGGTTCAAAGGGGGCGCGCTACGACCCAGCTTGGGGCACCTCAGCACGTGTGGCCATTTTGGCTTGGGCATGGCCTTTGACTTGGGGCGCGCCGTGACCCACTTGGCCAAGTCGCGACTTTCCTCCCCTTTGGCTTGGGTGCTTGCTCTCTGACTTGGGGCAAGTCGCAGCCCACTAAGCCAAGTCAAGACCCGCCTAGGGATTTTAACCATAGAATTGTTTTTAGAATTGGCAAGGCTCGGGGGTTCGAATCTAGGTGCTCGGGACAATGTCCACTACTTACTTTAGTAGAAATTGAGGTCCCAGAGACTGGTTTTTATCTCCTAAGTATTTATTTGGATTGGAAGTTAACAATTACCCATTGGACACTATGACTAGGTTTATCACCAAGGCTCGGGGTTGAGGATCATAGTCAGAACCATTTCATTTTCTCTGCTCGGAATTAAAGTGTAACGACCCCAAATTCGGTATTAAGGCTTAGGGCCTGAGATAGCGTGCCTGGAGGGCATAATGGAATTCTGTGTGGGTCTTTAATGGGTTTTATGCATGATTATGATTTAGTGCACGTTTTATGATTATGTGATTAATTGTGGTGCATGATTATGTGAATTAATATGCATGTAGACCTGATTGAGCATATTTGTAATTTGGCCATGTTGGGCATGACTATGTTGATACCTGTGATCTATGACTCGAGACGATCCTAGAACGAGCGGGTTAGCGGAAAGTCAAAGCGGGAACCTGTACCAGGCTTGGGTTAAGCCTGGGGAGTTAATCGAGAATTTGGGAATGTATTTGGTGATTTATTAGGCATTGGGTAGCGAATGGGAATTATTAGGAACACTTGAGGAATTAGTGGGAATTTGGGTATTATGACTAAAATGCCCTTTATGGACATAAAGGCTTAGAGTTGGTAAGAGAGGGTATTTTGGTCATTAGGCTTGCAAGAGATAAAATAAAGGAGGCTTTTGTACTTAGTGGATTTAGTAGAGAAAATTTTAGGCTGAAAAGAAAGAAAGAAAGAAAGAAGAGAAAAGAAGAGAGGGAAAGCTGAAGGGTTGGCTTTGAAGATTTGGTTTGTGGTTCTCCCACCCTTTTTCTTTGATTTTTCTTGAGGTGAAGCTCAGTGGTAAGCTAGGTTTGTGGATTTGCAAGAGATTAGCAAGATCAAATCAGAGATTTGAGGTAAGTTCTTGAGGTTTTCGGTTTTAGGGTTTTGCTGGTTTTGAACTGTGTTTTTGAGCTAAATGGATGGGGTTTTTGGGGAAAACAGGTCAAGGTTGTAAAGGTGCAAGCCAAGGAGGTCTAGGGTGCAGTTCAAGGTCGAAATTCCACCCACGGTATGATTTCTAAGACCCTATCCTTGTTGTTGATTGATTTTTCTGGTTTTGGGGTTCATTGGGTTAGATTTTGAGTTGTGGGTTGCTTGAGCTTGGGATTGAGTTCTTGGGGTGCTTGGGATGAGTGTGTGGTGTATATATGTTTGTTTTTGGGCTTGGGAAAGAGTTGGACAAGTTTGGGTTCGAAATGGGGGAAGAAAATCGCAAGATGCGATTTTTGGTTTTGCTATGCTGCAACTAGCGCTACAGCGCTAGGCAGGGGGCGCTGTAGCGCTAGCCCCTGTCTGGTGAGGGTGGTTCTGCTTGTAGCGCTACAGCGCTACCTTTTGAGCGCTGTAGCGCTACACTGTTCACAGAGGGGATTTTTGGGCTTTTGTGAAGGGATTTTGACCTAGGGTTCGGGGCTCGATTCCGCCACTTAGTTTTGGGGATTTAGGACTTCCCGGGGGCTCGGGATTAGTCCCGAGGCTAGGTTTTGGACTTGAGGATTGGTGATGACTTTGACTTGTGGATTTTGCTTAGGTAAGCGCTAGGGCTCGGGTAAGATCGTGCTCAAGGAGTTAGGTTGATCAAGGCTACTTAATCTAAAGGTAAGAAAATTGTAACACCCGAGTTTAGGGCATGGCCCCACTGTGTGATTGTAGGGCGTGGCCCCGGATTGTATTACGTGCAAATGCTTAACCTTAAATGAACCATGATGTGTGTGAATGTTTATTTTGAATGTACTATATGTGTGATTATGATGAAACGAGCGGCAGAGGCCGGGTACGGCATAGGCCGGGGCGGCCGTGGGCGGAAAGTAACACAGCACATGGGATGCTTATATTCAGGGTGGGACCCAAGGGATACATGAGTTATCCTCGCGGTGAGAACCGAAACTCCAGGCATTGGTAAGGCCTTGGGAGCGGCATGGCCGTACTTGTTTATTATGGTGGTTTTCCTATGTATCAGTGAATTATTGCCAGCTATGTGTTTTGTATATGTTATGTGTTATTTGGGTTTTCTTGCTGGGCTTCGGCTCACGGGTGCTCCGTGTGGCAGGTAAAAGCAAGGAGTCAGTCAACCGGCCATGAGTATGGAGAGCGTGGGGGCGGCGCGTACATGTTCGGCCTGCCCGACTGCTTTGGTTGGGGGCATTTTGTATATGGCTGTATTTAACCATTCTTTTGATAGATGATCAAGTGTAAATCTATTTTGGTGTTGTAAACATTTTGTAAACCTTATTTTGGGATCCCAGTTGTTTTATATTTAACGTTTTCAATGAAGTTGACCATTTTAAAAGAATACAGCCTTAAACTCTGGTTTAATCACACTTTTGCTTTTAGAAACCACTTTGAGTCAATTAAATGCACAATTTCTATTTTAAACTCACTTAGTAACGGCTCTAAGGTAGTAGGGCGTTACATAAAGGTAAGAAAACTGCACCCTTGTGTGGCTGTGTTGGGATCGAGATTCCCTATATTTGAATACAAATGTTGTATGATTATGATATGCCATGTGAGCATGAATTAAATGGCCTAAGAGAGTCAGGGCTGATAATTTGCGCATAGGATGTAGCTCGGCCACTAAGAGCTGGGGTCAGCTAGATAAACATTGGACTCGGCCTAAGCGAGCCGAAGTCAGTGGGTTAAACAGAGGGTACGACTGTAACACCCCACGTCACTATGCTGCTTCTTGGAATGACGTCTGGCCCTACAAACCAATACAAGTCTTTCCAGCATGCTTTGTCCTCACTCGCACGCTTCCTGAGAAAACTTCCCAGGAGGTCAGCCATCTTGAGATTACTCCAGATCAAGCATGCTTAACTTTGGAGTTCTCAAGTGTTGGGCTACCGAAAAGAAGATGCATCTTGTTGATATAGGTAGTACCCATCAATCCATTTAAGCCCTCTTTAACTGTGTAGTCCCATACCTACACAGTCTCAGAATCATCACACTTGACCTTCCCCAGGCGATGTGGAATTGCACATCTTTTACCCGGTCTTTCCCTCTGCGGATCACGGGATTCTGACTGTCACAACGGCCTAAGGGCGTCGACCCTAAGTATTGTATGATGATAATGTAAACTGTGAAATATAAATATGTGTACTATTGCTAGACTGATGCTTATGGATTATTGAATGTCTGAATGAATGACTGGTGATTCCTTGATTGTTATCATTGACTACGTGTCTGTTATGGCTTGCTAAATATCTGGTCAACTGCCTTGTGAATTATTTGATTATCATAATTGATTATGCTATGTCGATATGGTTTTCTTGTTGGGCCTTGGCTCATAGGTGCTACGTGGTGTAGGTAAATGCAAGGGTAAGATGGATCAACCATGAGTTGGAGAGCTCTAGGGGTGGGGTGTACATTGTCAGCTGCTCATCCACCACGACCGAGGAATTTGTACAGGGATAGAAAACCTAAAATGCTTATTTTGCCATTAGAGTGGCTCTTGGATTGTATATGACTTTTGTAATTTCGTAAATTTGTCCTTTAAACCCTGTTTTTGGGATCCCATGTTCTAAACATTTATTTTAATGAAAATCATATGTTTATGACCAAAATATTTTAACCCTGACTTGTTTATGACTTTAGGATCACATTTTTATTCAAATGACTTGATTAGCAAGTCTTGCACTATTTTAAACACACAGTGTAACAGTCTTGGTTATCTAGGGCGTTACAACTGTTGCATGAATGATAAAGAATGTGCTTATTAGCATTATTATGGCTTGTAAATGCAAAGTAACCGCTTATTAGCGTTATTATGTGGACATGTAGGTCAAGGTACGCTTATTAGCATTATTATTTGCATATAGGCTAGGAAATGCTTATTAGCACTATAAACACTGGCAGGGATTAAAGAACATGCTTATTAGCATTGTTATGCATGTATAAATGTTGGAACATGCTTATTTGCATCGTTAATAGCTTATGAATGCCAGAAATGCTTATTAGCATTATTATTTGCTGACAAATATCAGAAAGTGCTTATTAGCACCATGATGAGTATATTATGTGTTGGCATGCTTATTAACATTGCATCTGTTTGTGTTGTTTGTTTGATCTTGGACCGTCAAGCAGCAAGAGGTATTGTTATTACTTACCTAATGACCGATTTGATCACTACAGAGTGGGTTAGATATCGGTATGAATCCTCGAAGGTCAGAGAGGTTGGCTGGTCAAGAGATACAGGCCAGGGAAAGGAATGACCAGGGCCAGGCCCCACCGCCAGCTCTAGAAAACTAGCAATAGGTGCTTGCTCATATGCAAGCCAGATTAGAGAGGAAGGAAGATGAGATTCGCCTTTTGAGACAACAACAAGTTACAGCAAGGAACCCACAGCCCACAATACCGGCAGTGATACAGCTAGAGGTACCAGTGGTAGTACAACCCTAGGGGGAGAAAGATGGGAACCCCCGTATGAGAGGTTCAGGAAACAACACCCTCCAATTTTTAAGGGCAACTCAGATCCACTAAAGGCTCAACAATGGATGACCATGATAACCACTATCCTAAATTTTATGAGGGTAAGTTGTAATGAGAGAGTGGTTTGCACCACTTACATGTTTCAAGAGGATGGCCGAATATATTGGGAGGTTGTATCCCAGACCAAAGCAGTAAACACCATGGAATGGGAAGAGTTCAAAACTTTGTTTAACGAGAAGTAGTACAACGACACAGTAAACGTTGCGAAGCCTGAGGAGTTCAAGCTACAATGACAGTGACTGACTATGCCCTAAAGTTCAACAGACTGGCAAAGTTTAGCGAGGATCTGGTGCCCACTGATGGGACCAGAAGAGAGAGGTTCCTCCAGGGGCTACAGCCTATGATAGCCCGGGATGTTCATATTAATACTGTGTCACGATTGACCACCTATGCATAGGCTGTGTAGAAGGCGCTTATAGCTGAGAGCGCAGAGAATAAGATCTGGCGTGAGAATGCGGCCATAAGGGATTCTAGGAGGCCGGGACCTCCATTTACAGGATTTGGTAGGAGCGGAGGCCCCACTAACCAAAAGAGGAAGACTCTAGATACAGTTTCAGCTCCAGAGCCAGATAGGAGGCCATAAGGCATACAGATGGGCTGCCAAGGTGGCGGTGAGACCTGGAGAGCATTCCCAGAGTGTACCCGGTGCAGGAGGCACCATATTGGGGAATGTCGGGCGAAGGTCTGCTTTGTTTACGGCAGTGTGGGGCATTTGAAGAAGAACTGCCCGAGAGCCAGAAAGGAAGAGCCCAATAAGGTGGACAGCTTGACGCCAGCTCGGGTGTTCACCCTGACCCAGGCAGAGGCCGAGGCTAGTCCCCTGGTGGTTAGAGGTCAGCTTTCTAGTGCCAGAACCTTCTATACTGTTTTGATTGATTCGGGTGCTACGCACTCTTTTGTTGCTAGTAGGATTATAGATGGATTGTGTATACCATGTGACTTTTATCCTATGGGGTTTGGTACTATGCTTCCTACTGGGGAGTTAATGGTTTCCAGGAGATGGGTTAGATCACTACCAGTTACAGTGGATGGTAGGGAATTGTCAGTTGACTTGGTAGAATTGGTGATGAATGATTTTGATATAATTTTGGGTATGGATTGGCTAGAGAAGTATGGGGAAACGATAGATTGCACGAAGAAGATGGTAACCTTTGAGCCTGAGGGTGAAGACCCCTTTGTATTCGTTGGAACTGTGCATGGACCCCATATACTTATGATATTTGTACTTAGAGCTAGAGACCTATTGCAAGGGGGATGCATAGGGTTCTTAGCTAGCGTGGTGTAATGCCCCGACTAATTGTAGACCTTGGACAAAAAAAAAAACTACTAAACATAACTACTATTTTGGAATACATACATACATACATACATACATAAATAAAATATTAGAACTTTATTAAAAATCCAAAATACGGTACGAAATACAAAATAAAGTATGGGTACCCATTATTTAGTACATAAAACATAAAAAATAAACTTTAATCAATCGTTTAAATACTAAGTGCGGAAATACATAAAACATATATTAAAAGACTTTAAACAACGTCATCCTCAATCTTCCCGCAGTTCATTCAATCCATCCATCCATCCCTAATACACATGCCAAGCTGCCACGAATCTGTCCCACCTTCCAAGTTCATTTTCCTGCACCATCTAAAATAAAAGGAATGAGCCTAATGCCCAGCAAGGAAAATCTACTAAAAACATATATCATAAATCATAAGACTATATGATAAAACATATAATATAAAACATATGACGTAAATACGTATATCATATAGGACTACAATATTAATGGCCATTGACTCATTACCGTAGCAGGTGATAAAACCATCTAGGTCCTCACTCTACTAATTGAGGTAGTTAGATCACAAAATATTATATGATAACCCATCTAGGTCCTTTGTCTACTAATCGAGGTAGGGTAAATCATAACTCAAATCCACGATAATGATAAAAATCTTGGGGTTTGTTATCTAAGCATCTATAAACCCCAAGTGACTACAAAACATATCTGTGCATATATACATAGCACATATCATAGCATATAAACATATCATAACACATCATATAAACGCATATAATCTAACCTATTTTCCTCAACAAAAACCAGGATATTGGAGACAAGAACGAGATTGGAACACTCCTAAAACCAACAGTAAAAACCATGAGTTTCTAAAAAAAAAAGATGAAAAGAGAACTAAACCATTAAGATAGAAACTTACGGAAAAACCTTAAGTTTCAAGGAACTTAAACACCTAACCAAAAGCCATAATAATGAGTTAGGATCTGAAAGAAAAAGGGAAGAAAATAAAAGAACTATGATGGATTAAACCTGAGGATAAGAATACCTTGGATGATCTAGAACTCCGATCTACACCTCGATACCGAAAAGTCTCTCTATCTTACTTCCCAAGTGTTTAGAAAAGCTTAGATTGGAAAAGCTTTTAACCCAAAACCCAAGTGTTTTCTCTGTAGAGTAATATTAGCAGATTGGATGCTCTGAAGAATGCTTGAATCATGAATGAAATTGCTGAGTGCTAGGTCCTATTTATAGAGTTCAAGGAGTGAAACTAACCCCTTTTAAAATGAATAAATAAATGAATAATAATTGAAAAGATTTGAATTTTTGTTTCAACAGATGCCCAGAACTCGGTCAAAAATGTTCAAGAGCAAGTCCAAGTGGTTGGGGGCTGTTTCTAATTTAAATCCACAAAGATTCAAAAATGGCTCCAGGAGCCGATATATCGCCTACCCTAGGTGATATATCGCCCCTACCTATGTCTTGTGATTTCGTGCTTTTGTTCATGCGAAGTCGACGTGTTTTCCGTATCTCCCGTAGGCAATATATCGGCATATGTTGATATATCAAACACATTTTTGCACTCTTTCAGCATATTTTGAATTTGTTTAAACAACTTTGACTGAGTAAAACGTGATCCTAACAGTTTCTGGAAGGTTCTAGAGCTTCTAGATTTATCCTTTATTAAATTATTCATCCAAAATGCTTAAATCCTTAATAAACATGCTTGTGACAAGTGTCACTTTCTTATTAATTCTATCTAAACCTTAGGTTATAATAAATAATATTTCTAGGACCAGCTATATTAATCAAACCTTATGTTATAATTAATATTTCTAAACTATAGGTTAAACTCATAAAATCTATAACTGTTTCTATGAGTTTCTAACCAAATCCCGGCTTGAACCAATAACAACGAAAACTAAAATACTATAAGCTATTACTATGTTGCTGCTGCTGCTACTGCTACTACTGCTGCTACTGCTGCTACTGCTACTACTGCTGCTACTACTGGTACTGCTATTGCTACTGGTACTGGTACTGGTACTGCTGCTGCTAGCTAAGTGAAATTCTGAGACACTACACATGGTGGATGCCACTCAGGTCATGCTAGTGGGACCAAAACAAACCCGATTAGTTTGTGAGTTCCTAAATGTGTTTCTAGAGGATCTGCCAGGGTTACCTCCACACAAGGAGATGGGGTTTGTGATTGAATTGGCGCCAGGGACAGAGCCAGTGTCTAGGGCACCCTATAGGATGGAAATAGTTGAGCTGAAGGAACTAAAGGTTCAACTATTGGAGTTACTAGACTTGGGGTTTTATCAGGCCCAGTTTCTTGCCATGGGGAACACCAGTTCTCTTCGTGAAGAAAAAAGATGGTTCTCTAAGGATGTGTATCGATTATAGAGAACTGAACAAGTTGACTATCAAGAACATGTATCCTCTACCAAGGATTGATGACATGTTTGATCAGTTGCAGGGTAGGACGGTATTCTCCAAGATAGATCTTCAATTTGGTTATCACCAGTTGAGGATCACGGAGGGGGATATACCGAAGATAGCTTTTCGCACCAGGTACGGGCATTATGAGTTTTTGGTGATGTCATTTGGATTGACCAATGCCTCAGCATCATTTATGGATCTGATGAACATGGTGTTCAAAGATTACCTAAATCGGTTTGTGATCGTCTTTACCGATGATATATTGATATACTCTCAGTCAGAGACAAAACATGACCAGCACCTTAGATTGGTACTACAGAGGTTGAGAAAACACAGGTTGTATGCAAAATTCAAGAAATGTGAGTTATGATTGCCACAGGTGACTTTCTTAGGTCACATCGTTAGTAAGGATAAAATTATGGTGGATGAGGCAGTCAGGGAATGGCCAAGACTGAAGAACGCTTCAGAGATAAGAAGTTTCTTGGGATTGGTAGGTTATTACAGACGCTTTGTGGAGGGGTTTTCCAAGATTGCGTCACCACTGACAAAGTTAACACGCAAGAATCATAAGTTCATATGGTCAGACAAGTGTGAAGATAGCTTCCAGAAGCTAAAGAAGAGTTTGATCACCACTCCGATTCTGAGTATTCCTACAGATCGGGACAAGTTTGTAGTTTATTATGACGTCTCAAGGCAGGGCCTGGGTTGTGTCCTTATCCAAACAGGGAAGGTGATTGCCTATGCATCACGTCAGCTGAAGGAATATGAGCAGAGGTACTCCACACGTGATTTAGAAATTGCAGTAGTGGTTTTTCCATTGAAGGTGTGGTGACCCTACTTATACGGTGAGAAGTGTGAGATATACACTGACCACAAGAGTTTGAAATACTTCTTCACCTAGAAGGATCTGAACATGAGGCAAAGACGTTGGTTAGAGCTGGTAAAGGATTATGATTGTGAGATCCTCTATCACCTTGGGAAAGCCAACGTGGTAGCAGATGCCTTAAGCCGGAAGGGTCTGGGGCAATTTAATTGTGCCAGGAAGATATCTAGGAAGTTGGGTGACGATATGACCAGAGTAGGAATTGAATTTGTGGTGGGATAGTTAGCCAACAACACCCTACAGTCTACTCTCTTGGAAAGGATTAAGGAGAAATAGTTAGATGGCCCACAGTTGGGACAGATTTGAGGGCACATCCTAGTTGGAGTAGCTAAAGACTATACAGTGTCAAGCATGGGCTTGTTTAGATATAAGGATTAGATCAGCGTTTCGATGGACACTAGGATCAGACGAGAGATTCTGGATGAATCTCATACCACCCCTTATTCTCTACATTCGGGCACCACGAAGATGTATCAAGATTTGAGAGTTTTATATTGGTGGCCTGGGATGAAGAGAGACGTGACTGAGTATGTGGCAAGGTGCCTGACCTGTCAGCAGGTCAAGGCAGAGCATAAGAGGCTAGCAGAGGTGTTGCAGCCTCTAGATATCCAGAGTGGAAATGGGAGGACATCACAGTGGATTTTGTGGTAGGATTGCCCAAGATAGTGGACTAGCATGATTCAATTTGGGTCATCATGGATCATTATATGAAATCAACTCACTTTCTACCCATTAGGACGAATTACACGCTTGACTAGTATGCAGATCTCTATGTGAGAGAGATAGTTCGCCTTCATGGGACTCCGAGGTTTATCGTGTCTGATAGGGATCCTATCTTTACTTTCAAGTTTTGGGAAAGTTTACAGAGGGCGATGGTTACACAGCTGAAGTTCAGTACAACTTATCATCCTCAGACCGATGGTCAACCTGAGAGGACTATTCAGATATTGGAGGACATGCTGAGAGCATGTCTATTGGACTTTGAAGGGTCCTGGAGTAAATATTTGCCTATGATAGAGTTTTCCTATAACAACAACTACTAGTCTACTATTGGAGTGACACCTTATGAGATGTTGTATAGTAGGAAGTGCAGATCGCCCATTCACTGGGATGAGATGGGTGAGAGGAAATATTTGGGACCTATGGCAGTTCAGATGACCACAGTGGCTATTGAAAAGAATAGAGCTCAGATGCTCGCGTCTCAGAGTAGACAGAGGAGTTATTCAAACCCTAAGCGGAGGAACGTGGAGTTCCAGGTGGGAGACTATGTCTTCCTTAGGGTTTCACCATTGAGAAGGGTGAAGAGATTTGGGAAGAGGAGCAAGTTGAGCCCTAGGTTTGTGGGACCATTTGAGATCCTAGAGAGGATTGGTCAGGTGGCCTATAGGTTGGCCTTACCCCTGCACTGTCTAGTGTGCACAATGTGTTCCATATTTCCATGCTGAGGCAGATATGCGAAGTCAGTATCCGAAGTTGTTCAGGTAAAATTTCGAGGACAAAATTTCTGTAAGGAGGGGATAGCTGTAACGTCCCAAATTACCTAATAAGGCTTAGGGCTTTGATTAGGGGGCCAGGATGGCAATATATGGCATTATATGCTTATATGATCTATTTGTGTATGATTATGTGATTATGTGAGTTATATGATAATATAACTAGTTATACACGTTTAGGAGTATTAAATATGCATGTGGGCCCGTTTCTTATTAGAAGGGCAATTTTCGTAATTTGGTTCGTTATGGACATAATTGTATATATGTGATATATGTGAGAGACCACATTATTATGTGGGTTTATTTGGGTTACTCGGCATGAAACGTTCCTAGGGAGCAAGTTAGCGGGAAAGTCACAACGTGACCCAATACCCAACTCGAGGCGAGTCAAGGGGTATTTTGGGTATCTAGCTCAATATTGGGTTATCGGGTAACGAGAATGAATAATTGAGGATATATTTGGAGTTAGTGAGATTAGGAGGGAATTTCGGGAATTTTGACCATTTTGTCATCGGGGACGTTTTTGGTACCCCGAGCCTCGGGATTAGCTTAAGTAACTTAAGCCTTAAGGAAACAAAACATAAAAACACAAAAACACTCAGCTCACTCAACTGACTCTCTCTTTTTCTCACTCTCTTTCAATTGTGAGTAAAGTTCTTGAGGAATTAAGGAGATTCTTGGCTGAAAACTTGGGAATTGAAGGCTCGGGTTAGGATTCAGGATTGGTTGTGGCTAGGAGAGCATCATTCACAACAGAGGTTATCGCTAGGGGCTCGGAACCGGGATTGTGCTCGAGGGTCATCCTTATTTTACGCTATACTCGGACCTGAGGTAAGAAAACTGCACCCAATACGTGACATATGTGTGATTAGGGCTTGGCTCGATTGTTGACTATAATTATGAATAGGGCTTGGGCCCCTGAGAATGAATGTGTTTATGTTATCGTTTCACTTGTTGATTAAACATACTTGAATATTATGTACTTGATTAAGTGTTTTATGATTGTTTGCAAGGTTTGCGTAGCTAGGGCTTGGCCCCGTTAAGGAGCATGATTATTACTATGTTTGCATTTATTTGATGGTGTTAGATGATTAATATGTATGCATACTTGTATTATTTGAAGTATGCTTATCTAAATCTGTTTCTTTATCTGTATCTGAATAATTGGTTCAGGGCTTGACTTATTAGTTAAGGACGTCAATAGCGCGTTGCGCGCTGGTCGAAAGGCTTAGGGCCAAATCAACAACATACTATTACATTGGTCGACCCTATGGTCGTTGGAAAAAAAAATGATTGGCTATGGCTAGTCACTCAGAGCTAAGGGCGAGGGCCCCAGCTGACTCTATGATCACATGGCTAGGGCATAGGGCCCAGGGTTGACTCCATGGTCAACTAATCAGGGCAGCGGCCCCAGGATGACCTAGTGATCATCTATTTATTGTTGTATGCATGCATGAGTAGGTTACCACTACTGGGCTTGCTAGACATGTATTTAGAGTCTGTATTTACTTTTCATGCACATGTTTATGTTTTATTGCTGAGCCTTGGCTCACGGGTGCTATGTGGTGCGGGTAAGGGAAAAGGAAAGCTTGACCAGCCATGAGTTGGAGAGCTTCGGTGGTGGCGTGTACATATGCGGCTGGTCGTCCACCACGACCGAGGATATCTCAGAGGAACTAGGGTTGTATCCTTGATTTTGTCACTTAGGTCGGCCAATTGTAACTTTTAATGTATACAACCATTTTAAACATTTGTTTGTAATATTTTGGGATCCCATGTATGTATGAAACTTTTTAAATGAAAAGTCAACAGTTCCTTTGACCAAAATTTTTAACCCTAACCCTTGACGTAAACCTTAGTTACACATTTATAACCAAATGACTTGATTAGCAAGTCTGACCCTATTTAAAGTACACCGTGTACCAATCCTGGATTAGGAGGACATTACAGTACTCGAGCACCCTTAAGACAGTTGGGCACCCTCGGGGCCTAACACCTCTGAAAAGGTGACACCTTGTGTTAACTCCTTATTGTTGGGTCCACCAATTGATGCCATTTAATGAGGGATCCTTTCCATGCCCAATACGTCTATTCCATATGCGAGACATCCTTTCACCTTTCTGATCATGATCCGCGCCTTGAAAAGTGTGATCGTTGGATCACGCTCAAGTGCCTTCTCCCTAGGTGATCAACGATTGGGATTGAATTGCTTCCTGTCCATGCACACTAGTACATATTCAAAATTTTCCTCCCTTCACGTTTCACTTTTGCATTCTAAACTTTCCAACTTCTAGAGCTCTGAAAAATCCCATTTCACCAAGAACTCATTCGTTGATATAAACAATTCTCCACTTTCGATTCTGGAAGGTTGGAGAGAATCAAGGTATTTCTTGGTTAATTGGACGCTGTAACAAGCCAAAATTCACTAATAAGGATTAAGGGCCTTGATTAGTGTGTCGGGAGGGGAAAATTGGTTTATATGTGATTTAAATGATTTTAATGCATGATTCTGTTATAAGCATGCTTATGTGACTATATGTTATAATTGTGGAGACCACATTATTATGTGGATATATTTGCAGCATGCGGCTTGAGGCGATCTTAGGGAGCCAGTTAGCAGGAAAGTCACAATGGGACCCAATACTTGACTCGGGGCGAGCCAAGGGGTATTTTAGGTATTAGATATTTATTTGGGTTATCGGGTTATGAAAATAAATAATTGGAGATATATTTGAAGTTGGAGAGTTTAGGAGGGAATATTGGGGAAATTTACCATTTTGCCCTCGGGGACGTTTTTGGTACCCCGAGCCTTGGGATTAATTTAATTAACTAAGGATTATTAAAACAAAACCAAGGAAAATAGTAGAAACACCTAAACTGACCCTTCCCTCTTCTTTCAGCTCACTCAACTCTCTCTCTCTCTCAAGGAAACCAAAGGAAGATTCAGTTAGAAACCTTTTAACCCTAGTTCATTAATAGTTAGTGACATGTTTTCAACTAAACGACTTGATTAGCAAGTCTTGTACATTTATAAACACACAATGTAACAGTCTTGGTTACCTAGGGCGTTACAGACGCGGTACTTTCACATTCGCACAAGGCTTAGCACCTACAGGCACTTTATCTCGAGTAAGTAATTCTCTCATTTTTCTCTGTTTGTTCTCGTGTATTTATGGGAATTTCTTGTATTTCTGTTTAGGCTAGTGGAATGGTCAGGACTATAGGTCATTTTTGCCTCTTTTAACCTCAATTTGGGTCCTTGATGGTGTTGAAGCTAGCTGTAAGTGATCGTTTGTACTTTTTGGCATTTTTTCGTGTCTTTTGACATTTCACCAGTTTCTGGGAAATTTCCAAATTCCAGTGATGTTCTGGAGCTTCTGATGGTGTCTTTGGGAACCATTCTAGGATTCCGAGGACAACCCATTTTCCTTAGAAAATATTCCTCATTTCCACTCCCCAAGCAGTTGTCTTATGGTGTTCTCGTGTTTTGGTCGTTCTTCTTGGGTCAAAGCATTAACTGCTTGGTTTTTGTTTCAGATGTCCAAGGAACTTCAGAAACTACACTAGCATGGCTTCCACGCTTTTGATAAATATCTGCTGACCATGGCCCGAGAAGAAGGTAGACAACCAGAGGAGAGACATGCACCGACCCAGGAACAAGCACAGGCCATGGTGGTGAGGGAAGTTGCTCCGGTGGCAACTTCCTGACGGAGGAGGAGGCAAACATAGCTCTGACTCGCCATCCTACACAAAAGTACTATGCCTTGGGATTTGAGGTGGGGTAAATCCAAAGCAAGTTGAAACATCATGGGGCCATGGAGCACATCATGAGGCACTACGGGATCAGGGAGGAGTGCCTCGTCCACTTTTGTCAAGACACGGCGAGGTCGCACCTTAGTGTGCATTGTCTCAGGGCCTGAATCCTGTCGCATCTCCAAGCAGGAGCAGCCCTACCCCTCCACCAGTACTTTGTGAACTTCTTGAAGTAGGTGGGGATTGATCCATTCTAGTTGTCCCCAAATGGTTACAGGGTCCTCCCAGGTCTCCTTTACCAGAGGAGATAATGGTCTGAGACTTCTCCGGCTGAGATTCTATATCTCTACAGCTTTCGGGCATGCCCGAAGAAGAGGATGGGTGACATCGATGAGTTTCACACCCTGATGAAGTATGCCAATATGACGTAAAGGTTTCCACATCACAATAAGAGCCATGCGCGAGATTACAAATGACCATTTCTTCTTCACAAATGGCTTCCCGACATGGACCAACCCGACCCTTCTCCTGGACTTCTCTAGGGTTGGTAAGTATTTTGTCACCTTCTGAGTTTCCGTTCTCTGTAATTTCTCGAATTCTTTTGTTGTCATTAGTTTTTCCTTTGTTAGGTCATTCTCGTTGTTGTGGAAATTATGTATGCAAGTATACACAATCGTAACAAGTAATAAAATAGTAAGTAGAGTATCGTTCACACAAGGACCGTTACTAATTACCAAGAATCAATCTTTATTTCTAATTGATTTGTCGAATAATGAATATAGACTTTACTAAAACTAAAAAAAAAAACAATAAACCAGAACAATAGAGAACTCAATACTGAAATCTTAATTCAATGGAATAAGAATTAGGGTTATTAACTTCATCAACTATCCACCTAAGTCTCTCTAAAGTGAATTTAAGAATTCTTATCTCTATTGTGATAGCGGATTACAATTGTAAATTATATTCTTACTAGGACTTGTAACTCTCCACAATAAGCAAATCTCCTACATCTCTGTGGTAAATTAACATATCGCAAGAATTAAACACGTAATCCCTAAGCTGCACAAATCATACAGGCATTCTCATCCAATATAAATTTATTACTATTTTACTATAGCATATGTATCCTTCACTTCTCAAATCTCAGATTAAAATCATATAAATCATGCAATTAGTGTTCAATTAATCAAAAGCATTAAACACAAGACAAATAATTCACAATATTGATAGGAAATTCATAAAAGCTTCATTAGATAATTCTAAGGTTTCAAGAAGAATCCATTAGCACCCTAAATAAGAAATTAGTTCATGCTAAACATAATCAAATCCATCAAACTAAATATAAACATCACTACAAGAGAAAGTAAAAGAAGAAGAAGAAAAAGAATGATAGAAACTAGTTGATCTCCAAGATTTTGCCTCCACAGAGTGTTTTCTTGAGTCTCTCCTTAGGGTTCCTCCTCAAAAATAAATGAGATGGAATGACATGATATTTTGCTGTAGCATCGTTTCAGGTATTTTGATATCCTCAAAAATAAAGGATAAACCTTATGCTGGTTTTGGGATTTCAGGTAGTTTGAGCTGGTAAGATAAGTCACATGTGCTGTTTATGATGTGTTATTGAGAGATTTAGGCTCAATTCTAACTTTCACATATTTGAGGTGAGTCCTACTGAAATTGGTTTAGAGAAAACGCTGGAAAACCTAGGGAATTTTGGGTTCACGGGGGCGCGCCGCGACCCAGTTCATGGGCGTCATGGCTCGCCTGCCCTAGAAGGCCCTGGGAGGGCTTGTTGACTTATAGGTGTGCTGCGACCCTAGGGGGTAAGTCGCGACCCACCTCCCCCTTGGAGCAAGAGGCTGGCCCCTCTTACTTGAGGCGCGCTGTGACCCTTAGGGATAGGTCGTGGCTCGCCTAGGCAGCCATAGCCTAGGATTGTTTTTAGGCTCGAGGAGGTTCGAGGATTTAAACCTAAGTGCTCAGAAGAAATTCTACTACCCAGTCTAGTAGAATTTGAGGTCATGGAGGATAGTATTTGTTTCCAAAGCATTTAATTGGATTAGATTTTGATAGTTATTCATTGACACTTGTGACTAGGGTTACCGTTAAGGCTCGGGATTGAGGATCATGCTCGGGACCGCTTCATATCCTCCACTCAGGATTCGAGTTAAGAAAACTGCACCCAAGTAGTTGTGAATGGGACTAAGATTCCCTGTTAATTAACATATGTGTTAAGTACTTTATATATCAATTATGTGTAATGTGAAAGTACGACCTAAGGGAGTTGGGGCTGATGATAAGCGTACTGAACGCAGCTCGGCCTAAGCGAGCCGAGATTAGCTAAATAACCAGAGGGCTCGGCCTAAGGGCACCGAAACCTAAATATTTTCAATAAAGATTGAATTATATGTTTGGAAGTATATGTCTACTATTGCCTAATTTATTGCTTATACTTTGTTGTTGGTTGAACTAGTTGATTTAAAGTTTACTATGCACTTTCTGTGTTATCTATGCTTGTTGATTAAGATTTTCTTGCTGAGCCTTGGCTAACAGGTGCTACGTGGTGTAAGTAAAGGCATATTCTGGTGCGAACTTCACAAGTTTGTCAAACTTTAGGGCATATTCTGTAACTGTCATTCTGCCCTGAACCAGCCCCACGAACTCATTTACTTTCGCTGCCCTGATGGCAACATTATAGTACTTCTGACTGAATAGGTCCTTGAATCCTTCCCAAGTCAAAGCAGTAACATCTCTAGTCTGTCATGCCACTTCCCACTAGATACGGGCATCCTCTCTCAACATATATGTGGCCCATGCCACTCTGTCATGTCCCTCTACCCTCATGAAGTCCAGGATGGTAGTAATCATGGTCATCCATTGTTCGACCTTTAGTGGATCAGGTCCTCCCTCAAAGATCGGGGGTTGCTGCTTCCTGAACCGCTCATACAATGACTCCATCTATTCCCAACCTCTACTGACTGTACCACTAGTATCACTGTAGGTGGCACAATAGGGGCAACACTCCCTGATGGAGCCTGCTGTGGCAGAATTCGTATATGCTCATCTTGGCTTTGTAGCCATGCTTTCATATCAGCCATAAGCTGCTGCCAGTTTTCAGGGACTGGCGGAGGGGTCTGGCCCTGGTCATCATCTCTAGTCTCAGACCTGGTGCCGGCTAGTCATGTAGATTTTCATGGACGCATAATTATCCAAATCAATCTGCAATCAACGACTTGGCAGTCAGACTATGATGACAGGGTAATAATCCTTTCATGATCCACCATTAGAACCCAAACATTCACAAACAATCAAAATATAATAGTTTATCCAGGTATTCAAATATTTTCATTCACATGCATAGCAGTGCTAATAAGCATGCCTCAATATCATCATGCAATAGTCAAGGGCCAGGCCCTATTAGTATCTCATGCTCCCTATTAATCCAACAAGTATCAGCAGTCATAGTCCATTCAAATCATTTAAGCATGTAGTCATGTATACACAATTACCAAACCCTGAGTCGAGCTTGTCTTTCGCGGCGAATGTACATGTCCAACCAGTCTTTAGGAACCCTTAAACCTAGGACACTCTGATACCAAGTTGTAACACCCTGGATAGCCAAGACCGTTATACTGTGTGTTTAAAAAAAGGTGCAAGACTTGCTAATCAAGTCATTTAGTTAGAAACGTGTTACTGGAACTACAGTTGAACTAGGGTTAAAAGATTTTGGTCTCAAAAGTTTCATTTCTTATAAATAAACATTTTCTTTACATGGGATCCCAGAAGTAGTAAAGTTAAAAGACAATTTACAAAATTTCAGGATTAGAATATATTTATTAGCCACTCTAAGGAAAAACAAACAATTAAGCTTTTCTCGTCCTGTTCCACTCCTCGACTGTGGTGGCCGATCAACTGACTATGTACATTCAGCCCCAACGCTCTCCATCTCAGGACTGGTCCAACTTGCCCTTGCCTTTACCTGCACCACGTAGCACCCGTGAGCCAAGGCCCAGCAATAAAACACAATAACAGAGCATAATCATCAAGCAAACAACCAGATAATTCATGCAGTATAAACATATACTCAACATTCCAAATATTCACATTAATCAAGTGTTCAACATACCAGGTACATCATCTCATATCAATAATCAGTTCACATATGATAACTAGGGTTAACGCCCTTAGGCCGCACCCTCTATTTATCCCATTGAATCCGGCCCGCTTAAAACGAGCTCAGTGAATATTAAGCTGTCCTCGGCTACCAGTGGCCGAGTCGCGCCCTAAGCGCAAGTATTATTTATGGAACCTTTAGGCCGTCTGGCACATGTCCCATGGCATAATACCATCTATGACATCACACAGATATAGGGAGCTCTTAGTCCCAACACAATCACATAACCGGGTGTAGTTTTCTTACCTTTAGATTCCGATAGCTTTGTTCAATTCGATTCTCAAGCACGATCTCGTCTAAGCCCTAGCGTACACCTAGTCACGGTCACAAGTTAGAACCAACTCCAAAACCTAGCCTCGGAACCAATCCCGAGCCCTCGGGAAGCCCTAATTCCACCAAATGGGGTGGTGGAATCAAACCCCGAGCCCCCGGGCAAAAACCCTAAGAAATAACCCAAAAATCCCTTTCTGGAAACAGGGTAGCGCTACAGCGCCCTAAAGTGGGTGCTACAGCGCTACAAATAGAGCCATCAGGCTCCCAGACGCCCAAGCTTGGCGCTGTAGCGCCCTAAGGCTAGCGCTACAGCGCTAGTCACAGCCAGACACTACCTAGATTTCTCCTCTTCGAATTTCCTCGAGCCAAACCTTTCTAAAACTCAACCAAACCTCAACCAAACTTCAAAGCAAGCCTCCCAACATCCTCAACTCATCCCAAACAACCTAACCACAAATAATTCAATCACATGCACCCCAAAACAAGGAAATCACCATGGCTGAATTTAAAGCTCAAAAACTCAGCAGAACAACAGAAATCACAGAACTTAAAACTAGAGTTTCTTACCTTTGATGGATGAGCTCAACCTAGGTTGTCTTCCACACTTTCTTAGCCTTCGCCTCCTCAAACCCTTAGGTTTAATTCCCTAGAATTCCCACAGAAACTCAGCTTAGAAAACCAATTCAACACCAAAACCAAGAGCTGAATAACAACCTCAAAACCTTACCTCAAATGATAAGTAACCTCTACCAATTACCCATGCCAAATCAAGGATCCCAGTGTTGAGTCCTAGCCTAAGCCTTCTCTGAATTTTAGCTCCAAATTTCCAGAGAATTGGTGAAGAAATGCCCAAACCGTGCAAGAGAGAAGACTCCTGTTTTTTTCCCTTCTTTCCTTTTCCTTCTTTTCTTTCTTTTCTTTTCTTCAGACTTCCCACACTTTCTACACATCCCACTAAGGCATAGCTTAATAATACTTATCCCTACTTTTAACTCAAATGACCAATTTCCCTCCCATTTAAAACTAAGCTCTTAAACCTCCTAAGGGCATTTTAGTCATTACACCCAATTCCCGCTAATTCCTCGAATGTCTCTAATATTTACTGCTTACTTCTCGACACCTAACTAATCACCAATTATATTCCTCAATATCAAAATAGACTACAATATATTCTCTAAATTCCTAGAAATACCCCCAGGCTCACCCCGAGCCGGGTATAAATCCCCGCCGTGACTTTTTCGCTAAACCGCTCACTAGGATCACCTCGAGTCACAGATTACAAATATATCCACATAATAATGTGGTCTCAAAAATTTATCACAGTTATTTACATTTATGCCCTCAACATGACAAAATTATGAATATACCCTTCTAACCTAATCAAGGCCTACATGCATACTAATACACATAGTCATGCATCATAGATATTCAAATAATCATATAACATTCTTTTAATTATTAAATCACATATAATCCAATTGTGCCCTCCTGGCACACTAATCAAGGCCCTTAAGCCTTATTAGTAAATTTGGGTCGTTACACATACAACTAGAATGCTAAGCAAAATTAGTATTTTGGAAATGGAATATAATCATATTAGATAAGATTGAATAGATAATGAGCAATCATTATCATCTTTATTATTTCTATAATTTTAACACTTGTTATACTCTGTACATGTTTGATTGTACAACATCGAAGACTTAGAAGTTGAGATTCACAAGTGGTTGTGTGAATGTAATGATCCAACTATTTCTAAGACCTTGGACTATTAAAACTACTAGGCATAACAACTATTTTGGGAAAACATACATAAGTAATAACATAACTTTATTTAAAATCCCAAAATAAATATTGTGTAAAATAAAAAATAACATATGAAATATAAGATACGCTATGGGTACCCATTGTTTAATACATAAAAACATAAACCATAAACTTTAATTGTTTAAAAAAAGCTAAGTGCGGAATTACAAAAGAAACATAATTCAAAAGATTTAAAAAAAAACGTCATCCTCGATCGTTCATGCAGTCCATTCAATCCATTCATCCTCAACACACAAGCCAAGCTGCCATGAATCTTTCCGCCTTCCATAATCATTTTCCTGCATCAAGCTAAAAATAAAGGAATGAGCCTAATGCCCAACAAGGAAAATCTACTAACACATAAGTCATAAATCATAAACATAAGACTTTTATCATAAACATATACTATAAAACATATGACTATAAAAATGTATATCATATAGGACTACAATATTAATGGTCATTAACTCATTAACATGGCATGTGATAAGCCATCTAGGTCCTTTGTCTACTAATCGAGGTAGGTTAGATCACATGGTAGTATATGATAAACCATCTAGGTCCTCTATCTAAGCAACTATAAGCCCCAGGCGACATAAAAATATTTTGGGGTTTTCTATCTAAGCAACTATAAGCCCCAAATAACTACAAGACACATTTAAATATATAACATAGCATAAAACATATCATAACATAAACATATAAACACATAAAATCTATCCTATTTTCCTTACCAAAATCGGGATATGGAGACGAGAACGGGATTGGAACACTCCTAAAAACCAATAGTAAGAATGGTGAGTTTCTAAAGAAAAGAGATGAAAAGAAAACTAAACCATCAAAGAAGAAACTTACCGAGAAGAACCTTAAGTTTTCAAGAAACTCAAACACCTAACCAAGAATCATAAACAAGAGTTAGGATCTGAAAAGAAAATAAAAGGAAACTAAAGAACCATAGAGAACTGAACTTAAGGATAAGAATGCCTTGAATGATCTTATGAATTGATCTAAACCTCGATATCGAAATCTCACTATATCTCACTTCCCAAGTGTTTAGAAAAGCTTAGAATGATAAAGCTTTTAACACAAAAACCCAAGTGTTTCCCTCTATAGTAACTGTTATCCAAAAAACTGGCATAGATGACGTGGCAAGTGATTCCTGGACACGTGGCTGACACTCGGAGGAACTCTACTAGGATATCGACTAGAAGATACATTATATGCAGTAGGCGGCCTACTCTTACCTGCGACCAGTCTGGTCGATGGTTCCGCATGCAACATGATGTTCCAATAAAGATCTTTGTAAATCCCGAAATTGACTCACACAATCTCCTGAGTATCTGATTATTTAGGAGAGAATATCTGTAACAAACTCATGTAATCCCCCTTGAGCCTATAAATAGAGAAAGATAGCTCAAGGAAGGGACTTTTGACTTTCGAATTATTTGAGACTAGAGTAATTCTATCTAAGATATTGTATTGTTCTTCAGAGGTTAGTGAAACTCATTGAACCCTAGTTCTTTGATCACCCCTTTGATTCTCACATCAATAACAATCTAAGTGGACGTAGGTTATTACCAGATCCTGGGGCCGAACCACTATAAAAATATCGTGTTCTTATTATTTTCGCTATTACGTTCTTTTCAACGCATTCATCTACATCAAGCATATTTTGACTCCGTGTCAGTTGACCAAAATCAGGGTCAACATTCTGGTGCTTTCATTGAGAGCTTGATTTGTCACCGTTGAGAAAACCAATGGCGAAAACTGCAAGGAAAACTGGACAGGCTGCCGCCGCTGCACCATCAAACCCGCCTCCTCCTCCTCCTCCTCCTGCAAGCGTGGCTGAAGATGAGCCGCATTTGGACTTTGAGGAAGAAGAAATGGATGACGCGACGCTAAAAAGTACTCTGGGGGCGTTGCATGAAGAGCTAGCCAATTTGAGGGCCGGCCAAGAAAGTGCTGCCGAAATCATGGCGCGGCAGCAGCAAGAGATTGAACGGCAGCGCGCGGAGTTAAGCGAGAGGCAGGCGGAGATGGACCACCGCCAGAGCGAAGCCATGGCAGCCCTCGAGGCAGCCCTGCAGTTGGCTAGGAATCAGGCTGCACCTGCCTCGCAGCCTGATCAACCAGCAAACGGGCCACCCCACAGGGGTCCCAATCCTAGCCCACCTATCCAACCCTCGAGCCCGCAGAGGCCCGAACAGCCTCAGGTGCCCCACGACGATGTCCCACTGGACCCTGAGGCACAGCCTCCATCCCAAGCTGGTCGCAGAAATCCCCCGCATCAGAGGCAGAATAGGACCGAGCATCAGCCTCGCAGTCCTAGACGCCATAGGGGCGACGAGCCAAACCTACCGAATAGAGGTCAGTATCCTCCTGGTAACAGGAGGAACTCGGAGTTAGGCTCTGCGGTCTGGGGTCCCCCACGGCATGATAATGCACGGGGACACAACGACCAGCGCAGGCCACCCTCTAACGCTCGGGATGCTTCAGCCCAGGATGGAAATCGAGGGAACAGTCGATCCCACCATAGCCAATCAAGATTCAGAGATGGCCATGGGTATAATGAAGCCGACTCAGGCAAAGGAAATGCCGGTCGGAGGAATGAAGAAAGAGGTGGAGGTAGGAGCCGAGCACCTCAAGATGACCAACCCAATAGACGGGACGCTGGGGGGCAACCCAGGCAAAATAATGTCTTCAACCGGTTCGGAGCTAGCGACCAGCGGAGAAGAGATGAGGACTTGAGAGATGTACTCAACGATCGCCGCGAGCGACATGGCAAGAACATCCCCCCAGCAACAGAATCCATAGCGATTCCCGCCGCTGTGTAGGCCCAGATAGATGCCCTCAACCAGGCGGTGCAACAGCTGGTCGGGGGAAGAACATCTCATATCGACCACGACAGGAGGAAAGGCACTCCTTTCGTCCAAAGGATAGCTATGGAAGAGACTCCTAGCAAGTTTAAAATGCCTACTCTTCCAAACTTTGATGGGTACGGAGACCTAGTATCTCACGTCAATAAGTTTGAGATACAAATGGACATTCAGAAAGTGTCTGAAGACGCTCGGTGCAGGATCTTCCCTGCAACACTTTCTGATGCCACCCAGGAGTGGTTTTTTAAGTTCCCTCCTGCAAGCATAGTTTCCTGGGAGATGTTCGTAAGGGAGTTTTACGGACAGTTCTATGCAGGTCGTGTGCATCCGACCGAAGCAAACCAGCTGGTTGAAATTTGCCAGCAGGATGGAGAATCACTGAAGGACTACATCCAGCGCTTTATGCGAGCAGCAGTTGGAGCGAAAACATTAGGGGACGAAGGCAAAATGATGGCCATAACCGTAGGGGTTAGGCGTCGCTCCCCCCTATGGAAGAGCCTCCGCAAAGATGGAGTTAGAACTACCCAGGAATTCTTGGACCGGGTTGATCAGTACATCAAGCTCGAAGACGCCATTGCCGATGATGGAAAGCCTTCAAGCAAGGATAAGAAAGTAGCCGAGCCCGCCAAAGCCGCCAATGGGTCCAAACCTAACGACAACGGCAAAGGCAACGGGAACAGTAACGGCAATGGCAAGAATGGTGGAAAACGGCCGCACAATGAGCCTTTCACCTCCGACAAAAAACGAGCCAAGGGTAATCATTATGAACCTCAGTTCACTAACTACACTGCCCTAGTCGAGTCTCGGGGAGAGGTTTATCAGGCCACGAGTTCCAGTGTGCCTTATAAGAAGCCTGCCCCCATTCGAAAGGATATTTCGAAAAGAGACACCACCAAGTTCTGTCGTTATCATAACGACTACGGACATGACACCAACGAATACAACTAGTTAAAAGACGAAATCGAGTTCCTTATTAGACAGGGACACTTAAGAAGATACGTACGGGCCTCGGGAAATTCCCAACGAGAAGCTTCGGGTGGCAACGAGTAGGCTAACGCTTGCCACCTTTGCAGCCTGCCCCCGTGACTGGCACACTGTTAACCATTTGTGGAGGCCCGCACCTCACAGGAAATAGCGAAAAGGCCAGGGAGAGATACGCTCGGACTCTGCGCCATGACCAGGACATCGAGATGATGACTGTGGAAGACCGTGCGCCAAAAAAGGCTCGCTCAGAAGAGGGTGAGATAACCTTCTCTGATAGCGATGCCCAGCATGTCCGGTTCCCACATTCCGATCTGCTGGTCGTGGATATCCAAATGGCCAACATGATGGTGAAGAGAGTGCTGGTCGATACAGGAAGTTTAGTGAATATCCTGTATAAGTCTTCGCTGGAACGCATGAAACTGTCCGTTAAGGACCTGGAGCCTTGCAACCAAACAATATACGGCTTCTCTGGTGAGGGACTCACCCCCGCCGGATCGATCAGACTGCCAGTAATGACAGGTACAATGCCTACTACCAGGACATTACTCGCTACTTTCGTAGTAGTCGATTGTCCTTCGGCGTACAATGCCGTCATTGGGAGGCCTATACTGGTTGATCTACGGGTCGTCATCTCTATGTGGCACTTAGCCATGAAGTTCCCGACAGACGCAGGAGTAGGACGCGTGTTGGGGAACCAGAGGGAAGCCAGAGAGTGCTACAACGCCTCAGTCACGAAGGTGAAGAAGGGAACATCAAAGAGCACTTCTTCAGATAGGTTGCAAATGGCAATTGATACACAAGCCCAATCCGGTGATGAGGTCACCAAATAGGGTGTTGCCCAAAGTGAGGATAGAGATCTGGATCCTCGCTTTGGGGATTTTGAAGAGAATGTTGGACCTGTCGAGGACCTGGAAGAGGTCCAAATTGACGAAAAAGACCCGACCAGAGTCGTTAAGGTCGGGAAAAACCTAGAGCCAACCATGAAGCATACACTGGTGGAATTTTTGCGCAGAAACCAGGAAGCTTTTGCCTGGTCGCACAAAGACATGGCTGGGATAGACCCTGCAATTATCAGCCATGTCCTGAACATAGACAAGACTTTTCCACCCGTACAACAAAAAAGAAGGCTGCTCGATAAGGATCGGTCGAGAGCCTTAAAAGAAGAAGTCGAAAGATTGAAGGAGAATGGGTTCATCAGGGTAGCATATTATCCATCGCGGGTCTCCAATCTAGTGCTGGTTCCCAAGCCTAACGAAAAATGGCGAACCTGTGTGGATTTCACAGACCTCAATAAAGCCTGCCCAAAGGATTGCTTCCCACTCCCAAGAATTGACCAGCTAGTCGATGCTACTGCAGGACACGAGATCCTCTCATTCATGGATGCATATTCGGGCTACAATCAGATTAGCATGCATCCCCCTGACGAGGATCACACCAGCTTTCGAACCGATACGGGTTTATACTGTTACAAAGTAATGCCCTTCGGACTGAAAAATGCAGGTGCGACTTACCAGCGGTTAGTTAACCACATGTTTAAATAACTGATCGGGATAAACATGGAGGTATACGTGGATGGCATGCTGGTAAAGTCTAAGAAGGTAGAAGGACATGTGGAGGATTTACAAGAGTGCTTTGATGTATTGAACGAATACCAGATGAAGTTAAATCCCCTCAAATGTTCCTTTGGAGTTGGATCGGGGAAGTTTTTGGGGTTCATTGTAAATTCAAGAGGAATCGAGGCCAACCCTGACAAAATAAAAGCCCTGATCGACATGAAATCGCTAGAAAGGATTAAAAATGTACAAAGTTTAACCGGGAGAATCGCAGCCCTAAGCAGATTTATTTCGAAATCGACAGACAAGTGTGTCCCTTTTTTCAATCTGCTTAGGGGCAATAAGAAGTTTGAATGGACAGGAGACTGCGAGCAAGCTTTCTAGGCCTTGAAAGCTCATATGGCACAGCCTCCCATCTTATCAAAGCCAATCGAAGGAGAAACTTTGTTTATTTACCTGGCGATTACTGAAGTTGCTGCTAGCGTGGTACTAGTATGAGAGGAAGAAGGCGTACAAAAAGCGGTCTACTATATTAGCAAGAGGCTGATCGGGACAGAACTGAGATATCCAACCATTGAAAGGTTAGCATATTGCTTAATCCTAGCCTCAAGGAAGTTGCGCCCTTACTTCCAAGCCCATCCTATCACATTTTTAACCGACCGGCCCCTTCGGCAAGTCCTACAAAAACCGGAGGCGGCTGGGCAATTATTAAAATGGGCAGTCGAACTAGGGCAGTAAAAGGACAAGTCTTGGCTGATCTTATTGCAGAGTTCACCGAACTCCCAGACAGCGAACAGTGTGAACAGCCTAGTGCGCCTGAGCCTCAAGAGAAAGCTCCATTGTGGAATCTATTCACGGATGGGTCGTCCAACGAATCCCACGTAGGAGCGGGAGTGATATTGATAACGCTGGAAGGGCATCGATTTCACTGCGCCATTAGGTTCGACTTCACCGTGTCAAATAATGAAGCCGAATACGAAGCACTCCTCGCTGGACTGAGAATGGCCAAAGACATGGGAATAAAGACGCTTGATATTTACAGCGATTCACAGCTGGTAGTGAATCAAGTTCTAGGTGAATATCAAGCGCGAGGCTTAAAAATGGTGGCCTACTTGAATAAAACAAAAGACCTGCTAGCCTAGTTCCCGGAGTATACCCTCCAGCAAATACCGCGGGATCAGAATTCAAACGCAGACGCCTTAGCCAAACTCGCGAGCGTGAAGGATGCTGACACTTTGAACATTGTGCCAGTAGAAAGATTGAATGAGCCAAGCATACAAGCGGTTGAGACCAATATGGAAATTCAAATGGAGGATACATGGATGGCACCTTACTTGGAGTATCTGACAAACTGTGTGCTCCCAACAGACAGAAACAAAGCCAGAACTCTACAAAGGCAGGCCGCTAGGTACATACTGGTCGATGGTGTTATGTACCGAAGAGGGTATTTGATGCCACTGCTCAGATGTGTTACGCCAGAAAAAGCTAAGGAACTCATGAAAGAGGTGCATGAAGGCTTCTGCGGGGATCATGCTGGGGGGCAGAGTTTGGCAAAGAAAATTCTAAGGCAAGGCTACTTCTGGCCAACTATGAACGAAGATTCAATAGAGTTTGTACGAAGATGCGATAAATGTCAAAGGTTCTCCAAAATTCCACGAGCAGCTCCAAACGAGTTGAAACAGATGCAAAGTCCGTGGCCTTTTGTGGTATGGGGGATAGATTTAATTGGGTCCTTGCCCACAGGAAAAGGTGAAGTAAAATACGCAGTTGTGGCAGTCGACTACTTCACTAAATGGGCCGAAGCTGAACCACTCGCTACCATAACGACCAAGAAAGTTCTTGACTTTGTCATCAAGAACATTGTTTGTCGGTATGGTTTGCCCCGAAAGATCGTTTCAGACAACGGAACCCAATTTGACAGCGACTTATTCACCGACTTCTGTGAAAGGCATGGAGTTATTAAAAGCTTTTCATCAGTTGCGCATCCCCAAGCAAACGGGCAGGTCGAGGCCGTGAATAAAACTCTTAAGGACACCCTGAAGAAGAGGCTTGAAGACGCTAAAGGAGCATGGCCAGAGCAGCTGCCTGAAGTCCTATGGTCGTATAGAACGTCTCACCGAACAACGACAGGTCATACCCCATTTTCCTTAGCTTACGGATATGAGGCCATGTTACCTGTCGAGTTAGATCCCCCCTCACATCGATGCGTAACATATGACTAGGACCAGAACAACCAACTGATGATGGAGTCCCTAGACTCAATTGATGAGATACGGGAGAAGGCCCAACTCCGAGTTGCTGCACACCAGCAAAAAGTCGCCCGGTACTATAACTCAAAAGTTAAAGAAAGAAAATTCAATGTCGGTGACTTAGTGCTACGACGAGTTTTCTTAAATACCTGCGACCCCACTGCTGGAGTACTCGGACCTAATTGGGAAGGACCTTATCAGATTGAGGAAGTCCTTCATCCGGGCACCTACAAACTTGCACACCTAAACGGAGATCTCGTTCCACGTTATTGGAATGGAGAACACCTGCGCAAGTACTATCAGTGAACAATCCTTCTTAAAGGACAAGCTTGTATTAAATTTTACTTTTTACAAGTTTCGCAAAAAGGGTTAGCCATGTTGTATGGCTAAATCGCTTATTATGTAAGATCCTTTTTTAAGGATCACTCGTAAAGACATGCTTAGTCCATTTTTAATACAAGATTATAAGGGTCTGTGCGCAGCCAGTCATTCTTGCCAACCTTTGTAAATTTATTTTTACAAGTATTTGTTCATTACGTGTGTTGTTTTACTGTATTACAAGTATTACATTTCCACCCGAGCAGAAATGTTCGAACAGGTCACGGTCAAGGCAAGTGACCAAGGACCTAAAGCTCCTCGATCACTTGGGGGGCATATAAGGCACATCAATAGCAAAGCGTACCATGAGGTATGTAAACACATGAACAAAAAGAGTGAAAGCATGCTAAGGTACTTAGAGTATTTTTCAAAATTTATATTTTGTTAAATCAAGCCAAAGTACTATGCTAAGTCCGGTCATACGGACAGATGTTATAGTAAATGAAAATATTATAACATTATAATGCAATCTTTTACACCGCAAGCATCACTGCTTGGATGTAATTGTTCGAATAAAAGGAAAGTTCCCTGCCCATGCAGCAAATTCAAAAAAGATATAGTCTTTACATCACGACCCGTGGGTCGTGTAATTAAAGAAAGAAAAAATAATAATAAAAGCTCAAGAGGCATTAGGAGTAGGAGGGTCTTTATCAACATTCTGATTGGTCGCATCCTCAACAACTCCTTCTTCCTCTGTGCCAGCGATGCTTGGGGAAGCAGGGATCCTTACTCTTGCCTCTTCTTCAGCCAATCGAGCAGTGCAGCGGGCCAGCTCAGCATTTCTAACATCCTCTGAAAGATAGTCGAAGTTGGTGCCCTGGTTGTGTTTCCAGAAGTTGTAAAAACACCGAAGCGTCGCATTCTTGTACCTTTCCAGATCTTTGGCATTGGAAAGCTTCAGCTACTCTACTTGGCTCTCAAGAGCAGCGATGGCCTTGTCCTTGGACTGGAGCTCCTCGCCTAGTCTCTTACATTCTCGATATTGGACTCGGCTGGCCTCCTGATACTCCTCCCTCTGTTTCCTCAAAACTGCCCTCGAAGCTTCAGCCTCCGCTATCTTTGTCGCCGCAACATCCTTCTGCTAAGTGACCGCCTCCAACTCCTTTGCATGCCTGGCCTCTGCAGCCTAAAGCTCCTCAGCTGCTTTCGCCTGGTACCTCTCGATAGCCTTTGCCCGGGCCTGGTCGATAGTAGCTTGGGCGCGGGTGCGAGCAGCAGTTGCAGTCAGCAAAGCCTGTGGACAAAGGATAAAGTTAGAGCCTATTGCAAAGAATAAAAGACTAAGGCCAAAGAAATAAGAAGCACTTACGCTGGGCATTTCATTGAGGGCCCTGTTCAGAATTTGGTCGACCCCCATATTCTCTGCCTCAGCCATGGCATCCTTGCAACGGTCGTACCTCACGATGTGTGCAAGGTGGTCCTTGGCTGCTCGTAGGGCGCGGTTTGAGAGTTTGGCCCCGAGGGCTTCATCCCGCTGGGTCTGTTCTTTGGCGGCTGTAGGTTGAGGGTTCGTCATCGCAGGCGGGGTTTCCTTCTCGACAGGAACCGAAGGCTGGGCAGAAGTTTGCCCAGTTGGCGCATCCTTGGGAGGATCTTCTGTTCGACTCTTCTTGGCAGGAGGTCCTTGGCTCGATTCGCCGTTGTTCCTCCTAGACGTCTTCCACCGAACCAGAGGAACTTCTACTTCCTCCTCAGCTTGGTATAAATCGAAGACATTGGGAGTGGCCATATCTGCATACAAGTAAACACATGCAAATGATAATATAAAGTCAGATAAAAACTCTTTATAAAACAGAAAAGAGGTCACAAAGTTTAATACCCGAGCTACAACTACTGGTCGCTATACTATTGACTCTATTAGTCACACACTCACTATCTGGCATGAAGAAGTCTGGCCCTAGATTTGGAGTATACGTAAAGTTGCCCTCCCCGTCAAACAAGTGACAGGGAATTGACAAGCTATTTAAAAGCGAAATAACTGTACCATTTTCATTGGAGGATTCCCCCAAGTCCACAACCGGCTCTTTTGCCTTTTGTTTCCCCTTGCCTTGGGGAGTAGAAGGCCTTTCTACAGAAGGATTGCCCGTGGGTTCCCTGATTGTAACCTCTGTCGGCCTCCTTCGTGGAGGGGACGCAGGGGGTTGCTGCTCGGGAACCCTCTCGGCAGTGGCATCAGCAACCACGGGTCCTCTAGTTTCATGGTGAGGAGCCAGGAGGCCAGATAGCCTCAAATTTTCGTCAGTAACCAGGGACTTGACGCTTTTTTCTGCGTCTGTCATCCTGGCCAATGCGGTGGACCTCAACACCATGTCTGGTGTTGGGGTCGGACGTAACCATGGGCTTGAAAGACAAAGTATACTTTAAGAAAGATGAAGGAAATTTCGCTGATGAAATGCATCGACCAGTGAAAACAGCACTTACCTCCTCGGGCGAAGGCCAGGTTGTTGCTGGTCATGTCCGGAGTAAGGAAGTACTCCTTGCTATACTGCCCCACGTTGGATATGTGCATGGTGTCACTCAGGAACGTCCGGTTGGTCTCCTGGTGACAAAGATGGAAGAAGCCCATCCCATACTGCTGAGGGTTGGACTTGAGGTCGAAGAGATAATTGACCTCATGTGGGGTAGGTTCTGGCCATTTTTTAAGTTTGTACAGGATATAGAGTGCGGCCAGCATTCTATATCCATTCAGAGTAATTTGGAAGGGGGCGACACCAAAATAGTCGACCACCCCCTGATAAAAAGGATGTAGAGGGAGGGTAGCCCCCGCCTCTATGTGATACCGAGACCAGGCACTGTATACACCTCCGGGGAGGTTAGCTCTTTGGTCTGCAGTAGGAATTTTGAGATTGACCCCTATGAGAGGATACTTCCTAAGGTAGTTGGAAAGCATCCGAGGAGTCACTTGCCTGGTCGGGGAGAGATACCACTCGACATCAGGCAGATTCTAATGGCGAGGGCGGGCTCTAGTTTGGATATTAGGGTCAGGAGCAGGATTTTCTCGACCACTGGTCGAGGGAACCCTAGCCTGTGAATCAGGCTCGGTAGGAGAGTTTGGGCTATCTTCGGATTCGAGTCTTTTCTTGCCTAAGGATTTAGAACGGACCATTTGAGGAGGAGATGGGCGAAGTCTAGGAGAAGATCGTGAAAAAGAGATCTCGTGAATTCTGTTGGTCGGTTGTTCTTCGCCTTTGAGCAGCTGGGCAAGAAGATCGTCGTCGATGGGCCGTTCACCTCCCCACAAATCTGGCATTAAAGTCTGCAAACAAAAGAATGGGGAGGTGAGGATAGAGAATTTTTAAGACTTTTTAGAATAACGCTGTTCGAGTATAAAAGCTAAGCTTTTATACAACAGCATTCTAGCAAAAGCTAAAAAAATTTCACACGAACAGTTTGAAAAACGGATCAAAGGGTGAAAGCAAAAAGTTTTTCGTAAAAGCTTTTTCAACTCCCCTTAGGGCAGGAAAAACTTATTTTTCGGCTGGCCTAAAAATTGAATTTTTACTTCGGTTTTACGTCCTAAAAGTATGATCCCAACTATCAAACTAACTCATAACTTTTTTCACCCACAAGACATTCTATTGACAAGCATCTCAACACAGAAGTAGATAAACTCAACAGTAAAACATACAGGAACATGCATTGCAATAATACGAAACATAAAGGTTCGAAGACTTACCAGAAAGAAGATCGTGGAGATTGGTAAGAGTTTTCGGAGATCGAGGAACTCTCGGGCTGAGTCTTGAGAATGCAGAAGAACGGTCTCTGGAAGAAGATGGAAGCTCTGGTTTTAGGGTTTCTTGAAAGGGCAATGGCGTGTGTAAAAAGAAAAAGGGAACTTCGAAGATGTTATATATAAGTTTGTCTGTGGCATTAAAAGGGAGTAATCATCAGTTTCCCCTTTTTCGAAGTATGGGGAAGCGAGATAGCCATCGAATTATTACTGGGGAAGCGAAAAGTCATGATTAGACAAGAGTATGTTGCTATTTCCCAGAACACACGAAGGGTTCTGACACGTATGGCGGGGTCACCGAACGGTCGTTTCCTCAAAAGTTTATTTATTGCTCGTAATAAATAAACTTGGGGGGCAAATGTTATCCAAAAAACTGGCATAGATGACGTGGCAAGTGATTCCTGGACACGTGGCTGACACTCGGAGGAACTCTGCTAGGATATCAACCAGAAGATACATTATATGCAGTAGGCGGCCTACTCTTACCTGCGACCAGTCTGGTCGATGGTTCTGCATGCAACATGATGTTCCAATAAAGATCTTTGTAAATCCCGAAATTGACTCACACAATCTCTTGAGTATCCGATTATTTAGGAGAGAATATCTGTAACAAACTCATGTAATCCCCCTTGAGCCTATAAATAGAGAAAGATAGCTCAAGGAAGGGGCTTTTGGCTTTCGAATTATTTGAGACTAGAGTAATTCTATCTAAGATATTGTATTGTTCTTTAGAGGTTAGTGAAACTCATTGAACCCTAGTTCTTTGATCACCCCTTTGATTCTCACATCAATAACAATCTAAGTGGACGTAGGTTATTACCAGATCCTGGGGCCGAACCACTATAAAAATATCGTGTTCTTATTATTTTCGCTATTACGTTCTTTTCAACGCATTCATCTACATCAAGCATATTTTGACTCCGTGTCAGTTGACCAAAATCAGGGTCAACAGTAACACTAGCAACTTGGAGGCTTTGAAGACTGCTTGAAGAATGAAGAAAATGGCTGAGTACTAGGTCCTATTTATAGAGTTCAAGGAGTGAAACTAACCCCTTTTAGTTTGAATAAATAAATGAATATAAAATGAAAAAGATTTGAATTTTCATTCAACAGATGCCCAGAATCCGGTCAAAATCATTCAAGGGCAGGTCCAAGTGGTTAAGGCTGTTTTTAAATTTAAAAAATCCTCAAGATTCAAAAATGCAGCACCAGGGGCGATATATCGCCTACCTTGGGCAATATATCACCTAGACCATTTTCCCGAGCCCTGTTCAAATGTTCGTGCAAAGTCGACGTGTTTTCCGTATCTCCCGTAGGTGATATATTAGCCCTATAGCTGCGATATATCGACATATGTTGATATATCAAACGCGTATTTGCACTTTTTCAGCATATTTTGAATTGAGTAAACAACTTTGACTGAGTCATAATACGATCCTAACAGCTGCTGGAAGGTTCTAGAGCTTCTAGATCTTTCTTTTAATTAAACTATTCATCAAAATACTTAAATCCTTAATAAACATGCATATGAAAAGTGTCACTATCTTATTAGTTCTATCTAAACCTTAAATTATAATGAATAATATTTCTATGACCAGCAATATTAATCAAACCTTATGTTATAATTAATATTCTTAAACTATAGGTTAAACTTATAAAATCCATAGTTGTTACTATGAGTTTCCAACTAAGTCCCGGCTTGAACCAAAATCCATGGAATCTAACATACTACAAACTAATACTAACTACTACTATCTAGCTAGCTAAGTAAATATTCTAGGACACTACAGTGAATGAAAAATTGAAAATTTTCCAATAAAGTCATTTAGTGAAACAATTTAATAATCATAAAAGAATACAAAAGAGTTTGTATCTCTTTAAATGCTACTTTAATGAAGCATGATTATTATAATTACTATATTTTCTAGTTAAGTTGTACTAGAAATAATGACTACAAGTCAAGTAAGCGAGTTACTGATAATTAAAAATGATAAAACCAAAGAAAATCACGAATTCTGTAAAAGCATTTTTGTAGTGGGAGCGTTAGTTAGTAACTACTCTATTACAAATGTAAAGATAGTTACATTGTGTGTAGCACAATCTAACTATACTTCTTTCACATGCTAGTACATGAAATGAAAAGTTTTACAGAAAGCAATGGTTGAAATACCATGAATCAAGAAATGGAATTTGGAATTCTATGACATCTGGATTCTTGAACATCGAACTAAAGTTTATTGAACTTCAATTTGAAGCAGGATATTCAAGATGAAGAGGAGAACAGAGGAAAGTACAAACTTGTCAAAGTTAGGTTAATAGCCAAAGGCTATGAACATAAAAAAGAATTAATTACTTGAATAAATGTCTTCTACTGTAACCAAACTTGAATTTGTTTACATACTCTTATCCACTGCTTTATGCATGGATTATGAGATTAATTTAAATGAATGTCTAAATAGTCTTTATTGGAATGGCTGACATGACAAAATCATTTGAAGTTCTCGACCATAAAGATTCTGTTGTGATTCTTATTCTTAATATTGGAAACGTTCTAATCATTAGGAATGATGTAGAGAAATCGTCAATAGAAAAGAAATAGTTAGCTGAACATTTCTAAATATTGGATTTAGAAAAGCCAAGAATGTTTTGTACATTCAATTCTATAGAGATTGAAAGAACAATCCTTAGGCTCTGTCTTAAGCAACTTATATTAATAAGAAGCTTAAATACTTTATTTTACAAAATCCAAGAAAGGCTTTTTTCCTTCCCGGAAATGAGGATGTATTATCTAAATAATAAATGTCCATTTATTCTTTTACTAGAAAAGAGGACATGAGACAATTATTCTTACAACTCAGTGATAGATTGTTTAATGTATCGAATGTTATATTTTTGAATTGACATTTGCTAAATGGTGGGAATAGTCAGCAGTTATCAATCCATTATGGATTGAGTCATTGAATAATTATAAGGACTTAGTTTTGAGAATCTTAAATACAATAGAGATTATATGTATGTGCATTTAGGCAGAGACCTAAAATTCCAATGGATGATCTGATATTAAATCTTCAAAGATTGATATCAAAATTAGATTTCATAACTGTGGAGGAAACACATTAATCTGGAAATGTGTTAGACATTTCAAAATAGCTACGAGCAGTTAAATATGCTATTTGATTTAGTTAAGTTCTTTGACATTCTCGAAAGGTTTTCAGACTAGAATAAACAACTAGCATCTCATTGCGAAAGCAATGGAGATACAACTATTCTAGAAGAATTAGAAATCATGAGAGGGCAAAGCACATGAAATGAAGTATCATTGAATACAAGACAATTTTACATAATTGATGTAATAATCTTGAAGATAACTTCAAAACAGTTTCTTACAAAATTGTTACAAAGACTTTGTTAGACAAAATAAGTTAGGAGAATATGATTGACATATTAAAAGAGATACCACAATTTGCTTTAGGGCAAGTGGGAGATTGTTGGGAATAGTGCCCTTAAAGTAATTGTAGTTGACAAATATTTTAAAAGAAATAAATAATTGAATTGAATTATTATATATATATATAGACTATGTATGATATTATATGATAATATTAAGTGAATATCATAAAATTCAAAAGTTTATGTATGTGGTCTTAATCTCATATTGGTATGGGAGGATCGAGAATAAGATAATAAACTTAAATAGTTCGTAGTAAAATAAAGTTATGGAATCTTTAGATTAATTACTACTAGTACGGTCCACTAGTATTATGAATACATGTGACCTAGATCTGGGTTACTGGTGTAGTAGGACAATTTAGTGGAGGTGCTTTGCATGCTGAGAGTGTGTAGAACTGGACCAGATGTGATTTGTTAATACTTGTTTAAACACCGTTTCATAGTTTTAATCAAACACATTAAACGATGATCATATACATGATGATCTTAATCCTGAGGTTACTATGAACTCCTATATATGTCATTTGATCGTTTGATTCATGCATTAAGGTTTATCAGAATGATCAGGCTAAGAAAAATTATTTTGGGGACTCAATGATGTATATGGCTGGGGACGTAGCTTAACAGATATGGAATCTATACCTTCTTATAGATTGTATAATGGTTCCCTATTAGGTTGACTTTTGGAACTGAAAAGGTTATGAGCGCTCACGTCGCAAACTTGTTGTGACACAACCTTCACTAGTAAAGTCAATGGTACTCTAGGAACAAGATATAGCTAAAAGGGTAAAATAGTAATTTTATTCCCTTTTAATTATGAACCATTAATAGAGGATTAACGCTTTATTTAATGATTATATCAATGGATATTTTATTCTTAATAAAGTACTCAGTAAATATATGTCTATAATTATTAAGAGTTCAATCTCTTATTTTTAGTGGAGTAATCATGAGAATAATAAATATGATTATTAAATC
The DNA here is from genome assembly GCF_963169125.1 of Humulus lupulus. Classification (NCBI taxonomy): domain Eukaryota; kingdom Viridiplantae; phylum Streptophyta; class Magnoliopsida; order Rosales; family Cannabaceae; genus Humulus; species Humulus lupulus. The sequence continues at coordinate 197,234,718 of NC_084795.1, forward strand.
AAAGAACTTTGATTAATAATGTAATATTTATTGGAACTTGATATTATAGGTCCATAAGTCCCCAAGGTGGCTCTATCAACACCATATCAATGTAAGATTTGATACAGGGGTATAACTGTAATTTAGGAATTTGAGAAGAATTTTATTCTTCGGGTCAAGTATGCAATTATATGATAATTGAGGTTGAATAATTAATTTAGAATTAAGAATTAATTTTTGAAAAAAAATATATTTATTAATTAATATATGTAAATTTCAAAATTCATATATATAAATAAATAAATTTTTAAAATTAATTAGTTTATTTGAGTGGGAGAAAATAAAATTGGTAACTTAAAAATAGTTTTTGATTTATTTAATTTTAAAAGATGATGATAATGATCATCAATTTGAATTTTGAAAAGTCATCTTTTCCTTAAAAAGATAAACACCTTATTTTGAGGGAGATTGATTTTAATTAAATAATTAAATAAAAGAAAAATGCAAAATCCCTGAAAAGGGAATAGCAGTACACGCCTGACACAGTCCAAGGACTGTGCCATGCGTGTACCACTATACAGATATTGTATTTGTGTAGTTTTTATTTTATTTTATTTAATTATTTAATAATTTGAAAATAGTTTTTAAAAAAATGGTAAGTAAGATATTTACCTAAAATCTGATCCTATCATCATTATTATAATATATTTATATTACTATTATTATTGGGAATAATAAGGTAAAATAAATCTCTATATATATGATATAGAAGAAGAAGAGAAAACACACACAATACATGAGACACAACACAATTCACAATTCAGAATAGTTCTCAAAGCTTTTTGTCAGACAAAAACTCTTTATTTCTTCTTCTTTATTCTAGCCATTCTTCAGACTATAATCCAAGTTCTCATGTGTTGAGAAATACTTGTGATTCCTAAAATACAAACCCATGTTCTCCATATGCCCACACACATCTTGAGGTGTAGAGAACACTTTAGAAGATCGTGGTTTGAGTACTCAAAGCATTGGATAGGAAGATTGATAAAAATACGAAAAGACTCAAGGACACTTGATAGGCTTCAAGAGGTAAAAGTTTATGTTCTTGATTTTTTGTGTTTATATGTTGTATATATAAATATATTGTACATTTATATATATTTGTTGCATGATTAATAGTATTCTATGATAATGTTTCTGGATTGTTTTCTTGGTCATATAAACTGTTTATATGTTCAATGAATTATTTTTTATTGTTGTTGTTCTATTGTTCATAAAATAACAACAGGTCCACCACGCCAATTTCGCTACGTGCTCTGAATGGTTTTCCAACGAGTAAAGTAGTTTCCGAGCTACTTTCTTGTCCTGCGGTAGTTCTCCAGAGGCAAGGTATTTCATAATGGGATCCATCCAACCATCCAAGGGCTAGACCACATCCACTTCCTTGGGCAATGTGATGCTTGATGAAGCCAAGTAGTCAATCGGGACCACATTGAGATTCTCCACATCTTTGGTGGTGGCTAGCTTGGCCAGAGCATCAGCGTTGGAATTTCGCTCCTGTGGAACTTGTCAGATGATGAACCTTTTGAAGATGAGTTTTGGTACTTTATGAGGACTTGATTCACGACTAGCTGAGAATCACTGTATATCTCAAGTCCCTCAGCCTTAAGCTCCAGGGAAACTCGCAGTCCGGCTATTAATGACTCATACTTAGCTTCATTTTTTGAGGCATCAAGCCCAAATAATAGGGCACTGTGTACTCTATGTCCCTCGGGGGATACCAAGATCAAACCTGCTCTGATCCTATTTTCATTGGAGGACCCTCCATGTTTAGCTTCCATATGGGTCCAACAAGTTGTACTTCCTCGAGCCTCTAGTGCGTTCCCGTACATTCCGCAATAAAGTTCGCCAACGCTTTTCCCTTTATGGTAGTCCTCTAGTGGTAAGTGATATCGAACTGACTGAGTTAAACAACCCACTTAAGGAGTCTCCCGAAGGACTCCGACTTTTAGAGGACTTGTCTTAGAGACTGGTTGGTGAGGACTTTGATGAGATGTGCTTGGAAGTACGACATGAGCTTTCGAGAAGCTATCATCGAACAGAATGTTAGCTTCTCCATGAGTGGGTACCTGGATTCTGCTCCAAGAAGTATCTTACTCACATAATAGACAGGATCCTGAGCATGGCCTTCCTCACACACTAGAGCTGCACTAATGGCGTTCTATATTACAACCATGTAGAGGAGAAGTGGTTCTCTGTCTACGAACTTTGACAATATTAGGGGATTCTCCATGTGTGTTTTGATTTGCTGGAAAACTTGCTCACATTCTGCTGTTCATTCGAATCTCTGGCTTCCTCAGAGGGTATTAAAGAAGGGAACACATTTGTTAGTTGCCTTGGATACAAAGCGACTAAGAGCTGCTATCCGACTAGTCAGGCTTTGCACATCCTTGTTCTTCCTGGGTAGGGCTGTTAGGGTTTATGCCCTAAAAGCATGTGAAAAGATATTTTTATTGATTTGAATAAAATTACATTTTATTATATTTGAATATTATAATTATTATTTGAATAATTTATATAAATATCATAAAATTCCATATTTATTTATGAGAATATGATCTTGTTTGTGTACGAGAGAATTAAGATCATATATAATGAATAAAATAGGGAACAACATATTAAAGTACACAATTTTTAATGAATGGTTGCTAGTACGGTTTACTAAGCATATGGGATACAAGTAATCTAAATTTAGATTACTGATGTGGATAGACATCTTGGTAAATGCGATTTATATAATAGTGATTATATATGACAGGACCGATGTGAATTAAATATCTTTATAAATTTAACATTTTCCATAAAGATTTAATTCATATCTTAATAGATGATCATTTGTAGACCAGTCTAAATCCTAAGTTATCATGAACTCCTGTTTATGTTTATTGGATCTTTTGATTCATTCCTTAAAGGTCTCTTAATATAATGAGGCTAGTGACTTTTGTTTTGGAGATTCAATATCATGAATGGTTGGGAACATGATTTTACAATAGAGGAATCAATGGTTTCCTAATAGATCGAATATTGGTTCTCTTAAGGGTTAAGTCTGGGACTGAATAGTTATTGAGCTCAAATCTATAATATGATTATGGATTAATTATTCACTGGTGAATTAATGATACTTAAGGAACAAGAGGTAATTAGAAGGGTAAAATGGTAATTCTTGACCAACTTTAATTAGCGAACTATTAAATGAAGGACATAACTACATTTATTGATTACATCCGAAAAACTCAAAAAACCTTAAAACCCAAAAAACCCGTCCGACCCGAGTCTGAGAAACCCGTTTTTATGAAAAATATGACAAATTCTAGTTTAATCCGACCCGACTCGAGCTATGTCGAGTTCAGGTTCGAGTTTATATATTAACATTGTAGAGTCTAAGAACTTTACTTAGCTAAATTAGATAGTAGTATAATAGTAATAGTAGTATTATTGTTATGACTGTGGATTTTTGGTTCAGACCGGGATTTATTTGGACACTCATAGTAACACTTGTAGATTTTCTAAGTTTAACCTATAGTTTAAGAATATTAATTTTAACCTAAGGTTTGATTAATATGACTGATATTGAGGGTAATATTTATTATATTATAAGGTTTAGATAAGACCCAATAAGATAATAGCACATGTCATGTATAGGTTTAATAATGATTAAGTATTTTGAGGAATAAATTTATTAAGGTTAAAATTTGAATACCCTAGGGTCAGTCAGCAGCTTTAAAAACGTTAGAGGGCTTAGTCAAGGCTGTTTGCTCAATTCAAATTAAGCTAAAAATGTGTAATTTCGTGTTTAAATATTCAGCGTATGCCGATATATCGCAGCTATAGGGGGCGATATATCGCAGCACGAAGATACGAAAAACACAAAACATTGCACGATTTCCTCGGGCATACTGGCCCAGGCGATATATCGCCTACAGGGGGCGATATATCACCTCCTTCAGTGTATTTTGAAACATTTTTGAAAATGTTCTCCATTCAAACCTTCAACCTCTTGATAAGTCCAGCATCTTTCTGAACGAGTCTTCAGCCTTTGCTGAACGATAATTCAAATATTTTTCACTTAAAAAGCCATTATTTTTATTCAAGTTAAATGAAGATCTTTTCATTCCTAAACTCTATAAATAGGACCTAGTACCCAGCCATTTATTCATCTATTAAGCTAAGTTCAGAGGCTGCAAGTTGCTAGGTTGGTGTGAGAGTGTAACCACTTAGGTTGGGAATTTTAAGCTTGATCACTATAAGCTTACCAAACACTTGGGAAGTAAGGTTCTATTCACATTTTGGTTCAAGGTTTAGATTGGTCATAGAAGTACTCAAGGTATCCCAAACTCTAGTCCATTTCTGTATTATTTTCTTTAAAGTTCTCATAGTCTTCTACTCAATATTCTAACCTTATTCCTATTCTTGGTTAGGAAATCTAAGTTCTTGAGAACAAGGTTTTTGGTAAGTATATTTTGATAGTATAGTTCCTTCATCACTTTCATCCCTTTTCTTCAATATACTCACCCTATTATAAATGGTTTTTAGGAGTGTTCCAAGGTCCCAAATCAGTTCTCATATCCCGGTTATTTTGGTAAGGAAAATAGGATAGGATTTATGTGTTATATGATCTTATATGTTATCTTATGAATATGTGTTATGTAAAATGCTATGTTAAGTATGCTTGTAGACTTGGGCATATGACCTATACAACTAACAAGCCCCAAATAGATTATGGGCATATGACTTGCTTAGCTAGCAAGCCCCACTAATCTAATGGGCATATGACTTGTTTAGTTTATGGGACCCCAAGTAATAATGGCCATAATAGTATGTATGTGACATAAGTGTTATGATATGTTTTATGTTACATTATGAATTTGGTGTATATGGTTATATGTTAGATTTTCCTTGTTGGGCATTAGGCTCACTCCTTTTTGTTTATATGTGCAGGAAAATAGCTTTAGTGGCGCGAAAGATTCTTGGAAGATTGGGGAATGTGTATTGAGGCGGAATGGATTCAAAGAGCCGAGAGTTTCGATTCGAGGATGAAGTCTTTACTTATGGTTTTATGTGTATTTTTCCGCACTTATTTATGTAATCTCTTTTTAATTACCATTATGTTATGTTTTGTTTTTAAAACAATGGGATCCCATATCCTACTTGAGATTTTATGTAAGTTTAACATTTGTTTTTACAAGTTTTAATAAAGTTATGATCTTTTCACTTGTAAGTTCTATTAAGGATTAGGGTCTATGTGTAGTTTTCATTAATGGTCCAAAGTCTAGAGTAGTTGGGTCATTACAAACATACTCATGGGTTCAGGTGAAACCCAAAACCTGAAATTAACCCGAAAAAACTTATATCATACTATCAGTAATGTTGACGCGGTTCTTCAGCAACAGGTAATTAAGAGGAGAAGAGAAAGGGATTAGTGTTGAATATAGAACCGTCGCAGATACAGAATCTTAGAGAATGAACTAGGTGACTCAAGACACGTTTTTAAGTGGTTCGAAGGTTAAAAATCCCTCTACTCCACTAGTCAATATTATTGATATATTCGGGGTATTAGGTTACAAAGCCTATATCTCTTCAGATACTATTTTTCCCAACCCCTATCAACTCCCAGGTTCTCCATATTTATAGGAGAAGGCACCTGGAGGTTAGTAAGGAGGTCATCCCGTGACCTTATTATATGTCATATCAACTCTGTGACATTCATGATTAATTCCTAAACCTGACACATAAGTATGGTCAAATCGATAGGTAAGGAGATAATGGGCCGCACGGCCCAACCCAGCCGTGGATATCTGAACACGCACGTTCCTGCTGCGTGTCCGAGAAGTCAGGGAGATATCGGACACGTGATGTCAGATATATGCACGTTTATCTTGCGTGTGTTGACTCTTCAGAGGGTCAGAGCTCCAGACACAGCTCGTGCCACGAGCTGCTCCCTTGACCCAACCTTCGGCCTTCGGGTCCCTTCACCTAGTCATGGGCAACCTTGGCGAGTCCTCAGGGATTGCTCGAGCTAATAAGGTATGACCTCAAAATGGGAGCTCTAGTTTTTGGGATGTTAATGGGCTAATCGTGATTAGTCCGTAGCTCGGCCTGCTAATCAGCCCGTGGGAAAACCAGGGCGTACATCTGCCCCCCAAGCTCCTGCTCGTGGTATATGACGTCGCATATAAGACCACAGTGGGGGCTCTTAGACTTCCCCATAAACTCTTCGCATTTCACTCTTTACGCAGGCGTCTGATACGTGGAACGTTGTGGGTGGTGACGGTACGTCTTACGAGAACCGCATTTAATGGCCTAGCCTATGCCCAACCGTCGTTTCGTATTTCGAGTGGAAGGCCTCGGATCCCTCACCAGGGCCACCCAAGAGCCTTCTACACGTGATCCTTCACGTATATAAAAAGGGGGTGGCCACCCTACGCACCGGCCACCCTTTCATTCGAAATTTTCCAAATCTCCTTTCTTCTTCCCTCTCCATATTTCAGAAGAATGAAACGCTCAACCCTGTTGCTGCCATTTTCATCGTTCACGAAGCTTAGGCGCACAGATTTCTCCGAAGCTTTGGAAGCTACTACACCGACGAAGCTCCTACCAACGCAACGCCCTCGTCTACCTCCCAGCCATACACTGTAAGTTTCCTGACCTTGTTCACTTTGAAAACATGCTACTGTAGCTTAGGTAAAAAATTTCACTATAGCCGCATGCAAGGGTTTTCTGGGTTGTGTGGATATGGAGGGTGACAGCCCTTTTTAGGTTAGGGCACATTTGTTGTAGGAAATCGCTTTAGAGTATGGGTTTCAGGATGCTTTTTCTGGAAAAATTTCTGGGTAGGAGTTTTGGGAATTTTTGGGTGCAAAACCGGGTAGCTTAGGGAACACGCCTTATAAGCGGTTTTGTAATTTTCTGCCTATTGAAACTTTCCCCCCAAGGCAAATTCTCTTCTGAACCCCCTGACACGCGAATTCCGAGTAATCTGGGATCTGTTGGGAGTATACGCGCGTGCTCACTGAACTGCGTGGTTCCACTCTCCACGAGCTGGGCTTACCTCAGCTCGTGCAAATAATAACTGCTCCTCCCTCCTGCTTGGGTCACCTTTTATAAAGTGTTTTCTTTTGTTCGCTAGGCGACCAGATGGCTCCAAAAAAGAACCTCCCTCAGAAGAACGTTGGAAGCTCGGCCTCCCAGCAGGAAAAAGGAAAGGCGGTGATGCCTAGCTCGCCGATCCCTCGCTTCGGGCCGGCCGTGGAGAAGGAGGTCGAGGTGGCCCCCGACGCATTCTTTGAGGCGGAGAGAATCGTCTCGAAGGTAACCGACCAGGCGAAGATCAACAAACTCTTCCTCACTCACAACATCCCACTGGGGAAAGCCTCAGTTATTGCCCGACCTGCCGCGGATGGCGAGCGGAGCTGCACGCCGCTCGATGAATCGTTCGCGGCCTGGAGCGGTGAACACTTCAAGGCAGGGGCCTTCCTCCCCCTGGATCAGTACTTCGCTGATTTCCTGAACTACGTGGGGTTGGCCCCTTTTCAGCTCCCCCCCAACTCCTACCTTCTACTGGCAGGGTTGAGGTATTTATTCAAGAAGCAGGAGTGGGAGGTCCCTACTCCTGCTGATATTTTTTATTTCTTTTGCCTCAAAGCCAGCCCGGATCAGCGAGGGCGAGGTGACGGGTTTTACTATTTAACCCGTTTTCCCAATACGGCGGCGGTGATCGAGCTGCCCAGCCACCCAAATGACTTCAAGGACCAGTTCTTCATGTCAACTGGGTTCCGGAACTGCGACCACCACTATTTCAATCGTCCTCGTAAGTAATCCCTGATCTTAGCTCGCCTTTTAAGTGTTATTTTATTTTAGCTCCTCCCGTATTCCATTCTGATTCCAGCCAATCCTGCAGCCATCTACGCGAGGACCGAAAAGTCTGTGACCCTCGGGGGCCAATATGAAACACTGGCAGGCTTGCCCCCCAGTGAGAAGGACTATCATGTGCTCGTGACAGACGAGACGATGGTGTTCTGCAAACTGATCTTCCCAAACCAGACCTTGAACCTGAAGAGGCCCTGGGGGCCACCCCCAGCCTGCGATAACAGACCTATCATCGTGGAGGAGGTCGCGGTAGAGGAAGACGAGGAGGACAAGGCGCCCGAAGTTCCGCTCGTGAGGAACAGGAAAAGGACCTTGGAGGTCGCCCAGAGGATGGGCGAGGAGAGGGTCCGATCCGGAGCAGCCGCGGGTCCTTCTGGCCAAGGTAACCCTTACTTGTTTAAGAGTCTAGATAGGGCCACTGCAGACCCCCGGCTGGTTAGGTTCAATCCTAGGCAGATCGTCCATCGTCACCGAAGGGATCCGGACCTGAACACACTCCTGCTCCATTGTGTTGACCGGCTCGTGCTGGATCACCAAGAGAGCCGGCCTAAGGGTACCGTAGTAGTAGATAACACCCTAGCTTTTAGGTCGATCTTATTTGAGGAGTATGGGACCAACCTACGCACATGGCCATCACTCCAGAGGGGTAATTATGCACCGGGGCTTAGGCAGTATGTAGAAGAGTCTAGCCCTGAGTCAGAACCGGACCTAGAACCTGCGCCAGTTCGTGAAATAATCGTTTTAGGTTCTTCCAGCCCGGGGGGTAGGGCTCCCTCAGTATTCATATGCTTTTTTAGCTTTAACCTTTTGCCTTTATCTTTGTATGATTGCTAACTTGTAATAACCATGTATTATTATTATTTTTCTTGTTTGACAGAAGAGATGTCTCAGCTCGAGGACAGCTTGCGGGGCATAGTCTTCGGGGGGAACCCCCTAGCCGGGCCAAGAACGAAAAGGCTCCGGGGTTCCAAGAGCTCTGCCGGGGTCTCCACTAAATCTCCTGCAAAGGAGAAGGAGAAAGCTCCGCCAGCCCAGAACGCGGGAGCGATTCTTCTTGCTGCCGGAGCAGGCCAAATGCCTCCGGCACCTCAGCGAACTCCAACCGTCACCCAGAACGCAGGGATGGAGCTCGGGACTCCGCCCAGGATGGCCTCCGATGTACGCATCCCGGTCAATCCCCAGGACCTGGAGAAGATCCCGGAGGTCTTTCGGGGAATGGTGTACGAATCGGCGAGCTACGCCATTAACCATATCTACAAGTTCACCGAGAAGGAACTCTGGACTATTGAGACGATGAGCCCGGTTGACGTCATGGACTCTTCAATGAGCATGACCCTAACGGTAAGCTGCCCTATTCTTTTAAAGCTTTTACCATCACACTTTGCCTAGTTTTTTCTGAGTCAGTTTATCTTTCCTTCCTCGCAGGGTGTCATCGCCCTTCACCGAAGCATCATCAGGGCCAGGACTCAGCTCGGTGACATGAGGACCGAGCACCAGGCCTCCCTTCAGGAGGTTAAGGCGGCCAAGGATGCCCTGGCGACCTCGAAGGGCGAGTTGGAGAGGGCCCAGGTCGACCTGGAGAAGACCCGTTCGAAGGTCCAGGAGCTCGAGACATCCCTTGCCACCTCGCAGGCGGACCTTGAGGCAGCGAGGACAGAAGTCCAGGCCGCCCAGGCCTCCCTGGAGGAAGAGAAGGCCATCTCGGAGCAGTCCATGCAGGATCTGTTCTACCACTGTTGGCTCCATAATCCGGAGGCTGACTTCTCTTTCATGCCACCGAATTTTTGGGCGCGCTTGTTGGTGAAGTTCCAAGCTCGCCTCGACAAAGAGGCGCCAGCCTCGGAGACTGGGGAAGCCTCTGGTGCGGCGAAGCAAGATGAAACGGCGACCTCCAAAGGGCCGACTGATGGAGCTTAGGGCGATCTTCTCTTTTTCTCTTTATATATTTTGAAGTATTTATTTTTTTTTGTAACTTTTGCATGAGGTGTCTTTACCTCGAGACAATTTGCCTTGCGCTTTTAACTCATATATATCTCTTCTTTTTTGATAAACTTAGCTCGAGTTAATTTTTATCCATATCTTGAACTCTTTAAGAAGAACAACAATAAATAGATTTAAATTAACTTCCAAGTTTTATGACCTAGTTAAAACCAGGAACTTATTTTGAAAACTTAGTTCGTGTTAACTTTTATCCATATCTCGAGTTCTTTAAGAAGAAACACGATCAATAAATTTAAGTTAACTTCCAAGTTTTTATGACCTAGTTAAAACCAGGAACTTATTTTGAAAACTTAGTTCGTGTTAACCTTTATCCATATCTCGAGTTCTTTAAGAAGAAACACGATCAATAAATTTAAGTTAACTTCCAAGTATTTACGACCTAGTTAAAACCAGGAACTTATTTTGAAAACTTAGTTCGTGTTAACTTTTATCCATATCTCGAGTTCTTTAAGAAGAAACACGATCAATAAATTTAAGTTAACTTCCAAGTTTTTACGACCTAGTTAAAACCAGGATAGGACTTAGTTGGCGTTAACCTTTGTCCGTGTCTCGAGCTCTTTAAGAGGAGCAACGATCCATAGATAAAAATCAACATCTAAGTCATTAAGGAGACCTGGTTATATCCAGGTACCATATGCCCCCCAAGTAACTGGGAAAGGAAGAACTCGAGATATGGATAAAAGTTAACTTCCAAGTTTTTACGACCTAGTTAAAACCAGGATAGGACTTAGTTGGCGTTAACCTTTGTTCGTGTCTCGAGCTCTTTAAGAGGAGCAACGATCCATAGATAAAAATCAACATCTAAGTCATTAAGGAGACTTGGTTATATCCAGGTACCATATGCCCCCCAAGTAACTGGGAAAGGGTCTTTCGTGGTTACTTTAAGATTACAATTGCAAATGTGCGTAAAAAGCTGATTTTTATTAATATATAGAAAGTGGCCTTCCAGACAAGTGGATCATTGATAATATTTCTTTAAGTGGATGGCGTTCCAGGTCCGTGGTACGGTTCCTCCATCAAGTCGGGCTAACTTATAAGTTCCTTCCTTGATGATTTCGATGACCTGGTATGGTCCTTCCCAGTTCGGTCCCAAGACTCCATCCTTGGGATCTTTCCCGGCCAGGAAAACTCTCCTTAGGACCAAGTCGCCAACGTTAAAGGTGCGCCTTTTGATTTTAGAGTTGAAGTAGCGAGTGACCTTCTGCTGATAATGGGCGAGCTGGACTTGCGAATCCTCTCGCCTTTCATCAATTAGATCGAGGGAATGGCACAGGATCTCATGGTTCTGATCTTGGTCGTAAGACTGGACTCTATGCGTCAGAACCTCAACTTCCACGGGGAGGACTGCTTCACTCCCAAAGGTTAGGGAGAAAGGAGTATGACCCGTAGGAGTCCGATGCGAGGTCCGGTATGCCCACAGGACCTGGGGGAGCTGTTCTGGCTAGACCCCCTTTGCCTCATCTAATCTCTTCTTGAGGCTCACCTTTAGAGTCTTGTTGACAGCCTCGACCTGGCCGTTCGCCTGAGGATAGGCCACGGAGGAGAAGCTTTTTACAATCCCATGCCTTTCACAAAACTCGGTGAACAGGTCGCTATCGAACTTAGTGCCGTTGTCGGAGACGATTTTCTTCGGCAGACCGAATCGACAGATGATACTTTTAACCACGAAGTCGAGTACCTTCTTCGATGTTATTGTTGCCAACGGCTCTGCCTCGGCCCACTTAGTGAAGTAGTCTATTGCTACCACAGCGTAACGGACTCCGCCCTTGCCAGTGGGCAGAGCGCCCACTAGGTCTATTCCCCAAACAGCAAACGGGCAAGGGGCCGAGATCATCCTCAGCTCGATTGGAGGAGCTCGGGAAACTGCAGCGAATCGCTGGCATTTGTCGCACTTCTTCACGTATGAGATCGCGTCTTTGGACAAAGTTGGCCAGTAATAACCTTGCCTGAGAACCTTTAAGGCCAGGCTTTGCCCCCCAGTGTGGTCTCCGCAGAATCCTTCGTGAATTTCCTGCAGGATGGCCTTCGCCTCACCTGGAAGAACGCATCGGAGGAGAGGTAGGGAGTGCCCACGTCGGTACAATAACCCATCAACTATTGTATATCTAGGGACTTGATATAGGACTCGCTGCGCGTCGTTACGTCCTTCAGGCAGCTTGCCCTCGACGAGATATTCAAGGATGGGGGTCATCCAGGTCGGTCTAGCATCAATCATCTCGACCTCTGCCCGATCTCCTTCTATACTTGGTTTTTCCAAGAATTCTATTGGCACCAACCCAAGGGTCTCCGTCTCTCCCGAGGTGGCAAGTTTGGCAAGGGCATCCGCATTGGCGTTCTGTTCTCGAGGTATCTGTTCGACTGATCCTTGCTCAAATGCGGACAGCTCGGCTTTTACCTTTGCCAAATAGGCGGCCATCTTGGGTCCCCGCGCCTGATACTCGCCCAAAACCTGATTTACCACGAACTGGGAGTCACTAAAGCACTGGACGGAGCTCGCCTTTAACTCATTGGCTATCCTCAACCCGGCTAACAAAGCTTCGTATTCCGCCTCGTTGTTGGAGGTCTTGAACCCGAACCTTAGCGCCGAGTGGAACCTATGTCCCTCGGGGGAGATCAGAATTATTCCGGCCCCGGAACCGTTCTCGTTGGATGAACCATCCACAAAGATCTTCCACGACAATTCGGGCGAGGTGAGCTGAGATGAGCCTTCTGATGGATTCTCCTGGAATCCCGTGCACTCTACCATGAAGTCGGCCAAGGCCTGACTTTTTTATGGAAGTTCGTGGAGTATAGAAAATCTCGAACTGACTGAGTTCGACCGCCCACTTTAACAAACGTCCCGATGCTTCAGGTTTTTGCAAAACCTGCCTTAGAGGCTGATCGGTCATGACGTGTACCGAGTGGGACTGGAAGTATGGTCTGAGCTTTCGCGAGGCCGTGATTAGGCAGAACGCCAATTTTTCCATCAGTGGGTACCGTGATTCTGCTCCGAGGAGTCTCTTGCTGATGTAATAAACTGGCTTCTGAATTTGGTCTTCCTCTCATACTAGTACGGTGCTGGCCGCGTCCTTAGTGACGGCCAGGTAGAGGAAGAGAGACTCTCCTGCCTTGGGCTTGGATAGCACAGGTGGTTCGGCCAGATGTGCCTTCAGATCGAGGAATGCGCTTTCGCACTCTACTGTCCATTCAAACTTCTTGTTTCCCCAGAGCAGGTTGTAGAAGGGCAAACACTTATAGGTTGACTTGGAAATGAACCGGTTCAGTGCTGCTACCCTTCCCGTGAGGCCCTGGACATCTTTCCGCGACCTGGGGGAAGGAAGCTCGAGCAGTGACCTGATCTTGTCGGGGCTTGCCTCGATTCCTCGGGTATTAACTATGAACCCTAAGAATTTCCCGGATGCGACACCAAAAGTGCATTTCTGGGGATTTAACCTCATGCCATATTTTCGTAGTATTTTAAAACATTCTTCCAGGTCGGAAACATGGTCATCGGCAGTCTTTGACTTGACGAGCATGTCATCAACATATACTTCCATGTTCTTTCCGATCTGGTCCACGAACATTCTGTTTACTAGCCTTTGGTAGGTAGCTCCGGTGTTCTTCAGACCGAACGGCATGACCTTGTAGTAATAGACATTAGTCGGGGTCATGAAGCTAGTGTGTTCCTGATCCGCCGGATTCATCGCGATCTGGTTGTAGCCTGAGTACGCGTCCATAAAGGACATGAGCTCGTGCCCCGTCGTGGCATCCACCAGCTGGTCGATCCTTGGCAATGGAAAGCAATCCTTGGGGCAGGCCTTATTCAGATCGGAGAAGTCAATGCAAGTCTGCCATTTCCCATTGGGCTTCGGAACTAGCACGGGATTGGCGACCCAAATTGGAAATTTGGCTTCCCGGATGAAGCCACATTTTTTGAGTCGGGCTACCTCTTCTTCTAGGGCTTCAGCTCGGGTTGTCCCTAAACGCCTTTGCTTTTGAGACTTGGCAGGAACGCTTTTATCCAGATGGAGCGTGTGCATGATGACACTCGGGCTAATTCCTACCATATCCTCGTGGGACCAGGCAAATACATCTAAATTAGCCCGGAGAAACGTAACCAGCTCCGTCTTCCTCTTGCTACATAGGTTTTTCCCGAGCTTGACCATCCGTGACGGAATTCGTGGATCGAGGTTCACCTCCTTGAGCTCCTCAATGGCCTGGAGCCCAGATCTGTCTTCGCCTACTCGGGGGTCAATGTCCTCACTCAAGGTGACCTTTTCCTCTTCGGCGCTCTGAGGTTTTTTAATCTCAGGATCCACCAAGGGTCTCTGAGATTCCTCTTTGCCCTGAATGGCCATTGCCAGCTGCCCGGGTATAGATTTTCCCTTCATGGAAATGCTGTAGCATTCCCTGGCAGCGAGCTGATCGCCCTTGATAGTACAGATTCCGGTCGAAGTAGGGAACTTCATGGCGAGGTGTCGAATGGAAGTGATAGCCTCGAAAGCTATGAGGGTAGGCCGGCCTAAAATGGCGTTGTAGGCAGCGGAGCAGTCTATGACCACGAACTCAAGTAGCTTGGAGACTGTTCGAGATTCTTCTCCTAGGGTGATCACTAGCTTGATCGTCCCTATTACTGCTGACCCTTCTCCCGAAAAGCCATACAGCATCATGGAGGTCGCCTTTAGCTCGGCGACAGTCAATCCCATCTTTTCTAAGGTGGATCGGAATAGGAGGTTTACCGAGCTTCCGTTGTCCACCAACACTCTCCTTACTCTCTGGTTGGCGAGCTGGACTGCTACAACCAAGGGATCATTATGAGGGAATTGGACATGGCCTGCGTCTTCCTCCGTAAAAGTGATCGGTTGCTTTTCTAACCGCTGCTGTTTCGACTGGCGCTGCTCCGGGACGAACTCCGCTCTGTTGTGGGCCTTTAATTCATTCACATATCTCTTCTGGGCGCCTCTGCTCGTTCCAGCCATGTGCGGTCCTCCAGAGATGGTGGATATCTCTCCTTCGACCACAGGAGGAGGGACGTCCTGATCTGCACGAGGCCTGGGTTGACTGGCTGGGACTTCTGGAGCGGGTCGACTCGCTGGGACCCTGTTTCGTGAGTATTGCGCCAAGGGACCTGCTCGGATGAGAGTCTCGATCTCATCTTTTAGATGCCTGCAATCGTCGGTATTGTGGCTGACGTCGTT
Source organism: Humulus lupulus (assembly GCF_963169125.1). Classification (NCBI taxonomy): domain Eukaryota; kingdom Viridiplantae; phylum Streptophyta; class Magnoliopsida; order Rosales; family Cannabaceae; genus Humulus; species Humulus lupulus. Next base: position 197,249,801 of record NC_084795.1, read on the forward strand.
GTGGAAACGGCAGAATTTGGAAGCGTCTCTCTTTCCCTTGAAGTGTTTCAATGGTTCCGGCCTCTTCCAGGGGATCCGAGTAGAGTTGGCCAGGAAGATATTTTCCCTGGACTGGGTGAGCTCGGTATATGCTGTGAACACGGGCTTGAACTTATCCACGGACTTATTCTTCTTTTGACCGTGCTGACTGTTTTCACCATTCCCCTTTCTTTTGCCACCACCGGGCTGGTTGTTCTGCGCGACGTCGGGGGTCACCATCACGATCTCCGTCCCCGTTCCAGCGGGCTTCTCGGGAACCTGGCCGGTCCCCGCGGCTGAAGCTTCAGCTTCTTCCAAGTTTATCCACTCTTGGGCTGTAACGACCCAAATTCACTAATAAGGCTTAAGGGCCTTGATTAGTGTGCCAGGAGGGCATTACTGGAATAATTGTGATTTATTGAGTAATTATATGTTTAATGAAGCTTACATGATAATTGATTATATTATATGATGATGTGATATAAATGTTTGAGATATATGCGAGAACCACATTATGATGTGGATAAATCTGCAGCCGGCGACTCGAGGCGATCCTAGGGCTGGATAGCGGGAAAAGGCACAACGGGGTATTATAATTGATTTTGGGCAAGTCAGGGGTATTTTAGGTGTCAGATAGTGATTTAGACTATCGGGTGATGAAAATAAATAATTGGAGATATATTTGAGGTTAGGATGTCTAGGCAGGAATATTGGGGGATTTTACCATTTTGGCCTCGGGGACGGTTCCGGTACCCCGAGCCTTGGGATTAACTTAATGGATAAGTTAGACTTAAGGAAGTCTTTAGAAGAAAACACAAACCGACTAAGTATACCTCTCTCAGCTCACTTACACGCTCAAAGGAAACCAAAGGAAGGAAAAACACAGAAAAACAAAGGAAAAACTATTGAGTTTGAGAGGGAACTGCTGGGATTGAGCTGTGTCTTTGGGAATTGAAGGAAGTAATCTGGAGGATTAGCTCAGGAACTGATCAAGGTCTGAGATAGAGTTAAGGTGGAAATTGAGGCTAGGGACTTTGAAGATAGGACAGGGGACTCTTGGAGAATCGATTCTACAACTGAGGTGCTAAGCTAGGGCTCGAGGATCGGATCGCGCTCACGGAGTATCGCCCGTAACTAACTCATATAAAAGCTAAAGGTAAGAAAACTGCACCCGAATGTATGGTTGTGAATGGGACTAAGTGCTCCCGAGAGGTGTATTGTGTCATCGTTGGTATTATGCCAAGGGACACGTATAAGCGGTCTAAGAGTACCGTTCATGAATTTAGCGCACGGGGCGTGAATTGGCCACTGGGAGCCAGAAACAATAGGATAACAGAGGGAGCAGCCTGTGAGCGCTAGCCCTGGTTATCGTCTGTGCATTGTGTATTATGAGCTGAGATGCTTAGTATATGAAATACTTGACTATTGATATGCTTGAGTTTATGAGATGCTATATGTGTAATTGACTTGACAGCTAGATGTGCATGCTCTATTGTTGTTGTGTTTTCTTGCTGGGCCTTGGCTCACGGGTGCTACGTGGTGCAGGTAAAGGCAAGAGCAAGCTGGACCAGGCCTGAGGTGGAGAGCTCCGAGGTGAAATGTACATAGCCAGCCGTTCGATCACCATGATTGATTAGTGTGTCAGGACAGAGATTACCTAACTGCTCATTTTGCCTTAGTATGGCTGCTAATGCATTTAAACCTTGTAAATTTTGTAAATGACCTTTAAACTGTCATTTTTGGGATCCCATGTAACGAGACAATGTTTAGTAATGAAAATGTAACTTTTGAGACCAAAACACTTTTAACCCTAGTTCCTCTACTGTTTCAGTAACACGTTTTTACTTTAATGACTTGCTTAGCAAGTCTGGCACTTTATAAACACACAGTGTAACGGTCTTGGCTATCCAGGGCGTTACAACTTGGTATCAGAGCATCCTAGGTTTATGGGTCCTGAAGACTGGCTGGGTATGTACATTCGCTGCGGGAGACAAGCTCAACTCAGGGTTTGGTAATTGTATATGCATGATTATGTGCTTAAATGATTTGAGTGAGATATGAATGTTGGTATCTGCTTGATGAATAGGGAGCATGAGATTCTGATAGGGCCTGGCCCTTGACTATTGCATGATGTTATTAAGGCGTGCTTATTAGCATTGCTGTGCATGTGAATGAATATCTGGATAAATTGCTATATTTGCTTGCTTGTGAATGATTGGAGTTTTGGTAGTGAATTATGGAGAGATTATCACCCTATCGTCTTAGCCTAATTGCCGAGTCGTTGTTTGCAGATTGACTTGAATAGCTATGCGTTCAAGGAAATCTACACGACAAGCCGGTAGGTCTGGGGCTAGAGAGGATGATCAGGGCCCAACCCCTCCACCAGCCCCTGGGAACTGGCAACAGTTAATGGCAGAAATGCAAGCTAGGCTTCAGAGCCAAGATGAACTGATCAGAATGCTGCAGCAGGCTCCATCTGGGAGTGTTGCCCCAGCTGGGCCACCGGCGCTGGTACCTGTGGTACAGTCTGTTGATCTTGGTAATAAAGTGGAACCGTTGTATGAGCGGTTCAGGAAGCAGCAGCCCCCGATCTTTGAGGGTGGGCCAGATCCACTAAAAGCTAAGCAGTGGATGACCCTGATTACCACCATACTTGATTTTATGAAAGTATAAGGACATGATAGGGTGGCATGTGCCACTTATATGTTGAGAAAGGATGCCCTAATCTGGTGGGAGGTGGCATCACAAACCAGAAATGTTGCTGCAATGACATGGGAGGAGTTTAAAGATTTGTTCAATCAGAAGTACTATAATGTTGCCATCAGGGCAGCGAAGGTGAATGAATTTGTGGGATTGGTTCAGGGCGGTATGACTGTTACAGAGTATGCCTTGAAATTTGACAGACTTGCAAAGTTTGCACCAGATCTTGTGCCGACCGATGCGACCAGGTTAGACAGATTTGTTAGAGGGCTAAATGTCATGATAGCCCGGGATGTGAGGATTACCATAGTTCCTGGAGTGACTACCTATGCCCAGGCTGTGGAAAGGGCTCTGACTGCTGAGGAAGCAGAGAATAGGATTTGGAGGGATAGTGCAGCAAGAAGGGAGGGCCGTAGGCCGGTGCCTCCATATTCTGGTTCTAGTAGAGGTGGAGGTATCAGTGATTTGAAGAGAAAGACTCCTGAAGCCCCAATCGCTCCTAGGTTTGATAGAGGAGGTCGGGGTACTCAGGGCGGCCGTCGGGGAGGCGGCGATTCGTGGAGGACTTACCCGGAATGCACAAGGTGCAGGAGACGCCATTTGGGCGAGTGTCAGGCTAAGGCCTGTTATGTATGCGGGGTGGTGGGACACCTCAGGAAAGATTGCCCAACCGTGAAGAAGGGCGAGGCAGGGAAGGTGGACAGCTTGACTCCAGCTCGAGTGTTCACTTTGACGCAGGCAGAGGCCGAGGCTAGTCCCTCGGTAGTGACAGGTCAGCTTTCTAGTGCTGGCACTTCTTTTACTGTTTTGATTGATTCTGGTGCTACGCATTCATTTGTATCTGATAGGGTGATTGATAGATTGTGTAGACCTAGTGAGCTTAGTGCTTCAGGGTTTGGGACTATATTGCCTACGGGAGAGCTGGTGGTGTCTAGGAGATGGGTTAGGGCACTGCCAGTGTTAGTTGACGGCAGAGAGTTGTCAGTAGACTTGATTGAGTTGAGTATGGAGGATTTTGACATGATTTTAGGTATGGATTGGCTGGTTAGATATGGAGCTACCATTGACTGTAGAAAGAAAATGGTGACTTTTGAGCCAGAGGGTGAGGATCCCTTCGTTTTTGTGGGAGCGGTGCGTGGACCCCGCGTACCCAGGATATCTGCATTGAGAGCCAGAGATTTGCTACAGGGTGGATGTATAGGCTTCTTGGCTAGTGTGGTGGATACCACCAAAGTTTCACCAGTTGGGCCGGAGGAGACCAGACTGGTTTGTGAGTTCTTGGATGTGTTTCCTGAGGATTTGCCTGGGTTGCCGCTGCGTAGGGAGATTGAGTTTGTTATTGAGTTGGCACCGGGGACATAACCAGTGTCTAGGGCACCGTACAGAATGGCACCAGCGGAACTGAAAGAGTTGAAGATACAGTTGCAGGAACTTCTGGATTTGGGGTTTATCAGACCTAGTTACTCTCCATGGGGCGCACCAGTACTGTTTGTTAAGAAGAAGGACGGGACTCTGAGGATGTGCATTGATTACAGAGAATTGAATAAGTTAACCATTAAGAATAAGTACCCTCTGCCAAGGATTGATGATTTGTTTGATCAGCTGCAAGGTAAGACAGTGTTCTCAAAGATTGATCTTCGATCTGGTTATCACCAGCTAAGGATCAAGGATGAGGATATACCGAAGACAGCTTTCCGGACACGATATGGGCATTATGAGATCCTGGTCATGTCTTTTGGTCTGACCAATGCCCCAGCGGATTTTATGGATTTAATGAACAGGGTGTTCAAGGATTTCTTGGATCAGTTCATCATTGTCTTCATCGACGACATCTTGGTATACTCCAGCTCAGAGGCGGAGCATGAGCAGCATCTACGACAGGTTCTACAGAGGTTAAGGGAGCATCAATTGTATGCTAAGTTTAAGAAGTGTGAGTTCTGGCTACCAGAGGTGACCTTCCTTGGGCATATAGTTGGGGCAGAAGGGATTAAGGTGGATCCATCCAAGGTGGAGGCAGTTAGGGATTGGCCGAGGCCGAGGAATGCCTCGGAGGTGCGGAGTTTCCTTGGGTTGGCTAGTTACTACAGGCGATTTGTAGAGGGGTTCTCGAAGATTTCTTCATCATTGACAGAGTTAACAAGAAAGAATCAGAAGTTCGTCTAGTCAGAGAAGTGTGAGAACAGCTTTCAGGAGTTGAGAGCTAGGAGTCGACGTCCTAACCGAACGGCTGTATTGCCGTTGTCCGGTCCCAGGCATTTCCCTGAAGCTGGCCTCTCGATGGTGTGATGAAGGGGTGGAGTTGGCTGCCGGAAGTCTATCTGAACGGCTATGCCTGGACCGATTACCCCGGCGAGACTTTGGAGCCTCACCTTGCCTCTCTCCAATGTTAACGTTGGTTGTGAGAGGGGGTAGTCGGGCCAGAATATCCTGGATTTGCTGACCGGCTGCTGCTAACTGGCTCCTCAGTTGGGCATTCTCCACCTCCACCGCAGTATAATAACATGGGTTCGGATTAGGTGGCCGGGGCGCCGAACTACCTGTATCGTCTTGGCCTGCCGGCTGCTTTCCTGGCCTCTGTTGGACTTCAGGAATTTGTTCGTCAGGGATGGCAATATGATGAGCCTCCTGCTCATCATGCTGCTCTGTTTCGTTGCCATGCCTGGACCGAGTGGTCACCATAGTTGGATGTTTACAGCAGCACTAATCGAACTTGCTCTCAATGAAAGCACCAAACTGTTGACGCGGTTCTTCGGCAACATGTAATTAAGAGGAGAAGAGAAAGGGATTAGTGCTGAATATAGAACCGTCGCAGATACAGAATCTTAGAGAATGAACTAGGTGACTCAAGACACGTTTTTAAGTGGTTCGAAGGTTAAAAATCCCTCTACTCCACTAGTCAATATTATTGATATATTCTGGGTATTAGGTTACAAAGCCTATATCTCTTCAGATACTATTTTTCCCAACCCCTATCAACTCCCAGGTTCTCCATATTTATAGGAGAAGGCACCTGGAGGTTGGTAAGGAGGTCATCCCGTGACCTTATTATATGTCATATCAACTCTGTGACATTCATGATTAATTCCTAAACCTGACACATAAGTATGGTCAAATCGATAGGTAAGGAGATAATGGGCGCACGGCCCAACCCAGCCGTGGATATCTGAACACGCACGTTCCTGCTGCGTGTCCGAGAAGTCAGGGAGATATCAGACACGTGATGTCAGATATATGCACGTTTATCTTGCGTGTGTTGACTCTTCAGAGGGTCAGAGCTCCAGACACAGCTCGTGCCACGAGCTGCTCCCTTGACCCGACCTTCGGCCTTCGGGTCCCTTCACCCAGTCCTGGTCAACCTTGGCGAGTCCTCAGGGATTGCTTGAGCTAACAAGGTATGACCTCGAAATGGGAGCTCCGGTTTTGGGGATGTTAATGGGCTAATCGTGATTAGTCCGTAGCTCGGCCTGCTAATCAGCCCGTGGGAAAACCAGGGCGTACAAGTAACATTAAACCCTAAAAAGTCTAACCTAAAAATAACCCATATATATACTATATCTCTCTTTCACTCTTTATGTTTCTTTCTCATCCCAGCTCGATGGCTACACCCACCCAAACCCAACGACTCTCTCTCACTTTCTCTATTTTCTTTCTCTTCCCTGAGTCTGGTCGCTGGAAACGCAACCCCTCCCTTGCTCCCGATCCTCTCTCTATTCTATTTCTTCTCTTCCCAGAGTCTCGATGTGACAACTACCCCAGCAGCAAACCGAACCTAACCCCTCCCTCTCTTCTCTTAATCAGACTTCGTTGGTTCCTCGGATAGACGACGCGACGGGCTCCTCGGATGCACCTGTAGGCTGTGGATGCTCGGAGGTTGGTGGTGTCACACCTCCTCGAATGGCCTACACCTGTAGTAGCCAGTAGTAACTCACCTCCCCCGTCCTTTGCTTTGGTAACTCAAATCAATTTATGAACTTAGTTTGTGACTTTATGACGTGCTACAGTATAATTATATTTTCTCAAAAAGATCTGCTATGATGTGTTACTATATTAATGATCACCATAATTTTTAAAATTTTTTTTGATGTATATAATAGTATAATACTGTTAAGTCTTGACCATGGTTCTGATATGATATTTAAGTTTATTATTTTGATTTTTTTTTTGTGTTCATTCATTGTATTTATATGGTTTGATTTTGATTTATGTGATTTTTGTGTTAATTAGTTTTAAAATATATTTTTGCTTTTGTGTATATGTAATATGTATGAATATTGAATATGTTATTATTTTTCTATTTAATTTAGTTTAATTATTTAAAGGCTTTTAATTTAATTATTGAAAGACTTTTGTTATTTTCGTGGTGTGTACTTTGTAGTTTTTATTATCCGTCTAAAAAGATTATGATTGGTGATGATATTAACAGATCTTGGTTTGGTGTGGTTGATCTGAATCAATTAAATCATATTATGTTATATGTATGAATTTGATTATGTAATCTAATTGGTGATGATATTAAGAGAGTGTGTATATGTGATATGCATGGATTGTGGAATTACATTATAGGTTGGTGAGTTTGAGAAGAAGCCAAGAAGGTGTGGAGTGTGGTGGATAAATTTGAAGATTTTTCTTTTACTTAAAATGTAACACCCTACTTCCTTAGAGCCGTTACTAAGTGAGTTTAAAAACATGCTTTTAACTCGCTAATCGAGGTTTTAAATCAAACAGTGTAATTAAGCCATAAACAGAGGAAAAATATAAAATTAACTCCATATCATTGAAGATCGTAAAAGTTTAACACCTGGGATCCCAAAATACAGTTTAGAAATATTTACAACATAAAAATGGTACTAAGTCGACTAAATGACAAAATCTAAATTCATTTACAAACATCTCCCAAAATCCTTTGGCTGTGGCAGCCAGGCTGGCCAAACATGTACACGCCGCCTCACGCCTGCTGTACTCATGGTTGGTAGATCTTCTCTTTACCCTTACCTGCACCACAGAGCATCTGTGAGCCGAAGCCTAGCAAGAAAACCCACGAATAGATAACATATGCAACACATATATCAAGCATATAAACAGGCCACCAATGGCTAAACACATATGGCCTAGCCATCCCAGGCGTTTACCAAGCCCTGGGTTCGCGGACCACGCCGTGAGGATATCCCAGGTATCCTTCTAGGGACTCTCCCTGGCAACTCGCACCCTACGCACTCAACGCTGCTCTCGGCCCTTTGCCGTTCTCGGCCTTGCACTCAACGTGCCCAACGCCATTCCCGGCCCTTCTCCGTTCTCGGTGTACACCGTTCTCGGCTCTAGCTGACCATTCATATCATAATACACATTGCATAACAAGCAAGTATAGAATTCTAGCATATTCAGTTAAAGGGCTACGCCCTGCAGTTCTAGCATATTGGGCTCGGCCCTGCATATCAGTTCCATTCAAACATATTGGGCTCAGCCCTGCGCACAAGCTCTATGGGAACAAGGGTTTTCTTACCTGAGTTCCGAGCTTTCTGAGCATCGATGCCCCGAGCACAGTCCTCTAACGTGAGCCTCACCGAAACCCTAGTCACAACACATTAACAATGTCCATCCATAAAATTCTAATCCAATAAATAACTTTGAGCCATAACCCTAACCTCCGGGTCCTTGAATTCTATCAATCAGGGTGATAAAATCCATCCCGAGCCTTACCCATTAAGTTCCCAAGCCTAAATACCCTTAAAAACTGAGATTGGCACTAAGGGCCGCGACCCCACCCACAAGAACCGCGGCTAGCCTTGAAACAGAGGCTAGCACCTCACTGACCCCCACACGGGCCGCGGCGCGCCCACCAAGCGCCGCGGCGCGCATGAACCTCTCGACCACCCATGGCCGCGCGCGCACACGGGCCGCGGCGCACCCCTCCTAGGGCCGCGACTCTCACCTTCGAACCCAGAATTCCTCATCAGTTTTCGACCTTTTCTTCAAGCCAATCCTCACCAAAACCAAACTAATAATCCTAGATAATTAACACCATCATTTCATCTCAATAACATCACTAAAACCCCATTGAATCCTTCTCCAAAATTCAGCTAAAACACCCAAAAGTAGACCAAGCTTGACCAACATGCAATCCTCAAAACCAGCAGAAATTCAAGACCAAATCTTAATAATTAGAACTTAACTCTTACTGAATTAAGCTTCTGAACCAGGACCCCTTATGCCTCAATCTTCAAGCTTCAAGTTCCCTTAGATTTCCCCAGCTGAAAACCTTTAGCTTTAAGTTGATTTCCCTTGAGTTTTCCTTAGAGAGTGAAAGAGAGAGAGAAGTAGGAACCATCTTCAGTTGGGAGGAAGTATGAGTCAGTTTCTAAAGTTTCTAAACTATTCCTCTATTTTGTTTTACTTGACTTAAGTCTAAAGGGTTACCTCAAGGCTCGGGGTACCAAAACGTCCCCGAGGGCAAAATGGTAAATTTCCCCAATATTCCCGCCTAGACATTCTATCCTCAAATATATCTCCAAATATTTATTTTCATGTCCCTATAATCCCATAACACACCTAGTACCCAAACTACCCCTCGACTCACCCCGAGTCCGAATCTCAACCCTGTTGTGACTTCCTGACTAGGCACTCTCCAAGACTGTCTTGGTCCGTGCTACACAGATATATCACATATATACAACATTTATCACATTTATACCCCTAATATCCAAATGGGGTCCACATGCATATTTAACTTAACTAAGCGTGCATCACAATCATATACACACATAAATCCACATAAAAGCATATTAAACCACTTATTGCCCTCCAGGCACACTAATCAAGGCCTTAAGCCCGATTAGCAAATTCAGGTCGTTACAACTATCCCCTCCTTATAGAAATTTCTTCCTCGAAATTACCTGAACAACTTAGGGTACCGCTCCCTCATCTCTGACTCAAGTTCCCACGTCGCCTCCTCAACCTTGTTGTTTCTCCACAGCACTTTCACCAAGGCGATGGTCTTGTTCCTCAAGACCTTATCTTTTCGGTCAAGAATTTGAACTGGCTTTTCCTCATAAGATAAATCCTGATCAAGCTCCAAATTCTCAAAACTCAAGACATGCGTTGAATCTGACATATACTTCTAGAGCATGGATACATGGAATACATCATGAAGCCCTGATAAAGCTGGAGGCATCGCTAATCTATAAGCTACCTCTCCAACCCGTTCCAGAATCTCGAAGGGGCCAATAAACCTAGGGCTTAGCTTGCCCCGAACACCAAACTGTTTCACACCCCTCATGGGTCAAACCCTAAGGAACACATGATCACCCACCTGAAACTCCACGCTCCTGCGTCTTAGGTCTGAATAACTTTTCTGTCGACTCTGGGAAGCGAGCATACGCGCTCTAATCTTCTCAACTGCCTCATTGGTCCTCTGAACCATCTCTGGACCCAAATACCTCCTCTCACTTGTCTCATCCCAATGAATAGGTGATCTACACTTCCTTCCATAAAGCATCTCGTACGGAGCCACACCAATGGTCGCCTGATAACTGTTGTTGTACGAGAAATCGATCAAAGGAGATACTTACTCCACGATCCCCCAAAGTCAAGCACACAGGCTCGCAGCAGATCCTCCAATATCTGAATCGTCCTCTCAGAATGCCCATCCGTCTGAGGATGATAAGCGGTAATAAACCATAGCTGCGTGCCCATAGCCTTCTGCAGACTCTCCCAAAACTTGGAAGTGAAGGTGGGGTCTCTATCCGATACTATTGATCTCGGAGCCCCATGAAGTCGAACAGTCTCCTTCACATACAACTCAGCGTACTGCTCCACAATATAAGTTGTCCTAACAGGCAAAAAGTGGGCGGACTTGGTATAGCTATCCACAATCACCCACACCGAGTCATGCTGTCCCACAGTTCTCGGTAAACCAACTATGAAATCCATAGTAATATCTTCCCACTTCCACTCTGGGATCCCCAAAGGCTGCAATAACCCCGCTGGCCTCTGATGCTCAACCTTAACCTGCGGACAAGTTAAGCACTTAGCCACATAATCCACCACATCCCTCTTCATGCCGACCACCAATATAGAGTTCTCAAGTCCTGGTACATCTTCGTTGTACCCGGGTGCAAAGAATAGGGAGTGGTATGTGATTCATCCAAGATCTCTCGCCGGATACTAGAATCCATCGAAACACAGATCCGACCCTTATACTTTAGTAATCCCATCTCTGAAATGGAAAAGTCCTTTGTCGCTCCGACTAAGGCACTCTCCCTATGACCTCGCAACTGAGAATCCTTCCCCTGTGCTTCCTTGATTCTCTCAAGGAGTGTAGACTGAAGAGTGATGTTGGCCAACTGACCAACCACCAACTCTATACCAGCTCTAGTCATCTCCTCAGCAAACTTATTAGATATCTACCTCGAGCTAAACAACTACCCTGGGCCCTTCCGACTCAATGCATCAGCCACTACATTTGCCTTCCCAGGATGGTAAAGGATATCACAATCATAATCCTTAACCAACTCCAGCCACCGCCTCTGGCGCATATTCATGTCCTTCTGAGTAAAGAAATACTTTAGGCTCTTATGATCAGTGTATATCTCGCACTTCTCACCATAAAGATAATGCCTCCAAATCTTAAGCGCAAACACCACCGCTGCCAACTCCAGGTCATGCGTAGGATATCTTTGCTCATACTCTTTCAACTGTCTCGATGCATAGGCTATCACCTTGCCAGCTTGCATTAACATGCACCCCAAACCCTGCCTGGATGCATCACAGTAGACCACAAACTTTTCATTCTCTGTCGGCAAGTTAAGTACTGGCGCAGTAATCAATCACCGCTTCAGTTCCTTAAAACTGTTCTCACATCTGTCCGTCCAGACATACCTGTCCTTCTTCTTTGTCAACTCTGTCAATGGCGTAGCTATTCTGGAGAACCCCTCAACAAATCGCCGATAATACCCTGCTAGACCTAAGAAGCTTCTCACTTCAGGAACATTGCTCGGTCTAGGCCAATCTCTAACCACCTCGATCTTACTTGGGTCAACCAGAATCCCCTCCTTACTAACGATATGGCCCAGAAATGTAACTTGTGGCAACCAGAACTCACACTTATTGAACTTAGCATATAACTTATGCTCCCTCAACCGCTGTAATACCAACCACAGATGCTGCTCGTGCTCCATCTCTGACTGAGAGTACACTAAGATGTCGTCGATGAATACAATCACAAACTTGTCCAGATAATCCTTGAAAACCCTATTCATCGTGTCCATGAAAGCTGCTGGGGCATTGGTTAATCCAAAGGACATAACCAGGAATTCATAGTGTCCATACCTCGTTCGGAAAGCGGTCTTTGGTATGTCCTCCTCTTTAATCCTTAACGGATGGTAACCTGATCGGAGATCTATCTTGGAAAACACTGTCCTTCCCTGTAGCTGATCAAACAAATTGTCGATCCTAGGCAGTGGATACTTGTTCTTAATGGTTAACTTGTTCAGCTCCCTGTAATCAATACACATCCTAAGGGACCCATCCTTCTTCTTAACGACAACACTGGTGCACCCCATGGCGAGAAACTCGGTCTGATGAACCCCAAATCAAGTAACTCCTGCAACTGAATCTTTAACTCCTTTAGCTCCGTCAGAGCCATTCTATAAGGTGTCCTAGATACTGGCTCCGCTCCTGGTACCAATTCTATAACAAAATCAATCTCCTGCTGCGGCGGCAACCCTGGCAGATCCGCGGGAAACAAATCCAGGAACTCACACACCAATCTAGTCTCGCCCGGTCCTACCGACACCACCCTAGAAGTATCCACAACGCTTGCCAGGAACCCTATGCAACCTTCCTGCATCAGGTCCCTAGCCCTTAGGGCTGAAATCATTGGTACACGCGGTCCACTAGCTGACCCCACAAACACAAAGGGTACCTCCCCTTCTGGTTCAAAAGTCACCATTCTACGCCTGCAGTCAATCGTTGCCCCATATTTGGATAGCCAATCTATTCTCAAAATCATGTCAAAATCATCCATCTCCAACTCAATTAGATCAACAAACAATTCTCTACCATCTACCTCTACAGGCAATGCTCTAATCCATTTCCTAGAAACTACCAATTCTCCTGTTGGCAGCAAGGTCTGAAATCCCCTAGCATACACCCCACTAGGTCTACAAAGCTGATCTATCACCCTAGCAGATACAAATGAATGGGTAGCCCCTGAATCAAACAATGCAGTATACAAAGACCCAGCACTAGAGATCTGACCTGTCACAACTGAGGGGCTAGCCTCCGCCTCAGTCTGTGTCAAAGTGAATACCCTGGCAGGAGCAAGACTGTCACTCTGCTTTTGCTCCTCCTTCTTAACTTGAGGGCAATCCCTCTTCAGATGGCTGGCACTTCCACAAACAAAGCAGGCCCTGATCCTGCACTCACCCTGGTGTCGACACCTGCACCGTGGACACATAGGAAAACTCCTCCAATTATCACTGCTACCCTGACGGCCAACAGAAGCACCCCGCACTCTCCTATCATAACTAGGAGGAGTAAATGAATCTGGAACTCTTCTTTTCTGCTCCCTGGAGCCACTGCCCCGACTAGTCCCAACAAAAGGAGGCACCGTCCTCCTGGCATCGTGCCTAATAGTGCTGTCCTTCCATATCTGATCCTCAGCCCTCTCTGCAGTAAGGGCCTTATCCACCGCTTGGGCATAAGTGGTAGTCCCTGGAATCAACGTAATATTCACATCACGGGCGATCATCACATTCAACCCCCGTATAAATCTATCTCTCCTGGCCGCATCCGTCGGCACTAAGTCTGGCGCAAACTTCGCCAGTCTGTCAAATCTCAAGGCGTACTCAGTAACTGATAACTTGTTCTGAGTCAGGTTGATAAAATCATCAACCTTCGCAGCTCGAACTGCTATGCTGTAGTATTTCTCATTAAAGACACCCTTAAATTCCTCCCATGTCATGACTGCAACATTCCTCCGCTGACTCACCACATCCCACCAGATGCGAGCATCATCCCTAAGCATATAGCTCGCACAAGCAACCCTTTCACTTCCTTCGACCCTCATAAAGTCTAGGATCAAGGAAATCATGTTCATCCACTGCTCTGCCCGCAGTGGGTCCGATCCACGCTCAAAGGTAGGAGGTTGTTGCTTCTTGAACCTCTCATACAAAGGTTCCCACTTATTCTCCAAAGCAGACTGAACTGGCACCGGCGCTGCAACCTGCTGCACTGGCAGTCCAGTAACCTGAGGCGGAGCCTGTTGCCTCATCTGACGGAGTTCTTCCTCTGTTCTCTGCAGTCTAGCCTCCATTTCGGCCAATATCTGTTGCCAGTTCTGTGGGGTAGGTGGAGGGTCCTGACCCTGATTATCATCCTCGGCCCTACTGCCGCGGACTCTAGCTGATTGTCGAGGCATCTCAACAAATATGCCTGCAACCAACGACGCCGCTCATTAGGCATGATAACAACATCCAAAACCACCTCCCAGGCACATCAGTAATCCACACATAATAACTCATATAGCATATAACACACAACGGGCCGTGCCCTAGCATCATGCATATGTTAATTCATTCATCATGCTCTATACAAAATAAGAAGGCAAACAGGGCATTCAAACACATATTCAGACATATCAGTCAATCTTACCAACCAACCCTAAGTTAAGCCTGTCACTGATTGCGTGTGTACATGTTCGGTAAATCTCCAGAACCAATAACCTTGGCTCGCTCTGATACCAAGTTGTAACGCCCTACTTCCTTAGAGCCGTTACTAAGTGAGTTTAAAAATGTGCTTTTAACTCGCTAATCGAGGTTTTAAATCAAACAGTGTAATTAAGCCATAAACAAAGGAAAAATATAGAATTAACTCCATATCATTGAAGATCGTAAAAGTTTAACACCTGGGATCCCAAAATACAGTTTAGAAATATTTACAACATAAAAATGGTACTAAGTTGACTAAATGACAAAATCTAAATTCATTTACAAACATCTCCCAAAATCCTTTGGCTATGGCAGCCAGGCTGGCCAAACATGTACACGCCGCCTCACGCCTGCTGTACTCATGGTTGGTAGATCTTCTCTTTACCCTTACCTGCACCACAGAGCATCTGTGAGCCGAAGCCCAGCAAGAAAACCCACGAATAGATAACATATGCAACACATATATCAAGCATATAAACAGGCCACCAATGGCTAAACACATACGGCCTAGCCATCCCAGGCGTTTACCAAGCCCTGGGTTCGCGGACCATGCCGTGAGGATATCCCAGGTATCCTTCTAGGGACTCTCCCTGGCAACTCGCACCCTACGCGCTCAACGCTGCTCTCGGCCCCTTACCGTTCTCGGCCTTGCACTCAACGTGCCCAACGCCGTTCCCGGCCCTTCGTCGTTCTCGGTGTACACCGTTCCCAGCTCTAGCTGACCATTCATATCATAATACACATAGCATAACAAGCAAGAATAGAATTCTAGCATATTCAGTTAAAGGGCTACGCCCTGCAGTTCTAGCATATTGGGCTCGGTCCTGCATATCAGTTCCATTCAAACATATTAGGCTCAGCCCTGCACACAAGCTCTATGGGAACAAGGGTTTTCTTACCTGAGTTTCGAGCTTTCTGAGCACCGATGCCCCGAGCACAGTCCTCTAACGTGAGCCTCATCGAAACCCTAGTCACAACACATTAACAATGTCCATCCATAAAATTCTAATCCAATAAATAACTTTGAGCCATAACCCTAACCTCCGGGTCCTTGTATTTTATCAATCAGGGTGATAAAATCCATCCCGAGCCTTACCCATTAAGTTCCCAAGCCTAAATACCCTTAAAAACTGAGATTGGCACTAAGGGCCGCGACCCCACCCACAAGAGCCGCGGCTAGCCTCGAAACAGAGGCTAGCACTGCACTGACCCCCACACGGGCCGTGGCGTGCCCACCAAACGCCGCGGAGCGCATGAACCTCTCGGCCACCCATGGCCGCGCGCGTACACGGGTCGCGGTGCACCCCTCCTAGGGCCGCGACTCTCACCTCCGAACCCAGAATTCCTCATCAATTTTCTACCTTTTCTTCAAGCCAATCCTCACCAAAACCAAACTAACAATCCTAGATAATTAACACCATCATTCCATCTCAATAACAGCACTAAAACCCCATTGAATCCTACTCCAAAATTCAGCTAAAACACCCAAAAGTAGACCAAGCTTGACCAACATGCAATCCTCAAAACCAGCAGAAATTCAAGACCAAATCTTAATAATTAGAACTTACCTCTTACTGAATTAAGCTTCTGAACCAGTTCCCCTTATGCCTCAATCTTCAAGCTTCAAGTTCCCTTAGATTTCCCCATCTGAAAACCTTAAGCTTTAAGTTGATTTCCCTTAGGTTTCCCTTGAGTTTTCCTTAGAGAGAAGTAGGAACCATCTTCAGTTGGGAGGAAGTATGAGTCGGTTTCTAAAGTTTCTAAACTATTCCTCTATTTTGTTTTACTTGACTTAAGTCTAAAGGGTTACCTCAAGGCTCGGGGTACCAAAACGTCCCCGAGGGCAAAATGGTAAATTTCCCCAATATTCCTGCCTAGACATTCTATCCTCAAATATATCTCCAAATATTTATTTTCATGTCCCTATAATCCCATAACACACCTAGTACCCAAACTACCCCTCGACTCACCCCGAGTCCGAATCTCAACCCTGTTGTGACTTCTTGACTAGGCGCTCTCCAGGACTGTCTTGGTCCGTGCTACACAGATATATCACATATATACAACATTTATCACATTTATACCCCTAATATCCAGATGGGGTCCACATGCGTATTTAACTTAACTAAGCGTGCATCACAATCATATACACACATAAATCCACATAAAAACATATTAAACCACTTATTGCCCTCTAGGCACACTAATCAAGGCCCTAAGCCTGATTAGCAAATTCGGGTCGTTACATAAAAGATTAGGTAAATGTATTATCTGTGTTATAGTGAATATTGTTGGGGTTTTATGCCCTACTTAAAACTCAATTTCTTTGTAATATCATTTTATTATCAATAAAAGAATAGAAATCATTTTTGACTTGGTCAATCACTTTGCTCACATGTTTTATTTTCATGATTATTTGTTTAATATAAACTTTTATTAAATCTCGAGCATATTGCTAATCGTATTTATAGTGACGTAATCACAGTGGAATATAAATATGATTATATGTCCAAACATAAGTTAGTCATAAGATTATTCAGTGCACATGATTTACACTGACTTGCCAATCTGCGATATGATCTACGTACACATTGTAGTGTTATGTTCTTTCTAGAACTTAGCGAAGTAAATAAGATTAGATATATTTGTTGCATCGGAGTGGATCGATATTGACAATATTTAGGATAAGTAAATAAACCGTTATTATGTATTCTAGTCATATCATATAGTTGACCATAGGTTAATTCAATCTCAATTCCGAGTTGTTAGTATTCTAACTGATTGTATTATTTGAGTTCTTTGATTATTCGTTACCAGCTTACCCTATGGACTAGCCCATACTTACATCTTGGGAACTCGGTAGTATAATTGAGTGGGAGTGTTAATCATAGATATGAACATCTATAGCTTATGATGAAGAAATAAAACGATGGTTTCATTTTAGTTTGGTTCAAGGTGCTAAATGATAGAGATCTCATTCAATAATTAATATTAGTTTACTGAAATATCATTTACAAGGAACTAAATGTTTTAAGGATAAAATACAATGAGGGGTAAAACGATATTTTAGTCCCATCTCATTGTAGACCGTCTATAGAGGATTGAGTGATAATTATGGTTGTAACAATGGATAATTAATAACGTATATATATTGCTTATAGAGCGTTCTATGAATTCAATAGTGCAATTCTGAGTCTTTAGAGGAGTCACGAGGAATTATTAAGTTAGTAAATTTATTTGTTAAATTTATGATAACTTATTGGAGCTTGATTTCATAGGCCCATGATCCCCACTGTACCTTGGATAAAATCATCTCGATAGTCTCAATTAATTGATTTAATTATCAATTAGAATTATTAAAGTTGACCAGGTCAATTTTGGATAGTTTCACAAAGTTATATAATTTAGAGAAGAAAATAGATTTTAGGGCAGATTTATTAATTAAGACAAATTGGTGTCTAGATTAATAAATAATTTTAAATTATAAATAATTAATTTGATAAAGGATTTAAATAATTAAATCAATTAAAAATAATACATGCCTTGATTTTAAGTCCAATGAGCTTATAATTAAATGAGAAATTTCACAGGACTAAAGCCCATGAGAATTTCAACCTAATGGCTGATATTATCTATTATTCTATTGATATTTTAATTAAAATAAATGACCTAATTGAGTCTATAAAAGGAATGCTAAGTGAGAGTTAAAAACAAATGGTTCAGATTTTCGAAAGACTATCTGACAGATGATCAGAAGATCTATTCTTGGCGCTTTAGGGCTTTAGACTCTCTATAGCAAAAGTCCTTCTCGAAGCCTCTAAATTATCTCCTCTTCTTCTCTTTGTATCTATTTCATAAGTTAAGAATTGCCCACTCTAGTCTAGGTGATTCTAAGAATACTTTGGAAGGTTGTGAAGAAATTTGAAGATCGGTTCAGTTTCTTGGTGATACTTTACGACAGAAAGGATTCAAGGGTTAGAGAAACTGAAGGAATGACTAATACATTCCGCTGCGTATAATGTAAGAGTTCTTATCATTATCTCTGTTTAAATTCAATTATAGAAACATGTTCTAGATTGTCTCATATTAATTTGTTTAATATAAGATTTACATGAAAATAATTAAGATCTTGTATAAGTTTTCCCAACAACTGGCTCAGAGCCTTTGGTAATATTTATTTTCATGCATGAACATGTTAAAAAATTGAATTATTTGATATGTTGAGTAATTGGATGAATTTCATGTTTTTATGAAGCATATTGATTCTTATGAGATCATTAGCAAATTTGAGTTATTTTGTTGTGTTTTCTTTGCAAATAATTTTTATAAATGCTTTATTGGATGTAAAACATGGTAAACATTATTTAGAAAATGTTTTTGGGTTGAAAAAATTACACAATTTTTTTTTTTGAAAAAATTATAAATGTCATCATTTTTATTGGCCGCGACGAGAGCACAATTTATGCCCATAATTATCCTGTGGCCGCGGCTAGAACATAGTTTTTTTGCCCAGATTGGTCTCGTGGCCGCAACCACCACTTTCATTGGCCGTGTGATAAATTTTTTCTTAAAATTTGATTTTTGAATGTATTTTTTAATGAGTTAAGACAAAAATATCAAATCTTTTCTATTATTTAAAAATAATTTTTTTGAAATACGATATTTTTGTTGTTTGATCTTTTAAAAAATATATATTTTCTACAAAGATTCAAATTTAAATTTAAAAATAGGTCAACTAATTATTTTTTATTTTAATATATTAAAATATTAGAATTAAATTATCAGATATTAACGATATTTTTGAAATCTTTTATTTGAAAATAATAATATCTGATTATTTTATGGATTTTAATATTTAAATAATTTAAAAATTAAAAATTTGTTGACAAGATATTTTTATAGATAGGAGAATTTATTTGACTGTTTAAGATATTTTTTCAAAAACAAGAGATGATATTTGTTTTAAAAATTTAAAACTGGTTAAAATTTTAAAAACATGATGTTTTTCAAACCAACTAATAAAATATTTTTTAATAAATGAGATTTAAATTAACTTTGGTTAATTGTTGATATATCCTATTTAAATTAAATTAATATTTGTTCAAAATGACCTAAACTAAGTTGATTGTTTAATTTAAATTTCATTTAAATTGACTTATTTATTTTTGCGAAAATTTAATTAATTCAACTTTTTGATAAATTCTAGAAAATGAATTGTGGTATTTTTGCAAATGAAATGAATTGTGGTATTTTTTCATAAATTCATAGACTTGCTCATATAGTAACATAATTAAGCCCATCCAATTATAACATGTCTGTTTGCACTATATGTGGTATTTTTGCAATTGGGCTTAGATGCATATAGTGACCCATATGTTTGCTAAATATATGGATTTTGCTAAATAAAATATTTATAAATTGATAGGTTTTATTTGGGCCCATTAGAAAATGTAAAGTTTAAATTTCTCTCTTGTGGGTGATTCCACTTGTGAATGCCCATTTGCTTTTTATGACTATAGTGGGCCTAATCAAATAATAACAATTAATAAAACGAAGGTTTAAATTCTTGTCTTTTGGAACTTGTATGGAAGTATGAGGGCCTTAGTAGTGGGAACGACATACTGGACCCATCCCTCCTCCATACAAGCCCAGTTTTTAATGCCCATTTGCTTGAGTTGGACTTAATTGTATATGTTCATTATAATATTTAAACCTAAAAATTGATTAGCAACAAATTAATTTTAATTTTATTGAATTTGTTTCAATGTGACACTTTAGAATTAATAGAAGATTATAGGACTTTGGTTTTAAAAATTTAATTTTAAAATTTTTTGGAGAACAATAGTCATTAATTTTTGAAAATTAATAATAAAAATACCATTTTAATAATGAGCTTATTTTAAGAATTAATATTTGATCTCCACCATTGATTTAACAAGGTCAATAGCTTAATGGGGCCTCGAGATGCTTTGATTCATCCCCCTACGGAAGGTGTTCATTAGTTATTTTGACAATGTTAGATTTTGAAAGATAGATAATTATAGGTCAAATTCTACTAGACTCACCTCTACAGTGACTACTAGGACTAAGTCTATGATTATCAAAACTGTGGGTCTAGCTCATAAAATAAAAGATTTTGTTTTCTTATTTTGATCGAATAGGAGGTTGTTAAGAATGGTGTCCATTATTAAATGAGTTTACAACTCTATTTAACTAATGGTATTTTTTGACTCTCTCCAACCGAGACAACAATATCATAGAATAGTTAAAAACCTAAAGAAATAGAGATATGATTATTTTGGTATTTTTTTCCACATCTTACATATTTATGGTATATGTTGTGCTATTTTTTGAAATTAGATTAGAAGTTTTATTGAGCAAATGTGATTGATTTCTATTTTATTGATAATATGTAGTTTTAAGTATGGTTGTATCTACTCCCATCCTTTCTCAACTTTTTATGGAGAAAATCACTGGAGAAAATTTCCTTAAGTGGAAGCAGAATATCAACATAGTGTTGATTGGTGACAACACCAAGTTCGTCATAACTGAGGAATCCCCAGAAGTTTCAGCTGAAGGAGCTACCAAGACTGTTAGAGACAAATATGAGCGTTGGCAGGCGACTAATAACAAGGCACGGTACTACATGTTGACTAGTATGGTCGACACTCTCAAGACAATGATGGAGAATATCGAGACAACCTATGAAATCATGGATCAACCCCAAGACATGTTCGGTTCAAAGTCTGTGCAGACTCGTTTTGAGGCCACCAAGAAATATGCCAATGCTCGGATGGCACCATCTCAGCATCTTTGTGATCACCTGATCAAGATGACCAACTAATTTCAAGAAGTTGAACTGCACAGAGCCATAATAGATAAGGAGACTCAAGTCAGCTTAATCCTCAACAATCTCTCTCCAACTTTCCTGGCGTTCACTACCAACTATGCGATGAATAAACTCAACTATGGTCTGACGCAGCTCATGAACGCGCTTTAGACTTTCGAGTCTAGCATGGGTGGACCGAATAAGGGAGGAGAAAAGAAGACTACTGCTGTTGCTGCTGTTGATCCAGCTAAGGTTGAGGCTAACCAAGCTTCATCTTCGAAAGCTGGAAACAACAGGAAAAATGGACAAAACAACAATTCTAGGCCTGTAAAAGCTGCAAAGACGAGTGCACAACCAAGTGCACAGACGCCTGAGGGGAAGAAAAAGAAAGATAAGAATGGTAAAGGAAAATGTTTTCACTACAAAGAGAATGGGCATTAGAAACAAGATTGCCCTAAGTTTCTAACAACGAAAAATAAAGGTAATGATTATAGCTCATATATCTTTGAAACATGTGTTTTAGAGAATGATAAATCCATTTGGATTATTAATTCTAGATCTACTAACCATGTTTGTAACTCTTTACAGCTTCTTGAATCGTGGGAGGAAGCGGATGAAGGCGGCTTAAAGCTTAGAGTTGGGAACGGAGCGTTCATTATGGTCCAAGCTCGAAGATGAGCTTGTCTGAAGTTCGGAAATAAATATTTAATTTTGAAAGATGTATTTTTTATTCCGGATTTTAATAAAAATTTAATTTCAGTTTCCATGTTGCAATTAGAACAATTTGTTATGACTTTCACAAGTTCTGATATATCTATTTCTTTCAATGGATCACAATTATGTATTGTATGTTGGGAAAATGGGCTTTATATTCTGCGACCGAACGAACCCCTCGCTCTTAATAATTATTTGTTTAAAGTAGCTAAACCTAGGACCAACAAACGTCAAATGACTGATAACGATAACATGACGTATTTATGGCATTTAAGACTAGGTCACATTGGCTATGATAGAATTCAAAGACTTACAAAGGATGACCCTTTGAGGGAACTCACCTTAGGTGAATTACTTGTCTGTGAATCTTGTCTAGAAGGCAAACTGACCAAGCGTTCATTCTCTGCAAAGGGTGATAGGGCTAAGGAACCACTTAGACTTGTTCATTCAGATGTTTGTGGACCTTTGAATGCACAAGCCAGGGGTGATTTTGAGTATTTTGTCACTTTCATTGTCGATTACTCTAGATACTCATGTCTTTACCTATTGCATAATAAATCAGAAACATTTTCAAAGTTTCACGAATTCCTAGCTATGGTTCAAAACCAATTAGGTAAAACATTAAAGATCTTGCAATCTGATAGGGGTGGAGAATATTTGGATATGCAGTTCCAAGATCATTTAACTGAACTTGGGATTTTATCACAACTTACTACCCTGGGTACTCTGCAACAAAATGGTGTAGCAGAACGCCGGAACAGAACTTTATTGGAAATGGTTAGATGCATGCTTAGTTACTCAACTCTGCCAACTTCATTTTGGGGACATGCAATTGAAATTGCAAATGACATTCTAAATGTCGTGCTGTCAAAATCAATCCCCAAAATACCTTTAGAACGCTGGAATGGTCGTGAACCTAATTTACGTCATTTTATAATTTGGGGGTGTACCGCCAACGTCCTGAGGAAAAAGGAAGGAAAGCTAGAACCGCGAACCAAAGTTTGCATGTTTGTTGGCTATCCTAAAGGCACTCAGGGTGGACTTTTCTATAGTCATTCAGAAAAGAAAGTGTTTACTTCTACGAATGCTACTTTTCTGGAAAATAACTGTGTCCAAAACTTCAAACCGTGCAGCAAAGTAGTTTTAGAGGAGATGGTTGAAGAATTGACCCCAATCAATGTTCCATCATCATCAACGCAAGTTGATGATGAAATTCCCACTCTTCAAGTCGATTTAAATGAAGAAGTACCACTTTTCCTGAGTAAACAACCACGGAGCCTCGTTGTAGTGGGAGGGTTTCTGGGAACCCAGTTCGCTAGGGTTTGGATGGTGAAACCAACATGGTTGTTGGTGAAACTACTGATGATGATCTGTTGTCTTTCAAACAAAAAATGGCTAGCCCTGAAAAGGAACTATGGCTCGAAGCCACGAAACAAGAAATGGAGTCCATGTACTCAAATTTCGCCTGACATCTTGTGGAAGCACCTAGAGACTTTAGGGCCATTGGGTGCAGTGGATCTACAAGAAGAAGAGAGGTGTTGATGGAAAGAACGAAACTTATAAAGCTCGATTAGTGGTAAAGGGTTATGCCCAAAGAGAAGGCGTGGACTATGAGGAAGCTTTTAGTCTGGTAGCCAGGCTCAAGTCCATTCGCATCCTCCTATCCATAGTAGCTGCTCTCGACTATGAGATCTGGCAAATGGACGTCAAGTGTAGCGTCTCAGAATTTTACTTAGCTAGATAGTAATAGTAGTAGCTTAGTGTTGGGGTTTTATGCCCTAATTAAAACCCACATTCTTTGTAATCTCATTTTATTATCAATAAAAGAATAGAAATCATTTTTTGACTTGGTCAATCACTTCGCTCACATGTTTTATTTTCATGATTATTTGTTTAATATAAACTTTTATTAAATCCCGAGCATATAGCTAATCTTATTTATAGTGACGTAATCACAGTGGAATATAAATATGATTATATGTTCAAAATAAGTTAGTCCTAAGATTAGTCAGTGCCCAGGATTTACACTGACATGCCAATCTACGATATGATCTACTTACACATTATAGTGTTATGTTCTTTCCAGAACATTAGCAAAGTAGATAAGATCGGATGTATTTGTTACATCGGACTGGACTGATATTGACGGTTGATAAGATAAGTAAACATACCGTTATTATCTATTCTAGTCATATCATATAGTTGACCATATGTCAATTCAATCTCAATTCTGAGTGGTTAGTATTCTAAGTGGTTGTATTATTTGAGTTCTTTGACTTGTTCGTTACCAGCTTACCCTACGGACTAGCCCATACTTACATCTTGGGAACTCGGTAGTATAATTGAGTGGGAGTGTTAATCATAGATATGAACATCTATAGCTTCTGATGAAGAAGTGAAATGATAGTTTCCTTTTAGTTTGGTTCAAGGTGTTAAATGATAGAGATCTCATTTCAGTAATTAAATTAGTTTACTGAAATATCATTTACAAGTAACTAAGTGTTTTAAGGATAAAATACAATGAAGGGTAAAATGGTATTTTAATCCTATCTCATTGTAGACCGTCTATAGAGGATTGAGTGAAAATTATGGTTGTAACAATGGATAATTAATAGCGTATCTATATTTGTTATAGAGCATTCTATGAATTCAAGAGTGCAATTCCGAGTCTATAGTGGAGTCACGAGGAATTAATAAGTTAGTAAATTTATTTGTTAGATTTATGATAACTTATTGGAGCTTGATTTCATAGGCCCATGGTCCCCATTGTACCTTGGATAAAATCATCTAGATAGTCTCAATTAATTGATTTAATCATCAATTAGAATTATCAAAGTTGACCAGGTCAATTTTGGATAGTTTCACAGAGTAGTGTAATTTTGAGAAGAAAAGAGAAATCATGGCAGATTTATTAATTAAGATAAATTGGTATCTAAATTAATAATTAAATTTAAATCAAGGTTCAAATTATAAATAATTAATTTGATAAAGGATTTAAATAATTATTTAATTAATTAAATCATTAGAAAATAATACAGGCCTTGATTTAAAGTCCAATGGGCTTATAATCAAATGGGAAATTTCACGGGCCTATAGCTCATGATAATTTCGACCTAGGGCTTCAAAATGGCTATTATTTTATGAATTTTTCAATTAAATTAAATGGCCTAATTGAGTCTATAAAAGGAGTGCTTAGAGAGAAGTCAAAAAAAATAGTTTGATAAGTCACAAGTCAGATTTTCTTATAGTTTTAGATTCTCTCTAAACACAAGTCCTTTTCTAAGCCTCTTTGTTATTTTCTCTTGTTCTCTCTATATCTATATCATGTGTTGAGAATTGCCCACTCTAGTCTAGGTGGTTCTAAGGATACATTGGAAGATTGTGAAGAACATAGAAGATCGGTTCAGTTTCTTGATAATACTCTGCGACAGAGAGGATACAAGAGTTAGAGAAACTGAAGGAAGGACTCTTTAATTCCACTGAGTATACTGTAAGTATTCTATTCTTTGCGTCTCTTTGAATTCAATTTTAGAAACATGTTTTAGGCTATCTCGTATTAATTTGTTTAATATTAGATATACATGAAAATAAATAAAGATCTTGTATAAGCTAATCCAACAAATGGTATCAAAGCCTTTGGTTATATTTATTTTCATGCATGAACATGTTTAAAATTGGATTATTTGATATGTTTGAATAATTGGATGGTTTTCATGAAGCATATTGATTTTATGTGAATTTTAGCAATTTTTAGGTTATTTTGTTGTGTTTTCTATGCTATTAATTTTTATATATGATTTATTTTGTGTAAAACATGTTAAAAATTAATTAGAAAATGGTTTTGGTTTGAAAAATTGCTCAAAAATTTTTTTTGGAAAAATTTGCCCTGGCTCCCATGCGCGCGCACACCAGCCACCAGCAATGAACAATACCCGTGAACAGTACCATGGGTACTATTCATCTTTTTTTTTTTTTTAGAAAAAAAATTAATAAAATTTGTAGAAATAAATTATTTATAATCAAAACCAAAAATATCTTTTTTGTTTTATCATTTAATTTTTTTTTTTAAAAAAGATATTTTTGTTAGTTGAGATTTAAATAATTAGATATTTTCTACAAACATTCAAATTCAAATTTAAAAATAGACTAACAACTTAATTTTAAATCTTTGAATATATTTGTATGCCCTGATTTTCCCACGGGCTGTTAGCGAGCTGGGATACGGTCTAATCATGACCATCACGTGGACATCCCCAAGACCGGAGCTGCCATCGTAAGGTCCTACCTCCTTAGCTCGAGGTGACCTAAGGGTTCGCCAAGATTACTAAGGACTGAGTTATGACTCTGAAGGCCGCAGGTCGAGGGAAGCATCCAGCTTGTGGTACGAGCTAGAGTTGGAGGCTGTGACCTTTTATAAAGTCAGCCACGCAAGGTAAACGTGCATATATCAGACATCACGTGTCTGATATATCCCTGACTTCTCGGACACGTAGCGCGAACGTGCGTATTCAGACACCCACGACTGGGTTGGGCCGTGCGGCCCATTATCCCCTTACATATTGATTAGACCACACTTATGTGTCAGGTTTTAGGAATTAATCATGAATGTCACAGAGTTGACATGATAGGTAAGAAGGTCATGGGATGACCTTCTTACCAACTCCCAGGTGCCTTCTCCTATAAATATGAAGACCCTGGGAGTTACAAGGGGTTGGATTCTATTGTGTAAGAAATACTCTATAAAAGAATACCAAGCATATAGCAATAATATTGACTGGTGGAGTAGAAGGATTTTAACCTTTGAACCACCTAAAAAACGTATTTTGTGTCACCATTCCATTTCCAAGATCATTCATCTATTTCGGTTCAACCTAAGCACTAATCCCTTCCTCTTTCTTTTCTTAATTACCTATTGGCGAAGAACCGCGTCAACAGTTTGGTGCTTTCATTGAGAGCAAGTTAGATTGGTGCTGACGCAAACATCCAACTATGGTGACCACTCGATCCTGACACGGTAACGAGACGGCACATGATGGGCAGGAGGCTCATCATATCGCCATCCCCGACGAACAAATTCCTGAGGTCCAATAGTGGCTGGGCAAGCAGCCGGTGGGCCAAGATGACACTGGAAGTTCGGCGCCTCGGCCACCTAATCCAAACCCAGGTTATTACACTGTGGTGGAGATGGAGAATGCTTAGCTGAGGAGCCAGCTAGCAATAGCTAATCAACAGATCAAGGATGTGTTGGCCCGACTACCCCCTCTTACAACCGACGCTAACGTCGAAAAGAGGCAAGGCGAGACTCATAAGTCCCGCCCGGGTAATTGGTCCAGGCATAGCCGCTCGGACAGACTTCCGACAGCCAACTCTATTCCTTCATCTCACCATCGAGAGGCAAACTTCGGAGAAATGCCTAGAGCCAAACAACAACAGTACTGCCGTTCGGTCAGAACTTCAACTCCAAGCTCCCAACCAGCCTCGAGCGCGCCCAGGAGAGCTCGAGGAAATTCCAGAAGGAGATCCGGGGAGGGCTCACAGCCTCAGCCCGTCCCCAACAGCCGTCCTGCGCCTCGTCCAGATCGCCAGGCGTGGGACCCGCAGGCTGGCAGGGCCGAAAGGCCCCCGCCTAACTTGATCCGCCCTGATGGAACCAGGATCGCCTCTCCGGTCAGGCATCCTCTCTCTTTAATAAGATATCCATCTCCTCCTCAGCCCGTCCGAGATATTCCAGCCTACAGAAGTAGCAGGAGAGACCCACCGTCCGCAGGGCCCTCTCGACGTAGCAGAGCGCCGAGAGAAAGCCCAGATCCTCACCGCCAAAGGCGGACGCCAAGC
The DNA here is from genome assembly GCF_963169125.1 of Humulus lupulus. NCBI lineage: Eukaryota > Viridiplantae > Streptophyta > Magnoliopsida > Rosales > Cannabaceae > Humulus > Humulus lupulus. The sequence goes on from NC_084795.1 coordinate 197,277,602, forward strand.
CTCTCTAATAGAAGCTACTGGACCGGCAGTCGCCGGAGTGACCTTTCTGGCGGAGACCTGCTTCAACGTTTGAGCTTGGCACAAAGTCCTCAAACCACCCATGGGGGCGATCGATTTAACTCTCATAGAGGAGAACAAGTAGGAGGTGACAGCCATGCTCACTCAGGGGGAGCCCTATCCGAAGTACGTAACGGTGGGAATGCCCCAAATAACCTTTCTTAAGATAGGAGGGGCAATAACCCACCAAATATGTACAATGGATCCGAAGCTGTTGAACAGCCCCGGAATAACCAAGGAAATCAGGACAAAACCCTCGAACGCCTGGCTCAGATGGAGGAGCTAATGAGGAAGCTCCTGTGAGAGAAAGAGAAAGATGAGTATGATTCGGGGGACGAGATGGAGCTCTTCACCCCTAGCATAGTAGCAACGGCTTACCCACCCGGTTTCTGTATGCCGCACCTTTCCAAATTAAATGGGGACGGAGACCCGTCGGATCATCTGGGGATGTTCAAAACCCTGATGATGGCCCACAACATTGGCCTTGAGCTAAGGTGTTTGATCTTTCCTTCCACACTAACTGGACCAGCTAGGCAGTGGTTCAAGCAAGGCAAAAGATAGTCAATCAGCTCCTGGAAAATTTCTCGGCTGATTTCAAAAGGGCATTCCAAGCCTCCCAGGCTGCCCGCGTCAAGGCCAACTCTCTGGCTAACGTGAGGCAGTAGCCCGACAAAACTCTGAAGGCCTACCTGAGCAGGTTCGCAAACGTCGCTGCTTGGGCCAGAGACGCAGACGACAGCTCCAAGCTCATGGCCCTAAGAACTGGAATCCTCGTCGGAGGGGAACTCTGGAAAGATATACAAAGGAATGGAGTTAGCTCAGTGAACGAATTCCTTAACAGGGCCCAGGAATGGATCAACTTGGAGGAGGCCGAAGCCTCAGCTGCAGGAACCAGCCAGGTCCCTGAGCAGCCCACTGGAGTGGGGACGGAGGTCGTGGCAGCGACCCAAAACGTCACACAAAATAACCAGCTCGGTGGAGGCAAAAGAAAGGGGAATGGCGAGGGCAGCCAGCACGGCCCTAAGAAGAACCAGTCCGTAGACAAGTTTAAGCTCGTCTACGCGACTTATACAGAGCTCACCCAGTCTAGGGAGAATATCTTCCTAGCTAACTCTACTCGCCTCCCCTGGAAGAGGCCGGAGCCGTTGAAGCACCAGAAGGGGAAGAGAGACACTTCCAAGTTTTGCCGTTTTCACAACGATGTTGGCCACAATACCGATGATTGTAGGCATTTGAAAGATGAGATCGAGACTCTCATCCGAGCCGGCCCCTTGGCCCAGTATGCGCGGAACAGGGTTCCAGCAAGTCGACCTGCTCCGGAAGTCCCAGTCAGTCAGCCCGGGTCTCGGGTAGATCAGGACGTCCCTCCTCCCATGATAGGAGGAGAGATATCCACAATATCTGGAGGTCTGCATATGGCTGGCACAAGCAGGGGTGCCCAGAAGAGGTACGTAAACGAACTCAAGGCACATAATGGAATGGAGTTCGTCCCGGAGCAGCGTCTGCCGAAACAACAGAGATTGGAGAAGCAACCAATAATTTTTGCGGAGGAAGATGCGGGCCATGTCCAATTCCCTCACAACGACCCTCTGGTCGTAGCAGTTGAGCTCGCTAATCAGAGGGTTAGGAGGGTGCTGATCGACAATGGGAGCTCGGTGAACCTCCTATTCTGGTCCACGTTGGAGAAGATGGGTTTGACTGTCGCCGAGCTGAAGGCGACCTCCATGATGCTGTATGGTTTTTCAGGAGAAGGATCAGCAGCTATAGGGACTATCGAGCTGGTGATAACCCTAGGAGAAGGACCTCGGACAGTCTCCAAACTCCTTGAATTCGTGGTCATCGACTACCCCGTAGCGTACAACGCGATTTTGGGACGACCCACACTCATAGCTTTTGAGGCCGTCACTTCCATTCGCCACCTCGCGGTGAAATTCCCTACTTCAACGGGAATATGCACTATTCGTGGCGATTAGCTCACTGCCAGGGAATGCTACAACATTTCCATGAAGGGAAAATCGAAACCCGGGCAGCTAGCAATGGCCATCCAAGGTGGTGGAGAGGAATCTTAGGAACCCTTAGCTGATCCTGAGATTGAAAAACCTCAGAGCGTCGAAGGGGAAAATATCATCTTAAGTGAGGATATTGACCCCCGAATAGGCGAGGACAGGTCCGAGCTCCAGGCTATTGAGGAGCTCGAGGAAATAAACATCGATCCGCAGAACCCTTCACGGATGGTCAAGCTCGGGAAAAACCTCTGTAGCGAGAGGAAGGTGGAGCTGACTAAATTTCTGCAGGACAACCTGGATGTGTTTGCATGGTCACACGAGGACATGGTAGGAATTAGCCCGAGTGTCATCATGCACACACTTCATCTGGATAAAAGCGTTCCTGCGAAGTCCCAGAAGCAGAGGCGCCTAGGAACAACCCGGGCTGAAGCCTTAAAGGAAGAAGTAACCCGGCTCAAGAAATGCAGCTTTATCCGTGAAGCCAAGTTTTTGATTTGGGTCGCCAACCCCGTGCTGGTCCCAAAGCCCAACGGGAAGTGGCGGACCTGCATCGACTTCTCTGACCTGAATAAAGCCTGCCTCAAGGACTGTTTTCCATTACCACGGATTGACCAATTGGTGGATGCCACGGTGGGGCACAAGCTCATGTCCTTCATGGACGCGTACTCAGGCTACAATCAGATCGCCATGAATCCGGCGGACCAGGAACACACTAGCTTCATGACCTCGACTAACGTTTATTGTTACAAGGTCATGCCGTTCGGGTGCTACCTACCAGAGGTTAGTAAATAGAATGTTCGCAAACCAGATCGGAAAGAACATGGAAGTGTACGTTGATGACATGCTGGTCAAGTCAAAGACTGCCGATAACCATGTTTCTGACCTGGAAGAATGCTTCAAGATACTACGGGAGTATGGCATGAGGCTTAATCCATAGAAGTGCACTTTTGGAGTCGCATCGGGAAAATTCCTGGGTTTCATCGTCAATACCCGAGGAATCGAGGCAAACCCTGAAAAGATCAGATCATTGCTAGAGCTTCCCTCACCCAGGTCGCGCAAGGATGTCCAAGGCCTAACAGGAAGGGTGGCAGCCCTCAATCGGTTTATTTCGAAGTCCACCGATAAGTGCCTGGCATTCTACAACCTGCTCCGAGGAAATAAGAAGTTCGAATGGACAGAAGAGTGCGAAAGCGCTTTCCTCGACCTGAAGGCACATCTGGCCGAGCCACCCGTATTATCCAAACCAAAAGCAGGAGAGCCTCTTTTTCTCTACCTAGCTATCACAGAGGATGTAGCTAGTGCCGTATTAGTCCGAGAAGAAGACTGGGTTCAGAAACCAGTCTACTACATCAGCAAGAGACTTCTCGGAGCTGAATCCCGGTACCCATTGATGGAGAAATTGGCGTTCTGTCTTATCACGGCCTCGCGAAAGCTCAGGCCGTACTTCCAGTCCCACTCAATACACGTCATGACCGATCAGCCTTTAAGGCAGGTTTTGCAAAAACCTGAAGCATCGGGACATCTTTTAAAGTGGGCTATCGAACTCAGTCAGTTCGAGATTTTATACACCCTGCGAACTGCTATAAAAAGTCAGGCCCTGGCCGATTTCGTAGCAGAGTGCACAGGATTCCGGGAGGATCCTGCAGAAGACTCACCCCAGGTCACCTCGGTCCAGGCGCCGTGGAGGATCTTCGTGGATGGTTCATCCAACGAGAACGACTTCGGAGCTGGAATCATTTTGATATCCCTAGAGGGACATAGATTCCACTCAGCGCTGAGATTCGGATTCAAAGCCTCCAACAACGAGGCCGAGTACGAAGCTTTGCTGGCCGGGCTAAGGATAGCCCAGGAGCTGAAGGCGAGCTCCGTCCAGTGCTTTAGTGACTCCCAGCTCATAGTAAACCAGGTTCTGGGTGAATATCAAGCACAGGGACCCAAGATGGCTGCCTACCTAGCAAAGGTAAAAGTTGACCTGTCCGCATTCGGGCGAGGCTCGATCGAGCAGATACCTTGGGAGCAGAACGCTAACGCAGACGCTCTTGCCAAGCTCGCCACCTCCGGGGAGACGGAGACCTTGGGGTTAGTGCCGATAGAATTCTTGGAAAAACCAAGTATAGAAGAAGCCAGGAAGGAGGTCGAGATGATCGACGCCAGGCCGACCTGGATGACCCCCATCCTTGAGTATCTTGTCGAGGGAAAGCTACCTGAAGGGCGTAATGATGCGCGGCGAGTACTGTATCAAGCTCCCAGGTATACGATGGTAGACGGGGTGCTATACCGGCGTGGGAACTCCCTACCTCTCCTACGATGTGTTCTTCTAGACGAAGCAAAGGCCATCCTGCAGGAAGTGCATGAAGGTTTTTGCGGAGATCACACTGGGGGGCAAAGCTTGGCTTTAAAGGTCCTGAGGCAAGGATATTATTGGCCCACTCTGTCCAAGGATTCGATCTCATATGTCAAGAAGTGCGACAAGTGCTAGCGATTCGCCACAGTTGCCCGAGCTCCCCCAGTCGTGCTGAAGATGATCTCATCCCCATGGTCGTTTACGGTTTGGGGGATCGACTTGGTTGGCGCCCTCCCTACTGGAAAAGGCAGGGTCCGTTACGCTGTGGTGGCCATCGACTACTTTACGAAGTGGGCTGAGGCAGAGCCTTTGGCAACGATAAATTCCAAAAAATTCCTCGATTTCGTGGTCAAGAGCATTATCTGCCGATTCGGGCTGCCCAAGAAAATCGTTTCCGACAATGGGACTCAGTTCGACAGCGACCTCTTCACCGAATTTTGCGAAAGGTACGAAATTGTGAAAAGCTTCTCCTCCGTGGCCTATCCTCAGGCGAATGGCCAGGTCGAGGCTGTCAACAAGACTCTAAAGGCGAGCCTCAAGAAGAGACTAGACGAAGCGAAGGGGGTCTGGCCAGAACAGCTCCCCCAGGTTCTGTGGGCATACCGGACCTCTCATCGGACTCCTACGGGTCATACTCCTTTTTCCTTGACCTTTGGGAGTGAGGCAGTCCTCCCCGTGGAGATTAAGGTACTTTCGCATAGGGTCCAGGCATATGACCAGGACCGCAACCACGAGCTAATTTGTGCTTCCCTTGACTTGGTTGATGAAAGATGAGAAGATTCGCAACTCTAGCTCGCCCATTATCAACAGAAAATCACTCGCTATTTCAACTCAAAAGTCAAGAAGCGCGCCTTTAGCGTTGGTGACCTGGTCCTCAGGAGAGTTTTCTTGGCCGGTAAGGATCCCAAAGATGGAGTATTGGGACCGAACTGGGAAGGACCATATCAAGTCATTGAGGTCATTAAAGAGGGAACTTACAAATTAGCTCGGCTAGATGGAGGGGCAGTCCCACGAACTTGGAACGCCATCCATTTGAAGAGATATTATCAATGATTTCCTTGTAAGGCCTAAAAGGTCATTTTTTATGTATTAAGCAATGAGAATTAACTTTTCGCTTATGATTGTACATGTTTACAAGTGTAATCTAAAGTAACCACGAAAGACCCTTTCCCAGTTACTTGGGGGGCATATGGTACCTGGATTTAACCAGGTCGCCTTAAAGACTTAGAAGTTAATTCAAATCGATTGATCGTTGTTTTTCTTAAAAAATGCGAGATATTGATAAAGGATTAACGTGAACTAAGTCCTATCCTGGATATAACCGGGTCATAAAACTTAGAAGTTAATTTAAATCGATTGATCGTTGTTCTCCCTAAAGAGCACGAGATATTGATAAAAATTAACACGAACTAAGTTTTCAAATTAAGTTCCTGGATATAACTGGGTCATAAAACTTAGAAGTTAATTTAAATCGATTGATCATTGTTCTCCCTAAAGAGCACGAGATATTGATAAAAATTAACACGAACTAAGTTTTCAAATTAAGTTCCTGGATATAATCAGGTCATAAAACTTAGAAGTTAATTTAAATCGATTGATCGTTGTTCTTCCTAAAGAGCACGAGATATTGATAAAAATTAACACGAACTAAGTTTTCAAATTAAGTTCCTGGATATAACCGGGTCATAAAACTTAGAAGTTAATTTAAATCGATTGATCGTTGTTCTCCCTAAAGAGCACGAGATATTGATAAAAATTAACACGAACTAAGTTTTCAAATTAAGTTCCTGGATATAACCAAGTCATAAAACTTAGAAGTTAATTTAAATCGATTAATCGTTGTTCTCCCTAAAGAGCATGAGATATTGATAAAAATTAACACGAACTAAGTTTTCAAATTAAGTTCTTGGATATAACCAAGTCATAAAACCTAGAAGTTAATTTAAATCGATTGATCGTTGTTTTTCTTAAAAAGCACGAGAAATTGATAAAAATTAACGTGAACTAAGTTTTTCAAAAATTGTAACGGAAATGCATGAAGGCAAAAGGGAGTAAACCAATTTAAAGTAAAAATTAATTGTCTCAAGGTGGAAACACCTCATGCAAAAGTTACAACAAAAAATAAGAATAATAAAAGAGTGGGAGCAAAATGGAAAGGCCCTAGGCTCCCCCAGTTGGCCCCTTGGAGGTCACCGTCTCGCCCTGCTCAGCTGCGCCGGAGACTTCCCCGGCCTCGGAAGGTGCTCAACCATACCAATCAATCAACCCTGAGTCGAGCTTTTCAATGGCATCGTGCGTACATGTTCGGTCAATCTCCAGAACCAATAAACCTTGGCTCGCTCTGATACCAAGTTGTAACGCCCTACTACCTTAGGGCCGCTACCTAGTGAGTTTAAGACAGAAATCGTGCTTTTGACTGACTCTAAGTGGTTTCTAAAACCAAAAGTGTGAATAAATCAAAGTTTAAGGCTGTACTCTTTTAAAATGTTTAGCTTCATTGAAAACGTTAAGTATAAAACATCTGGGATCCCAAAATAAGGTTTACAAAATATTTACAACTCAAAAATAGATTTACACTTGATCAACTATCAAAAGAATGGTAAATACAGCCATATACAAAAATGCCCCCAACCAAAGCAGTCGGGCAGGCCGAACATGTACGCGCCGCCCCCACGCTCTCCATACTCATGGCCGGTTGACTGACTCTTTGCGTTTACCTGCAACACGGAGCACCCGTGAGCCGAGGCCCAGCAAGAAAACCCAAATAGTACATAACATATGCAATTAATATAGCTGACATAATCCACTGATAAAAATGAAAACTATCAGACTAACACAAGCATGGCCACGCCGCCCTTGAGGCCTTACCAAAGCTTGGGGTCTCGGTCCTCACCGTAGGATAACTCATGTATCCCTTGGGTCCCACCCTGGCAATAGCATCCCATGTGCTGAGCGTTGCTTCCGACCCCAAGGCCGTACCCGGCCTTGGCCGCTCTCGGCCTTGGCCGGTCATTCCATTATGATCGCACATATAATACATTATGAAATAACCATTCAAACATATAACAGTTCATCTAAGATTACACATTTGCACATAATACAATCTAGGGCCATGCCCTGCAATCAGACAGTGGGCCCATGCCCTATTCTCGGGTGTTACGGTTTTCTTACCTGTATTCCGAGCTTCCTGATGCACTAAAGCTGCGAGCACGGTCCTCTAACCCGAGCTTTTCCAAAGACCTAGTCACAACATGAGTAAAACATCCTTTAATACTAATCGATTCAAAACCACTTCCCGGGACCAATTCCATACACTCGGGATCCCCAAAATCCTAAAACAAAACATTGGAAACATCCCCCGAACCCCCGGAGCAAAAGCTCAAATTTGCAAAATTTCAAGCCCTGAAAATGGCCTAGCGCCGCGGCTCAGCCCTAGACGGCCGTGGCGCTAAGCAAGTCAGAGAGCCACCCCGCCTGGAACCAGCCTCGCGCCGCGGTGCCCAAGAACAGGGCCGCGGCGCGCCCTTACGAACCCAAAATTTCTGGGTTTCTCTCCTTCAATTCCTTCATCCAAAATACCTCCAAACCAGCCCAAACACATATCTCAACCCCAAAACTCAATTCCAAACTTCATATGAACCATATAACAACCTATAGACACTAGAATCAAGATCAAAACATCAACACACCCAAAATCCACACCTTTGATCTCTAATTTCAGCAACTCAAACCAAAACTCAAAAAAACTAACTCAAGCTTTAGATTCACAATTTAAAACAGAAATCAAACTTAAATATGCATAAGATCCTTACCTCAAGTGGAGAATCCACCCTAAAAGTTCCCTTGTTCTCCTCCTAAGCTCCCACTTCAGCCCTTCTACACCTCTTCTTCTTTCTTCTTCTTGCCCTAGCCTTTCTTTCTTCTTCTCTTCCAATTTTATCAAAACACCAAATGACCCAATGCCCAAACCGTATACCCCATAAACCCAGCTGAAAATTGTCTAATTGCCTTGCCAAATGACCAATTTACCCCCTTCCTAATAACCCTTCCTAACTAAACCTTCAAGGGTACTTAAGTTCTTTCATTTCTATTTCATTTCTATCATTTTCTATCTAAAACTTGTTACTCACAGTAGTTACAAATGGTTACCCAGGTTACTCAATTGCCAGTAACTAGAACCACCCATTCACAACTCAACCTATAAGATTCCCAAAGTACCCCTAGGCTCCTCCCGAGCCGGGTACAAAATCCCGTTGTGACTTTTAGACTAATTGGCTCATTAGGACCGTCTCGATGCGTGCATCCTGATAAAAACACCACACTCACATGGCACAAATCACATAATACCATTATCACAGTTATGCCCTAAAGTGGCCAACTTACAATTATGCTCATTCTAAGATAATCAGGTCTACATGCATACTAATTCACATAGTCATGCATCTTAAATAATCAAATAGTCATGTAACATGCATTAAAGCGTAATCATGCATAAAACTCATTAAAGACACACACAGAATCCCATTATGCCCTCAGGCACACTACTCAAGGCCCTTAAGCCTTAATAGTGAATTTGGGGTCGTTACAACTATCCCCTCCTCATGAAAATTTCGTCCTCGAAATTTACCTAAACAACTCGGGATACCGCTCCCGCATATCCGACTCCAGTTCCCATGTCGCCTCTTCAACCTTGCTATTCCTCCACAATATTTGAACCAAGGCGATGGTCTTGCTCCTCAAGACTTTGTCCTTTCTGTCAAGGATCTGAACAGGCTTTTCTTCGTATGATAAATCCCGATCCAACTCCAAGTTCTCATAGCTCAACACATGAGTAGTGTCCGATACGTACTTCCGGAGCATGGATACATGAAACACGTCATGAACCCCTGATAGAGCTGGAGGCATTGCTAACCTGTAAGCCACCTCCCTAACTCGCTCTAGAACCTCAAATGGACCAACAAACCTGGGACTCAACTTGCCCCGAACGCCAAATCATTTTACTCCTCTCAGGGGTGAAACCCTGAGGAATACATGATCACCAACCTGAAATTCCACGCTCCTGCGTTTCTGATCTGAATAACTCTTCTGGCGACTCTGGGAGGCGAGCATACGAGCTCTAATTTTCTCAAGTGCCTCATTGGTCCTCTAAACCATCTCAGGACCTAAATACCTTCTCTCACCTGCCTCATCCCAGTGAATCGGTGATCTGCACTTTCTTCCATACAGCATCTCATACGGAGCCACTCCGATAGTCGCCTGATAACTATTATTGTACGAGAACTCAATCAGAGGGGGATACCTACTCCAAGATCCCTCAAAATCCAACACACAAGCTCGTAACATGTCCTCCAGTATCTGGATGGTCCTCTCAGACTGTCCATCTGTCTGAGGATGATAAGCGGTACTAAACCGAAGCTGTGTGCCCATTGCCTTCTGTAGGCTCTTCCAAAACTTGGAAGTGAAAGTGGGGTCTCTGTCGGATACTATCGACCTCGGAGCCCCATGAAGCCGAACAATCTCCTTCACATAAAGCTCTGCATACTGCTCCACAGTATAAGTTGTCTTCACAGGTAAGAAGTGGGCGGACTTAGTATACCTGTCCACAATCACCCACACCAAGTCATGCTGACCCATGGTCTTCGGCAATCCAACCACAAAGTCCATGGCAATATCTTCCCATTTCCACTTGGGAATCCCTAGAGGCTGTAATAATCCTGCTGGCCTCTAATGTTCAGCCTTAATCTACTGACAGGTTAAGCATCTAGCCACATAGCCCACCACGTCCCTCTTCATGCCGGACCACCAATACAAAACCTTCAAGTCGTGGTACATCTTCGTAGAACCTGGGTGCAATGAGTAGGGAGTGGTATGAGACTCGTCTAGAATCTCTCGCCGAATGTCTGGATCAATCGGAACACAAATCCGTCCTTTGTACTTCAACAAACCCATCTCAGAAATAGAGAAGTCCTTAGCTGCTCCAGTTAGGACATTCTCCCTACGTTCAACTAACTGGGGATCCATTCCCTGTGCTTCCTTAATCCTCTCAAGGGGCGTTGACTGAAGAGTAATGTTGGCTAACCTACCAACCACTAACTCTATGCCCGCTCTGGTCATCTCTCCCGCTAGTCTGTCAGATATCTGCCTCGAACTATACAGCTGTCCTGGGCCCCTCCGGCTCAATGCATCAGCCACTACATTAGCCTTCCCAGGATGATATAGGATATCACAATCGTAGTCCTTTACCAACTCTAGCCACCGTCTCTGGCGCATATTCAAGTCCTTCTGGGTAAAGAAATACTTTAAACTTTTGTGATCAGTGTATATCTCGCATCTTTCTCCATACAGGTAGTGTCTCCAAACCTTAAGTGCGAATACCACCGCAGCTAACTCTAGGTCATGCGTGGGATATCTCTGCTCGTACTCCTTTAATTGCCTTGATGCATAAGCTATCACTTTCCCAGCCTGCATCAACACGCATCCCAGACCCTGTCTAGAAGCGTCACAGTAAACCATAAATTTCTCATCATCTGTCAGCAGGCTCAGCACTGGTGCAGTAATCAACCGCCGCTTCAACTCCTTAAAGCTGTTCTCACATCGATCTGTCCACAAATACTTGGTCTTCTTCCTTGTCAATTCTGTCAATGGAGTAGCAATTCTGGAGAACCCTTCTACAAACCGCCGGTAGTAACCTGCTAGTCCAAGGAAACTCCTAACTTCAAGAACACTGCTGGGTCTAGGCCAATCTCTCACTGCTTCCGTCTTGCTCGGGTCGACCAGTAACCCATCCTTACTGATAATATGGCCTAGAAATGAAACTTGCGACAACCAGAACTCGCATTTTCTAAACTTAGCATATAGTTTATGCTCTCTTAACCGCTGCAACACCAGGCGCAGATGATGCTCATGCTCTACCTCTGACTGGGAGTATACTAGGATATCATCAATATATACAATTACAAACTTATCCAGATAATCCTTGAAAATTATGTTCATCAAATCCATAAATGCTGCTGGGGCATTGGTTAATCCAAAGGACATAACCAGAAATTCATAATGTCCATACCGTGTCCGAAATGCAGTCTTTGGTATGTCCTCTTCTTTGATCCTCAACTGATAGTAGCCTGATCGGAGATCAATCTTCGAAAACACTGTACTCCCTTGAAGCTGATCAAATAAATCGTCGATCCTAGGCAATGGATACTTATTCTTGATGGTCAACTTATTAAACTCCCTGTAATCGATGCACATCCTGAGCGATCCATCCTTTTTCTTAACAAATAAAACTGGAGCACCCCATGGCGAGAAACTCGGTCTGACAAACCCCAAATCCAGTAGTTCCTGTAGCTGAATCTTCAATTCCTTTAATTCTGCCGGAGCCATTCTGTAAGGTGCCTTGGATACTGGCTCTGCTCCCGGAGCCAACTCTATGACGAACTCAATCTCCTGCTGTGGCGGCAATCCTGACAGATCTGGTGGAAACAAGTCTGGAAACTCACAGACCACTCTGATTTCATTCGGTCCCACTGCCGCCACCTTGGAGGAATCTACTATACTCGCTAGGAATCCTATGCAACCCTCCTGCATTAGGTCTCTAGCTTTTAGTGCTGAGATCATAGGCACCCGCGGTCCATTCACCGTTCCCACGAACACAAAGGGTGCCTCGCCCTCCGGTTCAAAGGTCACCATTCGTCGCCTACAATCAATTGTTGCTCCATACCGCGTCAACCAATCCATTCCTAGTATTATATCAAAATCGTCCATATCTAGTTCAATCAGGTCAACAAACAATTCTCTACCGTCTACTACTACTGGTAATGCTCTAACCCACCTCCTAGAGACTACCAGTTCTTCTGTAGGCAATATAGTCTGAAAACCCCTAGCATACAAAGTACTAGGTCTACAAAGCTGATCAATCACCCTAGCAGAAACAAATGAGTGCGTAGCACCAGAATCAATCAATGCAGTAAACAAGGATCCAGCGCTAGAAATCTGACCTGTGACCACTGAGGGACTGGCCTCTGCCTCAGTCTGAGTCAAGATGAAAACCCTAGCAGGAGCGAGGCTGTCTCCCTGCCTTGGCTCCTCTTTCTTAGCCTGCGGGCAATATTTCTTCAAGTGATTGGTGCTCCCACAAACAAAGCATGCCCTGGTCCGGCACTCGCCCTGATGCCGTCGCCTGCATCGAGGACACATCGGAAAGCTTCTCCAGCTGTCATTTCCGCCCTGGCGGCCACCCACAGAACCGCGAACCCTCCTGTCAGAACCATAAGGAGTAAATGAGTCTGGTACTCTTCTCTTCTGCTCACTGGGGCCGCTGCCCCGACTAGGCCCAAAAGAAGAAGGCACTACCCTCCTGGTATCACGCCTAGCAGCGCTATCCTTCCAGATCTGATCCTCAGCCCTCTCAGCAGTGAGGGCTTTGTCTACCACTTGCGCATAGGTAGTCTCTGGTGCCATTGTAATACTCACGTCACGGGCGATCATTACATTTAATCCCCGTATAAACCTATCCCTTCTGGCCGCATCAGTCGGCACTAGCTCTGGCGCAAACTTCGCCAATCTGTCAAATACCAGGGTGTACTCAGTGACAGATAACCTGTTTTGCGTCAGGTTGAAAAACTCATCAGCTTTCGCGGCCCGAACTGCCACGCTGTAGTACTTCTCGTTAAAAATGCTCTTGAACTCTTCCCAAGTCATAGCTGCAGTATCCCTTCGCTGCCTTACCACATCCCACCATATTCTGGCATCATTTTTAAGCATAAAACTGGCACAATCAACCCTATCCTTTCCTTCAACTCTCATGAAGTCCAAGATTACAGAAATCGTACTCATCCACTGCTTAGCCTGCAGTGGGTCTGCTCCGCCCTCAAAGGTAGGAGGTTGCTGTTTTCTGAATCTTTCATACAGAGGTTCCAACCTGTTCTCAGTCACAGGTTGAACTGGAGCTGGTGCTACACTCGGCTGTAGTGGTATCACAGTGGCTGGTGGAGGAGCTGGTTGCCTCAACTGACTAAGCTCTTCCTCTGTTTTCTTCAACCTACCCTCCATCTCGGGTAAAATCTGCTGCCAATTCTGAGGAGCAGGTGGAGGGTCCTGCCCCTGGTTGTCATCCTCGACCTGAATGCCGCGGAGTCTCGATGATTGGCGAGGCATTACAGCTAAATGCCTGCAATCAGTGACACTGCTCATCAGGCATGATAACAAGGTCCAATTTCCACCTCTCAATTTCAACAACAACCATGATCAATCGACCAAAATATCATACAAATATCATACAGCATACAACGAGCCTTGCCCTGGAATCATGCATATGTTATTTCAATCATCATGCTCCTAATAACTTAAGCAGGCACACAAAGCATTTAATAACATATTCAGATATATTGATCAACCATACCAATCAACCCTGAGTCGAGCTTTTCAATGGCAGTGTGCGTACATGTTCGGTCAATCTCCAGAACCAATAAACCTTGGCTGGCTCTGATACCAAGTTGTAACGCCCTACTATCTTAGGGCCGCTACCTAGTGAGTTTAAGACAGAAATCGTGCTTTTGACTGACTCTAAGTGGTTTCTAAAACCAAAAGTGTGAATAAATCAAAGTTTAAGGCTGTACTCTTTTAAAATGTTTAGCTTCATTGAAAACGTTAAGTATAAAACATCTGGGATCCCAAAATAAGGTTTACAAAATATTTACAACTCAAAAATAGATTTACACTTGATCAACTATCAAAAGAATGGTAAATACAGCCATATACAAAAATGCCCCCAACCAAAGCAGTCGGGCAGGCCGAACATGTACGCGCCGCCCCCACGCTCTCCATACTCATGGCCGGTTGACTGACTCTTTGCTTTTACCTGCAACACGGAGCACCCGTGAGCCGAGGCCCAGCAAGAAAACCCAAATAGTACATAACATATGCAATTAATATAGCTGACATAATCCACTGATAAAAAGGAAAACTATCAGACTAAACAAGCACGGCCACGCCGCCCCCGAAGCCTTACCAAAGCTTGGGGTCTCGGTCCTCACCGTAGGATAACTCATGTATCCCTTGGGTCCCACCCTGGCTATAGCATCCCATGTGCTGAGCGTTGCTTCCGGCCCCAAGGCCGTACCCGGCCTTCGCCGCTCTCGGCCTTGGCCGTTCATTCCATTATGATCGCACATATAATACATTATGAAATAACCATTCAAACATATAACAGTTCATCTAAGATTACACATTTGCACATAATACAATCTAGGGCCATGCCCTGCAATCAAACAGTGGGCCCATGCCCTATTCTCGGGTGTTACGGTTTTCTTACCTGTATTCCGAGCTTCCTGATGCACTAAAGCTGCGAGCACGGTCCTCTAACCCGTGCTTTTCCAAAGACCTAGTCACAACATGAGTAAAACATCCTTTAATACTAATCGATTCAAAACCACTTCCCGGGACCAATTCCATACACTCGGGACCCCCAAAATCCTAAAACAAAACATTGGAAACATCCCCCGAACCCCCGGAGCAAAAGCTCAAATTTGCAAAATTTCAAGCCCTGAAAATGGCCTAGCGCCGCGGCTCAGCCCTAGAGGGCCACAGCGCTAAGCAAGTCAGAGAGCCACCCTGCCTGGAACCAGCCTCGCGCCGCGGCGCCCAAGAACAGGGCCGCAGCGCGCCCTTACGAACCCAAAATTTATGGGTTTCTCTCCTTCAATTCCTTCATCCAAAATACCTCCAAACCAGCCCAAACACATATCTCAACCCCAAAACTCAATTCCAAACTTCATATGAACCATCTAACAACGTATAGACACTAGAATCAAGATCAAAACATCAACACACCCAAAATCCACACCTTTGATCTCTAATTTCAGCAACTCAAACCAAAACTCAAAAAAACTAACTCAAGCTTTAGATTCACAATTTAAAACAGAAATCAAACTTAAATATGCATAAGATCCTTACCTCAAGTGGAGAATCCACCCTAAAAGTTCCCTTGTTCTCCTCCTAAGCTCCCACTTCAGCCCTTCTACACCTCTTCTTCTTTCTTCTTCTTGCCCTAGCCTTTCTTTCTTCTTCTCTTCCAATTTTATCAAAACACCAAATGACCCAATGCCCAAACCGTATACCCCATAAACCCAGCTGAAAATTGTCTAATTGCCTTGCCAAATGACCAATTTACCCCCTTCCTAATAACCCTTCCTAACTAAACCTTCAAGGGTACTTAAGTTCTTTCATTTCTATTTCATTTCTATCATTTTCTATCTAAAACTTGTTACTCACAGTAGTTACAAATGGTTACCCAGGTTACTCAATTGCCAGTAACTAGAACCACCCATTCACAACTCAACCTATAAGATTCCCAAAGTACCCCTAGGCTCCTCCCGAGCCGGGTACAAAATCTCGTTGTGACTTTTAGACTAATTGGCTCATTAGGACCGTCTCGATGCGTGCATCTTGATAAAAACACCACACTCACATGGCACAAATCACATAATACCATTATCACAGTTATGCCCTAAAGTGGCCAACTTACAATTATGCTCATTCTAAGATAATCAGGTCTACATGCATACTAATTCACATAGTCATGCATCTTAAATAATCAAATAGTCATGTAACATGCATTAAATCGTAATCATGCATAAAACTCATTCAAGGCACACACAGAATCCCATTATGCCCTCCAGGCACACTACTCAAGGCCCTTAAGCCTTAATAGTGAATTTGGGGTCGTTACACCCGAGCTCGCGGAGGGGGTGGGGGCATGTTGCTTCCCCCTGCAGCAGGAGGAACAGTTTCCATGACCTGGGCGGCTGGGGGCTGCTCTTTCTCCTTTGCAGGAGACTTGGTGGGGGTCCCGGCGGCTTTCTTCGACGTCTGGAGTTTTTTCATTTTGGGCTCGGAAGCCCCGGCGGAGGAGTTCCCTCCGATGAACGCAACTCGCAGACCCTTTCCTCCGGGCTGAGACATCTCTTCTGTCAAAACAAAGACATGGTTAGTACACAAGTTAACAGTCATGCAAAAACAAAGGGGAAAAAAGCAAAATTCAAGTATGTATATATACTAAAGGGAATCCTACCCTCCGAGCTAGAAGAAGAATCTATGATTACGACCATCGGCCCCGGAGCTTCCACGGGGGAATCTAAGGCAATTACTTCTCGAGCTGGCGCAAGTTCCAGATCCGAGGCTGTCTCAGGACTAGACTCTTCTACATATTGCCTAAGACCTGGAGCTACGGTGCCCTCCCGGAGTGATGGCCATGAACGAAGGTTAGTGCCATACTCCTCGAATAGGACCGACCTAAAGGCTAGGGTTTTGTCTACAACTATGGTACCCCTAGGACGGCTACTTTCGTAATCCAACACGAGCTGGTCGACGCAGTGGAGCAGGGTTTCATCTAAGTCTGGGTCACTTCGATGGCGTTGGATGATCTGTTTGGGATTGTACCTAGCTAGCCGGGGGTCGGCAGCGGCCCTATCTAAGTTCCTAAACATGTATGAGTTACCTTGGCCAGAAGGACCTGTGGCTGCTCCAGACCGGATCCTCTCCCCGTCCGTTCTTTGGGTGACCTCCAGCGCCCGCTTCCTCGTCCTCACGAGGGGTACTTCGTCCTCCTCATCTTCGTCCCCCACGACCTCCTCCACGATGATAGGCCTCATATCGTGAGCTGGGGGAAGCGCCCGGGGCCTCCTCAGGTTCAGAGTCTGGCCTGGGGAGATCAGCTTACAGGCCAGCATCGTCTCGTCTGTCACGAGCAGACGATAATCCTTTTCACTGGGGGGCAAGCCCACCAATGTCTCGTACTGGCTGCCGAGGATCACAGACTTCTCTGTCCTCGCGAAGATAGCTGCAGAATTATCCCAAGTCAGAAATGGATATAGGGGAAGCTAACTGATACTTAACTTATGAGCTAAGGTTGGAAAGCACTTACGAGGACGATTGAAGTAGTGAAGCTCGCAGTTTCGGAACCCCGTCGACATAAAGAATTGATCTTTGAAGTCGTTGGGGTGGCTGGGTAGCTCGATGACCGCAGCCGTGTTGGGGAACTGGGTTAAGTAATAAAACCCGTCACCTCGCCCCTGCTGCTCCGGGCTGGCCTTGAGGCAGAAGAAATACAGAATGTTTGCAGGAGTGGGGACCTCCCACTCCTGCTTCAAGAACAAGTATCTTAACGCCGCCAACAAACGGTAAGAGTTGGGGGGAGCTGGAATGGGGCCAACCTCACGAAGTTGAGGAAATCGGCGAAGTACTGGTCTAACGGGAGGAAGGCCCCCGCCTTGAAATGTTCGTCGCTCCAGGCCGAGAACGCCTCATCAAGGGGCGCGCAGCTCCACTCGCCTTCTGCGGGAGGTCGGGCAATCACGGATTCTTTCCCCAGCTTGATTTTATGGGAGAGGAATATTTTGTTAACCCTTGCCTGGTCAGTAATCTTTGAGACGATCCTCTCTGCCTCAAATAACGCATCGGGGGCCACCTCGAGCTCTCGTTCCACTGTTGGCCCGAAGTTGGGAATCGGGGATTCAGCCATCACCTCCTTTCCTTTGTCTTGTTGGGAGGCCAAGCTGCCAGCAGTCCTCTTTGGAGCGTTCTTCTTCGGTGCCATTTGGTCGCCTAGCAAACAAAAGAAAAGATTTCAGAAAAGGCGACCTAAGCATAAGGAAGAATCAAAAGGAGTGTTCTTTGCACGAGCTGAGGTAAGCCCAGCCCGTGGAGAGTGAGACCACGCATTTCTATGAACACGCGCCTGTGCTCCCAACAAATCCCCGATTACTCGGAATTCGTGTGTCAGGAGGGTCAGGATAGAATTTGCCTTGGAAGGAAAGTTTTAGTAGGCAAAGAAGGCAAAACCGCCTGTAAAGCGTGTCCCCTAAGCTACCCGGTTTTGCACCCAAAATATTGAATACTTTAAACCAGCATATCAAAAATCCTACCCAGAAATTTTCCCCAGAAAACGCACCCTATAAACCATGCTCCTAAATGGTTCTCTATTGCAAAGATACCCTAACCTAAAAGGCTTTCACCCTTCATGCCCATAAAAAATCAACAAAACCTTGCATGTGGCTACAGTAAAATATTTACCTAAGCTACAGTGAAAAATAATTTCAAAGCTTGCACAGTCAGGAGACTTACAGTATGTGTTGGTTGAGAAGAGGATGAAGGGATCGCCTAGGTAGGGGCTTCATCAGAGTATTTGATTCCAAAGCTTCGAAGGAGTCCTTACACCTGAACTTCTTGAATGCTGGGAATGGTAGCAGGAAAGAAGAGGGTTTTTACTTTTGAAGATGAAGAGAGAAGAAGAATAAAATTTCTGAAAAATTTCAAATGAACGGGTGGCCCATGCGTAAGGTGGCCACCCCTTTTATATACATGAAGGGCCATGTGAAGAGGGCTATTGGATTGCCCTGATGTGGGATCCAAGGGCCTCCACTCAAAATATGAAATGAAGGCTGAGTGTAGGCTAGGCCATTAAATGCGGTTCTTGGAAGACGTACCGTCACCAACCTGATGTTCCACGTATTCGGCGCCTGCGTAAAATGTGGAATATGAAGAGTTCATGGGGAAGCCTAAAAGCCCCTACTGTGGCCCTATACGACGTCGTGTACCACGAGCAGGGGCTTGGGGGGCAGATGTACACCCTGATTTTCCCACGGGCTGTTAGCGAGCTGGGATACGGCCTAATCATGACTACCACGTGGACATCCCCAAGACTAGAGCTGCCATCGTAAGGTCCTACCTCCTTAGCTCAAGGTAACCTAAGGGTTCGCCAAGATTACTAAGGACTAAAGAATTGTAGGGTTTTCTCTCTCTAGCTTTCTCTCAGCTCTCTGAGCTGGTGCCATGGCGAAAACGAGGGCGAAGATGCAGAGCAAACCTAAATCTTCTCTTAAGAAAAAATGAGGGCCTGATTCTAGTTCTGATGTAAGGAAGACAAAATTCATGGATGAAGTTCTTGGAATTGAACCAATAAATTTCTCAGATGAGGAATTTGAAGCTGAGCATGTCGAATGTCTTCTGCAAACTGCAAATGGTTCAGAGGAGGTATCACCTAGAGCAGTTATGAAGGAGCATCAACAGAGAGAAGAAATTTGATTGAAATTCGCTTAGGTCATGGAAGCTAAGCAATTCATGGAAGCTCATCGGCAAACAGCATCTGCGATTTCTCAAGGTAAGAATGTCACACCTCCTATCTTGCGATCTGGCAATATAATGCAAAATCTAGATTGCAAATTTGCCGATTTTGCTGCAAAACAGAAAATCAAGATCACAATGGAAGACATTGAAGATGAAGTGGACTACTGGAAATCCTCTATGGTGTGCTATGTTCTAGGAGCAAATCCTCCGTTGTCAATTATAGAGGGCTTTGCTCGTCGTGTATGGAAGGATAAGGTTGACAAAGTGGGCATGTTGTCTTATGGTATTTTCTTAATTCGATTTGATTCTGTTGAGGACAGGGATCAAGTGATTTCGGGGGGTTATATTTTCTTTAACAAGAGGCCAGTTATTATGAAGGCATGGGCCCCTAATGTTAACTTCAAGAAGTAGGATATTCAATCGGTTCCAATTTGGGTACAATTGGATGACCTTGAACTGAAATACTGGGGAGAAAAGTCCTTATTCAAAATCATCAGTCAAGTGGGAAAGCCTCTGATGGTCGACTCTATCACTAAAATAAGGGACAAGTTAAGTTATCCTCGGGTTCTCATTGAAGTCTCTTTGAAGCAAGATTTTCCAGAACTGATATGATTTGAGGATGAGCATGGTTTTAATACTTCAGTGGCTGTCACGTATGAGTGGAAGCCAATAATTTGTGACCACTGTAAAGGGATGGGCCATGACACTAGTGCATGTAGACGAAAAGAGGGAAAGAAGCCAGAATGGGTTGTTAAGAATACAGAGAAACCAACCGGTTCGAGAGAGACAATGCTAGAATTGAATAAGGATACAACCTCTTATTTGAATACAGAATCTGATCCGGATGGCTTTAAACCAGCAACAAAGGTGTGGAAAGTTAAAGCAAAAGACCCCCTACTTAACACTTCGGTAGCTAATTCATTTCAGGTTCTGAGAGAATCGAATGGTGGGGATCTGGTGCAAGAAGAACATAACGAACAACAGAGTCAAAAACTAAAGGAAGTTGGAATTCAAAGTGGAAATACAGGAGGAGGGGGAGCACCTCCTCTTTCTAATGGATAAAATTATTAGCTGGAATGTCTGAGGGATTAACAACCAACAAAAGCAGCGGTTAGTTAAGAAATTTATTTCTACTCAGAGGGTTGGTTTGGTTGGTCGGCTCGAGACAAGAGTTAAGGCTCAGAAACTAGGAGCCTTATATCTGAATTTGTTTACTGGATGGTGCTTTACCTCAAATAATGCATGGCATTCTGGAGGGCGAATCGTTGTTAGCTGGAACCCTTCTAGCTTTAATGTCAATATCATCAAGTGTACTAGTCAGATGATTCATCTTGGAGTTGCAACTGTTGACAATAAGAACTTCTCTTTTGTCACTTTTGTCTATGCTTATAATGATGAGGAGGGACGGAAAAGGCTTTGGAAAGATCTTCAAGATCTGTCTGTTAAGGGTCCTTGGATTGTAATGGGAGACTTTAATGACATTTTAGCAAAAGAGGAGCGAATTGGCAATAGAGTTAGATATAAGACATCCACTGATTTCATTGACTGTGTAGCAAACTGCCAACTTGAAGATGTCAAATATAGTGGGAATTTTTATACTTGGTGCAATAAACAGCATGGAGAAGACAGCATTTACTCTAAGATAGATCATGTGCTGGCAAACCAAGTTTGGTTGAGTTTATTCCCTGATGCTGAGACGATGTTTTTGAATGAGGGGTTGTTTGATCATACCCTAGCTGTCCTCACTGTTTATTCAAATGTCCCTTGTGGTAGGAAGCCTTTCAAGTATTTCAATATGTGGTCTACACATCCAGAATATTTTGAGAAGGTTAAAGTGACCTGGTAGCAACAAGTTACAAGGACAAAAATGTATCGAATAATTACTAAATTGAAGGCACTAAAGGCAGTATTCAGGGAGATCAATGCTCAAGGCTACTCTGATATAACTAGTGCAGAAA
Source organism: Humulus lupulus (assembly GCF_963169125.1). Classification (NCBI taxonomy): domain Eukaryota; kingdom Viridiplantae; phylum Streptophyta; class Magnoliopsida; order Rosales; family Cannabaceae; genus Humulus; species Humulus lupulus. The sequence continues at coordinate 197,299,087 of NC_084795.1, forward strand.
TTCAAGCTAGAAATCACCTAGCTGAATGTCAAAATAAGCTTCAGTGTGAACCTTTAAACCCTGTCATACATGCCATGGAGTTGGAAGCTAGGAACAACTATGCTAAGGTTCACAAGGATTACATTTCCTTTTTGCAACAGAAATCTAAATTGCATTGGGCTAGAGATGGTGATGAGAATTCAACATTGTTTCACATCAGTATTCGGGAGAGAAGAAGGCACAACATAATTCTCTCTATTGTTAACTCAAAGGGTGATCGGGTAGATGAGCCCATATAGATTATTGAAGCTTTTTTAAATTTCTATCAGGAACTTCTAGGTAGTAAGATGCTGCAAAGAAAGAAAGTGTTGGCTGGAGTTATGAATCAAGGTCCTAAAGTAACAGAAATGCAATCAGAACTGTTATTGACAGCTTACACAAAAGAAGAGGTTAAGAAAGTGTTCTTTGAAATCCCTGGAATTAAAGCACCAGGTCCGGATGGTTATGGGAGTTTCTTTTACCAAGAAAACTGGGATTTAATTGGAGATGAAGTTGCCGAAGCTATCATTTCTCTCTTAAAGTCTAGGCAGCTTCTTAAAGAGATAAATACTATAGTGCTTACACTTGTTCCCAAAACCAAGTGCCCTAATACAGTGAGGGATTACAGACCAATAGCCTGCTGCAATGTTATTTACAAAGCAGCTACGAAACTGATATGCTCGAGACTCAAAACAGTTCTCCCTAGTATTGTGGCTCAAAATCAAGGAGGTTTTAGTCAAGGCCGTTTCATAGCGCACAATATAATGATTTGCCAAGACTTAGTCTGTCATTATGGGAGAAAATCATCAAAAGCCAGTTGTTTAATTAAGCTAGATTTACAAAAGGCTTATGATACCATTGAATGGAGCTTTATAGAAGAAATGTTGTATGGTTTCCATTTTCCTGAGCATTTTATTCAGCTGGTCATGACATGTATAAGAACACCACGATTTTCACTTATGCTCAATGGGTCGTTGCATGGCTATTTTGAAGCCAAACGATGGTTGAGATAAGGGGGCCCGATGTCACCTCTTATTTTTGTGCTGGGAATGGAGTACCTCACTAGGATAATGCAAAAAGTTGGCCAGAAATCTGATTTTATATTTCATAATAGGTGCAAAGAGCTGAAGTTAAATCATCTCATTTTCGCAGATGATGTCTTACTGTTTTGCAATGGTGATTACATGAGCATCTGTTATCTACTACAGGGGCTCACGCTATTTTCGCAAACATCAGGACTACAGCCTAATGCTTCGAAGTCTGCAATATATTGCAGTGGATGAATACAAATGAGGTCCAACGCATTTTGGAAGCTTTGGGATTTAGCAAAAGTGATGTCCCGTTCAATTATTTAGGTGTCCCCATCTGTGCTAAACGTATCTCTGCTAAGGAATGTAGCTTGCTGGTGGATAAAATGACTAATAGGATCGGGTCTTGGAGTACAAGGAACATCTCATTTGCAGGTCGGGCAGTCTTGATTAACTCTATTCTCCTTTCAATTCATTCTTATTGGAGTCAAATTATGCTGCTGCCCAAGAAGTTGATTAAAGAGATTAAGGCTATCTGTCGAGCATTCTTGTGGACTGGTCAACACATGATGGTTGGAGCAGGGCAAATAGCTTGGGACAACATATGTAAGTCTAAAGCAGCAGGAGGTATAGGCTTCAACAATATTTCTGAATGGAACAAAGCAGCTTTGTTCAAGTATGTATGGGTTGTAGCAGCTAAAGATGACAATTTGTGGGTTAGATGGGTGCACAGTGTGTACATAAAAGATGGAGAATGGTGGGATTACATTGCCCCGGTACATGGTAGCTGGTATTGGAGGAAGGTTGTAGCAATCAAAGACACAGTGAAATCTCTTGTGGATTTAGCTCTGTTTACTCAAGGAAGATATAAGATTGCAGAGGGATACAAACCTCTATGTCCTGTACATGATCGGGTCAATTGGAGCAAGGAAGTTTGGGGGAGATTGAATACCCCAAAGCATAGTTTCACGCTATGGCTGGCTATCCAAGACAGGTTGAAGAATAAAGCAAGATTATATCGGTTTAATGCTCTTCCTGAAGCTAGATGTCAGTTTTGCACAGTGGAAGATGAAACAACTACTCACCTATTCTTTGATTGTCCATTTTCTAGTGAGTGTCTCCAACAGATTAAGAGCTGGGTTCCCTGGGGGATATCTTCGTGCCAGCTATCTTACATTATGAGGATGATTGGAAGAATGAAGGCAACAAGGTTCAGGAAAATGGTTCTTTCAGCTATTATTGCTGCACTGGTGTATCATTTATGGAGAGCCAGAAATGAAAGACTTTGGCTATCCTCCCTTGACAATCCAAAAAGCATTGTACAGAAGATTAAAGCAGCTAGTAAGATTAGAATTCAAAGTGTATGGCCAAAAAAAGTTTCTACGAAGGATTTAGAATGGTATACGGTATTATAAATATAATGTAATCAATGTATAGATTAAAGAAGTATGTTTGGACCCTTTTAGTGGGTGCTGTTTGTTTGTAAATTGGTTTTTGGAGTAATGAAATTCACTGCTGATTTACCAAAAAAAAAAAAAAGATTACTAAGGACTGAGTCTGGACTCTGAAGGCCGCAGGTCGAGGGAAGCATCCAGCTCGTGGTACGAGCTAGAGTTGGAGGCTGTGACCTTTTATAAAGTCAACCACGCAAGGTAAACATGCATATATTAGACATCACGTGTCTGATATATCCCTGACTTCTCGGACACGCAGCGCGAACATGCGTATTCAGACACCCATGACTGGGTTGGGTCGTGCGGCCCATTATCCCCTTACCTATTGATTAGACCACACTTATGTGTCAGGTTGTAGGAATTAATCATGAATGTCATAGAGTTGACATGATAGGTAAGAAGGTCACGGGATGACCTTCTTACCAACTCCCAGGTGCCTTCTCCTATAAATATGAAGACCTTGGGAGTTACAAGGGGTTGGATTCTATTGTGTAAGAAATACTCTGTAAAAGAATACCAAGCATATAGCAATAATATTGATTGGTGGAGTAGAAGGATTTTAACCTTTGAACCACCTAAAAAACGTATTTTGTGTCACCATTTCATTTCCAAGATCATTCATCTATTTCAGTTCAACCTAAGCACTAATCCCTTCCTCTTTCTTTTCTTAATTACCTGTTGGCGAAGAACCGCGTCAAAAATATTAGAATTATGATATCATATATTTAAGATATTTTCATTTAAATTCTTGATATTTTTATTAAATCTTTATTTGAAAATATAAATATCTTTTTATTCTATAGTTTTTTAATATTTAAATTATTTGAAATTTGAACATTGTTAGTTAGATATTTTTATGGATATTTGAATTTGTTTAACTATTTGAGATATTTTAGGGATGTTATAACTATTTGTATTTTATTATTTTTAAATGGTTAAAATATTAGATAATAGTTGAAACAACACAAGATATTTTTGGAAAATAGTTTAGATATTGATTTTAAATTTTAAAATTGGTTAAATTTTGAAAAAAAATCATTTTTTCTAGCCAATTAATAAAATATTTTTTTAATAAATGGGATTTAAATTAACTTTGGTTAATTGTTGATAAATCCTATTTAAATGAAATTAATATATTTTTTTTATCAAATTAACCTAAAACAAAGTTGATTGTTGATAAATGAAATTTAAATTAACTATTGTTAATTGTTGATAAATTTAATTTAAATTGACTTATTTTTTGTAAAAATTTAATTAATTTGATTTTTTTTTGATAAATTCTAGATAATTAATTGTGGTATTTTTGCAAATGAAATAAATTGTGGTATTTTTGCATAAATTCATAGAATTGCTCATATAGTAACATGATTAGGCCCATCCAATTATAACATGTGTATTTGCACTATATGTGGTGTTTTTGCAATTGGGCTTAGATGCATATAGTGGCCCATATGTTTGCTAGATATATGGTATTTTGCCAAATAAAATATTCATAAAATGATAGGTTTTATTTGGGCCCATTAGAAAATGTAAAGTTTAAATTCCTCTCTTGTGGGTGATTCCACTTGTGAAGGCCCATTTGCTTTGCATGACTATAGTGGGCCTAATCAATTAATAACAATTAATAAAACGAAGGTTTAAATTCCTGCCTTTTGGACCTTGTATGGAAGATAGGGGGCCTTTGTAGTGGGAACGACATACTGGACCCAGCCCTCCTCCATACAAGCCCAATTGTCAAGGCCCATTTACCTGAGTTGGACTTAATTGTATAGGTTCATTATATTAGTTAAACCTAAATATTGATTAGCAACAAATTAATTCTAAATTAATTGAATTTGTTTCAATGTGACACTTTAGAATTAATAAGAAATTATAGGACTTTGGTTTTAAAATTTTTAATCTATTTGATTTTTTTGGGAAAACCATAGTCATTAATTTTCTAAAAATAAATAATAAAAATACTATTTTTAATTTTATAATGAGCTTATTTTAAGAATTTTATTCGATCTCCACCGCTGGTTTAACATAGTCAATAGCTTAATGGGGCCTTGAGGCGCTTTGATTCACCCCCCTACGGAAGGTGTTCATTAGCTATTTTGACAAGGTTAGATTTCGAAAGATAGATAATTATAGGTCAAATTCTACTAGACTCACCCTACGGTGACTACTAGGACTAAATCTATGATTATTGAAACCGTGGGTCTAGCTCATAAAATAAGATATTTTGTTTACTTATTTTGATCGAATAGTAGGTTGTTAATAGTGGTGTCCATTATTAAATAAGTTTACAACTCTATTTAACTAGTGGTATTTTTGACTCTCGCCAACCGGGACAAGGATATCATAGATTAGTTAAAAACCTAAAGAAATAGAGATATGATTGTTTTTTTGTATTTTTTCTCATATCTTACATATTTTTTGTATATGTTGTGCTATTTCTTGAAATTTGTGTGAATAGAAGTTTTATTGAGAAAATGTGATTGATTTATATTTTTTTGATAATTTGTAGTTTTAAACTAAGTAGTGTCTGTGTCTACTCCCATCCTTTCTCAACTTTCGATGGAGAAACTCACTAGAGAAAACTTCCTTAATTGGAAGCAGAACATCAACATTGTGTTGATAGGTGACAACTCCAATTCGTCATGATTGAGGAATCCCCAGAACGAGCACCGTGTCCGCATGTTAGTGATGGCACCGTCAATGCTTGTGATGGTACCGTAAATGCTTGGATAGCACCGTCTCTGAATGTTCGTGATGGCACCGTAAATTCTTGGATGACACCGTGTCTGCACGTTCGTGCTCAACTCAACTATGGTTTGACGCAGCTCATGAACGAGCTTCAGATTATTGAACCTGTCATGGGTGGACCTAGTAAAGGAGGTGAAAATAAGACTACTGATGTTGCTGCTCATCTAGATAAGGCTGAAGCGAACCAAGCTTCGTCTTCAAAAGCTGGAAATAAGAGAAAAGGTGGACAAATAAACAACCCCAAGCCTACAAAGGCTGCAAAGACGAGTGCACAACCAAGTACATAGACGCCTAAGGGGAAGAAAAAGAAAAACAAGAAAGGTAAAGATAAGTGCTTTCACTGCAAAGAGAAGGGGCATTGGAAACGAGATTGCCCTAAGTTTCTAGCAGCGAAAAACAAAAGTAATGATTATAGTTCATTTATCTCGGAAACATGTGTTTTAGAGAATGATAAATCCGTTTGGATTATTGATTCTGGAACTACTAACCATGTTTGTAACTCTTTTCGACCTCTTGAATCGTGGGAGGAAGTGAACGAAGGCGGCTTAAAGCTTAGAGTTGGAAACGGAGCGTTCGTTGCGGTCCAAGCTTGAGGAAGAGCTTGTCTGAAGTTTGGAAATAAATTTTTAATTTTAAAAGATGTATTTTTTATTCCGGATTTTAGTAGAAATTTAATTTCAGTTTCCATGTTGTAATTAGAATGATTTGTTATGACTTTCACAAGTTTTAATATATCTATTTCTTTCAATGGATCACAATTGTGTATTGCATGTTTGGAAAACAGGCTTTATATTCTGCGACCTAACAAACCCCTCGCTCTTAATAATGATTTATTCAAAGTAGCTAAACCTAGGACCAATAAACATCAAAACACCGATAACAATAATATGACGTATTTATGGCACTTGAGACTAGGTCACATTGGCTATGATAGGATTCAAAGACTTACAAAGGACAGACCTTTGAGTGAACTCACCTTAGGTGAATTACCTATCTGTGAATCTTGTCTAGAAGGAAAACTGACCAAGCATCCATTCTCTGCAAAGGGTGATAGGGCCAAAGAACCACTTGGTCTTGTGCATTCAGATGTTTGTGGACCTTTGAATGTACAAGCCAGGGGTGGTTTTGAGTATTTCGTCACTTTCATTGACGATTACTCTAGATACTCATGTCTTTACCTAATGCATAGGAAATCAGAAACATTTTCAAAGTTTCAGGAATTCCTAGCAATGGCTCAGAACCAATTAGGTAAATTGTTAAAGATCTTGCGATCTGATAGGGGTGGAGAATATTTGGATATGCAGTTCCAAGATCATTTAATTGAACTTGGGATTTTATCAGAACTTACTACCCCAGGTACTCTGCAACAAAATGGTGTAGCGGAACGCCGGAACAGAACTTTATTGAAAATGGTTAGATGCATGCTTAGTTACTCAACTCTACCAACTTCGTTCTGGGGACATGCAATTGAAACCGCGAATGACATTATCAATGTCGTGCCATCAAAATCAATCCCCAAAACACCTTTAGTACTTTGGAATGGTCGTGAACCTAGTTTATGCCATTATAGAATCTGGGGGTGTCTCGCTCACTCCCTGAGGAAAAAAGAGGGAAAGCTAGAACCGTGAACTGAAGTTTGCATGTTTGTTGGCTATCCTAAAGGTACTCGGGGTGGACTTTTCTATAGTCATTCAGAAAAGAAAGTGTTTACTTCTACAAATGCTACTTTTATGGAAAATGACTATGTCCAGAACTTTAAACCTCGCAGCAAAGTAGTTTTAGAGGAGATGGTTAAAGAATTGACTCCAACCAATGTTCCATCGTCATCAATGCAAGTCGATGATGAAATTCCCACTCTTCATGTACAACCGACGCAAGTCGATTTAAATGAAGAAAGTACCACTGTTCCTAAGCAAACAGTCACGGAGCCTTATCGTAGTGGGAGGGTTTCTAGGAACCCAGTTCGCTATGGTTTGGATGGTGAAACCAATATGGTTGTTGTTTACACTAGTGATGATGATCCGTTGTCTTTCAAACAGACAATGGATAGCCCTAAAAAGGAACTATGGCTCGAAGCCATGAAACAGGAAATGGAGTCCATGTACTCAAATTCCGTCTGGGATCTTGTGGAAGCACCTAGTGACTTTAGGGCCATTGGGTGCAAGTGGATCTATAAGAAGAAACGAGGTGTTGATGGAAATATCGAGACTTATAAAGCTCGATTAGTGGCAAAGGGTTATACCCAAAGAGAAGGCGTGGACTATGAGGAAACTTTTAGTCCGGTAGCCATTCTCAAATCCATTCGCATCCTCCTATCCATAGCAGCTGCTCTCGACTATGAGATCTGGAAAATGGACGTCAAGACAGCTTTTCTTAATGGAAAGCTTGACAAAGTCATTTATATGGATCAGCCAGAAGGATTTAGAGTATCTGGACAAGAAGGAAAAGTTTGCAAGTTGAATAGGTACATCTATGGACTTAAGCAAGCTTCTCATTCCTGGAATCTTATGTTTGATGAAATAATCAAAACTTATGACTTTGAACAAAATATTGATGAGCCCTGTGTTTACCAATTGAAGGCAAATCAAATAGTGGTATTCCTGGTTCTTTATGTATATGATATCTTACTCATTGGAAACAATGTTAAGAAATTATCAGATGTGAAGAATTGGCTGAGCACTCGATTCCAGATGAAGGATTTGGGTGAAACAAGTTATGTTCTAGGTATCCAGATCATCAAGGATAGAAAGAACAAACTTTTAGCTCTATCTCAAGCAGCATACACTGATAAAGTGCTTGAACATTTCTCAATGAAAAATTCCAAGAAAGGGCATCTACCGTCCCGCCATGAAATTCATCTTTCAAAGAAGCAGTCTCCCCAGACTCCTGAAGAGGAAGATGCAATGAGAAAAGTTCCTTACGCATCTGCAGTTGGAAGTCTGATGTATGCCATGTTGTGTACTAGACCAGATATCTGCTATGCAGTGGGAGTAGTGAGCAGGAATCAGTCAAACCCAGGACCGGAACATTGGATAACAGTTAAGCATATCCTAAAGTATTTGAGACGGACTAGGGATTGTATGTTAGTCTACAAGGGTGGTGTTCTGAACCCTGTAGGCTACACCGATTCAGATTTTCAGACTGATGTCGATGATAGAAAGTCTACTTCTGGAATGGTGTTTACTCTTGGGGGTGGAGTTGTGATTTGGAGAAGCGTAAAGCAGTCTGCAATCTCATATTCCACCATGGAGGCTGAGTACATAGCTGCGTCAGAAGCAGCTAAGGAAATAGTCTGGCTAAAGAAGTTCTATTCGGATCTTGGTGTTATTCCAGAAATGGATAAACTGCTTGTGTTGTTTTGTGACAATACAAGAGCGATAGCCAACTCGAAAGAACCTCGAAGTCACAAGAGGAGTAAGCATATAGAAAGGAAGTATCACATTATTCGAGAATATGTGGCCAGGGGAGATATGAAGGTTATGAAGATTGCAACTGAAGACAATCTTGCGGATCCGTTTACAAAGACACTACCAGAAGCTACATTTGATAAGCATATCAAGGAAATGGGATTAGTAGAATTAAGGCATTAGTTTCAATTAGTGCAAGTGGGAGTTTGTTGGGGTTTTATGCCCTAATTAAAACCCAAATTCTTTGTAATCTCATTTTATTATCAATAAAATAATAGAAATCATTTTTTGACTTGGTCAATCACTTTGCTAACATGTTTTATTTTTATGATTATTTGTTTAATATAAACTTCTATTAAATCCCGAGCATATAGCTAATCTTATTTATAGTGACGTAATCACAGTGGAATATAAATATGATTATATGTTCAAAATAAGTTAGTCCTAAGATTAGTCAGTGCCCAGGATTTACACTGACTTGCCAATATACGATATGATCTACTTACACATTATAGTGTTATGTTCTTTCCAGAACATTAGCAAAGTAGATAAGATCGGATGTATTTGTTACATCAGACTGGATCGATATTGACAGTTGATAAGATAAGTAAACATCCCGTTATTATCTATTCTAGTCATATCATATAGTTTACCATAGGTCAATTCAATCTCAATTCTGAGTGGTTAGTATTCTAACTGATTGTATTATTTGAGTTCTTTGACTTGTTCATTACCAGCTTACCCTACGGACTAGCCCATACTTACATCTTGGGAACTCGGTAACATAATTGAGTGGGAGTGTTAATCATAGATATGAACATCTATAGCTTTTGATGAAGAAGTGAAACGATGGTTTCCTTTTAGTTTGGTTCAAGGTGTTAAATGATAGAGATCTCATTTCATTAATTAAATTAGTTTACTGAAATATCATTTACAAGGAACTAAGTGTTTTAAGGATAAAATTCAATGAGGGGTAAAACGATATTTTAGTCCTATCTCATTGTAGACCGTCTATAGAGGATTGAGTGACAATTATGGTTGTAACAATGGATAATTAATAGCGTATCTATATTTGTTATAGAGCATTCTATGAATTCAAGAGTGCAATTCCGAGTCTATAGTGGAGTCACGAGGAATTAATAAGTTAGTAAATTTATTTGTTAGATTTATGATAACTTATTGGAGCTTGATTTCATAGGCCCATGGTCCCCATTGTACCTTGGATAAAATCATCTAGATAGTCTCAATTAATTGATTTAATCATCAATTAGAATTATCAAAGTTGACCAGGTCAATTTTGGATAGTTTCACAGAGTTGTGTAATTTTGAGAAGAAAAGAGAAATCATGGCAGATTTATTAATTAAGATAAATTGGTATATAAATTAATAAATAAATTTAAATCAAGGTTCAATTTATAAATAATTAATTTGATAAAGGATTTAAATAATTATTTAATTAATTAAATCAATAGACAATAATACAGGCCTTGATTTTAAGTCCAATAGGGTTATAATCAAATGGGAAATTTCACGGGCCTATAGCCCATGATAATTTTGACCTAGGGCTTCAAAATGGCTATAATTTAATTGATTTTTTAATTAAATTAAATGGCCTAATTGAGTCTATAAAAGGAGTGCTTAGAGAGAAGTAAAAAAAAAAACAGTTTGATAAGTCACAAGTCAGATTTTCTGATAATTTTAGATTCTCTCTAAACACAAGTCCTTTTCTAAGCCTCTTTGTTATTTTCTCTTGTTCTCTCTATATCTATCTCATGTGTTGAGAATTGCCCACACTAGTCTAGGTGGTTCTAAGGATACATTGGAAGATTGTGAAGAAAATAGAAGATCGGTTCAGTTTCTTGATAATACTCTGCGACAGAGAGGATACAAGAGTTAGAGAAACTGAAGGAAGGACTCTTTAATTCCGCTGCGTATACTGTAAGTATTCTATTCTTTGTTTCTCTTTGAATTCAATTTTAGAAACACGTTTTAGGCTATCTCGTATTAATTTGTTTAATATTAGATATACATGAAAATAAATAAAGATCTTGTATAAGCTAATCCAACACAACGTCCTTCTGCCAACAGAAGGAATTCCGAGATAGGCTCTGCGGTGAGGGGCCCTCCATGGCATGACAATGCACGGGGACCCACAGACCAGCACAGGCCTCCCCCTAACACTCGAGAAGATCCAGCCCAAGGAGGCAACAGAGGAAATAGTCGGTCCCACCATATCCAGTCAAGGTTTAGAGATGGCCACGGCTACAATGAGGCCGACTCAGGCAGAGGGAATGCTGGTCGGAGAAATGAGGAGAAAGGTGGAGGTAAAAGCCCACCACCTAGAGAAGACCAAGAAGCAGGACGTTATGCTGGGGGGCAGCCTAGATAAAACAACATCTTTAGCCGGCTCGGAGCCAGTGAGCAGCGGCGAAGAGACGATGACTTGAGGGATGTACTCAACGACCGCCGAGAAAGGCACAATGAGTACATTCCCCCGACACCAGAGGCCCCAGCAATTCCTGAAGCCGTTCAAGCTCAAATCGATGCCCTGAACCAGGCTGTGCAACAGCTGGTCAGGGGGCAGACATCGCATATCGAGTACGATCGGAGGAGAGGTACCCCTTTCATACAAAGGATTGCTGTGGCAGAAACCCTCAGTAAGTTCAAGATGCCAACTCTGCCAAACTTTGATGGGTACGGAGACTCGGTATCTCATGTAAACAAATTTGAGATACAAATAGACATTCAGAAAGTCTCTGAAGATGCTCGCTACAGGATCTTCCCAGCGACCCTTTCTGATGCCGCTCAGGAGTGGTTCTTTAAGTTCCCTCATGCAAGTATAATATCCTGGGAAATGTTCGTGAATGAGTTTTATGGAAAGTTCTATGCGGGTCGTGTGCACCCCACTGAGGCAAACCAACTGGTCGAGATACACCAGAAAGAAAGGGAGCCTTTGAAGGAGTATGTTCAGCGCTTCATGCGAGCCGCAGCAGGAGCCAAGACTGTGGGCGATGAAGGCAAGATGATGGCCCTAATCGCTGGGATTATGCGCCATTCTCCTCTCTGGAGTAGCCTCAGGAAGCATGGGGTTAATACTATCCAGGAGTTTTTAGATCGAGCTGATCGGTACATCAAGCTCGAGGACGCGATTTCCAACGAAGGCAAGTCGCCAGCAAAGGACAAGGGGCCCAAGGAAGATCCCGCCAAAGTCGCCAACAGGTCTAAACCCAATGGCAACGGCAAAGGCAACAGGAATAGCAACGGTAAAAATGGTGGAAAGCAGACAAATGGTGAACCCTCGACCTCCGAGAGTAAACGCCCCAAAAATAATCAGTATGAAACGAAATCCACCAATTACACCACCCTTGTCGAAAGCCTAGCCGAGATGTTCCAAGCGACCAGCTCGAGCATGCCCTATAGACAACCCGAGCCTATAAGAAAGGATATCTCCAAGAGAGATTCGACAAAGTTCTATCGTTATCATAACGACTACGGGCACGACACCAAAGAGTGTAACCAGCTGAAGGAGGAGATTGAGTTCCTGATAAGATAGGGACACTTAAGAATATTGAGTTCCTGATAAGACAGGGACACTTAAGGATGTTCTCAGCGAGAGGCTCAAGGTGGCAACGAGTCGGCGCCTGCACGCCAGCGCTCGCCACCTTTACAGCCAGCTCCCGTGGCAGGTGTAACGCCCCACGTCACTATGGCTGCTTTCTGGAATGACGACTGGCCCTACAAACCAACACGAGTCTTTTCAGCGTGCTTTGTCCTCACTCACATGCTTCCTAGGAAAACTTCCCAGGAGGTCACCCATCCCTAGATTACCCCAGGTCAAGCTTGCTTAACTTTGGAGTTCTTAAGTGATGGGCTACTGAAAAGAAGATGCATCTTGTTGATATAAGTAGTACCCCATCAATCCATTTAAGCCCTCTTCAACTGTGTAGTCCCATACCTACACAGTCTTAGAATCATCACACTTGACCTTCCCCAGGCGGTGTGGGATTGCACAGCTTACCCGGTCTTTCCCCTTACAGATCACGGGATTCTGACTGTCACAATCACCCCCCCTTACGGGCTCGACGTCCCCGTCGACCACACTTCCGGATGGGTCAAGGCTCTGATACCATTTTTAACGCCCCACGTCACTATGGCTGCTTTCTGGAATGATGACTGGCCCTACAAACCAACACAAGTCTTTTCAACGTGCTTTGTCCTCACTCACATGCTTCCTAGGAAAACTTCCCAGGAGGTCACCCATCCCTAGATTACCCTAGGTCAAGCACGCTTAACTTTGGAGTTCTTAAGTGATGGGCTACCGAAAAGAAGATGCATCTTGTTGATATAGGTAGTACCCATCGATCCATTTAAGCCCTCTTCAACTGTGTAGTCCCATGCCTACACAGTCTTAGAATCATCACACTTGACCTTCCCCAGGCGGTGTGGGATTGCATAGCTTACCTGGTCTTTCCCCTTACGGATCACAGTATTCTGATTGTCACAGCAGGTATCCTACTCACCATCTGCGGAGGCCCACACCTTGCAGGAGATAGTGGAAAAGTGAGGGAACGATACGCTCGAACCCTACATCACGACCAAGACATAGAAATGATGAGTGTCAAGGATCGTGCACCCAAAAAGGCTAGAACAGAGGAGGAACCGATCGCCTTCTCTGATGACGACGCCCAGCATGTACGATTCCCACACTTCGATCCGCTGGTCGTGGATGTCCAAATCGCAAATATGATGGTGAAAAGGGTGTTGGTCGATACAGGAAGTTCGGTCAACATCCTATATAAGTCCTCGGTGGAAAGGATGAAACTGTCCATCAAGGACCTAGAGCCATGCAACCAAACCATTTATGGTTTTTTCGGAGAAGGGCTCGCCCCTGTAGGGTCAATTAGACTCACAGTCACAGCAGGTACCGTGCCTGCTAACAGGACATTACTCATCACTTTTATAGTGGTTGATTGTCCTTTGACATATAATGCCGTGATAGGGAGACCTATTCTGGTTGACCTTCGAGCCGTCACTTCTGTATGGCACCTCGCCATGAAATTCCCAACAGACGCAGGAGTCGGATGCGTACTGGGAAATCAGCGAGAAGCAAGAGAGTGCTACAACGTGTCGATCACCAAAGCAAAAAAGGGTGTATCGAGGGATGCCGCCGGAAAAGAGTTGCAAATGGCATCTGATGTTCAAGCCCGCTCAGGTGATAATCTCACCAAATAGGGCATTGCCCAAAGTGAGGATAAAGACTTAGATCCTCGCTTTGGGGATTTCGAAGAAGTAGGCCCCATCGAGGACCTTGAAGAAGTCCAACTTGATGAGGGAAATCTGACCAGAGTTGTGAAAGTTGGTAAAAACTTAGAAACAACAACAAAACAAGCACTGGTGGAGTTCTTGAAAAGGAACCAAGACGTCTTTGCCTGGTCGCATAAAGACATGATTGGGATAGATCCTGCAATCATCAGCCATGTCCTGAACATTGACAAAAACTTTCCACCTATGCAGCAGAAAAGAAGGATGCTCGACAAAGACCGATCGAAAGCTTTGAAGGAAGAAGTCGAGAAGCTAAAGGAGAATGGGTTCATCAGGGTGGCGTTTTATCCCTCATGGGTCTCCAATCTCGTACTAGTGCCCAAGCCGAATGGCAAGTGGCGTACGTGCATGGATTTTATAAACCTCAATAAAGCCTGCCCTAAAGACTGCTTCCCACTCCCAAGGATCGACCAGCTGGTCGATGCCACTGCAGGACACGAGATCCTCTCATTTATGGATGCCTACTCTGGGTATAACCAGATTAGTATGCATCCCACTGATGAGGATCACACTAGCTTTCGAACTGATATAGGGCTCTACTGTTACAAGGTGATGCCCTCTGGTTTGAAAAAGGCTGGTGCGACTTACCAGAGACTCGTCAACCACATGTTTAAGGAGCTAATCGGGGCAAACATGCAGGTTTACGTCGATGGCATGCTGGTTAAGTCAAAGAAGGCAGAAGGACGTGTAAGAGATTTACAGGAATTCTTCAACGTCCTTAATAAATAAAGGATGAAGCTGAATCCCCTCAAATGTTCCTTTGGAGTTGGATCAGGGAAGTTCTTGGGATTCATAGTTAACTCAAGAGGAATTGAAGCTAATCCCGAGAAGATAAAAGCCCTGATCGAGATGAAGTCTCCAGTGAAGATTAAAGATGTTCAAAGCCTGACTGGGAGAATTGCCGCCCTCAGTAGATTTATTTCTAAATCAACAGACAAGTGTATCCCATTTTTCAATCTACTCAGAGGCAACAAGAAATTTGAATGGACAGATGAGTGCGAACAGGCCTTTCAAGCACTAAAAGCGCATATGGTACAACCACCCATTCTGTAGAAGCCAGTCGATAGGGAGACTTTGTTCATCTACCTGGCAATCACGGATTATGCTGCTAGTGCTGTTCTGGTGATAGAAGAAGAATGTGTGCAGAAGGCTGTCTATTACGTAAGCAAAAGGCTGATCGGAGCAGAATTGAGATATCCCCCCATCGAAAGTTTAGCCTACTGCTTAGTATTGGCCTCTAGGAAGCTGTAGCCTTACTTCCAAGCCCATCCAATTATGGTATTGACCGACCAGCCTCTTTGGCAAGTCCTGCAAAAGCCAGAGGCTGCCGAAAGATTACTAAAGTGGGCTTTCGAACTCGGGCAATTCGACATATCTTACCTGCCGTGAGCAGCGAAAAAGGGGCAAGCCTTAGCCGACTTCATCTCCGAGTTCACAAAGCCCGCAGGTAGCGAGCCGATCGAGGAACCAAGTGAGCCTGAATGTCAAACCCAAGCACCCTTGTGGAAATTGTTCACTGACGGGTCATCTAACAAATCCCACGCAAGAGCAGGAGTGATATTGATAACGCCGGAAGGGCATCGATTTCACTGTGCAATAAGGTTTGACTTCACTGCCTCTAACAATGAGGCTGAATATGAAGCATTGCTCGCTGGACTGCGGTTAGCCAAGGATATGAACATAAAAGCGCTCGACATTTACAGTGATTCTTAGCTAGTCATGAATCAAATCTTGGGAGAGTATCAAGCACGAGGATTAAAAATGGTCGCCTATCTGAACAAAGCAAAGGATCTATTAGCCCAGTTCAGCAGTTACACTCTACAGCAAGTGCCTCGTGATCAGAATTCCAATGCAGACGCTTTGGCAAAATTGGCACGTGCAAAAGATGCTGATACTCTAAACATAGTGCTAGTCGAGCGACTGCCCGCACCCAACATCCAAACAGCAGAAACCGCCCTAGTCATCCAAATGGAGGATACATGGATGGTGCCATATGTAGAGTATCTATCAAGCGACGTACTACCAGCAGACAGAAACAAAGCTAGGACCCTTCAGCGGCAGGCTACTAGGTAAATCTTGGTCGATGGAATTCTGTACTGAAGGGGATACTCACTGCACTGCCACTTCTCAGGTGTATTACACAAGAGAAAGCCAAAGAGTTGATGAAGGAGGTACACGAAGGTTTTTGTGGGGACCACGCTGGGGGGCAAAGCCTGTCGAAAAAGATCCTAAGGCAAGGATATTTCTAGCCAACAATGAATGAAGACTCCATAGAATTCGTGAGAAAATGTGACAAGTGTCAAAGGTTTTCTAAGATCCCGCGAGCAGCTCCCAATGAGTTAAAGCAGATGCAGAGTCCGTGGCCCTTTGCGGTTTGGGGAATAGATCTAATCAGATCTTTGCCTACGGGGAAAGGTGGTGTAACGTACGCAGTGGTTGCTGTCGACTACTTCACCAAATGGGCCAAAGCTGAGCCACTCGTGACCATAACGACGAAGAAAGTGCTTGACTTCATGGTCAAAAACATCATCTGTCGCTATGGATTGCCAAAAAAGATAGTCTCAGATAACGGCACCCAGTTTGACAGTGATCTATTCACAAATTTCTGCAAATGTCACGACATTATTAAAAGCTTTTCTTCAGTCGCTCATCCCCAAGAAAATGGACAAGTCGAGGCGGTCAACAAAACGATGAAGGATACACTAAAGAAAAGACTTTAAGAAGCTAAGGGAGCATGGCCAAAACAGTTACCTGAAGTCCTCTGGTCGTACAGACTTCCCACCGAACAGCAACAGGTCATACCCCATTTTCTTTGGCATACGGGTATGAAGCCATGTTACCTGTTGAGTTGGATCTGCCCTCTCACCGCAGATTAACATACGACCAGGATTCTAACAGCCAGTTACTCATGGAATCCTTAGACTTGATTGAAGAAAGGCGTGAACAAGCCTAGCTCCGAGTAGCTGCATACCAGCAGAAGGTCGCTCGGTATTTCAACTCCAAAGTTCGAGAAAGAAAATTCAGTGTTGGAGACCTTGTGCTCCGAAGAGTTTTTCTTAACACCCGCGACCAAGTTGCTGGAGTACTCAGGCCAAATTGGGAAGGGCCTTACCAGATTGATGAAGTCCTTCACCCAGGCACTTATAAACTTGCACGCTTAAACAGAGATCTCGTTCCTTGATATTGGAATGGAGAACACTTGTGCAAGTATTATCAATGAACAATTCTTCTTAATGAATTGGCTTGTATAAATTTTACTTTTTACAAGTTTTGTGTAAGATCTTATTGATCACTCGTAAAGACATGTTTAGTCCATTTACTACGAGAATAAAAGGGACTGTGCTCAGCTAGTCATTTCTTGCCAACTATTGTATTTATTACAAGTATTTGCTCATTACGTGTGTTGTTTTGCTGTATTATAATTCTAATCACATTGCTACAAGCAGTAACGTTCGGGCAGGTTCTAGTGAAGGCAAGTGACCAAGGACCTAAAGCTCCCCGATCACTTGGGGGGCATACGAGGTACAAGTAAGCAAAGCATATCGTTAAAAGGTATGTAAACACATGAGCAAAATAAGGGAAAGCATGCTACGACACTTAGAGTATTTTTCAAAATTTTAATATTTTGTTAAATCAAACCAAAGTGCTATGCTATGTTCGGTCATGCGAACAATTAGATGCTATAATAATATGCAAATATATTGTAATATCAAAGCGATCCTTTTACACCGCAAGCAATGACTGCTTGGATGTAATTGTTTAAAATAAAAGTAAAAGCTGCCCGTGCAGCAAAACCAAAGAAAAATTATATTGTCTTTACATCATGACCCGTAGGTCGTGTAATTAAAAAAGAAATATAAAAGGAAAAAATTATGGAGCTTGAGGAGCTGGAGGATCCTGGGGAGGGGTCTGGTCGACGACTTCATTATCTGCACCCTCCATCCCAGCGGCTAGCGAGATTTCGGGGGAAGCAGGGACCCTCGATCCCTCTTCTTCATCCAGTTGAGCCGCGCAACGAGCCAGCTCAGCTTCCCTTGCGTTCTCAGGAAGGTAGTCAAAATTGGCACCCTGATTGTGCTTCCAGAAATCATAGAAGCACCTCAGAGTGGCATTTTTGTACCTCTCTAAGTTTGCAGCGTTAGTCTTCTCCAAATCCTTAACTCGGTCCTCCATGTTTTCGGTTTCTAGCCTGCTCGCGATCAAGTCCAGCTGCTGCTTAGCCACCTTATAGTTAGAGTGGTTAGACTCCATATATTGGTCCCTCAGCTCGCGGGCTTTCTCCAGAGATTTTAGATTCTCCTCCAACTCCTTTGCCAGTTTGGCCTTTTCCGCAATCACTGCCGCCAGCTGATCAGCATGTCTGGCCTCGACAGCTTTGAGTTCGTCCTCGTGCCGTTGATCCGAGGTCCTGGCCTCCTTGGTGACGGCACCCAGGCAGATGCGGTCGGCAGTGAGGGTTAGCATGCCCTGCATTCAGAACAAATATTAAACAAACAATAAATTACCGAAGACCTGATTTCACAAAGGAGACAACTTACACTGGTGAACTCATTCAGGGCTCGGTTCAGAATTGGGTGAACACCCATCATCTCCGTAGCCGCCATTGCTGCTCGGCAGCGGTCGTGCTTGGCGATTTTGGTAAGCCTCTCCTTGATCAGTCTAAAGGAGCGACCAACCATCAGGTTCCCAGTTGAAGCAGGACCTTCCTGCTGGGTTTGATCAGATGGGGCGGCAGGAGAATGAGTTGACTCGGCCGCAGCAGATGGAGTTTCCTGCTCGCGGGGGGAAGACAGAGTCGCGGTGGCAAAAGGCCCTTCCTCCGGAGGGCCTGCATTCCAAGCCTTCTTCGCCGCAGGCGCCTTGCTGCTCTCCCCAGCATGTCTCTTGCTGGCTTTCTTTTTGCTCGGAGGGGCAGCAGCAGCCTCTGGGTTGCTGTAAAGGTCGAAGACATTTATGGAGTCCATACCTGAAAATCAAGAACAAAGTCGAGCCATGAGATAGCATGAATATCCAAACACATTACATCAGCAAAATAAACAAAAAAGGATTGCAAAGTCCAATACCCGAGCTATTATTACTGGTCGCTACACTACAGACTCTACTAGTCTTACACTCATTCTTTGATACGAAGAAGTCTGGCCCTAAGTGTGGAGCATATTTAAAATTGCCGTCCCCGTTGAACAGATGACAGGGAATTGGAAAATTATTTAAAAGCAAAATTACTATATCGTTGTCATCTGACGAGTCGTCAGAGAGTTCGGCAGGCTCGGTGGTGTAACGACCCGAATTCACTAATTAGGCTTAAGGGCCTTGATTAGTGTGCCCGGAGGGCATAATGGGAATTATGTGTGGTTTTAATGATTAAGATGCATGATTATGATTTTAAGCATGTTATATGACTATGTGTATTATGTTATGTGATAATTATGCTATGTTATTTGTACCACGTGGGTGTGGTGATATCAATGTGATGCACGTGCCGAGACGGTCCTAGAAAGCTAGATAATGGTAACTGGTGATTTGGTAACTTGTGTAACTGTTAGTAACCATAGAGAGTAACAGGTTTTGTTTGAGAAGTGGTAGAATTGCAATGTTAGTAAAAGGACAAGTGTGCCCTTGAGGTTTAGTTAGGAAGGGGTATTAGTGGAGGGATAAGGTGGTCTTTTGGCAGTGGTTTAGGTGAGTTTCAGCTGAAGGAAAATATAATCACGTATAACACTTTGGGAAATTGGTTTATGCTGAATTTTGGAGACCTAGAAATAGAGCAAAAGAAAAGTAGAAGAAGGAAGCTGAATTTGAGTTGTGGAAGGAGAATCAAGGGGTTTGAAGTAATCAAAATCAAGCTTAGGCCAAGGTTATTTAGAGGTAAGGATTAGAACTTTGCTTTGTTGAATTCAAGTTTGGATTTTTAGAGATTGAATGTGGGAATTCAAGGATAGTTATGGCTGTTTGTGGAAATTCAGCTTGTGGGGTTATAAAGCTTGACTTGGAGCTGGAAGCAAGGAAGCTAGAGGTTGGACTCTTCACTCAAGGTAAGGATTCTGTGTAATTGTAAAGCTTATTCTATTATGAATTGGGTAATTTGAAGTGTGGTTTGGGTTTAGGTTTAAGCTTTTAACTTTCTGGTTTGAGTTACTAAGGCATGGAACTCAAGAGTGAATTTTGGGAATTATTGTGTAATTGAGCTAGGGTATGACGTTTTTAGGTTGTTGTGTGGTCTATTAGGGGTTTTGAGTTGGTTTTGGGGCTTGGGTATGCGTTTGGAATGATTTGGAATGGTTTGGGTTCGGGAAAAACGCAAGGGAAAACCCAGAATTCTGGGTTCGTGAAGGAGCGCCGCGGCCCTGTTCTTGGGCGTCGCAGCGCGAGGCTGTTTCTGGGCAGAGCAAGCTCTCTGACTTGCTGGGCGTCGCGGCCCTATAGGGCAGCGCCGCGGTGCTAGGCCAATTTCAGGACATGAGATTTTGCAATTTTGAGCCTTTGCTCCGGGGGTTCGGGGGATGTCTTTGGTGCATTGTTTTAGGGATTTGGGGAATTCCGAGAGTGTGGGATTGGTTTTGGGAAGTATTTTTGGATTGATTAGTGAAAAAGGATGTTTCATTTGTGTTGTGATTAGGTCTTTGGAGAGGCTCGGGGTAGAGGACCCTGCTCGCGGCTTCGTGGCATCGGAAACTAGTGAATTGAAAGGTAAGAAAACTGCACCCGGTTGTATGATTGTGATGGGACTAAGTGCTCCCGAGAGTTGCATCGTGTCAATGTTGGTATTACACCATGGGACATGTAAAAGCGGTCTAAGGGTGCGGTACATGATTTTAGCGCACAGGGCGCAGATTGGCCACTGGTAGCCAAGAACAACGGGATAACGAAGGGAGCAGCCTTAGGGCGCTAGCCCTAGTTATCATTTGTAAACTGTGTATGTTATGAAATGATATGCCTAGTATGTGGAATACTTAATTATACTGACTGATGATATGTCTGAGTTTATGTGATGCAATGTGAGATATTGACTTGTCTGCTAATTGTTTATGCTCTGTTGTTGTTATGTTTTCTTGCTGGGCCTTGGCTCACGGGTGCTACGTGGTGCAAGTAAAGGCAAGGGCAAGCTGGACCAAGCCTGAGGTGGAGAGCTCTGAGGTGGAATGTACATAGCCAGCGGTTCGACCGCCACGCTCGAGGAGTGGACCAGGATAGGGATCACCTAACTGCTTGTTTTGCCTTAGTATGGCCGGTTGTCGTACATAAACCTTGTGTCTTTTGTAAACGGTCTTTGAACTTAATATTTTTGGGATCCCATGTAACAGATGATACTTTTTAATGAAAATGTGGCTTTTGAGACCAAAACGCTTTTAACCCTAGTTCCTTTATAGTTTCAATGACACGATTTTATTTAAATGACTTGATTAGAAAGTCTGGCACTTTATAAACACACAGTGTAACGGTCTTGGCTATCCAGGGTGTTACAGGTGGCCTTCTGCTTTCCTTTTCCTTTAGGGGCCGAGGGCCTCTTTGCCTGAGGAGTGCTAGCAGGTTCCCTGATCGTGACCCCAGTTGGTCTCCTCTGCAGAGGAGATGCTTGGGGTTGCTGCTCGGGTTCCTCTTCGGCGCGAGCACTCCCTACTGAAGGCCCCCTCGTATTTGATTGAGGGGCCCAGAGGCTAGCCAACCTAAGGTTAGCCTCTGTAACTAGATTCTTGACACTCTTCTCAGCATCTGACATGCTGGCTAAGAGTGCCGTTCTTGACTCCATTCCCGGAGTTGGGTTTGGTCACAGCCACGGGCTTGAAAGACATTAAAAGTTTAAGACATTGTAGAGGAAAACACTAAGTGAAGAAGCCAGCCAGCGATGTGAAAGTTTTACCTCCTCATGCGAAAGCCAAGTTGTCCACGACCAGGTCAGGCGTAAGGAAGTACTCTTGGTAGTACCTCCCCACGTTTGAGATGTGGGTCGTGTCAGTCAGGAAAGTGCGTCCATTTTCCTGATGGCAAAGATGGAAGAACCCCGTTCCTTCATGGTTGGGGTTAGATTTGAGGTCGAACAGATAGTTGACCTCATGTGGTGACGGCACGGGCCATTTTTTCTGGCTATACAGGATATAGAGTACAGTAAGCATCCTATATCCGTTTGGGGTAATTTGGAAGGGGGCAACTCCAAAATAGTTGGCCACCCCCTGAAAGAATGGATGAAGAGGCAAAGTGGCTCCTGCCTCAACATGAAATTGCAACCAGGCGCTGTAGGCACCTCCAGGCAGATTAGCCCTTTGGTCTGGGTTGGGCTTGACTAGGGTCACCCTTGTCAGATTGTATTTTCTTAAGTAGTTGGTGATCATTCTGACCGCCACCCTACTCTCAGAGACTACATGCCACTCGACATCCGGCTGAATAACGTGTCGAGGGCGGGCATGCCTTTGGATATTTGGATCGGGGGCATTTTCATCTCGATCACTGGTCGAGGGAGCATCAGCAGCAGGCTGATGAGAAGTGTTGGAGGTTTTTCTTTTCTGGGCCTTAGTTTTGGTGCGAGCCATATTTTGAGTCAAAACTGGGGAAGTGTTTTGATTAGTGCGAGAAAAAGGAATATCGGGTATCAATATCGAGGGTTGTTCTTCATCCTCGAGCAGTTGAGCCAATAGATCGTCGTCGATGGGTCTTTCTCCGCCCCACGGGTCTTGCATATGAACTGCAAACAGACAAAGGGGGAGATAAGACGCACAACCTGGGAGCTTATGTTGAAAGTTGGAATAACGTTGCTCGCGTCTATCGACCAGCAGCATTCTAACCGAAACATTAAGTTTTATGCGAGCAGTTTGAAAAATGGATCAAAATTGAAAGTAAAAAGTTTTTTTTTCTGAAAAAAGCTTTTTCAACTCCAAAGGGGTCGAAAAAACCCAGTTTTTCGAATAACCTAAAAATCGAAATTTTACTTCGATTTTACGCCCTAAATCCATTATCCTGACTATCAAACTGATTCCTAACTTATATAGAGCAAAAGTACACTACCCTATCAAGCATCAAATGGTATATGAAAAATCTTCACAAATTTATACCCAAGAACACGAAAAGTCTCAGAGCACAGAAGCATCATGCATGGAATCTCAAAGGGCTAAACGTCAAAGAAAGTTTACCTGAGTGAAGATTGGAGATTCTGAGAAGGAGGAACTTTGAGTTCGCAGGCGAGAGATCCTCGACAAAGTGTCTGAAAACCTTAAAGTTCGGGGCTCTAAGATATTTTTCTTGGGAGTTCTTGGCAAAAGATGGCGTGTAAAGAGTTAAAAGAAGATTGTGGGGGTTATTTATAGAGCTGATGTGTGCCGAAAAGGGGTAATCACGAATTACCTTTTTCAAGGCATGGGGGAGTGTAACAGCCCTCGGAATGGTTTCTTGAAAGCTGAAAAGGCTTGATTAGACATGATTAGGTCACTGTTTTAAAAAACGCACTAGGACTCTGACAGATTTCGTGGGGCATTTGAAAAGTTGTTTTCCTAAGTTTACTTATTGCTGGTCACAATAAATAAACTTGGGGGGCAAATGTTTATCCATAAATCGGTTGCTGATGACGTGGCAAGGATTTTTGACACGTGGCAGACACGTAGCAGAGATACGGCTCGCCTATCGACCGACATTGTTTTTGCACGACGAGTCAAGTTTTATGTACGACCAGCCTGGTCATAAATTCGTTCATTTATGTAAAAATCTATACAGTTGTGATGATATCCGAGAATATCTCTTCATTATGACTTGCAGATCCGATCATTAAGGATATATATTATTTCCTAATTTATGTAACCCTTCCTGAGCCTATAAATACACAAGAAATAGCTTAAGGAAAGGGATCGATCTCTTTTTTCTGAGAGAATTATATTACTATTATCCATCATCGTATTGTTTTCTTCTTCTAAGGTCCGTGAAACTCAAGATCCCTTGTTCTTTGATCACACCTTGGGAATTCAATATCAATAATAGTATCAAGTGGACGTAGGTCAGTACCAATTCTTGGGGCCGAACCACTATAAATCACTGTGTTCTTTATCTTTCCATTAGATTATTTTCAAGCTCTATATCATTTTCTTGTCGTTTCCTAGACTCCGTGTCGTTGACCAAAATCTGGGTCAACACTCTTCTTCTCTCTATATCTTTCTCATGTGTTGAGAATTGCCCACACTAGTCTAGGTGATTCTAAGGATACATTGGAAGATTGTGAAGAAAATAGAAGATCGATTCAGTTTCTTGATAATACTCTGCGACAGAGAGGATACAAGAGTTAGAGAAACTGAAGGAAGGAATCTTTCATTCCGTTGCGTATACTGTAAGTATTCTATTCTTTGTTTCTCTTTGAATTCAATTTTAGAAACATGTTTTAGGCTATCTCGTATTAATTTGTTTAATATTAGATATACATGAAAATAAAAAATGATCCTGTATAAGTTTCCCAACACTTAGTATTTTAGTTTTCGTGGTTATTGGTTTAAACTGGGATTTTGTTGGAAACTCTTAGAGATAGTTATAGATTTTATAAGTTTAGCCTATAGTTTAGAAATATTAATTTTATCATAAGGTTTGATTAATATAGCTGGTCCTAGAAATGTTATTTATTATAACCTAAGGTTTAGATAGAATAATTAAGAACGTGACACTTGTCACATGTATGTTTATCGAGGATTTAAGGATTTTAGATGAATAAATTAATCAAGGATAAGCCTTGGAAGTCTAGAACATCCCCTCAACTGTTAGGATCACATTTTACTCAGTCAAAGTGGTTTAAACAAATTCAAGTGTGCTGAAAGTGTGCAAAAATGTGTTTGATATATTAGCGTATGTCGATATATTACAGCTATATGGGCTGATATATCGCCTATGATTGATATGGAAAACACGTCGACTTTGCACGAACGAAACCACGGAGGCTCGGGATTATGGGGTAGGCGATATATCGCTTATAGAGGGAGATATATCGGCTCCCTCTGACATTTTTTAAAATCTATGAAATCCGAGCTAGAAACAGCCCTCAGTAACTTGGATTTTCTCTTGAACAATTTTGACCGAGTTCTGGGCATCTGTTGAGTGGAAAATTCAAAATATATTCAATTATTTATTCATTTTAAAGGGAGTTAGTTTCACTCCTTGAAATCTATAAATAAGACCCTTCACTCAGCCATTTGCATCATCATTCAAGCACTTTTCAGAGCCTCCAAGTTGCTAAGTTCGTTCTAGAGAGAAACACTAGGGTTTTGGGGTTAAAAGCTTTCAAATCCAAGCTTTTATAAACACTTGGGAAGTAAGATAGAGTGTTATTTTGGTATTGAGGTATAGATCGAAGTTCTAATCTATCTAAGGTATTCTTTATCCTCAGGTTTAGTTCATTATAGTTTCCTCTTATTCTTTCATTTTCTTCAAATCCTAACATGTTATAATGGCTTTTGGCTAGGTGTTTGATTCCTTTGAAACTTAAGGTTTTCGGTAAGTTCTTATCTTGATGGTTTAGATCTTCTCTTCATCCTCTTTTGTTTAGGAAACTTATGGTTTTTACTGTTTGGTTTTAGGAGTTTCCAATCCTGCTCTTGTCTCCAATATTCCAGTTTTTGGTAAGGAAAATAGGTTAGATTTTATGTGTTATGATTATGTTTATATGCTATGTGTATGTATGCATGGATGTATGTATGTATGTATGTATGTATGTATGTATGTATGTATTTTATGTTGTAGTCTCTTGGGAAATATGGTTGCTTAGATAGCAAATAAGAAAATCCCAAGATTTTTATCTTTATCGTAGACTATAGTTATGTCTAAACCTACCTCTAAATAGTAGCAAGAGGACCTAGATGGTTTATCATATACTATATTTGTGTTTAAACCTACCTCTAATAGTAGCAAGAGGACCTAGATGGTTTCTATCACATACTTTGGCAATGAGTTAATGGCCATTAATATTGTAGTCTTATGTTTTAGGATTTATGTTTTTACGTCTTATGATTTATGATATGCTTTAGTAGTTTTTCCTTACTGGGCATTAGGCTCATTCCTTTTTATTTAGATGGTGTAGGAAAATGAGCATGGAAGACGGGACGGATTTATGACAACTTTGGCATGTGTATTAGGCAAGAACTAAATGAATGGACTGATGGGAAAGATCGAGGATGACGTTTATGTTTTGAGTCTTTTTAATTATGTATTTATAATTTTCCGCATTTAGTATTTGAACGATTAAAATAAAGGTTTAAATTTTCTTTATGATTTTATGTAATAACAATGTGATCCCGTATTTTTTATTTTTATGATAAAGTCTATTATTTTATGTTTTTATCCAAAAGTTAGTGGTATGTATTTGTAGTTTTAATGGTCCGAGGTCTTTAAGTTAGTTGGGTTATTACATCAAGACAAATTTTATTAATAGAAAGCTTGACGAAGTCATTTATATGGATCAGCCAGAAGGATTTAAAGTAGCAGGACAAGAAGGAAAAGTTTGCAAGTTGAATAAGTCCATTTATGGACTTAAGCAAACTTCTCATTCTTGGAACCTTAGGTTTGATGAAATAATCAAAACCTATGGCTTTGAAAAAATATTGACGAGCCTTGTGTTTACCAACTGAAGGCAAATCAAATAATGGTATTTCTATTTCTTTATGTAGATGCTATCTTACTCATTGGAAACAATGTTAAGAAATTATAAAATGTGAAGAATTGGCTGAGCACTCAATTCCAGATGAAGGATTTGGGTGAAGCAAGTTATGTTCTAGGTATCCAGATCATTAGGGATAGAAAGAACATACTCTTAGCTCTTTCTCAATCATCTTACATTGATAAAGTGCTTGAATGTTTCTCAATGACAAATTCCAAGAAAGGACGTCTACCGTCCCGCCATGGAATTCATCTTTGAAAGAAGCAGTCTCCCTAGACTCCTGAAGAGGAAGATGCAATGAGAAAACTTCCTTATGCATCTGAAGTTGGAAGTCTGATGTATGCTATGTTGTGTACTAGACTAGATATCTGCTATGTAGTGGGAGTAGTGAGCAGGTATCAGTCAAACCCAGGACCGAAACATTGGATAGCAATTAAGCATATTCTGAAGTATTTAAGGCGGACTAGGGATTATATGTTAGTCTACAAGGGTGGTGTTCTAAACCCTGTAGGCTACACAGATTCAGATTTTCAGACTGATGTCGATGACAGGAAGTCTACTTTTGGAATGGTGTTTAATCTTGAGGGTGGAGCTGTCATATGGAGAAGCATAAAGTAGTCTGCGATCTTAAATTCTACCAAGGAGGCTGAGTACATAGCTGTGTCTGAAGTAGCAAATGAAATAGTCTGGCTAAAAAAGTTCTATTTAGATCTTGGTGTTATACTAGATATGGATAAACCGCTTGTGTTGTTTTGTGACAATACAGGAGCGATAGCCAACTCGAAAGAACCTCGAATTCACAAGAGGAGTAAGCATATAGAAAGGAAATATCACATAATTCAAGAATATGTGGTCAGGGGAGATGTGAAGGATATGAAGATTGCATCTGAAGACAATCTTGCAAATCCATTTACAAAGACACTACCAAAAGCTACATTTGATAAGCATATCAAGGAAATGAGATTAGTAGAATTAAGGCATTAGTATCCATTAATGCAAGTGGGAGTTTGTTGGGGTTTTATGCCCAAATTAAAACCCAATTTCTTTGTAATCTCATTTTATTATCAATAAAAGAACAGAAATCATTTTTGACTTGGTTAATCACTTTGCTCACATATTTTATTTTCATGATTATTTGTTTAATATAAACTTCTATTAAATCCCACGCATATAGCTAATTGTATTTATAGTGATGTAATCATAGTAGAATATAAATATGATTATATGTTCAAACATAAGTTAGTCCTAAGATTAGTTAGTGCACAAGATTTACACTGACTTGCCAATCTACGATATGATCTACTTACACATTATAGTGTTATGTTCTTTCCAAAACATTAGTAAAGTAGATAAGATCGGATGTATTTGTTGCATCAGACTGGACCGATATTGACAATAGATAGGACAATTAAACATACCGTCATTATCTATTCTAGTCATGTCATATAGTTGACCATAGGTCTATTCAATCTCAATTATGAGTGGTTAGTCTTCTAACTGATTGAGTTATTTGACTTGTTCGTTACCAGCTTACCCTACGGACTAGCCCATACTTACATCTTGGGAACTCGGTAGTATAATTGAGTGGGAGTGTTAATCATAGATATGAACATCTATAACTTCTGATGAAGAAGTAAAACGATGGTTTCCTTTAAGTTTTGTTCAAGGTGCTAGATGATAGAGATCTCATTTAAGTAATTAATATTAGTTTACTGAAATATCATTTACAAGGAACTAAGTGTTTTAAGGATAAAATACAATGAGAGGTAAAACAGTATTTTACTCCCATCTCATTGTAGTCCGTCTATAGAGGATTGAGTGATAATTATGGTTGTAACAATGAATAATTAATAATGTATCTATATTGCTTATAGAGCGTTCTATGAATTCAAGAGTGCAATTATGAGTCTTTAATGGAGTCACGAGGAATTAATAGTTAGTAAATTTATTTGTTAAATTTATGATAACTTATTGGAGCTTGATTTCATAGGCCCACGGTCCCCACTGTACCTTGGATAAAACCATCTATATAGTCTCAATTAATTTATTTAATTATCAATTAGAATTATTAAAGTTGACCAGGTCAATTTTGGATAGTTTCACAGAGTTATACAATTTAGAGAAGAAAAAAGATTTTAGGGAAAATTTATTAATTAAGAAAAATTGGTGTCTAAATTAATAAATAAGAATAAATCAAGGTTCAAATTATAAATAATTAATTTGATAAAGAATTTAAATAATTATTTGATTAATTAAATCAATAAAAAATAATACATGCATTGATTTTAAGTCCAATGGACTTATAATTAAATGGAAAATATCACAGGCCAAAAGCCCATGAGAATTTCAACTTAATGGTTGATATTATCTATTATTTTATTGATTTTTTAATTAAAATAAATGACCTAATTGAGCCTATAAAAGGAATGCTAAGTGAGAGTTGAAAATAGATTATTCAGATTTTTGAAAGATTATCTGACAGATGATCAGAAGATCTATTCTTAACGCTCTAGGGTTTTAGACTCTCTCTAGAAAAAGTCCTTTTCTAAGCCTCTAAATTATCTTCTCTTCTTCTCTTTGTATCTATCTCATGTGTTGAGAATTTCCCACTCTAGTTTAGGTGATTCTAAGGATACTTTGGAAGGCTGTAAAGAAATTTGAAGGTCAGTTCAGTTTCTTGGTGATACTCTGCGACAGATAGGATTCAAGGATTAGAGAAACTGAAGGAAGGACTAATACATTCCACTGCGTATAATGTAAGTGTTCTTATCATTATCTCTGTTTAAATTCAATTATAGAAACATGTTCTAGGTTGTCTTATATTAATTTGTTTAATATAAGATTTACATGAAAATAATTAAGATTCTGTATAAGTTTTCCCAACAAATATATGCTTGTGTGAATTTGTGAAATTGTGATTATATATAAGGTTATGTGATTAATATTATGTTGTCTACAAATTGATGCCCATAATTATAAGAAGTTTCATTTAATTTCTAAGCCTCAAGTATAATGTTTAAACATAAAATTAATTTAATTATTAATATTATTTGTAGGGATGATGGATGATGATACTACTACCGGCACTAACACTCCCTCTGTCATTCTTCCATCTTCAACCTCATCATTTGGGCAATTTGGGAATTGAAAAGGAACAATCTCATGTTTAATGAATTACTTGTAAGGATTTCTTAATTTTACTTGAGTATTTTTTAATTATTTATTTAGTTTCTTTAATTTTTAATTTATTTTTAAAAGGTTGGATTTGGACATTCAACATTTGAAAAGGAGATGAAAGGAAGAACAAAGAAAAATATTATGTATATATTCTTCTTGTTCCTATGCTTTACTTTGTATTTTGGAATTTTAGATACTTATTTTTTTTCTCTTGTAATATTTTTATGGACTTTATGAATTTTATGGTTGTATTTGGACTTTATAGACTTTATATGCTTGTGTTTCGGACTTTGGAGATTATGGAGTTATTTGAATTAATATCATTATCAAGTTTCAATTTATAATTAAATTTTAATGATTTTTGTTTGATAATTTTCATAAAATTTGTCAATCTTAACCAAAAACAATTGAACAAATTGATTTTTATTAGTTTTTTTTCAATTTATTTTTGGTCAAAAATATATTTAAAGTAATAAAAAATGGCATTTTTGAAAAAAATTCACATTTTTTGATTTTTTTTTATATAAACCTAAAAAGGCCCAAATCCGAAAACATGCCCAATAACACCCGAATCCGAACATACCCGACCCGTTCAAACTCGAAATCCAAAATTGTACAAAATCTGAGAGGCATCGGATTGGATTCAGTATTAAATTCTCACACCCGAAACCCGCAAAACCCGAACCCGAGACACTCGAAACCTGCAAATCTGACCTGTGTTTACCCCAACAATAAATGGAGGACAAAACTACATCTATTGATTATATCAATGGACTACAAGAGAAGACCCTGTACATATAATTCTATAATTACTTAGAGTGCAATTCCATATTTATAGTGGAGTAATAATGAAATTAATAAATAAGATTATTATATTAAATAGTTTAATTAATAATATGGTTTATTGGAGCTTCATATCATATTTGTATTATAGGTCAATGGTCCCCCGGTCTCCTCTGTCCTACACTGTCAAGAGTAAGAAGTCACATGCAAGGTTAATGGAGAAAATGGCCAAATTGCAAGACAAAGTGATAGTTATGTGATAATTATGTCTAATTAATTAATTATTTAGCTAATAAAATTTTATTTGAAAAGCTTTATAGTAGTTAAAATAAATATTAACCATTGTTTGAATTAATATTTGAGAGAGTTAATTATTATCTTATTATAAAATAATTATTCAAACTGACAATGTTTAAGATAATGTTAATTTTGAATTAATTGATATTTATTTTGAGAATAAATATATTGTCTTAAAATAAATTAAACAATCAAATGAGAAAAATTAGGGAGACTATAATAGTGGCACACGCCACTCATTGTCTGGCACAGTGAGTGGCGCCACTTTAGGTGCTAGCCTATTCCTGTGATTTGAATTTTGAATTTCAAATTTATTTGTTTGTTTACTTATTTAATTATTAATTTTAAATTTGATTTGAATTAAATAATAAAATTATATTAAATTGTATCCGATCTGTTTTGAATTAATAAAATTAAAGAAAAATAAAATTATTTTATATTATTTTTATAAACCGAAAAAGAAGCTATTCTTTTAAATGAGTTGTTATTTTTGCTACCGGACTCTCTCAGAAAAGTATCGATAGAATTTTCTTGGCCTAAAAATTCTAGAACTCTCTATAAGCCTTCTCTCTTCTCCAAACTCTCTAAATCTCATGTGTTGAGAACATCTAGAGAGCTTAAATAATCAACCTGTGAATCCTTCGTGTCCACACATGTCGTTGTGTGTTAGAGGAACGACTTGGAAGGCTAAGGTGTGAGTTTTCATTGGATAGAAATATCGTTGATTATACTAAAAGACTCAAGCAATTTTGATAGGCTTCAAGAGGTAATTTATTTTCCTTGTATGTGTTGATTTAATGTACAAATATATGTATTGATCCTAGCTGGTATTAATGATTTTTTAAAATCCCTCTCCCCGCCTTCCGCCGCTTCCCTGATTTTATTCCAATTAACACCAACAATTGGTACCAGAGCAGTCTACATATATGTATACATTAAATACTGTGTGGGTTTCTTGCATTTTTTATATGTATGTTGATGTGTATATTGAATAGATGGTTATGTTTTTTTTGAATGTATGGTTGAATGATGGATCATTAATTATATGGTACTATTGGGTTAGGAATTGAATTTGATTTTTTCCTTAGATTTTGTGTAATCCATATGGGGCATAGGAATTTTTGTAATCTTATTAAAAAATTATGGTCACAAGAGAAGGAGAAAAGAGATAGGGACCCGAGCCACCAGCCCACGCCAGCGGCCTGAACCCTGCGTGCCCCTGCGCATAAGCCTCACACACGCCACTTGTGAACTTCTACGACTGCGCGAGCTCCACATCTCCCCTGCGCGCACCTCACACCTTGCCACCTGCACCCGCACGCGCGCACCACGAGCCCGAGCCCTTTGTTGCCGTGCCCCATGTCTCCCTTGCCCTTGAGCCGACCCTAGCTTCTTCATCAAGCTAGGTGCTCAATAAATCCCTATATTTTTGCTAACATCTTTTATTTAATTGATTTTTTAAATTAGTTGAATTTGAAAAATTAATTATTTTATTTGATTTTTATAAGAAAAAAATTATCTTTTCGTTGGTTTAGATTTGTTCTTATGTTTAAATAATTATTTGAATTTGATTCTTTTAATTATCTAAATTCAACTAAATTAAAAAGATAATAAAACATGGTTTTTTAATTAAAAATTAGTTTTAATTAAATAAATTAATTAAAAAATTAGTTTCTAATTTATTAATGGGCCTAATGGATTCCGAAAGATTATGAAGATGGGCCTAAGAGAAGGAGAAGCATAATAGAGTCTTGTAAACAACTGATGCCCATTTTGTAATTTAAATTTCTATCTTTTCAATGGTTGTAAATTTAGACATACCCAATAGTACTCAGTTAATCATTTATTGTTTATTTATTGTACTTATTTAATTAAATATTAATTGATGTTTGATTGATAACATGACCATGAATTAGTCTATTACATGCTATACATGAAACCCCACAAAGTTTTAATTAATCATGCATCTCTTTTGTAGAAACATGATTATAGAGGATTGTCTTATATGTTTATTTGAATTGTTTTGGTGAAATCATTTGTATATAAAACTTGATAATAGTTATTATAGGCCTTTTAGGATAACCAACTTTATTTAAAATGTTCGATGAATGTAATGGGTAATTATTTAGATCAATTTAATTATAGAAACAAGCTCTTTTATAATTGTATGACTTTTGTAATTAATTACATTCATAGGGTTATAAATGGACTAGTAATTAATTTTAAATTAATTGATTAGTTTAATAAACATATATATATATATTATACAATAGTAAGTGGGAGAATGTTAACATCTCAATGTGACTGATGGTCTTTATTATTAGTACAACAAAGTGAAATATGATTAGCGCCTCGAGGCGACTTTGTTTCGGTTCCCCTAAGGAAGGTTTCCGGTCATATTAATATCAAAGTTGGCTTCTTACGAAGATAGGAAATAGTGATGTATTTTAGGTTTGATCGACCCTAAGGTGACACTCTCTAAGTTAAGTCATAAATTCTGAAATAATGGATTACACTTACAAAAATACAATTAAGCTTTTGTAATGGATAATTGTATCTTGACCAAAAACGTGGTACTTTATTTTGAAAAGAGAAAATATGAGTTATTTTGAGTTTTAAATAATAAAGATAAGAGTGTCTTATAGACTGTCTGAAATGTTAAGTTTATGTGTTTTAATTGTTGCATTCACGCATCATGTTTACATTCCAAATTTGTTGATATTTATTTTCAATTCTTAATATTTTGTATTTTATTTCTTTCAGTAATGTCAAATGTGGGCAATCCAATTTCTACTTTACTTTCACTTGAAAAACTTAATGGTGATAATTTTATAAGATGGAAATCAAATTTAAGTTTGATGTTGATTTGTGAGAACCAGAAACTTTTCATACCCAAGGAATTTCCTGAAGAGCCCGCTGCCACTGCCCCGAAAAATGTTCGGGACAAATATGATGCATGGATTCAATCCAACAATAAGGCTAAGTGTTACATGCTTGTCATCATGAGTGATGTTCTGCGAACAAAGCATGAACCCATGGAGACTGCTTTTGAGATAATGGAATCTCTGCAGGCCATGTTTGGGCAGCAATCTGATCAAAGTAGATTAACGTGCGTGAACATGTATTGAGCATGATTAACATGATGCATGAAGTAGTATTACATGGGGATGTCATTGAAGAGCGTACTCAAGTAAGCATCATACTTGAATCACTCACTCCCGCTTTCTCTGCATTCACAACCAACTATATTATGAAGAAGCTGAAGTTCAACATGACCAGATGTTGAATGAACTGTAGACATTTAAGTCTCTTAACAAAACCATAACAAAAGAGGCAGAGGCAAATGTCACAAATGAAAAACCTTCATCCTCTGAGGTGAAACCAAGAAGAGGAAGAAGAACAATGACAAAGACAAAAGTAAAGGCAAGAATTCTAAGAAAGGCAAGCAGGCACCGAAAGCAAAGGAGAACAAGAATGACAATAACTCCGAAAGGAAGGAACCGAAGGGAAAGTGTTTCCACTGTGGAGTTGAAGGTCACTAAAAGAGAAACTTTAAAAAGTATCTTGCTGAGCTGAAAAAAGAAAGGTAAATCTGATTTGCTTATACTTAAAGCTTGTGTAGTGGAAGAAGATATGTCATCCTGAGTGGTTGATTCAGGAGCCACTAACCATGTTTGTTATTCTATGTAGATAATTGAGTCATCAAGGGAACTTACTGATGGCAATGTGAATATGCGAGTTGGAAGTGGAGCGCTCGTGTCAGTAAGAGCATTGGGAACATTTCGTTTATATTTTAGGAACAATTTTCTTATTTTGAATAATGTTTATTTTTTTCTTGGTTTTTTGAGAAACTATGTTTCTTTATCTATGTTTCATGAACAATATTTTGATATTTCTTTTGATAATAATGCGATTTTTATTTCAAAGATGGTTTCAAGATTTGTAAAGCGGAATAAACAAATAGACTGTATATGATCAAGAAAAATGAACAATCGCTAAATAACTCTGAGTTATTTAAAGTAGCTAAACCAAAAGGTAACAAAAGACAAAAAGTTTCAAAAGAGGATGACACATATCTATGGCATCTAAGACTAGGTCCTATTAGTCTAGACAAAATAAACAGGTTAACAAAAGATGGACCATTGAGAGAACTAACTGTTAGAACTCTTCTGATTTGTGAATCCTTTCTAGAAGGAAACATGACCTAACACCTTTTCTCAGTGATAGGAGATGAAGCCAAAGAACCATTAAAGCTTGTACACAACAATGTGTATGCTCCAATTAATGTACAAACTAGAGGTGGTTATAAGTACTTTGTCACCTTCATTGACGATTACTCTAGATATGGTCATACTTACCAAATGCTTAGGAAGTCAGAAACCTTTGGCAAGTTTAAGTACTTCAAAGTAGAGGTTGAGAAGCAGTTAGGTAAGACTCTTAAAACACTTCAATCACATGGAGGTGGGGAGTATTTGGATTTAGAATTCAAAGATTTCATGCTGGAGCATGATATTCTATCCCAACCCATAGCACCTGGAACACAACAACTAAATGGTGTTTCATAAAGAAGAAACAGGACCTTGTTGGACATGGTCAGGTCTATGTTAAGCTACTCATCTCTTCCTCTCTCATTAAGGGGATATGCACTTCAAAGGACGACCTACATTTTGAATGTAGGACTATAAGCAAGACACCGCTAGAGTTGTGGAATGGTAACAAGCCTAGTTTGCACCATTTGGGGTTGTCTTGCTCATGTTCATAGACCTAAGTCAGGGAAACTTAAATCAAGGTCTAAAGTGTGCATTTTCATGGGCTATGCTCAACAGAGACGAGGTGGTTATTTCTATAGTCATAAGGACCAAAAGGTATTTGTTTCCGCAAATGCGACCTTCCTTGAGCATGACTAACTATAAACCTCAGAGCAAGGTAGTTTTGGAGGAACTCACAGTTGATCAACTTCCATCACCATCATCATCACATTAAATGATAAAAAACAAAGCGAAGATACCACTAATAATGAAAAGAAAGCCCAGAGTAACGTTGTAGTTGGAGGATTGTGAGACAAAACATGAGGCACACATCCTTGTTTCTGACATAGACAATGACAACCCATTGACCTTTAGTGGGGCAATGGAAGATCCTAAAAAGGAAAAATGGCAAGAGGCCATGAACCAAGA
This sequence comes from Humulus lupulus, assembly GCF_963169125.1. NCBI lineage: Eukaryota > Viridiplantae > Streptophyta > Magnoliopsida > Rosales > Cannabaceae > Humulus > Humulus lupulus. The sequence goes on from NC_084795.1 coordinate 197,335,111, forward strand.
AATGGAATTGATGTATTCCAATTCTATTTGGAAACTTATAGACCTAGCTGAAGATGTCAAGTCCATCGGGTGCAAATGGATCTTCAAGAAGAAAAGACGTGCAGAGGGGAAAGTAGAGACTTTCAAAGCAAGGCTTGTAGCCAAAGGTTTTTGGGGATTTATGGTTAACACTTGCTAATCCAACAATGAATAATGGACATTAATTCAATATTTCAAACCCTAGAGACAAATCAAGAACCATATTCATAGTATGAATGTAAATCTTGATAATAAAAGAATAAATAATTAAATAATGATAACAAGAATTTAGAAACATTTAATCATAATATAACCATGAATTTATTGAAAGAATAACACAAACTAAATCAAGAGACAAAATAGAACTTTGTGGAGAAAAAACCAAGTTACATAAAATCATAAGTTCATGATTTTATGTGAATCAACAAATGTAACAAGGCTAGACACAAATTGAAATTTGCTGTCCAAAAATCTCTATGCCAACCTCCCCTTTGAGATTGCTTGAAGATACTACAATGGAATGAGATTGGGATTTACAAGCCTTGGATATTCATCCAAGTCAAGCTTTCTTGATGAACATCTTGGAGAAAACTAGTAATCTTGAAAGCTAGAGAGAGAGAGAGAGGTGAGTGATCAATCCACTAATTAACTAATACGAACCCTTTAAATAATATAGGAACCTCATTAGACTCAACCAATGAGATTAGAACATTTTAATTTGAATTTTGGAGCCAAAACACATCACTGTACGGATTTGTACGGACAACCCAAGCGACATGTTGCCTGGTACCAGGCGATGTATTGTCTGTCGGGCGATGCATCATGTAATGTCCTACTAATCCAGGACTGTTACAGTGTGGGTAAAAAATAGTGCTTAACTCATTAAGCGAGTCATTTGGACTGAAAAGTGTAATTCAGGTTAAACATTGGTTTTTGTATTAAAAATTTTGGTCAATGAAGTCAAAATTTTCATTAAAAAGGTTTGAATATTTACAAGGGACCCCACAAAGGTTTTAAGCCAAAATTCCATTATACAAAAATTAGAGAAAAAACTGACTTAAGTAGAAAAATTGAGTTAATAATCCCTGTTCCTCAAAATATCTCGACCGTGGAGGCCGAGCAAGCAGAGTATGTACACGCCGACTCTATAGCTCTCCAACTCATGGTTGGTCCAGTTTTTCTTTGCCCTTACTTGCACAACAAAACACCCGTGAGCCAAGGCCCAACAAGAAAAATTAAACCAGTAAAACAGATATTCAGATAAACATTTATATCAAATACATGCTTTATAATTCATAACCAGATTTACATTGATTTTCCAACAAGTATAAAAAATCATGCCGAATAGATGCATATCGCATCCTAGCAATGGCCATGCCATAACGACCTACATTACGCATGCATATTGCCGATAACGGCCCCCAGCCGATCAATCACAAAAACTATATTAATAGATGCACATAAAAAGCAAACATTTAACTTTAAACATGTTCAAGGAACAATCATAACCGTGTTCAATAATCACGGCCGATGCCCTACACTCGGTGCATGTGCTAGGTTTCCTACCTCGAGCCCTGTGCAAATAGTAATACAACCCCAAGTGCGATCCCTATCCCAAACCTTACAAATACCTGTAGCGTTTCAGAATTTTACTTAGCTAGATAGTAGTAGTAGTAGCTTAGTATTGTAGTTTTCGTGGTTATTGGTTCAAGCCGGGATTTAGTTGGAAACTCATAGAGGTAGTTATGAATTTTGTAAGTTTACCCTATAGTTTAGAAATATTAATTTTAACATAAGGTTTTATTAATATAGCTGGTCCTAGAAATGATATTTATTATAACCTAAGGTTTAGATAGAATAATTAAGAACGTGACACTTGCCACATGTACGATTATTAAAGATTTAAGGATTTTAGATGAATAAATTTACTAAGAATAAACCTAGGAAGTCTAGAACCTACCCTCGACTGTTAGGATCACGCTTTACTCAGTCAAAGTGGTTTAAACAAATTCAAGTGTGCAAAAAGGTGTTTGATATATAAGCGTATGCCGATATATCGCCTATGATTGATACGGAAAACACGTCAACTTTGCACGAGCGAAACCATGGAGGCTCGGGATTATGGGGCAAGCGATATATCTCCTATAGGGGGCGATATATCAACTCCCTCAGCATAGTTTGAAAATCTGCGGAATCCGAGCTAGAAACAACCCTCAACAACTTGGACTTACTCTTGAACGATTTTGATCGAGTACTGGGCATCTGTTGAGCAGAAAATTAAAATTTTATTCAATTATTTATTCATTTCAAAAGGAGTGAGTTTCACTCCTTGAACTCTATAAATAGGACCTTTCACTCAGCCATTTGCATCATCATTCAAGCATTCTTCAGAGCCTCTAAGCTGCTAAGTTCATTCTAGAGAGAAACAGTAGGGTTTTGGGGTTAAAAGCTTTCCAATCTAAGCTTTTCTAAACATTTGGGAAGTAAGATAGAGTGATATTTTAGTATTAAGGTGTAGATTGAAGTTCTAATCTATCTAAGGTATTCTTATCCTCGGGTTTAGTTCATTGTAGTTCCTCTTATTCTTTAATTTTTCTTCAAAATCGTAACTTGTTATAATGGCTTTTGGTTAGGTGTTTGAATCCTTTGAAACTAAAGGTTTTCGGTAAGTTCTTATCTTGATGGTTTAGATCTTCTCTTCATCTTATTTTCTTTAGGAAACTTATGGATCTTACTATTTGGTTTTAGGAGTTTCCAATCCCGCTCTTGTCTCCAATATCCCAGTTTTTGGTAAGAAAAATAGGTTAGATTTTATGTGTTATGATTATGTTTATATGCTATGTGTATGCATGTATGTATATGTTTTATGTTGTAGTCGCTTGGGAAATATGGTTGCTTAGATAGCAAGTAAGCAAATCCCAAGATTTTTATCATTATCGTAGACTATAGCTACGTCTAAACCTACCTCTAAATAGTAGCAAGAGGACCTAGATGATTTACCATTTACTATATATTTTTTTTAACCTACCTCTATATAGTAGCAAGAGAACCTAGATGGTTTTTATCATATACTATTAATGGCCATTAATATTGTAGTCTTATGTTTTATGATTTACATTTTTACGTCATACGTTTTATAAATTATGTTTTACGTCTTCTGATTTATGATATGTTTTTAGTAGTTTTTCCTTATTGGGCATTAGGCTGATTCCTTTTTATTTTAGATGGTGCATGAAAATGAGTTTGGAAGGCGGGACAGATTCATGGCAGCTTTGGCATGTGTATTGGGAGAGGACTGATGTGAAAGATTGAGGATGACGTTTATGTTTTTAGTCTATTTAATTATGTATTTATGATTTTTTCTGCATTTAGCATTTGAACAAATTAAATTAATGGTTTTGTTTTCTTTAAGTTTCTATGTAATAGCAATGGGATCTCGTATTTTAGATTTTCTAATAAAGTTCTATTATTTTATGTATGTATTCAAAAATACAAGTTATGTCTTAGTAGTTATAATGGTCCAAGGTATTTAAGTTAGTCGGTTATTGTAGTTGGTACCAGAGCCACAGTTCATATGCATAAAGTTCTCCTTGATACACACGCAAAAGATTCGGATCTAACCGCCAATGTAAGTGTTTACGTTATGAATGTTATGTTTATGTTAATAGCTAATGTTGTAGTCATTATGTTTCTAGTCAAAATGAATGGAGCTTTGACCTATCAACATATCCGAGCCATTTAGGCTTTGAAAAGGGTTAGAAATCCAACATTTTTGGGGTACTGGCGCACTCCCACCATACCCCAGTGCGATCGCGCCACAAGCCTTGACACCTCAAATTGGATTCAAATTTCTTTACTTTCTGGGACGCTAGTGCGGTCGCGCTAGGTTGCTAGAAACCCAAAATAAACCCATAAATCATAGTGTTCTTCCCAAATTTGAACCCACAACTTTCAGACCAATAATTTCGACTTCAAAGTGTCTCTCGACAGCTTAAACCCATATTTTTTTTTTTACCAAAATTAACCTCAAATAAATTAGATAAACCACAAGCGACAATTAAACACCACAAAAATGCACTACAACACAAAGATTACAAGATTTGCAAAGATTCCAAGATTTAAACGCAACTTAAACCCCAAAAATTTGAAAACCACAACTAGTTCCTAAAATCCAACAACAAATGAACTTACAAACATGTTATAAATGATTTCCATTCTTTAAAACATCAAGCTAAACATTCAAAAGTCACCCCAAACTCAAAATTCAAAACCAAAGCTTCAACAACTCAAGAACATTCAAAAGAACATGAAACTTAAGAAAAGAAGAATCAACTTACTGAATTTCAAAAATTCCAAATCTAGTGAGAACTTGGCAGCTCCTAACTCCCTCATTTTCTGCTCCAATCCTTCCAAGCTTCACCAAATTCACCAAAACTTAACTCCTTGCTTCTAAAGATTTTTGGCTTGTACTTAGTGTTTCAAGATAGCTCCAAAACAAAGAGGCAAATTCCCCAATTGTACAAGGGAATAGGCTGCTAACACTTAACCACATATCCCTATTCCCTTGGTCAAAAACCACTTTGCCCTTATTCTCACCTATCCTCAAGACTAGTCCCCAAGTGTACTTTGGTCATTCTACACTAAATTCTTCTCTAAACCTCAAATTACCCCTTAAATTCCCAATTAATCCACTAATCTTCCAATTACACATATTTTTCCATAATAATATTTTATTTTCCATAATTTCCCCAATATATGCAAAATTACCAAAATACCCCTTGGCTCACCCCTCGCCGGGTATAAATCTCCGTTGTGAATTTTCTGCTAAATTGCTCAAAAGGATCAACTCATGCAGAATATCAAAAATATATCCACATAATAACGTGGGCTCAAGCACAAAGCATATAAAATTACAATTATACCCTGAACAGGTCAAAATTACGAAAGTGCCCTTTTTTTTTTTTAACAAAAGTGTGTCTTTAAACACATTCAATACACATAATCATACATACTCAATCATATAAGAATATAAATCACATAATTCACTTAAATCAATCAATTAGCACATAATTACCCCACGTGTCCTCCTGGCACATTAATCCATACACTTCATTCTATTAGAGATTTTGGGACGTTACAACTATCCTATCCTAATAGAAATTTTGTCCATGAAATTTACCTGAACAACTTGGGATATTGATCCTGCATATCTAATTCTAACTCCCAAGTTGCTTCCTCAACCTTGCTTTTCCTCCATAATACTTTAACCTGAGGAATAGTCTTGTTCCTTAAGACCTTTTCCTTCCTATCCAGTATTTGGACCGACTGCTCTTCATAGGAAAAATGTGTTTGTAACTCCAGAACCTCATAACTCAACACATGAGTTGTATTCGATACATACTTTCGAAGCATTGAGACGTGAAATAAATCATGAACCCCTGATAGAGATCTGGGTAAGGCCAACCTGTAGGCTACCTGTCCAATTATCTCTAGGATCTAAGAAGGTCCCACAAACCTAGGGCTCAACTTGCCCTTATTCCCAAATCAATTTACTCCTCTCAAAGATGAAACTCGGAGAAAACGTAGTCCCCGGCTTAGAACTCTATATTTCTACGCTTAGGATCAGCGTAGCTCTTCTAGCTACTCTGTGAGGCAAGCATTCGAGCTCTAATCTTCTCAATGGCCTCATTGGTCCTCTGGACTGCTTCAGGACCCAGATACTTTCTCTCACCCATTTCATCCCAATGAATGGATGATCTACACTTCCTACCATACAACATCTTGTATGGAGCCACTCCAATCATTGACTGATACCTGTTGTTGTATGAAACTTCAATCAAGGGGAGATACTTACTCCACTACCCCTTGAAATCTAATACACATGCCCTGAGCATGTCCTCTAGTATCTGAATCGTCCTCTCAGATTGTCCATTTGTCTGAGGATGATAAGCTGTGCTAAACTTCAACTGAGTACCCATAGCCTTTTGTAAGCTTCCCAAAAACTTGGAGGTAAAGATGGGATCCCGATCTAACACTATGGATTTCGAAACCCCATGGAGACATACAATCTTCCTCACATACAACTCAGCATACTAGTCCATAGTGAAATTCGTCCTCACTGGAAAGAAGTGAGCCGAATTGGTATATCGATCCACGATCACCCATATTGAGTCGTGCTGACCCACCGTCTGAGGCAATCCAACTACGAAGTCCATGGTAATGTCCTCCCACTTCTACTCAGGGATACCCAATTCCTATAATAACCTTGCTGGCCTCTAGTGTTCAGCTTTCACTTGCTGACAAGTTAGACACTTAACTACATACTCAATCACATCTTTCTCATTCCAGGCCCCCAATACAAAGATTTCAAATCCTGGTACATCTTTGTGGCGCCTGGATGCAGAGAGTATGGAGTGTAAAAAGACTCATCCAAAATCTCCTGCCTAATACCAACATCCATCGGAACACAAATTTGATCATTGTATCTCAACAGACCCACCTCAGAAACTGCAAAGTCCTTAGCCACTCCAGTTAGGACGTCCTCTCTATACTTCATCAATTGGGAATCTCTCATCTGACCCTCTTTTATTCTTTCCATGAGTGTATACTGTAAAGTAATGTTGGCTAACTGGCCCACCACCAACTCTACTTCTGCTCCGGTCATATCCTCTACCAACTATCTTGATATCTTCTTTGAACTAAATAACTGTCCCAGACTCCTCCAACTCAAGGCATATGCTACTACATTAACCTTCCTTGGATGATAAATAATTTCACAATCACAATCCTTCACCAACTCCAACCAACATCTCTGCCTCATATTCAGATCCTTCTGTGTGAAAAAGTATTTCAAACTCTTATGTCTAGTGTAGATCTCACACTTCTGCCGCCAACTCTAAGTCGTGAGTAGGGCAATGCTGGTCATACTCCTTCAACTGTCTTGAGGAATAAGTAATGACTTTACCACCTTGCAACAGAACGCAGCCTAACCCCTGCCTCTAAGCATCACAGTAGACCACAAATTTTTCCTGGTCTGAAGGAAGACTAGTAATCAATCGCTAGAGTAGTAATCAATCGCTGCATCAACTCTTGAAAGTTCTTCTCACATCTGTCAAATAAAAAAAACTTCAAATTCTTATGTGTCAGCTCAATCAATGGTATTGTAATCCTCGAGAACCCTTCCACAAAATGTCGATAATACCCAGCTAAACCAAGGAAACTCTTGTTCACTGAAGCACTCTTTGGCCTTGGCCAATTTCTTACCGCTTCTATCTTGACCGAATCCACCATAATCCCATCCTTGCAAAAAATGTGACCAAGAAATGTCACCTGAGGTAATGAGAACTCACACTTCTTGAACTTGGCATATAACTTGTGCTCCCTCAACCTCTCCAATACCAAACGAAGGCGCTATTCGTGTTCTACCTCTGATTGAGAGTAAATCAGAATGTCATCAATGAAAACAATCACAAATCTATCTAGATAGTCCTTAAATACCTTGTTCATTAAATCCATAAACGCTACTGGGCCATTGGTTAGTCCAAAAGACATAACCAAAAACTCATAATGCCTATACCTCGTGTGAAAGGCTTTCTTCATAATATCTTCCTCTTTGATCCTTAATTGGTGATAACTAGATCGAAGATCAATCTTTGAAAACAATGTCTTACCCTGCAACTGATCAAACAAGTCATCAATCCTTGGTAGTGGATACTTATTCTTAATGCTCAACTTATTCAACTCTTTGTAGTCGATACACATCCTTAATGACCCATCTTTCTTCTTAACAAAAAACACCGGCACACCCCATGGAGAGAAGCTAGGTCTGATGAATCCCAAATCAAGTAACTCTTGTAATTGTATCTTCAATACTTTCAGTTCTGTCGAAGCCATTCTATACGGTGCCCTGGATATTGGTTCCATTCCTGGTGCCAATTCAATAATGAACTCAATCTCGCGATGTGGTGGTAACCCCAGTAAATCCTTTGGAAATACATCCAAGAACTCATATATTGTAACATCCAAAAGTTCCTAATATGGCTTAGTGCCTTGATTAGGGGTGCCAGGAGGGCGTTATTAGAATATTATATGATATTATGTGAGTTAATTGAAAATACATATGTGATTATGTGGAATTATATGAGTTATATTATGATATGACTATGTATGCATGTTTAAGTGTATTAAATGTGCTTGTAGGCCCGATTCTGTTAAAAAGGGCATTTTCGTAATTTTAAACCCACTAAGGATATATCTGTAATTATTAGTGCAATTTAGTCATTTCTCTTAACAAATCTTTCTTTTGACATCCTTACCCTTGACAGTGTAGGACAGAGGTATTTTGGGGACCATGGACCTATAATACGAAGCTCCAATAAACCAGATTATTAATTAAACTCTTTAATCTAATAATCTTATTTATTAATTCCATGATTACTCCACAATAAATATGGAATTGCACTCTAAGTATTTATAGAATTATATTTACAGAGTTTTCTCTAGTAGTCCATTGATATAATCAATGTATGTAGTTCTGTCCTCCATTATTGGTTCGTTAATTAGAGCTGGTCAAAATTACCATTTTACCCTTCTAATTACCTCTTAATCCTTATGTACCATTAATTCATTGGCGAATAATTAATCTATAATCTAATTATAGATTTGAGCTCAGTAACTATTCAGTTCCAGAATCAACCCTTAGGGAACCAATATTCGATCCGTTAGGAAAGGATGGATTCCAATATTTTAATTCATGTTCCCAGCCATCCATGATATTGAATTTCCAAAACAAAAGTCATTAGCCTCATTAGTCTAAGAGACCTTAACGAGTGAATCAAAAGATCCAATAAACATAAACAGGAGCTCATGAATACTTAGGATTTAGAATGATCTACAAATGATAATCTATTATGACAAAAATTAAATCTTTACGTCAAACGACAAGTTTATAAAGATAATTAATTCTCATTGGCCCTGTCATATATAATCTCTATTATATACAACACCTTTACTAAGATGTCTATCCACATTAGTAATCCGAATCTAGATTACTTGCATCTCGTATGCTTAGCAAGCTGTACTAGTAACCATTCATTAAAGATTCCTTACTTTAATATGTTATTGACTATTTTATTCATTATATATGATCTTAATTCTCTCGTACTAATACAAGATCATATTCTCATGAATGAATAGGGAATTTTCTTGATAGTATTATATAATTAATTCAAACAATAATTATAACATTCAAATATAATAAAATTGTACTTTTATTTAAAACCAATAAAATGTCTTTACATGCTTTTAGGGCATTAATCCTAACACTCCGCCCCTACAAGATCCTGTACGTGGAGGCACTGCCTTGCGAACATCTCGTCTTGCAGCGCTCTCCCTCCATATCTTGTTCTCTACCTCCTGAGCAGTGAGATATTTCTCAACCACCTGGGCATAAGTAGCCTCCCTAGGTACTGATGTGATCTGTACATCTATGGTTATCATAGCATTCATCCCGCGAACAAACCTGTCTTGCCTGGCTGCATCTGTAGGCACTAGATGACGTGCAAACTTGCTACTCTGTCAAACTTCAGGGCATACTCAGTAACTGTCATGCTGCCCTATACCAGACATATGAAATCATTTACCTTTGTCTCCCTGACGACGATACTGTAGTATTTCTAGTTAAACAAATCTCTAAATTGGTCCCAACTCATGGTAGAAACACCTCGAGTCTGGGATGCCACCTCCTACCAAATGCGAGCATCATCTTGAAACATGTAGGTGGCACAGGCCACCCTATCATTACCTACCACCCTCATGAAGTCCAGGATGGAGGTAATTAGACTCATCCACTATTCAGCCTTAAGTGGATCTGGTTCTACCTCAATGATTGGAGGATGTTGCTTCCTAAATCTTTCATACAGCGGGTCCCACCTGTTCCCAATGTCAAGTGGTTGTACCACTGGTGCCACAACAGGTGGCAAGTCAAGTACAACACTCCCTGACGAAGCCTGCTACCTCGGAAGATGAATCTCCTCCTCTTGACTCTGAAGTCTAGCTTCCATGTTAGCAAGCAACTACTGCTAGTTCTCAGGGACTGGTGGAGGGTTCTGGCCCTGATCATCATCTCTAGCCTCGATCCTGATACTGGCTAGCCAAATTAATTACCTTGTAGGCATAACTCTCCATGTTTAACTACAATCAATGACTCGGTTGATCAGGTAATGATAACATGTTTTTGAATTCACCCCACGGTCTAATGCCAATACTCAAGAAACAATATACAATTATAATGCAAACATGCATTTTAACAGTCATTCACATACAGTAGCAATGCTAATAAGCACGCCTTATTATATCAACATAGTAGTCAAGGGCCAATCCTTATCAATATATCTCATACTTCCTAATAAACATGCAGGAAGACATTTATATTTCATTTAAACAATAACATGTAATCACATATATGGTTACCAATCCCTTAATCAAGCTTGTCTTTAGCAGCGAGTGTACATGCCCAACCAGTCTTCAGGAACCCTTAAACCTGTACTACTTTGATACTAAGTTGTAACGCCATGGATAGCCAAGACCATTACACTGTGTATTTAAAATAGCGCAAGACTTGCTAATCAAGTCGTTCGGACATAAATGAGATACTAAAGTCAACTAATGGATTAGGGTTAAAGATTTTGATCATAAGATAGTTATTTTTCATTAAAAGTAAGAGTTTGAACACGAGATCCCAAAAATGGTGTTTACAAGCCAATTACAACCCTAAAAATCTAAAGCCATCCTAAGTGGAAAAATACAATTTTGGCTCTAGTCCCTTTCGATCCCGGTTGTGGCGGTCGAGCAGCTGCTGATGTACACACCGTCCCCAAAACTCTCCAACTCACGGCTGGTCCAACTTTCCCTTTCCCTTACTTGCACCACATAGCACCCGTGAGCCAAGGCTCAGCAAGAAAACTTAATTCACATTCACAAATGAACAACATTATACATACAATAAATTCAGACCAATCAAGTCAATAATAACAGAACATAAGCAACAAGCTAGGCAATAATAAACAATTAGTTAAGTATCGGTGCCCTTAGGATGAGCCCTCTAGTTATTTAGCTGATGTCGACTTGCTTAGGCTGGGCTGCGTTCTGCACGCTTAACATTAGCCTCGACTCCCTTAGGCCGGACTCATATATCAAATATAACAAATAGATAGATTGTGAAACACGCAATCGAAAGCAGCACGAACAAACATGCCTATACAGATATCCTCAGACACAGATATATTCACAATCTCACATATATTCATTTACAAGGGGTCTCAGCCCCATTCACAATCCAGGTGTAGTTTTCTTACCTCGAGTCCCAAGCTAAAGATGTAGAGCGGTCCTGAGCACGATCCTCAATCCCGAGCCTTAATGGTAACCCTAGTTACAAAGCTATAATGGATAACTATTAAAATCTAAATAATTCAAAACCTTCGGAATAAAACACTAGCATTCGGGACCTCGAATTATACTAAACCGGTGTTAGGATTAATGCTCTAAAATCATGTAAAGATAGTTTATTGGTTTTAAATAAAAATACAATTTTATTATATTTGAATGTTATAATTATTATTTGAATTAATTATATAAAAATATCAAGAATTTCCTATTCATTCATGAGAATATGATCTTGTATTAGTACAAGAAAATTAAGATCACATATAATGAATAAAATAGTTAGTAAGATATTAAAGTAAGGAATCTTTAATGAATGGCTACTAGTATGGTTTTCTAAGCATACGAGATGCAAGTAATCTAGATTCAGATTACTGATGTGGATTGACATCTTAGTAAAGGTTTTGTATATAATAGAGATTATATATGACAGGGCCGATGAGAATTAATTATCTTTATAAACTTGCCGTTTGACGTAAAGATTTAATTCTTGTCATAATAGATGATCATTTGTAGATCAGTCTAAATCCTGAGTATTCATGAACTCCTGTTTATGTTTATTGGATCTTTTGATTCACTCATTAAGGTCTCTTAGAATAATGAAGCTAATGACTTTTGTTTTGGAGATTCAATATCATGGATGGTTGGGAACATGAATTACAATATTGGAATCCATGCTTTCCTAACTGATCGAATATTGGTTCCCTCAAGGGTTGATCCTAGAACTGAATAGTTATTGAGCTCAAATTTATAATTAGATTATAGATTAATTATTCGCTTGTGAGTTAATGGTACTTAAGGATCAAGAGGTAATTAGAAGGGTAAAATGGTAATTTTGACCAGCTCTAATTAACGAAGCAATTATGAAGGACAAAACTACTTATATTGATTATATCAATGGACTACTAGAGAAAACTCTGTAATTATAATTCTATAAATACTTACAGTGCAATTCCATATTTATAGTGGAGTAATCATGGAATTATATAAATAAAATTATCAGATTAAAGAGTTTAATTAATAATATAATTTATTGGAGCTTCATATTATAGGTCCATGGTCCCTAGATCACCTCTGTCCTACATTGTCAAGGGTAAGGATGTCAAAAGAAATATTTTTTAAGAGAAATGACTAAATTACAAAGTAATTAAATTTCCACGGCAAGGAAATAATTATTTGATAATCATGGGTAATTGATTAATTGTGAATTAATTAATTTTTAACATGAAAAACTATATGTTAAAATTAACATTAATCTTGTTTGGATTAATATAAAGAGAGAAAATAATAAATATCTTATTTATAATATGATATTTATTTATTTAATTTAAAACTTATATTTTAAGATAAAGTTAATTTTGAATTAACTAATATTTATGTTGAAATAAATATCTTGTCTTAAAAATTGATTAAATAATAAAATGAGAAAATTAAGGCAACCCTAATAGGGTTGGGCGACACACACTGTATAGTACAGTGTGTGGCGCCTAGCATCAAGGATTTTATCCTTGAGATTTGAATTTTGAATTTCAAATAAATTTGTTTAATCAGTTATTTAATTATTCTTTTAAATATGATTTAAATAGATAATTAAATTAAAATATCTAATCAATTTTAATTTGAATTAAATAAAGATTATTTGATTAGAATAAATATCTTTATAAATCTGATATACGTGTTATTCAGAAAAAGATAGAAAAATTAGACTCTCTCTCTCTAAAGCGATAGTTTCCCCTAAACCTGAAAACTATTCTAAACGTTCTCTCTGTCAAAACTCTCTAGATTTCATCTGTTGAGTACATCTAGAGAGTCACATAAATCAACCTTTTGAATCCTACGTGCCCACACACGTCCTTGTGTGTTTGAGGATTGGTCTGGAAGATCAGGGTGTGAGATCTCAGAACACTGGATAGGAAGATCATTGATTTATACAAAAAGACTCAAGGACACTTGATAGGATACAATAGGTAATCTCTGATCCATTTGTAAGTCATTTAATATTTATATATGTATATGATCCTAGTGTGTATATTAATATTTATTAAAATGTGCCATATATTCTGCTGCGTACCTTTAATTTGATCATTTAATACCAACAATTGGTACCAAAGCAGTCTATACATATATATATATTAAATACTGTGTTTGTTTCTTGCTTTTGTTATATGTATGTTGATATGTATATTGAATGGATGAATAAGTTTTTTGAATGTATTGTTGAATGATGAATCATTAATTATATGGTGCTATTGGGTTAGGAATATTATTGTTTTTTCAGATCTTGTGTAAGCCATAAAGGGCATAGGATTTTTGTAATTTTATTTTTTGAAATTTAAATTGAAAAATATGTACACAATGAAAATTGGAAGGACCCGAGCCAAGGGCCCGAGACCTAGCCTCATGCACAAGCCCCGTGACTGCCTCACTCACGCGCGCACCCAGGCCCCGAGCTCCCATCTCCCGTGCGTGTCACTCAGCCCGAGCTCCTGCTCCTTTGCGTGCGCCCTGCTGCCTCCCACATGCAGTGCTCAGTGCGCCTGACACCTGTCGAGGAGCCCCGCACGCACCCAGTGCCTGTCCGAGCCCCGCCCGCGCTCGTGCACCTGGTCCCTATCGTGTGCATACCTGCGTGCTAGCCAACCTGCCCAACCATGCACTTATGCCCATGGCTCTTTGTGCTGCCAGCCCTAGGGAACCATCTTGGTGTCCAAAAAATTTCTAAGTTGTTATAAAATATCTTTTATTTAATTAATTTTTTTAATTATTTGAATTTAAAAGTTTAATTATCTTATTAGAAAATAAAATATCTTTTAGTTGGTTAAGATATTTAAATATCTTAAGTTTAAATAAATATTTGAATTTGATTCTTTAATTATTTAAATTCAACAAATTAAAAATATGACAAAAATGGTTATTTAATTAAAAGTTAGTTTTAATTAAATAAATTAATTAGAAAATTTGTTTCTAATTAATAAGTTGGGCAAAACAAAGTTCCTAAATATTAGCAAGAAAGCCTAAAGGAGAGGAGGAGCATTCTTGGAGAGTCTTGAAAGCTACATAGACTTAGATTGCAATTTTATTTCTAATTTTTTCAAAGGGTTGTAAATCTTTGAAATACCCATTAGTACTCGGTTCATCATTTATTGTTTGTTTATTTATTTGTTTTATTTATTTAAATAAATATTAATTGATGTTTGAATGATAACATGATCATGCATTAGTCAATTACATGCCATTCATGAAACCCCACACAATTTCTCATTAATCATGCATCTTTTAGAAACATGATTATCTAGGTTTGTCCTATTTGTTTATATGAATTATTTTTGGTGAAATCAATTGCATGTAAACTACTAAGTATTAAATTAATTAAAACTTGGTAACTCACACAATAATAAAGGCAATTGTTTTTATAGGCCTTTAAGATAACCAACTTTATGTAAAAAACGTTTTAGTAAAGTTAGATAAATGTAATGGGTAATTATTTAGATCACATTAATTATAGAAACATGCTCTTTTATATTATGTTTTTTGTAATTAATTACATTCATAGGGTTATTAATAAACTAATAAATAATTTGAAATTAATTGATTAGTTTAATAAAACATTTAATCTAAAATAGTAAGTGGGAAAAGGTGAACATCTCAATGTGACCTATGGTCTCCATTATTAGTACAACACCATGAGATATGAATAGGGCCTCGAGGCAACTTTGTTTCCGTCCCCCTAAGGAAGGTTTCTAGACATATCAATACCAAGGTTGGATTCTTATGAAGATAGGAGGAAGTGATGTATTTTTGGCTTGACCGACCCTAAGGCGGCACTCTCTAAGTTAATTCATGAAATCCGAAATAATGGGTTACACTTACAAAGATGTAATTAAGCTTTTGCGGTGGATAATTGCATCTTGACAAAACTAGCTATACTTTATATTTAAAAGAGAAAATAAATAGTTATTTTAAGTTTTAAATTATAAAGATAAGATTGTCTTGTAAGCTATCTGAATTTAACATGACCAACCATAAGGCGACACTTTATTTGTTGGGTAGTTTTATCGTTGAAAAGTAAATGTTAATTTATGTGTTTTAATTATTGCATTCATGCATCATGTTTACTTTCCAAAACATTTATATTTTTTCAAATGATAATATTATTGTTTTTTATTTATTTTAGTAATGTCGAATGGTGGCAATCCAATAACCGCTTTACTATCACTTGAAAAACTTATTGGTGATAATTTTATAAGATGGAAATCAAATCTAAATCTTATGTTAATATGTGAGAACCACAAATTTGTCCTGACTGAGGAATGTTCTGAAGAGCCCGCTGCCACTGCCCCGAAGAATGTTCAGAACAAGTATGATGCCTGGATTTAATCCAATAATAAGGCATAGTGTTACATGCTTGTAAGCATGAATGATGTTCTGAGAACAAAACATGAAACCATGGAAACTATGTTTCAGATAATGGATTCTCTGCAGGCCATGTTTGGGCACCAATCTAATCAAAGTAGACATGAGGCTACTAGAAGCAACATGACTACTAAGATGAAGAAAGGTGTTTCTGTACGTGAACATGTTTTACACATGACTAATGTGATGCATGAAGCATAAATACATGGGGCCATCACTGATGAGTGTACACAAGTAAGCATCATACTGGAATCACTCACTCATGCCTTTTTTGCGCTCACCACAAACTATATTATGAATAAGTTGGAATTTAACATGACCCAGCTGTTGAATGAACTGCAAACATTTGAGTCTCTTAACAAATCCATTACAAAAGAGACTCAAGCAAATGTGGTAGAGGAGAAATCTTCAAACTTTGAGGAGAAATCCAAGAAGAGAAAGAAGAACAATAATAAGGATAAAGGAAAGGGCAACAAGTCCATTAAAGGTAAGAAGGTACCAAAAGCCAAGGAGAACAAAATTGACAACAACTCCAAGAATAAAGAACCAAAAGGAAAATGTTTTCACTGTGGAGTTGAAGGTCACTGGAAGAGAAACTGCAAGAAGTATCTCTCTCAGCGGAAAAAGAAAGGTAAATATGATTTACTTGTACTTGAAGCTTCTGTAGTGGAAGATCATATGTCATCCTGGGTTTTAGATTCAGGAGCCACTAACCATGTTTGTTCTTCCATGCACATACTTGAGTCATCAAGGGAGCTGGCAGATGGCGAGGTGACCATGCGAGCTGGAAGTGGAGCGCTCGTTTCAGCAAGAGCAAAGGAAACAATTCGTCTAATTTTTGGGAACAATTATTTAGTTTTGAACAATGTTATTTAATTCCTGGATTTTCTAGAAACTTAGTTTCTTTATCTATGTTGCATGAGAATTTTTTTGATATTTCTTTCAATAATAATGTAACGTCCTCCATTTCGAGTACCTTGAAACGACTTGGGTCGGGATTGTTTTTCCCAAGTTAAGAATATTATTTCAAATCATATTATATTTATTTGGAATTTATTTCCATGAGTTATTGCTAGCCAACTTATGAATTTTGTGTTTAAAAGTCAAGATAAGACTTTCGGTCTTTGACCGACACAAAAAACCCTGATCGGGTAAAAATCTCAGAAAATAAAATAAAAAACTATGGCAAATATATTTTGGGCATAAAATACATTCATAAAAATTAAATTTTGGTCAAAAATAATAAACCTAAGATAAAATATAAATTTTAGGGCATTTGGTGTTAAATGCTTAATTTTACCGAATTGGGGAATTTTATTCCATAAATGGACCTTAGGTTAAATTTTATTGTGTGACTAGTTAAATTAAATGTGAGAGACATTTAATTTAATTATTATGTGTTAAGTTTTATTTTTTTTCTTTTAAAAAAATATAATAATAACTTTATTATGAGTGAAAAAGGTTATAGAAAGTCAATTTGGATTTTTCTTCTTAGGAAATGTGTATTAACCTTTAAAAAAAATATAAATGCATAAATAGAAAGAGGTGCCCGGCCATGTGAGGTTTTAAATAGTGTGAACAAAATTAATTAAGTTTTAAATCCCATTTTAAATATTAGGGTTAATGACAAGTGGATAGTAAAACACTCAAGTGTTTTAGGATATTTTAGAGTAGTCTAAACCCTTCTAACCCCCCCAAATCCGACCCCCTCTCTCTCACAATCACTCTCATCTTTTTTGAAAACTCTCTCTCAAGTTTTCTCTCCATCTTCAACCTCAAGAACACTAAGAAGGCTTGGAAGCCTATGCTTTGGTCTAGGAAGGGTTTCCCTAAGGTAAAGTTTCAAAAAACTTGACTTTGTAAAGTTTTTAAAAATAGGTCTTTCAATAGCTAACTATATATGTTGTTGGGGGGAGTTGGTTAAGGTATTGAAAGAGTTTTGTAGGACTCAAAGCTAGTAGGAACATAAAAAACCTAGAGCAAGAACAACAAGAGGTAAAAAGTTTACTTTTTATGGTTGTTATTGTATGGTTTTTATTCGTAAGAATTATTTTGTATATTTAATACTTAAAGTTTCTTATTGGTGATGTAATAAGGCTATGGTAGTTTTTCAATAATTTTTATGATGCTTGTGTGTTGATTTTTGAAAATAGGGACCAAAATCCCTAAGGGTTTTGGTGAGAACCCTAAAACAAAATACAAGTTTTGAGCTGTGACTTCCAAGGGTTCAAGCATCTACTATATATTAATTTTGTAACATTTAATTGTACTGTGATGTTGTTGAGATTGAGTACATAAAATTGAGCTTTTGAAACACTCAAAAATGTTTAAAAATGAGTGAGTTATGCTATTTCAAAGTTTAGGTAAAAAACTGTTTTTTCATATTCTTAATTCCGGGACCAAGTTTGGACAGCCACTGTGTAGGGAAAATGAACCCAGTTTTATCTAAAATTTGGTGGACATATTCTTGGCATAACATAGTATTCCACTGTAAAATTTTATAACAAAATACTAAACGGTTTGAAAGTTACTAAGTGCCAAAGTTTGGAAAAATTAAGGACTTGAAAATAAGGTCACTTTTACCTTATTGTTGGAAAATAATTTCACCAATAAAAAATACTCCTTTTGATCTAAGATTTTTCAAAGACCTAAATGGCATACCAAAAATGGAATTGGGAAATTTTGGTAACAATTGGGTAAGTAAATTTCAAGTTATGACCTAACAATGTATGTAGTTAAAAAATGAGAAAAATAGGGTTTTGTGTAAAAATGAGATTTTGGAACTTAAGGTAAAAAGTAAAATTTTGCTTATTGCAAGATAAAAACTTTGTAAGTCTTGAAAACATATTTTGACCTAAAATACCACTTTGATTTTAGTGAGAATTATTTTTATTAAAGAATTTTTATTCTTTCTAAAAATAAAAGAATTATTTTATTACTACGTTAATAAATTAAAAGAGGGTTTACAACCCTATATTTTGAGAAAATAATTTAGTGAATTATTTTTCTAGTAAGTAAACTTGATTAATTGACATCAGAAAAAGTAACTAGTCAAGATGATACATTTTTAATGGTTTTCCTAATTAAGATAAAATCAAACTATTTTCTTAAAACGATTTTTAGAGATTAAAACCTTAAGAAAAATAAAAGGAAAATTAAGAGTTTATTTTGAAAAAAATTATTAAGGAATTTAATTAGTATTTTCTGGATATAATACCGGCTAAAATCTTCTATATATTTAACCGACTTGTTGAAAGTACGGGTTAATAGTGATACTTTTAAAGAATAAGATTTTTAGCAGATTTTAGGAAAATACTATTGTGATACCCGAGCATAGGTATCGAGACCATAGGATAGGTCTCTCCAAGACTTAGGGTTTAGTCTCAAATATTTTGGTATGAATTTTCTTAACGGGTTTAAAACCAAATAAGGATCTTTAATCCTTACTAATGATTTTGAAAATGACCAAACTGCCCAAAATAATAACAATGAACTATGAAGTGCCATAATTAATCCTAGTATACTGTAAGGATAATTACAGTATTGGCTAAGCATAACTGGATTATACATTGGAGGGTGAAATCTTGCTAAGGCCAAATGACTCAAAGTAAGTCAACTTCTATTGTGTGGTTGCAACATGAAACGACTATTGTATTGTATGTTAGTATAGAGACACATGCACATATATACAATATCGTAGAAAGTTTGCTTAGAGATGTTAGTCTAGTTGGTGCTGATTCAAAAAATATGACTGGTAGATATTTGTCATATTCTAGACAACTGATCCCCATCACATTGCTTGATTTTGTTATGTCTGGTTCATTACCGCGACGAGTGGCCAAGAGGTGAGGATTGCTGGTTTAAACCTAGGGGTGCCAAAATGAATGGGACCTAGGGGCCCTCATGCTTACTTAATCAGGGAACGGTTAGAACCCGAGCAAGTGCTCTGATAAGTTATTCCCAGATAGTAGTCGTGAATATTGGCCATTCAGTGAGAGTGCCTATAGATACTAGGGGTTGCCAAGTTTGAGTGAAGCTAAACACCCTAGGGGCAACTGCTCACCAGCACCACTGATTAACATAGAAGTCTCTGTAAACCCGTGTAACTTCGATTACACTCTTGGATAAGTAGTGATGCCCTAGGTAACTTGATGGTTACCCTCGTGAGGGATTTACTCTTGGATAAGTAGCGATGCCCATGGTAACATGATAGTTACCCTTGATGGGGATATTTATTGGCTAGATCTTAGTCTTGAGACTCGATTCTCCCTTACAGATTAGCATTTATGCTAGAGGGCGAGTTATGCCTGAATTGTTGGAAGTTGTCGAGCGTTGGTCTCAAATTATATTGTGATATATTATATCTGCTTGTTCTGAGATTTTCTAAGTAAAGGGATTTATTTGTTGATAAGAAATAGTTGTGATATAATATACCTGCTTGTTCTGGGATTTTCTGAGTGCAGGAATTTATCTGTTTGTATGAAATAATTTGTCATTGGTTATCAGGCATGACCATAAGTTTTCCAAGACGCTTTTACGTTCTTGAAATTGATTGTGTAGGGTCCGGATGGATCCAGAACCCTAACTCTCTGCATGCTTTTGTTTTAAAGTTGAACTTACTAAGCGTTTTCGCTTTCCTAGTTGTTTCCTGTTGTAGGTAAGAACAAGGGCAAGGCAGAGCAGTGAGCGCTGGAGTGTACCTTGCGAATGTACATGTGGACCGACCTTTTGGGAAGCCGTTTTATTTTTGGAAATGTTGTTTTATTTTCATAAACTAGGCTCACGCTACTCTTTATAAAATATGTTTGTATTAAATGTTAAGTATGGCCATACGATTTTTTAAAAAGTTTTTTTATACGAGTTTTTGAGTCATTTGGTTAAATGAAAATCTGGGTCGTTACAAATAATGCGATTGTTATCTCAAAGAATGGTTTCAAAATATGTCAAGAAGAACATAATAACAGACTGTGTATGCTCAAACCAAATGAACGAACGCTCAATAATTCAGAATTATTTAAAGTAGCAAAACCGCAAGGTAACAAAAGACAAAAAGTTTCAAACGAGGATGGCACATATCTTTGACATTTTAGACTTGGTTATATAGGTCTAGATAGGATAATCTAGTTAACAAAAGATGGACCTTTGAGAACTAAAAGTTGGAACTCTTCCAGTTTGTGAATCTTGTCTAGAAGGAAAAATGACCAAACGTCCTTTCTCAACGAAAGGCAATAGAGCCAAAGAATCTTTGGAGCTTGCACACAGCGATGTCTGTGGTCTAATCAATGTACAAGAAAGAGGTGGGTATGGGTATTTTGTCACTTTTATTGACGATTACTCAAGATGTGGTCATACTTACCTAATGCTTAGGAAATCTGAAACTTTTGGTAAGTTTCAAGAATTCAAAGTAGAGGTTGAGAAGCAGTTAGGTAAGACTCTAAAGACACTTCGATCTGATTGAGGTGGAGAATATTTGGATTTAGAATTCAAAGATTTCTTGCTGGAGCATGGTGTTTCTAAAAGAAGAAACATGCCTTGTTGGACATGGTTAGGTCTATGTTAAGCTACTCTTCACTTCCTCTCTCATTCTGGGGATATGGACTTCAAACGGCAACGTAAATTTTGAATGTAGTCCCATCTAAGACCATTAGCGAAATGCCACTGGAACTGTGGAATGGAAACAAACCTAGTTTGCACCATTTCTAAATTTGGGGCTGTCCTGCTCATGTTCTTAGACCTAAATCAGGGAAACTTGAATCAAGGTCAGAAGTGTGCATTTTTTGTTGGCTACGATCCACAAACAAGAGGAGGTTATTTCTATAGTCCCAAAGATCAAAAGGTATTTGTTTCAACAAGTGCGACCTTCCTTGAACATGATTATATGAATAACTATAAACCTCGAAGCAAGGTAGTATTGGAACAACTCATAGCTGATAAGATTCCATCACAATCATCTTCATCATTAAATGATAAATGACAAACTGAGGAAACCATGATTCCTGAAAAAGAAACCTCGGTGCAACGTCGTAGTGGGAGGATTGTGAGACAACCTGTTCGCTACGAACATGAGGCACATGTCCTTGTTTCTGATACAGACAAGGACAATTCATTAACCTTTAAAGAGGCAATGGATGATCCTGAAAAGGAGAAATGGAAAAAAGCCAGGAACTAATAAATGGAATCGATGTATTCCAATTCTTTCTTGGAACTTGTGGATCCACCTGAAGATGTCAGACCCATAGGGTGTAAGTGGATATACAAGAATAAAAGAGGTGTAGATGGGAAAGTAGAGACTTTCAAAGCAAGGCTTGTAGCCAAACGTTACACTCAGAGAGAAGTTGTTGATTATGAAGAAATATTTTATCCTGTGGCCATGCTTAAATCCATTCGCATCCTCTTATCCATAGTGGCTGCCAATGATTATGGATATGGAAAATGGACATCAAGACAACATTTTAGAATGGCTATCTTGATGAAAGTATCTATATGGTAAAACCAGAAGGGTTCATAAAGAAAGGGGAAGATCAAAAGGTGTGCAATTTGCTAAAATCCATTTATGGATTAAAACAAGCATCTAGATCTTGGAATATCACTTTTGATGAAACAATTAAAACATATGGCTTCGAACAAAATGTCGACGAAGCATGTGTGTATAAATACATCAGGAAAAGTGGTGGTTTTCGTAGTTCTTTACGTTGATGACATTTTGATCATTGGGAACAATGTAGAGGCATTGTCAAACGTAAATAAATGGTTAGCTGAAAAGTTCCAAATTAAAGATTTTGGCGAGGCGAGCTATGTTCTGCGAATCCAAATCCTAAGGGATAGGAAGAACAAGCTCTTGGAACTTTCTCAAGCTAATTATATAGATAAGGTGTTTGAAATATTCTCTATGGAGAATTCCAAGAAAGGTATATTACCGACCAGACATGGAATTGCTCTCTCTAAGGAACAATGTCCCAAGACACCTCAGGAGGAAGAAGATATGAGAAAGTATCCATATGCTTCAGCAGTTGGGAGTCTGATGTATGCTATGTTGTGTACTTGGCCCAACATATGTTATGCAGTTGGGATTGTAAGTCATTATCAATCAAATCCTGGTTTGGAACACTGGATTGCAGTAAAACACACTCTCAAGTATCTTAGGAGAACAAGAGACTATATACTGGTATATTCAAGGGGAGAGCTAAGCCATACTAGATGCACTGATTATGATTTCAAATCAGACAATGACAATAGAAAATTGACATCTGGGTCAGTGCTCACTCTTGGTGGAGGAGCTGTTGTTTGGAGAAGCATTAAGCACCAACACATCTGATTCAACCATGGAAGCCGAATACATAGCAGCTTGTGAAGCAGCTAAGGAAGCGGTTTGGTTGAGGAAGTTCTACACTGACCTGGAAGTTGTTCCAGATATGGATAAGCCACTAATCCTGCACTATGACAACAGTGGAGCAGTAGCTAATTCCAAAGAACCTAGAAGACACAAGAGAGGGAAGCATATAGAAAGGAAATACCATATGGTAAGAGAGACTGTACGCCAAGGTGATGTGACTGTTATGACGATAGCGTCAGAATAGAACCTGAATGACCCGTTAACCAAGACACTTCCTGCAAATTCGTTCATGGGTCACGTGCACAATATGGGATTAAGGGAAATGCCTCACTTGCTTTGAGGGCAAGTGGGAGATTGTTAGAATTAATGCCCTAAAAGCATGTAAAGACATTTTATTGGTATTAAATAAAAGTATAATTTTATTATATTTGAATGTTATAATTATTGTTTGAATTAATTATATAAAAATATCAATAAAATTCCCTATTCATTAATAAGAATATGATCTTTTATTAGTATGAGAGAATTAAGATCATATATAGTGAATAAAATAGGCAGTAACATATTAAAGTATGGAATCTTTAATGAATGGTTACTAGTATGGTTTGCTAAGCATACGAGATGCAAGTAATCTAGATTCAGATTACTGATGTGGACAGACATCTAAATAAAGGTGCTATATATAATAGAGATTATATATGACAGGACCAATGAGAATTAATTATCTTTATAAACTTGCTGTTTGATGTAAAGATTTATTTCTTGTCATAACAGATGATCATTTGTAGATCAGTTTAAATCTTGAGTATTCATGAAATCCTTTTTATGTTTGTTGGATCTTTTGATTCACTCGTTAAGGTCTCTTCGAATAATGAGGCTAATGACTTTTGTTTTGGAGATTCAATATCATGGATGGCTGGGAAGATGAATTAAAATATTGGAATCCATGCTTTCTTAACGGGTCAAATATTGGTTCCCTTAAGGGTTGATTCTGGAATTATTCGCTAGTGAATTAATGATACTTAAGGATTAAGAGGTAATTAGATGGGTAAAACGATAATTTTGACTAGCTCTAATTAACGAACCAATTATGGAGGACAGAACTACATATATTGATTATATCAATCTATTACTTGAGAAAACTCTGTAAATATAATTCTATCAATACCTATAGTGCAATTCCATATTTATAGTGGAGTAATCATGGAATTAATAAATAAGACTATTAGATTAAAGAGTTTAATTAATAATCTGGTTTATTGGAGCTTCCTATTATAGGTCTAAGGTCTCCAAATCATCTATGTCCTACACTGTCAAGGGTAAGGATGTCGAAAGAAAGATTTGTTAAGAGAATGACTAAATTTCAAAGGAATTAATTTTCCAGGGCAAGGAAATAATTATTTGATAATTATGGGTAATTGGATAATTATGAATGAATTAGTTATTTAATTATATAGTTTTTATTTTGAAAGACTATAGGTTAAAATTAATATTAATCTTGTTTGGATTAATATAAATAGAGAAAACAATAAATATCTTATTATAATATGACATTTATTTAATTTAAAATTGATATTTTAAGATAAAATTTATTTTGAATTAACTGATATTTATGTTGGAATAAATATCTTGTCTTTAAAAGTTGATTAAATAAACAAATGAGAAAATTAGGGCAACCCTAATAGGGCTGGGCGACATACACTGTACAGTACAGTGTGTGGCGCCTAGCATCAAGGATTTTATCCATGAGATTTGAATTTTGAATTTCAAATAAATTTGTTTAATCAATTATTTAATTATTCTTTTAAATATAATTTAAATAGATAATTAAATGAAAATATCTAGTCAGTTTTAATTTGAATTAAATAAACATTATTTAATTAGATTAAATATCTTTATAAATCTGATATACATGGTATTTAGAAAAGGATGGACAAATTAGACTCTCTCTCTCTCTAAAGCGATAGTTTTCTCTAAACCTGAAAACTATTCTAAACCTTCTCTCTGTCAAAACTCTCTAGATCTCATGTGTTGAGTACATATAGAAAGTAACATAAATCAACCTTTTGAATCCTAAATCCCACACACGTCCTTGTGTGTTTGAGGATTGGTCTGGAAGAAAAGGTTGTGAGATCTCAGAACACTAGATATGGAGATTTTTCATTTATACAAAAAGACTCAAGGACACTTGATAGGCTACAAGAGGTAATCCCTGATATATTTGTATATGATTTAATATTTATATATGTATATGATTCTGGCTGGTATTAATATTTATTAAAATTGGTCCATATATTCTGCTGCGTACCTTTGATTTGAACATTTAATACCAACAACCAGGTGGTAGAATTCTTTTCGAAGCCTTAAGTTTGAGTTCCCGAGCCCAAAAATCTAATTTGGCTATGTCTGCCTTTGTGGGCCATGACCTTGCCATGAGGGTCGTGGAGCACCTCCAAGTCAGGGGCTCCCAGCCCCTAAATTCCTAGGGACACGCGCTTTGACTTGCCCCTTAGGGTTGTGGCGTGCCTACGAAATAGAAAGCCCCCAGGGCTTATGGGTTCACGCGAGTCGCGATGCCCAAGAACATGGTCGCGGCATGTCACGGGCCGCCAACTTCGATACTCGAATTGACGGAACGTGCGGCACTTGTTAGCGCTCTTAACTAGCAAGTCAGCCTAGAATTCACACCTGCGGCAAGCAAACTCAATGGTTAGCCGCATTACAAGTCTCACACAAGTAAGGGCAATTATGAAGCGGGAGCAAGCACAAGGCAAGCAATCCAGAGACAACATCCCACACAACAATCAGAGCATTCAACACATTCAAGTGGCACGCAATGGCCCAACGAAGGCAACAAACAAGCAACACATAGACCGTAAATAAAGCATACACAAAGGGACATGGCAAAGTATTGTTTTATTCATATAAGGCCTTGATAGGGCAAGGGAGTACACAGCTTAAGCCCCTATTTGCTGGTGGCCATGGTGCTTCCTTAAGTCACCAGGTCACCCCCCCCTAAGGAGCATTCTAAGCAAATGAATTCTTCCCAGGAATATATATGATTTTTGTCTGGGAGACATATGCATAATTACAAAAGTGCCATTCCCTAACCCTGAGGTTACTTGGTGCAAGACTTGACTAATGATCAAGCACCAAGGCATGCTCATACATACAAAATGGCCCCCTGGAGATGTGCCATGACGCAGCACATCACACTCTCCCCCACTTAAACCTTTGGCGTCCTCGATGAACTTGCCCCTTGCTGATCTTCAATCTTCTGCGCATGCTTGTGCAAGTCCTCTGTCCTTTCCCAGCAAATTTCTTCATCTTCGAGCCCTCTCCACTTCACCAGAAACTCTTTCTTCTTCTTTCTGTCCACAACCACGGTCCTCTCTGCGCATGCTTGACGCTGACTCCTTCTTTGGTAGACTGGTTGCGCGCTGGATCTTCTGGATCTTCGTGATACGGTTTGAGGTTGCTGACGTGCAAGACTAGGTGTATCTTCATCCATTCTGGTAAGCTGACTTTGTAGGAGGTCAGGCCCACTTTCGAGATGACTGGAATAGGACCCTCGTATTTGTGGATGAGTCTAATGTCCTTATTCCCTCGGAATCTCAGTTGTTCGGGCCTCAGCTTGATCATCATTAAGTCACCTGCATTGAATTCCAGCGATCGTCTCTTCTGATCTGCCCACTTTTTCATTCTCTTTGATGCCTTCTCCAGGTAGGCTCGGGCAATCTCGGTGGTTTTCTTCCAGTCTTTCGTGAAATTGAAGGCCCTCGGATTTCTTTCGCGATACTCATCCACTGTGTGGGGTAATAGCGGTTGCTGACCGTTAACAACTTCAAAAGCACTCTTGTTTGATGAAGAACTCTTCTGAGAGTTGAAACAAAATTGAGCTACGTCTAGTAGTTGCGGCCAATTCTTTTGGTTGGCACTGACGAAATGCCGCAAGTACTCTTTCAGCATCCCATTGAATCTTTTAGTTTGTCCGACTGTTTGAGGATGGTAGCTCGAGGAAATATTTAGTAGTGACCCCAAAAGGTTGAATAACTCCGACCAAAAGGTCCCTGTGAATCTTCCATCACGGTCACTAACTATATTTTGGGGTACTCCCCAATACTTAACTACATACTTGAAGAAAAGTCTCGCTGTCTCTTCTGCCGAGCAATATTTTGACACCGGTATGAAGGTTGCATACTTTGAAAATCTGTCCACGATCACTAAGATCGCACTCAAGTCTCCCGTCTTCGGTAAACTAGTAATGAAGTCAAGCGACACACTCTCCCATGGTCGGCTTGGGACTAACAAAGGTTCCAACAACCCTGGCGTCTTGTGTCTCTCCACTTTGTCTTGCTGGCAGGTGAGACAGGTTTTGGTATACTCCACGATATCGTCGCGCATTTGTGGCCAGTAGTACCCCTGCTTCAACAGGGCATGGGTTCTCTGCCACCCTGGATGACCCGCCCACAAGGTGTCGTGACACTCACTCATTAGTGTCCTCCGCAAATCTCCCGTCTTGGGAACATATAAGCGGCCACCCTTGGCCCACAAAAGATCGTCTTCTACCCAGAATTGGCGAGTCTTTCCCTCTTTTGCGAGATTCATGATGGTCTTCACCACCGGGTCTTTCACCAGGTTCTCCTTAATGCGCTCTCGGAGTGGAGTGGTCACCATGCTAGCCGACATATTAGCCAGCAATTTTAGAGCCGCTAACTCAGCTTTGCGACTCAGGGCATCAGCTGCCTGGTTTAGACTGCCCGCCTTGTGTTTGAAATGAAAGTCGAATTCTGCTATGAACTCCTGCCATCGTGCTTGTTTAGGGGTAAGCTTTGGCTGGGTGAGGAAATGACTCACCGCGGCATTATCTGTCTTCACCACAAACTTCGATGCCAACAAGTAGTGCCTCCACACTCGTAGACAATGAATTACTGCGAGAAGCTCCTTCTCTTGTGCAGTGTACCGCCTCTCTACCTCCGTGAGTTTGCAACTTTTGATAAGCTACGGGGTGGCCCTCTTGTACAAGCACTCCTCCCAAGGCAAAATCAGACGCGTCTGTCTGCACTTCAAAGGGCCTACCAACATCTGGTAAGGCTAGGACAGGATCTCGCATCATGGCTTCCTTCAGACTCTTGAATGCTTCAACACACCTATCGGTCCACGTCCAAGTTACACCCTTCTTTAACAACTCGGTTAAGGTTGTCGCCCTTCTTGAATAGCCCTCCACAAATCTTCGGTAATAGTTGGCTAAACCAAGGAAAGAGCGTAATTCCTTCAAATTGGTGGGGGCCTTCCAGTCTTGAATGGCCTGCACCTTCTCTAGATCCATGCGGATCCGACCACGTTCTACTATGTGGCCTAGGAACTTGATTCTCTCTTGTACGAAGGAGCACTTTTCTCGCTTCACATAGAGTTGGTTCTCTCTCAATTTCTGAAACACTTGGGATAAGTGTCGTTGATGTTCTTCTATTGTGGAGCTATAGACCACAATGTCATCCAAGTAGACTACCACGAACTTGTCTAGGTATTCTTGGAAAACTTGGTTCATCAACGTACAGAATGTGGCTGGTGCGTTTGTCAACCCAAACGGCATGACTCGGAACTCGTATGCTCCATATCGAGTCACACACGTTGTCTTCGGCTCATCCCCTTCTGCTATCCGCACTTGATAGTAGCCTGATCTCAAGTCCAGTTTTGTAAAGAATTTCGCTCCACTCAACTGGTCGAATAAGTCGGCGATCAAGGGGAGGGGGTACGTATTACGCACTGTCACCTTATTGAGAGCCCGATAATCAATACATAGTCTCAAGCTCCCGTCGTGCTTTTTCTGGAATAGCACGGGTGCACCATATGGTGCCTTCGATGGTCTGATGAAGCTTGCCTCTAGTAAATCCTTCAACTGCTTCCTCAGTTCTGCTAGTTCGGGGGGTGCCATTCTATAGGCCGCCTTTGCAGGTGGTTTGGCTCTGGACACCAGCTCAATTTGGGGATCAATCCCTCTTCTAGGTGGTAAGGCTTTGGGGAGTTGGTCCGGCATAACATCCCCATACTTCTTCAAGACCATTCGAATTTTTGGTGGGATGACTTCATCCACCGTATCCTCGTATATTGTGGGTAGGATAATATACGTGGGCTCTTGTCTTCTCACGCCCTTCTTCAACTGCAAGGCTGACAACAACTTGGTTTCTGGGGGCTGCTCTACTTTAGCAGGCACCACTGCAGGTGTCTCCCCCATTATGAGTAAGCTTCCTGTAGCTGGGATGTGAATGGCTCCCTTTTCCGTAAGGAAGTCCATACCCAATATCACATAAAAGTCGTCCATTCGCACGACCACCAAGTCAGTCTGCTCCTCCCATGAGCCAATCTTCATGTTCACCTTTTTAGCCACGCCGGTTGTGGCCAAGGCCTCTGAGTTAACCGCTTTCATGCGGCCATGGTCCTTCTCCCATTTTAGTCCCAGACGTTTAGCTTCGATCTCCGAAATGAAGTTGTGAGTGGCGCCCGTGTCGATCATCACACTTCCTGCCATCTTACCGTTTAGGGTGGTGTCCACATACATTAGTCCCTTTCCGGGGGTCTTCTTCACTTTCGCACCATGTTTCTTGAGAGCATTCAGCATCCGGAGGGCACCCATGTGCGTAAACTCCTTCTCCTCCTCTTCGTTGGTTTGTTCTCCTTGAGCAAATGTCGCCTGGAGGGCACTCATCTTGGATTTATGAGGACACTCTGTCGACTTATGAGGTTCAATACAGATCCAACATGTAAGAGGCTTCTTGAACGGGGGGTTGCTACCTTTGCTAGGAGAGTTAGACTCCACACTCCTTTTCTCTCCTCCCCCACTCTTGCTTTGCCAAGACTTCCCAAACTTTTTACTCCCAACATTACTTCCACTAGTCGACGGATTGGTCTTCTTGGATTGAATGTTCCCTGAAGAGTAATCAGTCAGTCGTTCGCCCACAGCTTAAGCAGTGGCTAGGTCAGCCACTCGTTGTCTCTCGAGCTCTTGCTTTGCCCAAGGCTTCAGACCTTCTAAGAACGCGAAGAGTTTGTCCACTTCGGACATGTCTTTGATATCCAAAATCAACCCAGAGAATTTCTTCACGTATTCTCGGATTGTTCTGGTGTGCTTCAACTCTCTCAAATGGCGTCGAGCTATGTAGGCAACATTCTCAGGGAGAAACTGCGTCTTCAACTCTCTCTTGAGATCTTCCCATGTTGTTATGGTGCATCTGCCATTCTGAATATCGTCGTACTTCGTCCTCCACCACACTTTGGCATTTGCAGACAAGTACATCGTTGCCATGGCGACCTTGCCATCCTCTGATTTAGCTCTCACGGCTCTAAAGTAATGCTCCATATCAAAAAGGAAGTTCTCTAAGTCCTTCGCGTCTCTCGCCCCCCCATAGGGCCTTGACTCAGGGACTTTTACTCTCCCATATTCCATGCCAATGGGTCCAGTTGCAGGCTGACTCCCAACTGCCCTCATGGTGAGGTTCAGCTTGGTGTTCATCTCCAGCATTTCATCCTTCATTGCCTCAACTGACTCCCTACAATTCTATACAAGGTCATTTAATGTTTCTTGTAGGTCCTTCACCGCTCACTCCACTGCCTTAATACGTTCCTCACTCGGAGGAGTATTGGATGTGCTTGAAAGGTTTTCTCTCCGCTCGATTGCCGTTATGCGGGCTAGTAGATTGGTCGTATTCCGCTCCAACGCAGCGACGCGGTTTAGTGCATTAGTCATCTCCGGTTCTAGCCTGACAGAGCCAAGATCCCTGACTCTTTCGTCCAGGCCATCTAGCTCTCCAACGCGCCTCTCCAGCGCTTCAATCCGTTGAGTGTTGCTCATCATCCTGCAGGGTTACCAAGCTTTCTCAAACTTAGCTCTGATACCAACTATCACGGGCCGCCAACTTCGATACTCGAATTGACGGAACGTGCGACACTTGTTAGCGCTCTTAACTAGCAAGTCAGCCTAGAATTCACACCTGCGACAAGCAAACTCAATGGTTAGCCGCATTACAAGTCTCACACAAGTAAGGGAAATTATGAAGCGGGAGCAAGCACAAGGCAAGAAATCCAGAGACAACATCCCACACAACAATCAAAGCATACAACACATTCAAGTGGCACGCAATGGCCCAACTAAGTCAACAAACAAGCAACACATAGACCGTAAAGAAAGCATACACAAAGGGACATGGCAAAGTATAGTTTTATTCATATAAGGCCTTGATAGAGCAAGGGAGTACACAGCTTAAGCCCCTATTTGCTGGTGGCCATGGTGCTTCCTTAAGTCACCAGGTCACCCCCCCCTAAGGAGAATTCTAAGCAAATGAAGTCTTCCCAGGAACATATATGATTTTTGTCTGGGAGACATATGCATAATTACAAAAGTGCCATTCCCTACCCCTGAGGTTACTTGGTGCAAGACTTGACTAATGATCAAGCACCAAGGCATGCTCATACATACAAAATGGCCCCCTGGAGATGTGCCATGACGCAGGATGTCACACGACGCGCCCTCGCGAACCCAGAATTCCCAGCTCCCTCCTGCGTTTTCACCCATCCAAATTTAGCAAATATTCATTGTAACCTTGAACTAATACTAGTATTGAGTCTAGGACTCTTAAAAACATAGCCTAGGCATTATAATTACCCAAAAACCAACCACAAATCTCACCCCAATTTAGTAGTTAAAGCTAACACTAAAACCCAACCAAAACCTTTCTTAATAGCAGATTTTCATAAAAAAAAAATCAAGACTTAAACCTTACCTTGATGGTGATTCCGACCCTGAGTTTATCCTCTAGTGATCCTAGCTCTAATTCTTCAGTCCCCAAGCTTCAACCTTATAGATTTCCAAGCTAGCTCTCCAAAACTCCAAAGGTTCCCCAAGGCACAAGAGAGGGAGAGAAAACGAGGGAGCGAGAGAGAGAGCCGAGAGACTTCATGGGAGAAACTAAGTGTCTTCCAGTGTTTTCCTAAGTTTTATCCCTTATCACAAAAGAAAAAAATGACCTTAACCTCATCCTTAGCCTTTCTAACACCACCCAGGGCAAAATCATCTTTGCCACCATTATCCCGCTAAACCTCAAGTAGCCCTATAGATTCCCAACTATTCTCAGCATGCAATTAATCACCAAATAATTACTCGTTACCCGATATCAGACCCCGTTGTGAGTATTCCGCTAATTCGCACACTAAGATCGCCTCTAGCCGAATACTACAAACATATCCACATAATAATGTGGACTCAATAATTTACACATATATAATCACATTTATGCCCTCAACGAGCCAAAATCATAAATATACCCTATTTAACAAGAACGACTCCACATGCATATTTAATACTCATAAACATGCATATATATTCATATTATCATATAAATCATGTATGCCACGTAGTCACGCATTTAATCAATTAATTCCACACATATATCCAATTAGTCCTTCCCGACACACTAATCAAGGCACTAAGCCTTATTAGCATTTTTGGGACGTTATAGTTTTCTTGGGCCGTGTAATTGATTATCTGATTAAACGAATATCTTTATAAACCGTGGAATGTGTTTATAATTTATATGACTGGAATAAACATATTTGATATTTGTGAAGCATGTGTTTATTGCTTTTGAATATTTGTATTATTGTTATGCCTTGTGAGGTTTTCTTGCCGGGCCTTGGCTCACGGGTGCTCTATGGTGCAAGTAAGGGAAAAGAAAAGATGGACCAGCCATGAGTTGGAGGGCTTTGAGGGCGTTGTGTACATATGCGGCCTGCTTGACTGACACGACCGAGATTACTTGCTGGAACTAGGGTTGAACCCTGATTTTTTTGCCTAGGCTGACCCTTTGTATTTATTTTGTATGTCTTAGTTTATAAACTTCTTTTGGGATTCCGTGTACAGAGTTAAACATTTTTAATGAAATGATTACTATTTGACAAAAATTTTTAATACCTAATCCCCGAGTTAGCTTTAATTACAGATTTTAAGTCAAAATGACTCGTTTAGCGAGTTGAGCACTACTTTAAAACACACGGTGTAATAGTCTTGGGTTAGTATGGAATTTCACAGACCAACCTAGTATCTTTAGGTCCAACTAGTACAACTGTTGCGTAAATTTTAGCAAATAAAATTGTGCAAGTGTACACAGTCGGTGAACAAGTAATAAAGTGATAAGTGAGTATCGTCACCACAGGGATTACGTTAGCAATAAATTTTGTAAAATCAATACTTAACAAACTGAAACAAAACTAGTAATAAAGATTTGATTAAACCTAAAAACTATACAAGAATATAAAATAAACAAATGAATGAGAGAGAAAGACTGTAATGACCCGAATTTTCAAGACTCAATAATGCATAAATATAAATGTTTTCATTTAACAAAATGTCTCAAAAACCCGTATAACATTTAACTACAAACATATTTTATAAAGAGTAGAGTGAGCATAGTTTAGGAAAATTACACAATATTTCCAAAAATAAAATGAGTTCCCAAAAGGTTGGTCCACATGTACATTTGCAAGGTAGACTCCAACGCTCACTGCTCTGCCTTGCCCTTGTTCTTACCTACAACATGAAACAACTAGGTAAGAGAAAACACTTAGTAAGTTCAACCTTAAAACAAAAACATGCAGAGAATTAGGGTTTCGGATCCATTCGGACCCTACACAATCAATTTCAAGAACGCAAAAGCCTCCTGGCAAACTTATGGTCATGCATGATAACCAATGACAAATTATTTCATATAAACAGATAAATTCTCGCACATAGAAAATCCCAGAACAAGCAGATATATTATACCGCAACTAAATCTTATCAACAAATATATCCCTGCACTCAGAAAATCCCAGAGCAAGCAGATATAATATATCACAATATAATTCGAGACCAACACTCGGCAATTTCCAACAATTCGGGCGTAACACGCCCTCCAGCATAAATGCTAGTAAGAGAGAACCGAGTCTCAACACTAAGATCTAGCCAATAAATATCCCCATCAAGGGTAACTATCATTTTACCTAGGGCATCACTACTTATCCAAGAGTAAATCCCTCACAAGGGTAACCATCAAGTTACCTAGGGCATCACTACATATTCAAGAGTGTAATCGAATTTACACGGTTTTACAGAGACTTCTATGTTAATCAGTGGTGCTGGTGAGTAGTTTCCCCTAGGGTGTTCAACCTCACTCAAACTTGGCAATCCCTAGTATCTCTAGGCACTCTCACTGAATGGCCAATATTGACGGCTACTATCTGGGAATAACTTATCAGCGCACTTGGTCGGGTTCTAACCGTTCACTGATTAAGTAAGCATGAGGGCCCCTAGGTCCCATTCATTTTGGCGCCCCTAGGTTTAACCAGCAATCCTCACCTCTTGGCCACTCGTCGCAGTAATGAACCAGACATAATAAAATCAAGCAGTGTGACGGGGATCAACCATCTAGGATATGACGGATATCTACTGTTCATATTTTCTAAATCAGCACTCACTAGACTAACGTCTCTAAGCAACTTTATACGATAGTGTATATATGTGCATGTGTCCCTATACTAACATACAATACAATAATCGTTTCATGTTGCAGCCACACAATACAAGTTGACGTACTTGGAGTCCTTAGCACTCAGCAGGTTTTCACCCTCCAACGTTCAGTCCAGTTACGCTTAGCCAATACTGTAGTTATCAATAGAGTATACTCGGATTAATTATGGCACTCATAATTCATTATTATTATTTTGGGCAGTTTGGTCATTTTCAAAATCATTAGTAAGGATTAAAGATCCTTATTTGGGGTTTGAACTCATTAAGGAAATTCATACAAAAATATTTGAGACTAAACCATAAGTCTCGGGGAGACCTACCCTATGATCTTGATGCCTAGGCTCGGGTATCACAATAGTATTTTCTCACAATACGATAAAAATCTTATTCTTTAAAAGTTCCGCTATTAACCCGTACTTTCAACAGTCGGTAATATATATAAATGATTTTAGTCGGTATTATATCTCGAAAATACTAATTAAATTCCTTAATTATTTTTAAAGAAAATAAACTCTTAATTTTCCTTTTATTTTTCTTAAGGTTTTAATCTTTAAAAACCGTTTTAAGAAAATTGCCTAATTTGTCTAAATTAGGAAAACCGTTAAAAATTTCCCATCTTGACTAGTTAATTTTCCGAAGTTAATTAATCAAGTTTACTTACTAGAAAAATAATTCATTTTATTATTTTCTCAAAATGTAGGGTTTTAATCCCTATTTTAATTTATTAACCTATTCATAAATGAATTCTTTTATTTTTAGAAAGAATAAAAATTCTTTAATAAAAATAATTTCCACTAAACTCAAAGTGGTATTTTAGGTCAAAATATGTTTTCAAGACTTGCCAAGTTTTTCTCTTGCAATAAGCAAAATTTGACTTTTTAACTTAAGTTCCAAAATCTCATTTTTGCACTAAGTGTGAAAACCTTATTTTTCACATTTTTAACTGCATACTTTGTTAGTTCATAACTTGAAATTTACTTACCCATTTGTTACAAAAATTTTCCAATTCCATTTTTGGTATACCTTTTAGGTCTTTGTAAAATCTTAGGTCAAAAGGAGCATTTTTTATTGGTGAAATTATTTTCCAACAATGAGGTAAAAATGACCTTATTTTTCCAAACTTTGACACTTAATAACTTTCAAACTGTTCAGTATTTTCTTACAGTGGAATACTAAGTTAGGCCAATAATATGTCCACCAAATTTTAGAAAAAACTTGGTTCATTTTCCCTATACAGTGATTGTCCAAACTTGGTCCCGAAATTAAGAATACGAAAAAATAGTTTTTTTACCTAAACTTTGAAATAGCATAACTCACTCATTTTTAAATATTTTTGAGTGTTTAAAAGGCTCAATTTTATGTACTGAATCTCAAAAACACCACAATACAATTAAATTTTACAAAATCAATATACAGTGGATGCTTGACCGCTTGGAAGTCACAGCTTAAAACATGTATTTTGTTTTAAGGTTTCTAACAAAACCTTTGGGGGTTTTGGTCCCTATTTTTAAAAATCAACACACAAGCATCATAAAAATTATAAAACAACTATCATAACCTTATTACACCACCAATAAAAAAATTTATGCATTAAATATACAAAATAATGGTTAAAAATAAAACCATACAATAATAACCATAAAAAGTAAACTTTTTACCTCTTTGTTGTTCTTTCTTTAGGTTTGGATCTTCCTATTAGCTTTGACTCCTTAAAAACCCTTTCAAAACCTTAACCAACTTCCCCCAACAACATAGATAATTAGCTAATGAAAAATCTATGGTTAAAACTTTACAAAAGTCTAGTTTATGGAACCTTTACCTTAGGGAAAACCCTTCCTAGACCAAGGCTTAAATGCTTCCAAGTCTCCTTAGTGTTCTTGAGGTTGAAGATGGAGAGAAAACTTGAGAGAGTTTTCAAAAAGATGATAGTGAAAGAGAGAGAGTGGTCAGTTTTAGGTGAGGGGGGGGGGGGGGGGGGTTAGAAGAGTTTATACAACTCTAAAATTATCCTAAAAATACTCAAGTGTTTTACTACCCACTTGCTTTAACCTTTATCTTTAAATTAGGATTAAACTAAAAAAAAAATTGGTCCACCCTAATAAACCATATCACATGGCCAACCACCCATTTGTTTTATTTGTAATCATATATATATATATATATTATATATAGGTTAATAAATAATTCCTAAAAAGAAAAATCCAATTTGACTTCCTATAACATTTTTTCACTCTTATTAAGTTTTAAACACAAAACTTACCACATAATAATTAAATTAAATGTCTCTGACATTTAATTTAATTAATCACACAATAAAATTTAACCTAAGGTCCATTCATGGAATAAAATTCCCCATTTCGGTAAAATTAAGCATTTAACACAAAATGCCCTAAAATTTCCATTTTCCCTTAGGTTTATTATTTTTGACCAAACATTAATTTTTATTAATGTATTTTATGCCCAAAATATATTTGCCATAGTTTTTAATTTTATTTTATGAGATTTTTACCCGATCAGGGTTTTTGTGTCGGTCTAAGACCGAAAGTCTTATCTTAACTTTTAAATCACAAAATTCATATTTTGGCTAGCAATAACTCATAGAATAATTTCCAAACAAATATGATATTATTTAAAATAATATTCTTAACTTGAGGAAAAATCCCGACCCGAGTCGTTTAAAGGTACCCGAAAATGCATGACGTTACAAAGACAATGATGATGAGCTAGAATAATTAATTCTTCCTAAAATGTAAATATGATGCTAATGATGTAGTAATGTTGTGGCAAACTGGGAATAATTAATCTAGAATTGCAATTTAGTTCATAGGCTTCCGTCGAAGTTACTATGATATCGATTCTCTAATTAAACTAACATATGTCTATGCCAATCTAACTTCAAGAATATTGATCAAGCACCAATTCCATAAAGATTATGCAAGACATTAATATATGGCTATCTAACACAAATTAAATTCAAAGAACTTAATCTTGCACCATTCAAGCTGTATGTCCATTAATTAAAAGCTTTTAAGAATTATTAATTAACTTATTTACTCACAATTGATGGCCAAGCAAAAGAAAGTAAATAACATTAAAACCAATTGAATGAATAAAACCCAATTTCACATTAACACCATTAACAAAGTTCCAAAATCATACATTAGGGTTCATTAACAATTCTAGCTATGAAAAGTTTACCTCATAATTAAAATATCCAAAATACTAATAATAAATGCAAACATTGTCAAGAAAAATAAAATAAAAATAAGAAATTAAATACTAAGAGAAGGATGACAAAATCAAGCCCTAATAGGTGTCTCCAAGTGGTTTTTTTCTTGTCCTCTTTCAATCTTCTTCCTCTTCTTTCTTTTTCCTTTTCTTCTTCTTCATTCTCTACTTCTCTCTCTAATGACTGTTGTACATAGTTCCTTTTTTAAAAAAGGGAAGTGAAGTTGATATATGTTCTTATGGCTCCCATTTTTTTTCCTTAAGCCCACGTGGGCCTTTTTCCTCCCATTCCTTGTCTTTTTGCTAAACATGCACCAACACAATTAAAGGCCCAAATATCTTTATTTAATCTTCATCCAAAGTCAAGTTAATTAGAGACAAATAGATTTATACTGTTGAGGGGGAAACTTCTCACGTTGACCCAAGAAATGCTTGCTGCCTAGACAGAATGCTTCAACATTGTTGCAACATCTTATGAATTCGTGCACCAAAAAAATTATCATTTTAAATCACATTATCTCCTTTCCACTTCACTCAAGTTCATCAAATTTATCATTTCCATACTTAATTTCCCTCATAAAACCAAAAATAACTCTGTACGCCCTGATTTTCCCACGGGCTGATTAGCAAGCCGAGATTCGGCCTAACCATGATTACCTCATGATCATCCCCAGGGCTGGAGCTTCTGTCGTAATGTCGTGCCTTCTTAGCTTGAGGAAGCCCCAAGAGCTCACCTTCACCGCCCAAGGCCAGGGCAGGGATTCCGAAGGCCGAAGACCGAGCTAAGTATGCATCTCGTGGTACGATCTGGATATGGAGGCTGTGACCCTTTGTGAAGTCAACACACGTAAGGTAAACGTGCATATATCAGGCATCACGTGTCTGATATCCCCCCTGACTTCTCGGACACACAGCAGGAACGTGCGTGTTCAGACACCCACGACTAGGTTGGGCCGTGCGGCCCATTACCTCCTTACCTATTGATTTGACCACACTTATGAGTCAGGTTTAGGAATTAATCATGAATGTCACAGAATTGATACGACAGCTAAGAAGGTCACGGGATGACCTTCTTACCAACTTCCAGGTGCCTTCTCCTATAAATATGGAGAACCTGGGAGTTGATAGAGGTTGGAAAAATAATCTCTTGTAAGAAATACTCTGTAATCAAATACTCAGTATAGATCAAAAATATTGACTAGTGGAGTAGAAGGATTTTAACCTTCGAACCACTTAAAAAACGTGTCTTGAGTCACCTCTTTCATCCTCTAAGATCATATATCTATTTCGGTTCACCTTTAGCACTAATCCCTTTCTCTTCTTCTCTTAATTACCTGTTGGCGAAGAACCGCGTCAACAGTTTGGTGCTTTCATTGAGAGCAAGTTCGATTAGTGCTGCTGCAAACATCCAACTATGGTGACTACTCGGTCCAGGCATGGTAACGAGACAGAACAACATGATGGACAGGAGGCTCATTATACTACCATCCCTGATGAGCAAGTTCCTGAAGTCCAGCAGCGGCCAGGAAAACAGCCGGTGGGCCAAGATGATACCGGTAGTTCGGCGCCTCAGCCACCTAATCTGAACCCATGTTATTATACTGCGGTGGAGATGGAGAACGCTCAACTGAGGAGCCAGTTAGCAACAGCTAGCCAGCAAATCCAGGATATCCTGGCCCGATTACCCCCTCTCACAACCGGCGTTAACGTCGGAGAGAGGCAAGGCGAGGCTCCTAAGTCTCGCCGGGGTAACCGGTCCAGGCATAGCCGTTCGGATAGACTTCCGGCAGCCAGCTCCACCCCTTCATCACACCATCGAGAGGTAAACTTCGAGGAAATGCCTAGGACCGGACAACAGCAATACAGCCGTTCGGTTAGGACATCAACTCCTAGCTCTCAGCCATCCTCGAGGATGCCCAGGAGAGCTCGAGGAGATTCCCGAAGGAGATCCGGGGAGGGCTCGTGACGTCAGCCCGTCCCCGACGACCGTCCTGCGCCTCGTCCAGATCGCTCGGTGCGGGATCAACAGGTTGGCAAGGCCGAAAGGCCCCCACCAAACTTGATCTGTCCAGACGGAACTAGGATCGCCTCCCCAGTCAGGCATCCTCCATCTCCGATCCGATATCCGTCTCCTCCTCGGCCCGTCCGGGACATCCCAGCCTATGGGGGTAGTAGGAGAAACCCGCCATCAGCTGGACCTTCCCGGCGTAGCAGGGCGCCAGGGGAAAGCTCAGGTCGTCACCACCAAAGGCGGACTCCAAGCCTATCCAGCAGGAGCCACTGCACCGGCAGTCGCCGGAGTGATCTCTCTGGGGGAGACCTGCGTCAGCGGTTAAGTTCGGCGCAAAGTCACCAGACCACCCAGGGAGGTGACCTGCGAGATCGCCTCAACTCTCATAGAGGGGACAGAGCAGGAGGAGATGGCCAGGCACGTTCAGGGGGGGTTCTGTCCAGAGTACATAACGGAGGGAATGTCCCAAATAACCTATCTCAAGATAGGAGGGGAAATAACCCACCAAATGTGTACAATGGATCCGGAGTTGTTGAACAACCCCGGAATAACCAAGGACATCAGGACCAAACCCTCGAGCGCCTGACTCAGATGGAGGAGCTGATGAGGAAGCTCCTATCAGGAAAAGAAAAAGACGAATATGATTCGGGAGACGAGATGGAACTCTTCGCCCCCAATATAGCAGCAACGGCATACCCATCTGGTTTCCGTATGCCTCACTTGTCAAAGTTCAACGGGGACGGAGACCCGTCGGACCATTTAGGGATGTTTAACACCCTAATGATGGCCCATAACATTGGCCCGGAGCTGCGATGCTTTATCTTCCCCTCCACACTGACTGGACATGCCAGGCAGTGGTTCAAGCAAAGTAAAAGACAGTCAATCAGTTTCTGGAAGACCTTCTCAGCCGACTTCAAAAGGGCATTCTGAGCCTCCCAGGCTGCCCGTGTTCAGGCCGACTCCCTAGCTAACGTGAGACAGTAGCCCGGTGAGACTCTGAAGGCCTACCTGAGCAGATTCGCGAACGTCGTTGCTCGAGCTAGAGACGCGGATGATAGCTCCAAGCTCATGGCCATGAGAACTGGAATCCTTGTCGGAGGAGACCTATGGAAGGATATACAGAGGAAGGGAGTCAGCTCGGTCAACAAATTCCTTAACAGGGCCCAGGAATGGATAAACTTGGAAGAAGCCGAAGCCTCAGCTGCGGGAACCAGCCAGGTTCCCGATCAGCCCGCGGGAGTAGGGACGGAGGTCATGGCAATGACCCCAAACGTCGTACAGAGCAACCAGCCCGGCGGAGGCAAAAGAAAGGGCAATGGCGAAAATAGTCAGCATGGCCAAAAGAAGAATAAGTCTGTAGATAAGTTTAAGCCCGTTTTCACGACGTATACCGAGCTCACCCAGTACAGAGAAAGTATCTTCTTGGCCAACTCTACTCAGGTCCCTTGGAAGAGGCCGGAGCCATTGAAGCACCACAAGGGAAAGAGAAACACTTCCAAATTTTTCTGTTTTCATAACGACATCGGCCACAATGCCGACGATTGTAGGCATTTAAAAGATGAGATTGAGACTCTCATCCGAGCCGGTCCCTTGCCTCAATACTCGCGAAACAGGGTCCCAGCGAGTCGACCTGCTCCAGATGCCCCAGCCAGTCAGCCCGGGTCTCGGGTAGATCAGGATGTCCCTCCCCCCGTGGTCGGAGGAGAGATATCCACCATCTCTGGAGGATCGCACATGGCTGGCACGAGTAGAGGTGCCCATAAGAGATACGTGAATGAACTAAAGGCTCACAACGGAGTAGAGTTCGTCCCGGAGCAGCGCCAGTCAAAGCAGCAGCGATTGGAGAGGCAACCAATCATTTTTACGGAGGAAGATGCAGGCCATGTCCAGTTCCCTCACAATGATCCCTTGGTTGTAGCAGTCCAGCTCGCCAACCGGAGAGTGAGGAGCGTACTAATAGACAACGGGAGCTCGGTGGACCTCCTATTCCGATCCACCTTAGAGAAGATGGGTTTGACCGTTGCCTAGCTAAAGGCAACCTCCATGATGCTGTATGGTTTTGCGGGAGAAGGATCAGCGGCGATAGGGACGATCGAGCTGGTGATCACCCTAGGGGAAGAATCTCGGACAGTCTCCAAACTACTCGAGTTCGTGGTCATAGACTTCCCCATTGCTTACAACGCCATTTTGGGCCGACCTACGCTCATAGCTTTCGAGGCTATCACTTCCATTCGACACCTCGCCATGAAGTTCCCTACTTCAATAGGAATCAGTACTATCCAGGGCGATCAGCTCGCTGCCAGGGAATGCTACAACATTTCTATGAAGGGAAAATCTAAACCCGGGCAGCTGGCTATGGCCATTCTGAGTGAAGAGGAATCTCAGGAACCCTCAGCAGACCCTGAGATTGAAAAACCTCAAAGCGCAAAAGGGGGAAATGTCGCTTTAAGTGAGGATATTGAACCCCGAGTAGGCGAAGACAGATCCGAGCTCCAGGCTATTGAGGTGCTCGAGGAGGTGAACCTTGATCCACAAAATCCATCACGGATGGTCAAGCTCGGGAAAAATCTCTGCGGCAAGAGGAAGGCGGAGCTGACTACGTTTCTGCGGGCTAACTTAGACGTATTTGCCTGGTCCCACGAGGACATGGTGGGGATTAGCCCGAGTGTCATCATGCACACGCTACATCTGGATAAAAGCATTCCTGCCAAGTCTCAGAAGCAAAGACGTTTAGGAACAACCCGGGCTGAAGCCCTAGAAGAAGTAGCCCGGCTAAAAAAATGTGGCTTTATCCGCGAAGCCAAGTTTCCAATTTGGGTCGCCAACCCTGTGCTAGTTCCAAAGCCC
Organism: Humulus lupulus; assembly: GCF_963169125.1. Classification (NCBI taxonomy): domain Eukaryota; kingdom Viridiplantae; phylum Streptophyta; class Magnoliopsida; order Rosales; family Cannabaceae; genus Humulus; species Humulus lupulus. The sequence goes on from NC_084795.1 coordinate 197,377,957, forward strand.
AACAGAAAATGGCGAACCTGCATCGACTTCTTCGACCTGAATAAAGCCTGCCCCAAGGATTGTTTTCCATTGCCAAGGATTGACCAGCTGGTGGATGCCACGGCGGGGCACGAGCTCATGTCCTTTATGGACGCGTACTCAGGCTACAATCAGATCACGTTGAATCCAGCGGACCAGGAACACACCAGCTTCATGACCCTGACTAATGTCTATTGCTATAAGGTCATGCCATTCGGACTGAAGAACTCCGGAGCTACCTACCAAAGGCTAGTAAATAGGATGTTCGCGGACCAGATCAGTAAAAACATGGAAGTGTACGTTGATGACATGCTAGTCAAGTTAAAGACTACCGATAACCATGTTTCTGACCTGGAAGAATGTTTTAAAATACTACGAGAATACGGCATGAGGCTCAATCCCCAGAAATGCACTTTTGGAGTCGTGTCAGGGAAATTCCTGGGGTTCATAGTCAATACCCGAGGAATCGAGGCAAACCCCGATAAGATCAGGTCACTGCTCGAGCTTCCTCCGCCCAGGTCGCGGAAAGATGTCCAAGGCTTAACAGGAAGAGTGGCAGCGCTCAACCAGTTTATTTCCAAGTCAACCGATAAGTGTTTGCCCTTCTACAACCTGCTCCGAGGAAACAAGAAGTTTGAATGGACAGTAGAATGCGAAAGCGCATTCCTTGACCTGAAGGCACATCTGGCTGAACCGCCCGTGCTATCCAAACCCAAGGCAGGAGAGCCTCTTTTTCTCTACCTGGCTGTCACTGAGGATGCAGCTAGTGCCGTACTGGTACGAGAAGAGGACCAAGTTCAGAAGCCAGTCTATTACATCAACAAGAGACTTCTCGGGGCAGAATCACGATACCCACTGATGGAAAAATTGGCGTTCTGCCTAATCACGGCCTCGCGAAGGCTCAGGCCGTACTTCCAATCTCACTCAGTACACGTCATGACCGATCAGCCTCTAAGGCAGGTTTTGCAAAAACCTGAAGCATCGGGACGTTTGTTAAAATGGGCGGTCGAACTCAGTCAGTTCGAGATTTTCTACACTCCACGAACTGCTATAAAAAGTCAGGCCCTCGCCGATTTTGTGGCAGAATGCACGAGATTCCAGGAGAATCCAGCAGAGGGCTCACCTCAGGTCACCTCGCTCCAATCGTTGTGGAGGATCTTCGTGGATGGTTCATCCAACGAGAATGGCTCCGGGGCCGGAATCATTCTGATATCCCCCGAGGGACATAGATTCTACTTGGCGCTAAGGTTCAGGTTCAAGGCCTCCAACAACGAGGCAGAGTACGAAGCTTTGTTGGCCGGGCTGAGGATAGCCAAGGAGTTAAAGGCGAGCTCCGTCTAGTGCTTCAGTGACTCCCAGCTCGTGGTAAACCAGGTTCTGGGCGAGTATCAGGCGCGGGGACCCAAGATGGCCGCATATCTTGCAAAGGTAAAAGCCGAGCTATCCGCATTTGAGCGAGGATCGATCGAACAGATACCTCGGGAACAGAACGCTAATGCAGATGCTCTTGCCAAGCTCGCCACCTCGGGAGAGACGGAGACCTTGGGGTTGGTGCCAATAGAATTCTTGGAAATACCAAGTATAGAAGAAGACCGGGCGGAGGTCGAGATGGTCGACGCCAGGCCAACCTGGATGACCCCCATTCTTGAATATCTCATCGAGGGCAAGCTGCCTGAAGGGCGTAACGATGGACGACAAATCTTGTATCAAGCTCCGAGATATACGTTGGTCAATGGGGTGTTGTACCGACGTGGGCATTCTCTACCTCTCCTCCGGTGCGTTCTTCCAAGTGAAGTGAAGGCCATCCTGCAAGAAGTTCACGAAGGATTCTGCGGAGACCACACCGGGGGGCAGAGCTTGGCCTTAAAGGTTCTCAGGCAAGGGTATTACTGGCCAACTCTATCCAAAGACTCGATCTCGTACGTGAAGAAGTGCGACAAGTGCCAGCGATTCGCTGCAGTTGCTCGAGCTCCTCCGGTCGAGCTGAAGATGATCTCGTCCCCATGGCCGTTTACCGTTTGGGGGATAGATTTGGTTGGCGCCCTCCCCAATGGAAAAGGCGGGGTCCGTTACGCCGTGGTAGCCATCGACTACTTTACTAAGTGGGTGGAGGCAGAGCCGTTGGCAACGATAACGTCCAAAAAGGTGCTTGACTTCGTGGTTAAAAGCATCATCTGTCGCTTCGGCCTGCCCAGGAAGATCGTCTCCGATAACGGCACTCAGTTCGACAACGACCTGTTCAGCGAGTTCTGTAAAAGACATGGGATTGTAAAAAGTTTCTCCTCCGTGGCCTATCCTCAGGCTAATGGCCAGGTCGAAGCTGTCAACAAGACCCTAAAGGCGAGCCTCAAGAAATGATTAGATGAAGCGAAGGGGTTCTGGCCAGAGCAGCTCCCCCAGGTCCTATGGGCATACCGGACCTCGCATCGGACTCCTACGGGTCATACTCCCTTTTCCTTAACCTTTGGGAGTGAGGCAGTCCTCCCCGTGAAGATAAAGGTTCTTTCGCATAGAGTCCAGTCTTACGACCAAGATCGAAACCATGAGCTCCTGTGCCATTCCCTCGATCTGGTTGAGGAAAGGCGAGAGGATTCGCAACTCCATCTCGCCCATTATCAGCAGAAAATCACCCGCTACTTCAACACCAAGGTCAGAAAACGCGCCTTTAGCATGGGCGACTTGGTCCTGAGGAGATTTTTCCTCGCCGGAAAAGATCCGAAAGATGGAGTTTTGGGACCGAACTGGGAAGGACCATACCAAGTCATCGAATTCATCAAGGAGGGAACTTATAAGTTAGCTCGACTTGATGGAGGGGCGGTCTCGCGGACTTGGAACGCCATCCACTTAAAGAGATATTATCAATGATCCACTTGTAAGGCCTGGAAGGCCACTTTTTATGTAATAATGAAAATCAGCTTTTTACGCATATTTGCAAGTGTAATCTTAAAGTAACCACGAAAGACCATTTCCCAGTTACTTGGGGGGCATATGGTACCTGGATATAACCAGGTCTCCTTAATGACTTAGATGTTGATTCTTATCGATTGGCCATTGTTTTCTTAAAAGCACGAGATATTGATAAGGGTTAACGTTGACTAAGTCCTTTCCTGGTTTTAACCGGGTCATAAAACTTAGAAGTTAATTTAAATCTATTGATCGATGTTCTTCCTAAAGAGCTCGAGATATGGATAAAATTTAACGCGAACTAAGTTTTCAAATTAAGTTCCTGGTTTTAACCGGGTCATAAAACTTAGAAGTTAATTTAAATCTATTGATCGATGTTCTTCCTAAAGAGCTCGAGATATAAATAAAAGTTAACGTGAACTAAGTTTTCAAATTAAGTTCCTGGTTTTAACCGGGTCATAAAACTTAGTAGTTAATTTAAATCTATTGATCGATGTTCTTCCTAAAGAGCTCGAGATATGGATAAAAATTAACGCGAACTAAGTTTCTCAAAAAAAAATTATTGTAACCAAAGCGCGAAGAGGCATGAAAAAGCGTAAATTAAAAATGTCAAAGCCAATTGTCTCGAGGTGAAAACACCTCATGCAAAGGTTACATAAAAAAAATATACTTAAAAATATTCAAGGGCAAAAGAGGAAAAATGCCCTAAGCTCCGTCAGATGGCCCCTGGGAGGTCGCTGTCTCACCCTGCTCTGCCGCGCCAGAGCCTTCCCCTGTTTCCAAAGGCAGAGCCTCTTTCTCAAGGTGAGCTTGGAACTTCACCAGCAAGCGCGCCCAAAGACTCGGCGACATGAAAGAAATGTCAGCCTCCGGATTGTAGGCCCAGCAGTGATAGAACAGATCTTCCATGGACTGCTCCGAAGTGGTCCGTTCGGCCTCCAGGGCGGCCTGGATCTCAGTCTTCGCAGCCTCGAGGTCTGTCCGCGAGATGGCAAGGGAGGTCTCGAGCTCTTGGACCTTCGAGCGGGTCTTCTCCAACTCAGCCTTCAAGGTCGCCAAGGCATCTTTAGTCGCCTTAGCCTCCTGAAGAGAGGCCTGGTGCTCGGCCCTCATATCCTCGAGCTAAGTTTTCTCCCTGATGATGCTCCAGTGAAGAGCGACGACGCCCTGCGAGAAATGAAAGATAAATTTCCTTAGAGGAAATATAGGGCAAAGTGTAATGGTAAAAGCTTTAAAGAAAACAGGGCAGCTTACCATTAGGGTCATGCTCATTGAAGACTCCATTACGCCAACCGGGTTCATTGTCTCAATAGCCTGGAGTTCCTTCTCGGTGAACTTGTATATATGGCTGGCGGCGTAGTTCGCCGACTCATACACCGTTCCTCGGAAGGCCTCTGGGATTTTCTCCAGGTCCTGGGGATTGAATGGGATGCGTACATCGGAGGCCACCACGGCTGAAGTCCCGAGCTCCGTTCCTGGGTCCTGGGTGGCGGCTGGAGCTCGCGGAGGTGGTGGAGGCATTTGGCCTGCTCCTGCTGTAACGTCCTACGTTTTTGGGTACCTTTAAACGACTCGGGTCGGGATTTTTTCCCCCGGGTTTAGAATATTATTTTAAATAATATTATATTTTGTTTGTAAGTATTCCATGAGTTATTGCTAGCCAAAATATGAATTTTGTGATTTTAAAAGTCAAGATAAGACTTTCGGTCCTGGACAGACACAAAAACCCTAATCGGGTAAAATCTCGGAAAATAAAATGAAAAATCATGGAAATTATATTTTGGGCATAAAATACATTCATAAAAGTTTGGTCAAAAATAATAAACCTAAAAGAAAATGGAAATTTTAAGGCATTTTGTGTTAAATGCCTAATTTTGCCGAAATGGGGAATTTTATTCCATGAATGGACCTTAGGTTAAATTTTATTATGTGATTAATTAAATTAAATGTGAGAGACATTAAATTTAATTAATTAATGTTAAGTTTGGTGATTAAAACTTAATAAGAGTGAAAAAAGGTGTCAAAAGCCAATTTGGACTTTTCTTCTTATGAAACCTTTATTAAGCTTTATAAAAAAAAAAAATTAATGATCACATATATGGCAAAGAGTGGCCGGCCATGTGCTATTTTAGAGTGGTGTGAACCCAATTTTATAAAGTTTAACTCCCATTTAATTAAGAAGTCAAGTGGGCAAGTGGGTAGAAAAGCACTCAAGTGTTTTGTGATATTTTGAAGAGTTGTGTGAGCCATTCTAACCCCCAAATCCGACCACTCTCCCTCCCTCATTCACTCTCATCTGATTTTTGAAGACTCTCTCAAGTGTTCTCTCCATTTTCAACCCCAAGAACACCAAAGAAACTTGGAAGCTAAGTCTTGGTCTAGGAAGGGTTTTCCCTAAGGTAAAGTTTCATTAATCTAGACTTTTGTCAAGTTTTAATCATAGAGTTTCAAATAGCTAATTACCTATGTTGTTGGGGGAAGTTGGTTAGGGTTTTTGAAAGGTTTTGGAGGAGCCAAAGCTAATAGGAAGGTCAAAACCTTAAGCAAGAACACCAAAGAGGTAAAACGTTTACTTTTGATGATTTTGTTGTAGGGTTTTTAGTTTTAAGCATTATTTTGTATATTTAATGCTTAAAGTTTCTTATTGGTGATGTAATAAGGTTATGGTAGTTGTTTAATAATTTTTATGATGCATGTGTATTGATGTTTGAAAATGGGAACCAAAACCCCCAAGGGTTTTGTAGGATACCCTAAAACAAAACATGTTTTAAGCTGTGACTTCCAAGGGGTCAAGCAGCCACTGTATATTGGTTTTGTAAAATTAAATTTTACTGTGATGTTGTTGAGATTGAGTACATAAAATTGAGCTTTTTAAACACTAAAAAAATGTTTAGAAATGAGTAAGTTATGCTATTTCAAAGTTTAGGTAAAAAACTGTTTTTTTCGTATTCTTATTTTCGGAACCAAGTTTGGACAGCCACTGTATAGGGCAAATGAACCCAATTTTTTTCTAAAATTTTGTGGACATATTTCTGGCATAACCTATTATTCCACTGTAAAATTTGGTAAGAAAATATTGAACGGTTTGAAAGTTATTAACTGTCAATGTTTGGAAAAAATAAGGACTTGAAAATAAGGTCATTTTTACCTCATTGTTGGAAAATGATTTCACCAATAAAAAATGCTCATTTTGACCTAAGATTTTACAAAGACCTAAATGGCATAGCAAAAATGGAATTGGGAAATTTTGGTAACAATTGGGTATGTAAATTTCAAGTTATGAACTAACGAAGTATGTAGTTAAAAATGTGAAAAATAGGCTTTTCACACTTAGTGTAAAAATGAGATTTTAGGCTTTTCACACTTAGTGTAAAAATGAGATTTTGGAACATAAAGTAAAAAGTAAAATTTTGCTTATTTCAAGATATAAATTGGTAAGTCTTGAAATCATATTTTCACTAAAATTACCCCTTTGAGTTTAAATGAATTATTTTTATTAAAGAGTTTTTATTCTTTCTAAAAATAAGAGATTTAATTTATTAATAGTTAATAAAGTAAAAGAGGGTTTAAAATCCTATATTTTGAGAAAATAATTAAATGAATTATTTTTCTAGTAAGTAAAAATTGATTAATTGCTTTTGGAAAATTAATTAGTCAAGATGAGAAATTTATAACGATTTTCCTAATTAAGACAAATTAGGCAATTTTCTTAAATCGGTTTTTAGATATTAAAACCTTAAGAAAACTAAAAGGAAAATTTAAAGAGTTTATTTTCTTTAAAAATAATTAAGGAATTTATTTGTATTTTCAGGATATAATACCGGCTAAAATCTTACATATTTTAACCGACTAGTCGAAGGTGCGGGTTAATAGCGATACCTTGAAAGAATAAGATTTTTAGCGGGTTGTGGGGAAATACCATTGTGATACCCGAGCCTAGGTATCGAGACCTTAGGATAGGTCTCCCCGAGACTTAGGGTTTAGTCTCGAATATTTTGTATGACTTTCCTTAATAGGTATAAAACCAAATAAGGATTATAAATCCTTACAAATGACTTTTATTAAAATGACCAAACTGCCCAAAATAATAATAATGAATTATGAGTGCCATAATTAATCCGAGTATACTGTATGGATAACTACAGTATTGGCTAAGCGTAACTGGACTGAACATTGGAGGGTGAAAACATGCTGAGCGCTAAGGACTCCAAGTAAGTCAACTTATATTGTATGGCTGCAACATGAAATGATTATTGTCTTGTATGTTAGTATAGGGATACATGCACATATATAGGCTGTCATAGAAAGTTGTTAGAGACGTTAGTCTAGTAAGTGCTGATTTAGAAAATATGAACGGTAGAAGTCCGTCATATCCTAGACGGTTGATCCCCGTCACACTGCTTGATTTTATTTATGTCCGGTTCATTACCGCGACGAGTGGCCATGAGATGAGGATAAGCTGGTTAAACCTAGGGGCGCCAAGATAAATGGGACCTAGGGGCCCTCATGCTTACTTAATCATTGGACGGTTAGAATCCGAGCAAGTGCTCTGATAAGTTATTCCCGGATAGCAGCCGTGAATATTGGCCATTCAGTGAGAGCGCCTAGAGATACTAGGGGTTGCCAAGATTGAGTGAGGCTGAACACCCTAGGGGCAACTGCTCACCAACACCACTGATTAACATAGAAGTCTCCGTAAAACCGTGTAAATTGGATTACACTCTTGAATAAGTAGCGATGCCCTAGGTAACACGATAGTTACCCTTGATGAGAATATTTATTGGCTAGATCTTAGTGTGGGGACTCGGTTCTCTTTTACAGATTAGCAATTATGTTGGAGGGCGCGTTACGCATGAATCGTTGGAAATTGTCAAGCGTTGGTCTCGAATTACGTTGTGATATAATATATCTGCTTGTTCTGGGATTTTTCTGAGTGCAGAGATATATTTGTTGATAAGATATAGTTGTGATATAATATATCTGCTTGTTCTGGGATTTTTCTGAGTGCAGGTTTTTTTTATCTAGTTGAATTAATTTATCCTTGGTTATCAGGCATGACCATAAGTTTGCCAGGACGCTTTAGCGTTCTTGAAATTGATTGTGTAGGGTCTGGGTGGGTCCGGAACCCTATTTCTCTACCTGCTTTGTTTGAAAGTTGATCTTACTAAGCGTTTTCGCTTACCTAGTTGTTTCATGTTGTAGGTAAGAGCAAGGGCAAGGCAGAGCAGTGAGCGCTGGAGTCTTCCTTGAAAATGTACATGTGGACCGACCTTTTGGGAAGCCTTTTTATTTTTGGAAATGTTGTGTAATTTTCCTAAACTAGGCTCACTCTAATCTTTATAAAACATGTTTGTAACTAAATGTTAAGTATGGCCATACGACTTTTTAAAAAGTTTTTTTTTTCTATGGGTTTTTGAGACATTTTGTTAAATGAAAACATTTATATTTCCGCATTATTGAGTCTTGAAAAAGTGGGACGTTACACCTGCAGCAGAAAGAATCGCTCCCGCGACCTGGTCTACCGGGGTTTTCTCCTTCTCCTTTGCCGGAGACTTGGTGGAGACCCCAGCGACGCTCTTGGACGCCCGGAGCCTTTTCATTCTTGGCCCCGCTGAGCGGTTCCCCCCGAAGACTGCGCCTCGCAGGCTCTCCTCGGACTGAGAAATCTCTTCTGTCAAAACAAAAACATGGTTAGTACAAGTTAGCAACCATATAGAGACAAAGACAAAGGGTTAAAGGTAAAAAGTATGCGAATACTAAGGGATCCCTACCCCCCGAGCTGGAAGAAGAACCTAAGACGATTACTTCCCGAACTGGCGCAAGTTCTGGGTCCGGGTCTGACTCAGGGCTAGATTCTCCTACATACTGCCTAAGCCCCGGAGCTAAGATACCCCTCCGGAGTGATGGCCATGAGCGGAGGTTGGTCACATACTCCTCGAATAGGATCGACCTAAAGGCTAGGGTGTTATCTACTACTACGGTACCCCTAGGTCGGCTATCTTGGTAGTCCAACACGAGCCGATCGACGCAGTGGAGCAGGGTTGTGTCCAGGTCCGGATCACTTCGGTGACGATGGACGAGCTATTGGGGGTTGAATCTAGCTAGCCGGGGGTCGGCAATGGCCCTATCTAAGTTCCTAAATATGTAAAGGTTACCTTGGCCCGAGGGACCCGCGGCTGCTCCGACTGGATCCTCTCTTCGTCTGTTATCTGGGCGAACTCCGGCGCCCTCTTCCTGCTCCTCACAAGTGGAGTCTTGTCCTCCTCGTCCTCGTCCATCGCGACCTCCTCCACGATGATGGACATAGAGGAGCGAACTGGGGGAGGCCCCCGAGGCCTCCTTAGATTCAAAGTCTGATTTGGGAAAATCAGCTTACAAGCCACCATCGTCTCGTCTGTCACGAGCACCCGGTAGTCCTTCTCACTGAGGGGCAAGCCCGCCAGTGTCTCGTATTGGGCCCCGAGGGTCACAGATTTCTCTGTCCTCGCGAAGATGGCTGCAAGATTAGTCTGAGTTAGAACGGGGTACGGGAGGAGCTAAAATGACACTTAAAGTACGAGTTAAGGTCGAAGAAAACTTAGGAGGACGATTGAAATAGTGATGCTCGCAATTCCGGAACCCAGTTGACATGAAGAACTGGTCCTTAAAGTCATTAGGGTGGTTGGGCAGCTCGATGACCACCGCCGTATTGGGAAACCGGGTTAGATAGTAAAACCCGTCGCCTCGTCCCCGCTGGTCCGAGCTGGCTTTGAGGCAGAAGAAATATAAAATGTTTGCAGGAGTGGAGACCTCCCACTCTTGCTTCTGGAACAAATACCTCAACCCTGCCAGCAGACGGTAGGAGTTGGGGGGAGCTGAAATGGGGCCAACCCCACGTAGTTGAGGAAATCAGCCAAAATATTGATCCAGTGGAAGGAAGGCCCCTGCCTTAAAATGTTCACCGCTCCAGGCCGCGAACGAATCGTCGAGCGGCGCACAGCTCCGCTCGCCATCTGAAGCAGGTCGGGCCACTACGGATGCTTTCCCCAGGGCGATGTTGTGGGAAAGGAAGATTTTGTTAATCTTCACCTGGTCGGTGATCTTTGAGACGATCCTCTCCGCCTCAAAAAATGCATCAGGAGCCACCTCGACCTCTTTCTCCACTGCCGGGCCGAAGCGGGGGATCGGGGAGCTAGGCATCGCCGCCTTTGCTCTGTCCTGCTAGGAGGCCGAGCTGCTGACATTCTTCTGTGGGAAATTCCTCTTTGGAGCCATCTGGTCGCCTAACGAACAAAAGAAAAAATTTCAGAAAAGGTGACCCAAGCATGAGGAAAAAGCAATTATTATTTGCACGAGCTTAGGTAAGCCCAGCCCGTGGAGAGTGGGACCACGCGGTTCGATGAACACGCGCCTGTGCTCCCAACAGATCTCCGAGTACTCGGGATTCGTGTGTCAGGAGGGTTAGGATAGAATTTGCCTTGGGGTGAAAGTTTCAGTAGGCAGGAAATTGCAAAATCGCCTGTGAGGCGTGTTCCCTAAGCTACTCGGTTTTGCACCTAAAATTACCAAAACTCCTACCCAGAAAATTTTCCCCAGAGAAAACATCCTAAAACCCATACTCTAAAATGGTTTCCTACAGCAAAGATACCCTAACCTAAAAAGGGCTTTCACCCTCCGTATCCACAAAACCCAGTAAAACCTTGCATGCGGCTACACTAAATTTTTTACCTAAGCTACAGTGGCATATATTTTCAAAATGCACATGGTCAGGAAACTTACAGTGTGTGGCTGGGAGGTGGATGGAGGTGTCGCCTTGGTAAAAGCTTCGTCGGTGTATTGGCTTCCAAAGCTTTGAAGAAATCCGTGCGCCTAGGCTTCTTGAACGCTGAAAGTAGCAGTAATAGAGTAGAGGGTTTGTTCTTCTGAGATAAAGAGAGAAGAAGAAGAGAAATTTGAAAAATTTCGAATGAAAGGGTGGCCCATGCGTAGGGTGGCCACCCCTTTTTATATGCGTAAAGGATCACGTGTAGAGGGCCGTTGGATGGCCTTGATGAGGGATCCGAGGCCCTCCACTCAAAATACGAAACGACGGCTGGGCATAGGCTAGGCCATTAAATGCGGTTCTCATAAGATGTACCATCACCACCCACGATGTTCCACGTATCAGGCGCCTGCGTAAAAAGTGGAATACGAAGAGTTCATGGGGAAGTCTGAAAGCCCCTGCTGTGGTCTTATATACGGCGTGATATACCACGAGCAGGAGCTTGGGGGGCAGATGTACGCCCTGATTTTCCCATGGGTTGATTAGCAAGCCGAGCTTCGGCCTAACCATGATTACCTCATGATCATCCCCAGGGCTGGAGCTTCTGTCGTAATGTCGTGCCTTCTTAGCTCGAGGAAGCCCCAAGAGCTCGCCTTCACTGCCCAAGGCCGGGGCAGGGATTCCGAAGGCCAAAGACCGAGCTAAGTATGCAGCTCGTGGTACGATCTGGATATGGAGGCTGTGACCCTTTGTGAAGTCAACACACGCAAGGTAAACGTGCATATATCAGGCATCACGTGTCTGATATCCCCCTGACTTCTCGGACACGCAGCAGGAACGTGCGTGTTCAGACACCCACGACTGGGTTGGGCCATGCGGCCCATTACCTCCTTACCTATTGATTTGAGCACACTTATGTGTCAGGTTTAGGAATTAATCATGAATGTCACAGAATTGATACGACAGCTAAGAAGGTCACGAGATGACCTTCTTACCAACTTCCAGGTGCCTTCTCCTATAAATATGGAGACCCTGGGAGTTGATAGAGGTTGGAAAAATAATCTCTTGTAAGAAATACTCTGTAATCAAATACTCAGTATAGATCAATAATATTGATTAGTGGAGTAGAAGGATTTTAACCTTCGACCCACTTAAAAAACGTGTCTTGAGTCACCTCTTTCATCCTCTAACATCATATATCTATTTCGGTTCACCTTTAGCACTAATCCCTTTCTCTTCTTCTCTTAATTACCTATTGGCGAAGAACCGCGTCAACAAACTCCTAAACCCAAATAAAAGAAAATGACTCAATTCTAAAGACAAAAACACAAATCATTCACATTTTTAATCAAATGATAAGCTGAAAGTATTAAAGATAACTTTATATTCTAGAGTTATCAACAACCTTAGTGGTATCCACCAGACTAGTTAGGAATCCTATGGAACCCCCTTGCAATAGGTCTCTAGTCTTCAATGTTGAAATCATAGGGATGCGAGGTCCGTTCACAGTACCAACATACACGAAGGGATCCTTTCCCTCAGGTTCAAAAGTCACCATCCTCCTCTTACAGTCTATGGTTGCCCATACTTGGATAACCAATCCATGCCCGAAATCATATCAAATTCCTCCATAGCTAACTCGATCAGGTCCACTGACAACTCCCTACTATCTACTTATACTGATAGAGATCTAATCCATCTCCTAGAAACTACAAATTCCCCAGTAGGAAATAAGGTCCCAAACCCCACATCACATAGATCACAAGGTCTAGACAGTCTATCAATCACTGTACTGGATACAAATGAATGCATAGCACAAGAATCAATCAGTACAATTTAAGTAGAGCAAGCGCTAGAAATTTGACCTGTCACTACCAAGGGACTAGCCTGAGCCTCTGATTGGGTCAGCGTGAACACTCAGGATGGAGTCAAACTTTCGCCCTTCTTCTGTTCCTCTTTCTTCAATTCCAGGCAGTCTTTCATGATATGCCCCACCACCTCGCAAAGAAAGCATGCCTTGGCATGACATTCTCCCAAATGGCACCTGTAGGTTTTAATAAATCAAATCAGAGATTATACGCAGCGTAACAACAATCAAAATTGTTAATTTAACCCCACAAGATTTCAAGATCTACTTCTTCACATAAATATATATATATTGAATCAAAGATATGAATAGAAAATTACATCAAGTCCTTCATTGATGCTATCTTTTTGTACGGAAAAAATCCTTGAGAACTCACACCAGGATCTTCCAAAATGTTCTCAACACATGAGATCTGATAAAGTTTGGACCTAAGTTTTTGAAGAACAGTGACCTATGTTGTATCACTGTTCTATTTCGCTCAGGGAGATTTCACGATATATTTTCTATCACTGAAAAAGTATATTTCTGAAAAACTGATCTCCTATATTTAATATATCCAATATATTAAAAATAAAATAATAGTTATTTTAAACAATTTGAAAATAACTAATCAGTTATCAGATTTTGTTTAAATAATAATATTTTAATCATATTAAAATATCTCATTATTTCTTTAATATTTAAATAACTAAAATTGTGGAACAAAGAAATTTCTTGAAGCTTCTTATGTGTGTAGCACAGTGACTGTGCACTATGCTACACGTGTACCACATGCCAAGGAAGGCATGTGATTTTTCCCAATTTTTTTTTCTTATTATTTAAATACCAAAAATCCCAAAAATAAATTAATTCAAAATTAATTATATTTTTGTTAAATCAAAAAATTAATTAATTCGAAATTAATTAATTCGAAATTAATTAATTACACATAATTATACAATAATTATGTTTAGTGCATAGAAAAATATTTTACTTATCAAATAAGTCATTTTGCCCATTTTTGTATATATCTTTGTCAGTGTTTGTTTGAGCCATTTCGAGGACCATAGACCTATAACATTAAGCTCCAATAAATTGAAACTAAATAATTAAACTCTTTAATTATAATAGTTAATTTATTAATTATGATATTTCTCCACTATAAATTCAGAATTGCACTCTTTATTTTATAGATATACTTTTACAGAAATCTTATTCTAAGCTATCCATTGATATAACCATCATACAATAGTTCAACCCTCTAATTAATTTGTTCATAAATTAGAATGGAATAATTACCATTTTACCTTTCTAATCTACTTCTTATTCCTTAAGTACCATTAATTCACTAGTGAATAATTAATCTATTATCTAATTATAGATTTGAGCTCAAAATCATTCAGTTCCAGAATTAACCCTTAAGGGAACTAATATACGATCTGTTAGGAAGATTAGATTCTGTATTCTTGATACATGTTCCCAACCATCCATGATATTAAATCTCCAAAACAAAAGTCATTATCCTCATTCTATGAACAGACCTTAACGAATGAATCAAAAGATTTAATAAACATGAACAGGAGTTCATGAACTCTCAGGATTTAGGTTGATCTATAAATGATCATCAGTTATGATATGAATTACAAGTCTTTATTATTAAATAGTTTTTGGATAAAGACTTCTGTTCATATCGGTCCATGTCATATATAATCATATTATATAAAGAACCTTTACCGAGATGTCTTACCACATCAATAATCCGAATCTAGATTATTTGTATCAACATGATACTCAACAAACCGTACTTACAACCCCAGTTAAAGAATTCCATAACTTCAATTTGTTGTTGTTAACTATTTTTATTCATTCATGTGATCTTAATTCTCTCGTACTAATACAAGATCACATCCTCAATAATGAATATGGAATTTTTCTGATATTTACAAAATTATTCAAACAATAATTTAATAATCTAAATATAACAATAATAAACCATTGTATTTATTTATTCATCGAAATAATAAATGTCTTTTACATGCTTTTAGGACATACACCTAACAATCTCCCACTTGTACTTAAAACAAGTAGGGCATTTCTCTAAATCCCATATTACGTACATGACCCTCGAATTGCTTTGCAGGAAGCGTCTTCGTAAACGTGTCTGCCAGGTTGTGTTCTGATGCGATTTTTAGAATGGACACATCTCCTCTATGTACGATTTCTCTGACTAAGTGGTATTTGCGCTCTGTATGCTTTCCCCTCTTGTGGCTTCTTGGTTCTTTAGAATTAGCCACTGCTCCACTGTTGTCACAGTAAAGAACAAGTGGTTTCTCCACTTCTGGAACCACTTCCAGACCCGTGTAGAACTTTTTCAGCCAAACTGCTTCTTTAGCTGCTATGTATTCAGCTTCCATGGTTGAATTAGCTATACTGGATTGCTTAATGCTTCTCTAGACAACTGCTCCACCACCAAGAGTGAATACTGACTCAGAAGTAGATTTCTGACTATATCTATCTTATTGAAAATCAGAATCAGTGTAACCAGTGGGGTTTAGGTCTCCACCTAAGTATACAAGAATATCATCTCTAGTATTTCTAAGATACTTGAGAATATTCTTCACTGCAATCCAATGACTAAATCCAGGGTTGGATTGATAACGATTGACTATCCCTACTGCATAACAAATGCCAGGTCTTGTACACAACATGGCTTACATTAGACTGCCTACTACTATGGCATAGGGATACTGTCTCATGTCTTCCTTTTCCTGAAGTGTTTTGGGACACTGCTCCTTGGAAAGGAATAATCCAGAATGGGTTGGCATATCACCCTTTTTGAAGTTTTGCATATTAAAGCGTTCTAACACCTTATCAATATAAGTTGCTTGAGACAGTGCCTAAGTTTTGTTATGTCTATCTCTAAGAATCTTAATGCCCAGAACATACTTGGCTTCTCCCAAATCTTACATTTGGAATTGTTTAGCTAACCAGTTCTTTACCTTTGATAATGATGATACGTCATTTCCAATCAGTAATATATCATCAACGTAAAGAACGAGGAATACTAATATACCATCTTTGATTTGTTTATAGACACAAGGTTCGTCAACATTTTGTTCAAAAAACAAAATGTTTTACTTGTGTCATCAAATCTAAGATTCCAAGATCTAGAAGCTTGTTTGAGTACATGAATGGACCTAAGAAGCTCGCAAACCTTTTGCTCTTGACCTTTTAATTTGAATCCTTCTGCTTGAGACACGTAAATGGTTTCGTCAAGGTAGCCATTCAGAAAAGCTGTTTTGACATCCATTTGCCAGATCTTGTAATCCATGCACACAGCTATGGACAAGAGTATACGAATGGATTTTAGCATGGCCATAGGAGAAAAGGTTTCTTCATAGTCAACCCCTTCTTTATATGTGTAACCTTTGGCTACAATCCTTGCTTTGAAAGTCTCTACTTTCCCATCCGCTCCTCTTTTCTTCTTGAAAATCCACTTGCAACCAATGGGTTTGATATTCTCAGGTGGATCTTCAAGAACCCAGACAGAATTGGAATACATCGATTCCATTTCTTGGTTCATGGCTTCTTGCCATTTTTCCTTGTCAGAATCATTCATTGCATTTTTAAATGTCAATGGATCGTCTTTGTTTGTGTCAGACACATGCATTTGAACTTCGTGTTTATAGCGTGTGGGTTGCTTACTAACCCTCCCACTATGACGAGGTTCTCTACTATTCTGACTAAAACTAGAAGTTTCCTCTTGCCATTTCTCATTGGTTGTTGCTGGTGACTTTGCAACTTCATTCGAGATCATCTCCTCCAGAACAACCTTTCTGCGAGGTTTGTGGTTATTAACATAGTCATATTCAAGAAAAGTTGCATTTGTCAATACAAATGTTTTATTTTCTTTTGGGCTATTGAAAATTCCATCTCTAGTCTCTTTGGAATACTCCACAAACATGCACACTTCATAGCGTGATTCCAACTTCCCGGTCTTTCCTTTAAGCACGCGTACAGGACACCTCTAATTTTGAAAATGGTGTAAACTAGGTTTACAACCATTCCATAATTCTATGGGTGTCTTTTGGATAGACTTAGATGGAACATCATTCAATTTGTATAGAACACATTGAATCACATAGCCCTAGAATGACAGTGGTAATGATGAGAAAGTCATCATTTATCTAACCATATCTAATAATGTTCTATTCTGTCTTTCTGAAACACCATTTTGTTGTGGCGTTCCAGGTGCTGTGAGTTGGGATTTAATTCCATGCTCACGCATATGGTCCTCGAATTCAAAATCCAAGTACTCTCCTCCTCGATCAGATCGAAGTGCTTTTAGTGATTTACCTAATTGCTTTTCAGTCTCTGCTTGAAATTCTTTGAACTTTCCAAAAGTTTAAGATTTTCTTTGCATCAAGTATAGGTAACCATATCTTGAACAATCGTCAATGAAAGTGACGAAATATTCATAACCTCCTCTTGCTTGTACATTACATGGACCGCAACATCCGTATGTACTAGTTGAAGTGGTTCTGTGGCTCATGAACCTTTAGCAGAGAAAGGTCTCTTGGTCATTTTGCCTTCTAGACAGAATTCACAAATAGGGAGAGATCCAATAGATAGTTCTCTTAAGGGACAATCCTTTACAAGCATGTTTATTCTGTCTAGACCAATATGGCCCAATCTCAAGGGCCACAGATATGTTTCACTATCGGAATCATTTTAATAGATCTAGGATTAGCTGTTTTTAAATAATTCAGAATTATATAAAAAAATTTGTCATTCATTGTAAGTATGCAAATTTTGTTTATTCCAAAGCATTTGCGTAACAAGTAAATAGATAATTTCTTTAAATAATAACTACTTTATTAATAAAAGAAATAAATGTTATGCAAATAACAGAAATAAGTTTCCAAACATTAATAATCAAAATTAGTAAAAATAAATTAAATTTCTAGACTGTAGTTTTCTTTATTTAAAGAAATCTAACATCTCTAAAACAAAATAAAGCAATTTAAATTGTTCAACTAACAATAAAATTACTAAATAAAACTACTCTCCAACTTCTCCATCTCTTTACTTGCTATTCAAATCCTCACCAGTCTTTTCCTCCTTTTTAGGGTTCTGATTCTGTAAAGGAAAAACAAAAGAAAAATAGATTAGTGGCATATATTTTTGAATCTACAATCTAAAAATTTGAATATGATATTCATAGTATTTGAATCTACTATTCAAATTTGAAAAATATATGTAAATCTTATTTACCTTTTTCGTTTGATATAAACGATGACACTCAGCAAAGACTTCCACTGTCATTGCTCGCCACATCTCATGTGCTGAGTCATAGTGTATATATTTTTCCTTTGTTTTGTCAGGCATGGTTGAAAGCATGCAATAACGTGCCAACCGATCAGATTTTTTGTATATTTTTCTTCTGCTTCGTAGCTAGTAGCCAAAGGTGGTTCTGTTGGAGGTTTTTCACAGACTGTTGACATCATCTTTTTATAAGAAAAAATGGTCAACATGCCTCGAAACCAGTGTTGCATATTTTCAGGTTCAAAAACCAAGGATTTGAGAAAAGCATCGGTGTGTAATTCACCAATAGACATTTTTGCTGGGAATAAATAAATAAATACAAATATTATTATATTTAGAAAAATAAATATCAAAGTTTCGAAAATTAAACGTGATGCATGAGCACAATTAAAACACATAAAATAATGTTTAATTTCCATGGTAAAACTTTCTAACAATTAAAGTGCCGCCTTAGGGTCGGTCAAAATTAATCTCAGAGAATTTATAAGACGTTCTTATCTTTATTGTTTAAAACTTAAAATAACTCATTATTTTCTCTTTTAAACATTAAAGTACCGCCTAGTTTGGTCAAGTTATGATTATCCATTGCAAAAGCTTAATCATAGCTTTGTGAGTGTAACCCATTACTTCGGAGTTCATGACTTAACTTAGGACATGCCGCCTTAGGGTCGGTCAAACCTAAAATACATCATTAGTTCCTATATTTGTAAGAAATATAACCTTGCTATTGACATGTTTAGACACCTTCCTTAGGGGGACGAAAACAAAGCCGTCGCGAGGCGCTATTCACATCTCACGGTGTTATATTAATAATGGAGACCATGGGTTATGTTTGAGATATCAACCCTCTCCCAATCACTATTTTTAAATAAGTGTTTTTAACTTAATTAATTCCAAATTAATTATAGAGTCTTTAAACTTTATGAACATAATTAAAATTGGAAAGAAAGCGAATTTCTAGGTCCATATCTAATTTTAAATTACCAATTATGTTCATCTAAACTTTACTAAAAAATAATTTTAAAATAAAGTTGGTTTAAAGAAATTAAGTCATGAAGACTTAAAACCGGTGTGATATTTTACCAAGTTTTAAAAGAATAAAACTAAGTAATTTATATGCAATTGCTTTCGCAAAACAATTCATATAAACATATAGGACAATCCTAATAATCATGTTTCTACCAATGAGATGCATGATAATGGCTGTGTGGGGTTTTTATGTATGACACAAAATGCATGAATAATTATCAATCACATGAAAATTATTTAAATAAATAAATAACCAATAAATGTTGAACCAGGTGCTTTTGGGTATTTCTGATTTTACAACATCTTTATAAAATTAAAATAAAATAAAACTGCCTTGATCTCCATTGGGCTTCTTTACTTTACTTTACTTTTGGTAGGATATGTGTTGTTGGTCCAGAATAATAATAAGAAAACAATTTTTCTAATTATCTTGATTAATTAAAACAAAACTTTTAAATAATCATTATTTTATTTTCCTTTTTAATTAAAACAACTTTTAATTAAAAGACTGAAATAAATTCAATTAAAATCTTATTTTTAAAAAAAATATTTAAATAATATTTTCAAAAAAGGTTTGTTAGGATAACAAAATTAGCTCATTATTTAAATATAAAATTTCTAATAAATAGGATATTTAACATTTTAAAATTTTAAAACACAATAGAATAATTTTAGAAAATAAAAAAAATTATGAACCAGCAAGACGGGGACACGTGGCACCATTTGGTGCTGCCGAGGCCATTTTGTACGGAACCGTACGGACGTCCGTACGACGTCCCCGGCAGCGGCTCGGAGGGTGGCCTCGAAGGAACGGTGGCTGAATTCTAAATCACGGGCTTCGTTTTGACTTTGTGTGATCGAAATTACAATTTTATGGTGTCAAAAACAAAATAAATTACATATATCCTATGCCCTTTAATGGCTTACACAATGATCTAATCATAAACAAATCCCAACCCAAAAACACCATACAATTAACGATTCAACATTCCCATGCATTCAATCATATTAAGCCATCCATTCATACATCAAAAATAAATAAATGCATAAAACTATACCCACAAAAATTCAATATATATATATGTGAAGATGGCTCTGGTACCATTTGTTGGTTTTAATAGATCCAATAAGAGATTATACGCAGTGGAACAACAATCAAAATTATTAATTTAACCCCACAAGATTTCAAGATCTACTTCTTCACATACATATATATATATTGAATCAACGATATGAATAGAAAATTACCTCAAGTCCTTCCTTGCTGCTATCTTTTTGTACGGCAAAAATCCTTGAGAACCCATACCAGGATCTTTCAAAATGTTCTCAACAACAAAGAACGAGTGTGGGCTCGCTATACAAAATAATAAGCAAAACCTATTTATCAGATGTTCTCAACACATGAGATCTAATAAAGTTTGGACCTAAGTTTTTGAAGAACAACGACCTATGCTGTATCACTTTTCTATTTCTCTCAGGAAGATTTCACGATATATTTTTTATCATTGAAAAAGTATATTTCTGAAAAATTAATCTCCTATATTTAATATATCCAATATATTAAAAATAAAATAATAGTTATTTTAAACAATTTGAAAATAACTAATCAGTTATCAGATTTTGTTTAAATAATAATATTTTAATCATATTAAAATATCTCATTATTTCTTTAATATTTAAATAACTAAAATTGTGGAACAAAGAAATTTCTTGAAGTTTCTTATGTGAGGAGCACAGTGACTGTGCACTATGCTACACGTGTACCACATGCCAAGGAAGACATGTGATTTTTCCCAATTTTTTTTCTTATTATTTAAATACCAAAAATCCCAAAAATAAATTAATTATATTTTTGTTAAATCAAATAATTAATTAATTCTCAATTAATTAATTACACATAATTAAACAATAATTATGTTTAGTGCATAGAAAAATATTTTACTTATCAAATAAGTCCTTTTGCCCATTTTTGTATTTATCTTTGTCACTTTTTGTTTGAGCCATTTCGAGGACCATGGACCTATAACATTAAGCTCCAATAAGTTGAAACTAAATAATTAAACTCTTTAATTATAATAGTTAATTTATTAATTCTGATATTTCTCCACTATAAATTCAGAATTGCACTCTTTATGTTATAGACATACTTTTACAGAAATCTTATTCTAAGCTGTCTATTGATATAACCATCTTACAATAGTTCAACCCTCTAAATAATTAGTTCATAAATTAGAATGGAATAATTACCATTTTACCTTTCTAATTTACTTCTTATTCCTTAAGTACCATTAATTCACTAGTGAATAATTAATCTATTATATAATTATAGATTTGAGCTCAAAATCATTTAGTTCCAGAATTAACCTTTAAGGGAACTAATATACGACCTGTTAGGAATGATTAGATTCCGTATTGTTGATACATATTCCCAGCCATCCATGATATTAAATCTCCAAAAAAAAAGTTATTAGCCTCATTCTATGAAGAGACCTTAACTAATGAATCAAAATATTTAATAAACATGAACAAGAGTTCATGAACACTCATGATTTAGGTTGATCTATAAATGATCATCAATTATGACATGAATTACAAGTCTTTATTATTAAATGATTTTTGGATAAAGACTTTTATTCATATCGGTCCATGTCATATATAATCATATTATATAAAGCACATTTACTGAGATGTCTTACCACATCAATAATCCGAATCTAGATTATTTGTATCAACATGATACTCAACAAACCGTACTTACAACCCCAGTTAAAGAATTCCATAACTTCAATTTGTTGTTGTTAACTATTTTTATTCATTCATGTGATCTTAATTCTCTCGTACTAATACAAGATCACATCCTCAATAATGAATATGGAATTTTTCTGATATTTACAAAATTATTCAAACAATAATTTAATAATCTAAATATAACAACAATAAACCATTGTATTTATTTATTCATCGAAATAATAATGTCTTTGACATGCTTTTAGGACATACTCCTAACAACACCTCCTGCACATGGCCCAGTTTGGATAACTTCTCCAGACCTTGTTGCCGCCCTAGCAGCCACCCTGAGCACCCCGAGCCCTTCTATCTAGACCAAGAGTGGTAAAAGTATTTGGGGTATTCCTCTTCTGGTCACTAGGGCCCCCGCCCCTACCAGATCTAGTAATGGAAGTACCAACCTCCGGGAATCACGCCTAGCGGCGCTCTCGTGCAAAATATTTTCCTCTGCTCCCTCAGCAGTAAGTGTAATGCCCTACTCCCTTAGAGCCGTTACTAAGTGAGTTTTAAAAGAAACTTTGTGCAAAGAACTCGCTAACCGAGGTTTTTAGAACCAAAGTGTGATTAAGTAAAAGTTAAGGCTGTAATCTTTGAAAATGCGTTGTTTCATTAAAAACTGCTAGTATTAAACCTTTGGGATCCCAAAATAAGGTTTGAAAACTATTTACATCTTAAAATAAGCTTACAGTTGATTAGTTATAAAAATCATAGATTATTACAGCCATTTCTCGAATAAACCCCCAACCAAAGCAGTCGGGCAGGCCAAACATGTACGCTTCGCTTCATGCTCTCCGCACTCATGGCTGGTTGACTCAATCCTTGCCCTTTCCTGCAACACAGAGCACCCGTGAGCCGAAGCCCAGCAAGAAAACTCATACAGTTCATAACATATGCAAATTATACAGTTAACATATCAGATAGCCCACAGATAAACAGGTCATCCATCAGACTAAGCAAACACGGCCATGCCGCCCCAGAAGCCTTACTAAAGCCTGGGGTCTCGGTTCTCACCGTGAGGATATCTCATGTATCCATTGGGTCCTACCCTGACTGTAAGCATCCCATGTGCTAAGTGTTACTTCCGGCCTCACTGCCGTTCTCGGCCTCACTGCCGTTCTCGGCCTTTCGCCGTTCTCGGCTCCATTGCCGTTCTCGGCCTTGCCGCTCTCGGCCTTAGCCGTTCATTGCACTATAATCACACATACAATACATTTCGAAATAATCATTCAAACATATAATAATTCATTTAAGGTTATACATTAGCACATAATACAATCTAGGGCCACGCCCTGTAATAACACTATGGGCCCATGCCCTATTCTCGGGTGCTACAGTTTTCTTACCTGTATCCCGGCTTTCCGATGCACCGAGGCCACAAGCACGATCCCCTAGCACGAGCCTCTCCGAAATCCTAGTCATAACACACATAAAACACTTTTTAATACTAACCAATCCAAAACCATTTCCCGGGACCATTCCCGCACTCTCGAGACCTCTAATTCCTTAAAACAATACCTAGGAACCATCCCCCGAGTCCCCGGGTAAAAGCCCTAAAAACCCACTTTTTGGCTGCCAAAATTGGCCTAGGGCCGTGGCACTCCCTTCAAGGGCCGCGGCGCCCAGCGGCTTGCCCTCCTCCTGATGCAACCTCGCGCCGCGGCGCCCAAGAACAGGGTCGCGGCGCCCAAGAACAGGGCCGCGGCGCTCCTACGCGAACCCAGAAATCTGGGTTTTTCCTTTGCATTTCCTCGAGCCAAAACACTCCCAAATCATCCCAAACTCACACCTAAGCCCCAAAACCAACTCAAGACTCCAAATAGACCATTCAACAACCCATAAACATCATAACCCAGCTCAATAACACAATCACACTCAAAATCCACCCATTTGATTTCAACTTCAGAAATTTAAACCCATAAACCAAACCCATAAACCAAAGCTTGAAAAACTTAAACCATGCTTCCAATTTCCTAAACCATAACAGAAACAAATCTTAAAATTGCCTAGAATCCTTACCTTAAGTGGAGAATCCACCCTTTGCTTCCTTGATCCATCTCCAAGTCTCCAAATTTCAGCTCCTTCTCCTCTTATTCTTCTTCTTCTTCTTCTAGCTTTTCTTTTCTTCCCTTCTAATTTTATCAAAACCCAACAATGACAAGCCTAAACCGAGTACCCCATATAACCCAGCTGCAATTTGTCTAAATCCCTTGCCAAATGACCATTTTACCCCTCCTTGCCTATCCTTTCCTAACTAAACCTCAAGGGCTCACTTGTCATTTCCTATCCATTACAATTCTACCATTTTTCCATCTAAACCTGTTACTCTCTATGGTTACTAACAGTTACATAAGTTACCATATCGCCAATTACCATTAACTCACAAGAACCCAATTACAAAATCCCCAAAATACCCCTAGGCTCCCGCCAAGCCGGGTATAACAATCCCGTTGTGACGTTTGAGTTAACTAGCTTTCTAGGGCTGTCTCGGCACGTGCATCACAATAATGACACCACCCTCACGTGGTACAAATCACATAACATAATTATCACATAGATGCCCACAGCGGGCTAAAATTACCAATTTACCCCTATCATACAAACGGGGTCCACATGCTTGTTTATTTCACCTAAACATGCATACTAACCACATATTCATTTAAATTCACATAAATTAATGCAATATAACAATTATTGCCCTCCAGGCACACTAATCAAGGCTCCAAGCCTTATTACCAAATTTAGGTCGTTACAGTAAGGGCCTTCTCAACTACCTGAGCATATGAAGTGACTCCAGGCATTGAGGTAATTCTGACATCCCTTGCTATCATGGGGTTTAATCCCTGAACAAATCTCTATCTCCTGGCAACATTGGTTGGCACCAAGTCAGATGCAAACTTGGCCAACTTGTTAAACTTTAGGGAATACTCAGTCATAGTCATGTTGCTCTGAACCAACCTGGTGAATTCATTCTCTTTCGCAGTCTGAACTGCATCGTTATAGTACTTCTCATTAAAAATATGTTGAAACTCATCCAACTCAATACCGCGACGATTTGAGTTTAAGATACATCCTCCCACCAGATGCGGGTATCATCACTTAACATATATGTGGCACAAGCCACTTTTTCATCGCCTACCACCCTCATCCACTGCTCAACTTTCAGTGGATCTCGCCCTCCCTCAATGGTAGGAGGGTGTTGCTTTTTGAACCTCTCATACTTGGGTTCCCACCTGTTCTCAACCTCTGGCTACACTAAAAATGGTACCACGACAGGTGGGACAATCAGTGCAGCATTCCTTGGCAGAATTTGCTCTCTCAACAATCGAATCTCATCTTCCTATCTTTGTAATCTCACTTGCATATCAGCAAGCACCTGCTGCCAATCCTGAGGGGCAAGTAGAGGGTTCTACCCCTGGTCATCATCTCCAAACTCAATCCCCATGGCTGCTAGTCGTTCTAATTGCCTTGGAATAACTACCCAAGTATATCTGCAATCAACGACTCGTCTTATCAGGTAACGATAATGGGTTCCAAAAGCCACCCCATAGTCAAAAACTGAACAAATATGCAAACACACACAACCATAATACTAATAAGCATTTCAATAGCTTTCACATACAACAATAGTGCTAATAAGCATACCTTTTCATATTCACATAGCCATCAAGGGCCAGGTCCTATCAATATATATTTCATGCTTCCTATACTAGCATGCAGATATGGCATATATATATTCTAATTAAGCAGTTAAAAACATATTTAACACAGTGGTTACCAAATCGCGGGTTGAGCTTATCTATAGCAACGAGCGTACACACTCAACCTATCTTCAGGAACCATTAAACCTTGGTAGCTCTAGTACAAGGTTGTAACGACCTACTAATCTAGGACCGTTACACTGTTTGTTAAAAATAATGCTTAAAAATTTGGACTCAAAAGTGTAATTTAGGTTAAACAATTTTTTTGGTATTAAAAATTTTGGTCAATGAAGTCAAACTTTTCATTAAAAAGTTTGAATATTTACAAGGGATCCCCAAAGGTTTTATGCCAAATGTCGTTATACAAAAATTACAGAAAAATTTGACAAAAGCGGAAAAATTAAGCTAATATTCCATGTTCCTCATAATATCTTGATCGTGGCAGTCGAGCAGGACGACTATGTACACGCCAACCCTATAGCTCTCCAACTCATGGCTGATCCAATTTTCCTTTGCTCTAACCTGCACCATAAAGCACCCGTGAGCTAAGGCCCAACAAGAAAACTCAAACCAGTAAAACATATATTCAGATAAACATTTATATCAAATACATGATTTATAATTCATAACCAGATTTACATTGATTTTCCAACAAGTATAACAGTTCATGCCGAATAGATACATACCGCATCCGTATAATGGCTATGCCATAATAGCCTACATTACGCATGCATATTGCCGATAACACCCCCCAGCCGATCAATGACAAACAAATATATCAACAGATGCATATACAAAACAAACGTTTAACTTCAAATAGGTTCAAGGCACGGTCATAACCGTGTTCAATAATCAAGGTCAATGCCCTACACTTGGTGCATGTGCGGTTTTCTTACCTCGAGTCTTGTACAAATAGTAATACGACCTTGGGTGCAATCCTTGTCTCGCAACGTAAATGAAGCACTCATTAGGGATTAATTCCAGATCCTGAGTTCCAATCTAATCTAGCTCTTGGAACCACTATTCCTTGTTAACGTGATACTAGAAATATCCCCCAAGCGCCCTAGTGGGCCCCCAAAATAGACCCTTGGAACCTCGAGCCCTGTTCCAAAAATTTAGAAATTCAGCATTTCTGGGGCATTGGCGCTGTAGCGCCACAAGATTCGACACCTCAAATCGAATTCAAATTTCTTGTTTTCAAGGATGCTAGCGAGGTCGCAATTTGTCGCCAGAAACCTAAAATAAACCCATAAATCATAGTGTTCTTCCCTAATTCGAACCCACGACTTTCAAACCCTGAATTTTGACTTCAAAGTGTCTCCCAACAGCCTAAACCCATATTTTGACAAAAACTAACCTCAAATAACTTGGATAAATCACCACGAAAATGCACTAAAACACAAATATTCCAAGATTTGTCATTTTTGAGTTTCAAACTCAACTTGAACCCCAAAAATCTAAAAACCACAACTGATTCCACATAACAAATAACAAATAAACTTACAAACATGTTATAAACGAATTCCAATCCTCAAAACATCAAGCTAAACATTCCAAAGTCACTCCAAACTCAAAATTCAAAACCAAATCTTCAAAATCTCAAGAACACTCAAAAGAACATGAAACTTAGGAAAAGAAGAATCAACTTACTCAATTTCAAAAATTCCAAATAAATTTGAGAACTTGGCAGCTCCTAACTCCCTCCTTTGGTGCTCCATTCCTTCCAAGCTTCACCAAATTCACCAAAATTTAGCTCCTTGCTTCCAAGGCTGTTTTGGCTTGTACTTAGTGTTTCAAGATAGCTCCAAAACAAAGAAGCAAATTCCCCAAGCGTACAAGAGAATAGGCTGCAATCACTTAACCACATAAGCCTATTCCCTTGGTTAAAGACCACTTTTCCCTTATTCTCATCTATCCTCAAGACTAGTCCCCAAGGGTACTTTGGTCATTCTGCACTAAATTCTTCTCTAAGCCTCAAATTACCCCTTAAATTCCCAATTAATCCACTAATCTTCCAATTACACATATTTTTCCATAATAATATTTTATTTTCCATAATTTTCCCAATATACGCAAAATTACCAAAATACCCATTGACTCACCCCGAGCTGGGAATAAATGCCCGTTGTGACTTTTATGCTAAATTGGTCAAAAGGAACGACTCATGTCCAATATCACAAATATATCCACATAATAATGTGGTCTAAATCACAAAGCATATAAAATTACAACTATACCCTCAATGAATGAAAATTACGAAAGTGTTTTTTTTAACAAAAGCGGATCTTTAAACACATTTAAAACAGATAATCATACATACTCATCATATAACCATATAAATCACATAATCCACTTAAATAAATCAATTAGCACACAATTACCCCACGTGTCCTCCCAACACACTAATCCATACACTTCATTCTATTAGAGATTTTGGGACGTTACACGTCGCCTCTGTACTGTTGGGAATATATGACTTTATACTTTCTAAATCAACAATTAATAATGGGAATAGTTCAATAATAGAAACCCTAGATGCTAATCAAGAACCTTGTTCAAAGTATGAATGCAAATCTTGATAATCAAAGAAACATATTCATGGTATGAATGACAATCCTGAAAATAAGGAACTAAGTGATTAAATGATGATAAGAGGAACTTAGAGACATTTAATCATCAATACTAACAATGAAAACACAATAGAGTGACACAAAACAAAGCTAGGGTTGGATAAATATAACCTTTTGTTTAGAGAAACTTGAATCTTCAAACTTGGAGAACTTCTAAGGCTTAAACACGAATTAACATCATTTTCCAAAATTTCTATT
Organism: Humulus lupulus; assembly: GCF_963169125.1. Lineage (NCBI taxonomy): Eukaryota > Viridiplantae > Streptophyta > Magnoliopsida > Rosales > Cannabaceae > Humulus > Humulus lupulus. The sequence goes on from NC_084795.1 coordinate 197,406,133, forward strand.
CCAAGCCTTCCCTAATTACTTGAAGCTTCAACCAAGTAGAATGAGATTTGGGATTGGACATGCAGCGCACCAAATTTTTTATTTTATTTTATTAGATTATGTGATTTATTTTATTATTAATTTTTAAGTGTTAATTGTATTTGAGTTGTTTGGTAGAAAAAAATGATTTTTATTTTGTTAATTTATTTATTTAATTTATTGTAAATATGAGTACTTGAGTTCTGGTTGTGTGCAACAAGATCCATGGTTAGTAGAAATGCACCATAGCACTTGTGTGTGTGCATGTGCATGGTGAGCATGCAATAGTTTTTCCCATGCATTATTAGTATTTTTAGTCTTTCTTTTATTCTATTTAATTAATTAAGAAGAAAAAGAAAGTGAAATAATGGGAGGACTCAAGAAAGACTGTTCTAGAATGTTAGTGTTCATACTAGAGAAATGAGAAATAAATAAGAGGAGAGGAAAGATGGGTGTAGGCGTGTAGAGAGAGTGGGAAATCATGTGTTGTGTTTCCTTATTTTTTCATGTAATCTTTTCCTTTGATTTATTATTTTTATCATAAATTGATTTTAAGCAAAAATTAAGGGAAATGAAATTGAGAAACTTACCCATTCATATTAGAAGGTTACCATTAGGCCACTTTAGAGTATAAAAAGAAAAGAACACGAGCCTTGGGGACTCATGTGTGACTGACGACATAGAGGAGAAGAAGGAGGGAGAGAGAGCTTGGCATAGAGAGAGAAAGTGAGGCACGAAATAGAGAGAAGGAAAGAGAGAGTGAGCTCTTGGGTAAGGAAAGAAGAAGAAGGAAGAGGAGGTTTCAATCTAGGTTTGTGTTCTTGATTTCTCTAGTATTGAATCCTTTAATCCATCTCCTCACATCCTTGTTGCTAAGTTTTCTTGTTGTTGTTTTCTTTTCTTGTCTTTGGTGGTTTCAAAATTCCTATGGGTGCCAAGGTTTCTTTTTGCTAGGGTATTCTTGATTCCACAATCAAGAGAGGTAACAGATTCTCTTGTTTTGTTTGATTTGGTGTTGATCATGGTTTATGTTTTTGAAATATGGTTTGATATGAAATCTCTAGCCTTGTTGTTATTTTGTTGTTATTTTAATTCTTGTAATGTTTTTTTATCTTAGAAGCATGCCAATGATTTAATTGTCTAGATTATTTTAGAATTGCTTTCTTGGGATGCATGAGTTGTAGAAAAATGCTAGATGATGATTTTAATATGATTAAATGTGTATTTTAGATAAATATTGCTTGCTGTTTTTTTTTTCTCATATTTATTTTGATAATTAACCCTTAATTTTGAAAATGCACAAGTTATGCCTCAAAGTTTTCATTTTTAAACTTGCATAAACAAAAGACATTTTATTTCACATTTTAATGGGATTTTTGTCTAATTAAACATATGCAATTTTTTTTTATATCTTGTGAAAGAAAATATGTTTTAGTTCAATTATGTGATTTTAAACAAATAAAATTCTTGCTAGAATTTTTGTTTTATTGGGAGAAAATATATTTTAAATGAAATAAGTAAAACACGTGCTCAAATAAATTAAACCCTAGACTATATACATGAAAAATATAATTTTCTATACTTTAAAATATGAAATATTTTAATTAAAATAATGCAATTTTTATTTGTAAAATAATTAATCAAGTAGCATTATTTTTATGAGACTAAGTATTTTTATTTGAGTAAAATGATGGTATAAAGAAACCTTTTCATTATAATTAAAATTATGGTACTTATAAGAATGTGGTAATTTAGAGATACTATTTTTTTTAAGCAAGTTGAATGGGTAATTTTTATTTAACCTTTTGGCAAAGGGAATGAGTACCAAAGATTGTTTTATCTTAAATAAATATGTTAAATTATTTAATTATTTTTTAAAAGAAATAAAAAAAAGGGTTACTATACTTTTGTTTTATGTTATTTTAATTTAAAATGGTAAATGACAACTAAAATAAAATAATTCTTTTAGTTATATTTTAAGTACGATTTTAATATAGCCTTGCGAATTCTAAAAATTTAAAGGGACTAAAACCTACAAACTTCTACGAACGTTTTAAATATTTTTTCCACGTATGCATGTTACATGCAAGTTAAGTTTTACGGTCAAATATACGCCATTTAATTAAGTGTATGAATCTTGTTTTGCAAACATTGAGGATTCAGTACTAGACTCAAGATTATTCTTTTATGATTTTATGTGGAATTGTTGAATTTTATAGTGTGGTGCAACATGTGCTACATGTGCATAGCCCATGCACACATGGGGTATGTGTGTTGGGCATGTGTAATCCTACTTGATTTTAAGACGAACGTTTGATTGTGATTGTAGGCTCATTGTGAAGTATCCCGCACTTTATTTTTGCTTAGACTCGAGGTAAGGAAGTTAGGTAGAGTTTTTTCTATGGATTATGTTATGAAAAGTATGACCTATGGTAAGCTATTCTGTTATGAAAAGTATGAGCTATGGTAAGCTATTGTATTATGAAAAGCATGAGCTATAGTAAGCTAATGTGTTATGAAAAGTATGAGCTTCTATGTTATGATATGAGTTGTTGTAAATCTGATTGTATGTTGTATGAAAAACCAGGATGTTAGTGTGCTGAACGCGACACAACAAATGAGTTACTAAGATTATGATGTAACTCATAGGGCAGACACGCTGAGGTTATTCGAGGACTAGAGTTCCTGTTTACCTCAGAGAAGAGGTTTTTACTGGTTTATGCTTTTGCTGGTTACCTCATAATGTGACATGAACAATAGGGGTGCCATGATCACATGATGTATGATTATGCTTATGTTTATGAAGTCTTATGATTATGATATGAATATGATTTATTATGATATGCCATGAGTTTATGATATGTACGAGATTCTTTGTGTTCTTGGTTAATTGTTGAATTTTGTTTGTACTTCCTTACTGGGCTTTTAACTCAACCCCCTTACTTTTCCCCTTTCAGGTAGGCAATAGGGTTTCTTCTTGGTACGCACTGTGATGTGGGGAGTTCTGATGTTTAGGCATGTATGACGCGGTGTGTCCATGAACGAATAACGATCTAGTTGAACGCCAAAAAAGTTTATGAACTTTTGTGTTATGGTTTATGTTTTCAGTTGGCATAGTGGGACCTGTATTTTTATTTTATTTCTAAGATTACATAATGACTCTATATTTTTATTTTAAACTATTGGGCCCAAATTGCATGTTTTGAAAAGGTCCCACTAAACCTTTTCTCTAAAATGGTATTTTTATAATAAATGTAAATTGAGCGACGTTTTACAAAGTAATTAGTTTAGGGCGTTCTTAAAGAACAAGTTTTAAAACTCATGCAATTCATGAAATGCTTGATAAGTTTCTTGGAGAAAACTATGGTCTTTGAGAGCTATAGAGAGAGAGGTTAGAGAGAGATTGGAGTGAGTGATCAAGTCTTCAAAACTCTATGAGATTGGAGAGAAGTTGTAGAGAGATTGGAGAGAGTGATCAGGTCTAACCAATAGGATTAGAGATAATTAACTCATCATTTGGAGCTTATTTTATGTGTTTGTACGAACATGTCAGGCGATACGTCGCTTGCATGTAGGCGATGTATAGCTTGCTAGGTGATATGTCACTTACTATCAGGCGAAGTATCGCTTGCTGGGATTTTTGAGCCCCTTCGCATTTAGGCGATGCAACGCCTCTTAGGAGGCGACACATCGCCACCCTATTTGACTTTTGGCCCTTCCAATGGTCCTAAAATTACTCCAAATGCTTACAAACTTTTTGGGGATCCTTCGATACGTCAATGTATCACTTTAGACCCATAAAAGTTACTTTTAGGGTACTATCATACACTCCAAAAAACACTTTGGACCCAAAAAGATGATTTATAAATGCCTATACCGAAAGTCAACTCTCACATGTTGACTTTAGTGAAATCGATATGGTTTTTGCACCTCTAGTGCCTAACCAATTTCACTATGTATTTAATCAATCATAACAATCCCCTACGTTGTTAAATACATTCTCTTTCTCTAGGCCGAACGACATAAGTGCATAAAATAAAGTACCTTTTGGGTTTGAACTTTATCTTAGTGAAAATACTACAAAGCTTTACTGAAATGCTAAGGTATTCGTAAAAGATTGAACCCAACATTCCTAGTGGTAAAACCAATAGTATCTTGCACACCTCTACTTGATTACTCATGCATTTCCTACTTTTTGTGATTAACACTTTTATGGCCTTCTGCTTATCCATTGACGAACCATCCTGAGAGAAAACTTCTACTCCCTTGAAAGGTGGCACTACCTCTAGGTTCACATAGGTGAAATTCTTACATCTTTGCTACCTTTATTGCTTCTTGTTGCTCTTCAACTGAATTTCATTAAAAGCCTATGACTTAACCCTCATGTCTGATTGCAACCAACATTAACTCATCCTAGATGGGACTTTTAAGTCGTTAATGTTGAAACTATTCCCTTATCAATGACTTGTTCTTATCCATTGAACTCTACACTTGATGTATACATGTTTTGAGTTGGGTTGCCATCATTGGGGAATCTATTTGTCAAGGAGTTTTAGTCTCATCCCTCTATTTATAGAACTAACCAAATCTCTCACTAGAGATTAGGTAAACAGATCCTTTAAGTTTTCACAAGTTCTAACATATGATTCCATCTTTGAATCAATTATATCACATATTCATGGCTTCAACTTATTTGTCTAGAATTTCTCATAATCTATGCCATTTGTAGGCTCTAGCTTATGTGGCTTATCTCAACATGTCGAGACTGTCGATACCTTATCTGTGGATATTGGGATATTCTTTATAAATTTCCTAACCCACTTGGCCTCTTTGACAATTGCCGCTAGAGCTATAAACTCATTCTCCATGATTGAGTGAAATATGTGTTTGTTTCTTTGGGCCCTAAGAAATCGCTCCTCCTTTGAGCTTAAACACCCAACCGATGGTAGAGAGATTATCTCCTACACTAGATATCCAACTTGCATCGAAATATCCTCAAGTATCTCATAAAACATTGAACATTGGAGGTCTAGATTGTTGGTCCTCTCTAGGTACCCTAGAAATCTCTCAATTTACTTCCATTGTTTGATACTTAGATTGCTAGCAAACCTACTTAGTTTACTAACCATATATGCCGTACATTGGACTCCCTAATGCACTTGCATACTCAAATTGGTATTAAATCGTTTATGCTTGAATCAAATGGTGTATTCACCTCTTTGATTTTGAGATGACTAAACTTGTCAAGCACTTTCTCAACAAAGCGAGCTTGACTCAAGGCATAACTCCCACTATTTCTTCTCACTTTTATACCAAAAAGGTATCAACCTTTCCAAGGTCTTTCATCTAGAAAGTGGAAGATAGAAACCTCTTCGTTTCTATTATGCCTCTCATCTCATTACTCAAAATCAACAATCGTCAATATATAGACACACCAAGATGACATAGCCATCACAATTCTTAGAGTATAAGCACGTTTTTTCACTATTGTGTCTAAACCCATCGGAAACTATGACTTTATCAAACTTCTCATGCCTTTTTTTTGGCACTTTTAATACTCCATACAAACAAGCCTACACATTTTTTGTTCATTTCTCCTTAGAACAAAATCCTCCAGTTTTTCTATATAGATCTCCTCATCGAGATCTCCATTTAGGAATGTTGTTTTGACATCCATTTGATGAACATATATGATATATATATTGATGATAAGACAAATAAAACTCTTATTGTGGTTGTTCTAGCAACTGGTGCATATGTGTCAAAATAATCCATTCCTTCCTTTTGTTTAAACCTTTTAGCTACTCATCTAACCTTGAAGGATTTTATGTGCCATCGGTGTGATATTTTCTCCGAAATACCCACTTGACCCAATTGATTTTGAACCTTGTGGAAGGTCTACCAATTCTCATGTGTGGATTGACATAATTGAATCCATCTCATTATTTATTGCCTCCTTCCAAAAAGCAGAGTCTCTCAAAGACATTGCTTCTTGGTAGGTTTTGGGATCATCCTTGTTGACGGTGAGAACTCGTAAACAAAGTTAAGTTAGAAAAATTAAAGTATAGAGCTTATCGAGGAAGAACTTCAAAAATCTAAACAGAAACATAGAGAATAGTTGCAGAAAGAAAATGGTGAAAAGAACTTGTATTTCTTATGGTATGATGCTACAGTGATTTTTCCAACCCCTTTCCATGTGGAAGTGGGGTTCCTTTTGTAGTGGGATCTAATGGCCCCTGATACATTGTGGTCTAGGGGACTAGGTGGTACATAAGTACACTGTCAGGAGAGTGGTCTCAGGGGTAGTGGTGTTGGCTCCAGTACATGGTCGGATACCATCAGGATGTCTCCACTACTTATTTCATACGAATGTCAGAGGAGTGACATCAGGTGTAGTGGTTCTGGTGGTGGTGTCGACTTTGACATCTTGTTAGAAGCCTACAGGCCATGTCCCCTCTCCCAGTACTCCCACTACTTGTCTGACATGAGTATTTGGATCATACATACGGGGTCTTACAGGTCGTACCCCGTATGAGCTCCGTACTTGTACGATCTTTTTCGAATTATACTTGTTCTTTTGCCTCTAAACGTTAGAGTTTCCGCTGGTCCTCATAGGATACACTGCTCTGAGGTGCAAGGCGTGAGGCCACCTGGGATGCCTTGGGCGCACGAGGCACTGGCCTGGGTGAGCCACGAGAGGGAACCCTTGGGTTATTGGTGTGTGGCGCTTGTAGGCAGGGGCGAGACACTGTCTCGCGAGGCCCATGGGTGCATGGCCAAGGCGAGGGCGAGACACCGTCTCACGAAGCCCATGGCGCGGGGCCTTGGGTGTCCGGCTGAGGCGTGGGTGAGACACCGTCTCGCGAAGCCCTTGGCACGGGGCCTTGGGTGCGCGGGCGAGGTGTGGGCGAGGCACCGTCTCGCGAAGCCCATGGCGCGGGGCCTTGGGTGCGCGGCCGAGGCATGGGTGAGACACCGTCTCGAGAGGCCCATGGCGCGGGGCCTTGGGTGTGCGCCCGAGGCATAGGTGAGACACCGTCTCGTGAAGCCCATGGCGCGGGGCCTTGGGTGTGCGGTCGAGGCATGGGCGGGACACCATCTTGTGAGGCCCATGGCACGAGGCCTTGGGTGTGCGGCCAAGGCATGGGCGAGACATCGTCTCGCGAAGCCCATGGCGTAGGGTCTTGGGTGCGCGACCAAGGCGTGGGTGAGACACCTTCTCATGAGGCCCATGGCGCGGGGCCTTGGGTGTGCGATCGAGGTGAGGGCGAGACATCTTCTCGTGAGGCCCATGGAGCGGGGCCTTGGGTGCACGGCCGAGGCGAGGGTGAGATACCATCTCGCAAGGCCCATGGCACGGCCGAGGCTTGGTGAGGCGCGAGGCGCCTCCTTACATGGGGATCCTCCTGGCGCGAGGCATCTCCTGGCGTGAGACGCTTGTGGACGAGGAGCATGGTGAGGCATGGCGAGGCAATCCCTAGCGATGCCCTGGTGGCACGGCTGTGGCGAGGCGAGGCGAGGGCATAACAGCCTCGCGGGGATGTGGGGGTGACGACCTCGTGTAGGTGCCTGAGGGGCTTGAGTGGCACACCTCCTAGGCTCGTGAGGCCCGAGACGGGGGATCCTGGGTGGCACACTAACCGGGGCTACATTTGTCAAGATTTTCCAATACACACTTAGGGACATGGGTCCTAAGCATGTACTCTGAGTCTTTCATCAGTGTGGAAGTTTGAGCATCTACACTTGCCCCCCAGTATAGGAGAGGACCTTTAGGTGCTCTGGTAGACTCTCCTTTTTGATTCTTATAAATAGGCCTTCATGTCTAGCCTATTATTTACACCTTACCTTTTCAGCTTAGTGGTTTTGGGATCCTTGATCCTTTCAAGAGGTGAGGGGTTCAATCCCTCACAACCTCATTTTTGTTATCTTTTCCCTTTTTTTTTTTTTTTATATATATATTTGAGTTCATTTCTTGTATTTCTATATCTATGCAGGCATTTGAGGACTAAAACACCCTTTTCCTTTGTTTTTGCAGACGCGTACTTTCGACCACTTGTCTCTATTTGAACGTGATGGTGCTTTCGGCCTCCAATCTCCTTTTGACCATGACAGTACCCAATTTTACTTGCTTGAGGTATACTTTCTTTCTCCCTTATGTTTATTGGGTCCAAATTAGCACCACTTGGGAGGGGGTATTTTGGCCTGAGCTTGTCGTGAGTTAACCCAGCTGCATGCCCTTATTCATACCCCATAGTGGGTTATTTACAGCGCTTGTACCTAGAGGTTTTGAGCCCATTCCTTTGTGTTTTGTAGCAATCCTCTTATTTATACGTGAACCCTTTTTGCTTTTGATACGAGGTCTCATGGCATGTGAAGGTTCATTTGACGCTCCTCCGGGGGTCGAGTTTGTTGACTTATCTTCAGGCTCAGAATCCCTTGAGGACAATCCTCACATTGACTACAACACCTCAAGGCAGGCCCGCATTCGTCATCTTGAGCATATGGCTGAACTTAGGCGTAAAATTTGGGTGGTAGAGAGAAAAATAGACTCAGTGTTGAAGGGAGACGAAGTACCTTTCCCCCTTGACCTTAACGACCATGTAACGAACCTTAGGGTGACCCTTTTAGATTTGCAGATGGAGTTGGAGTTTATGGAGGGAAATCTCCCACCTGAGCCTCCTACCCCATTTTCCCCTAATGAGTATCATGAGGTCGTCCCGTCTTCTCCTCAACCCTTATTCTCGATAACCTTGCTTAGCGCTTTCACACCCGGTGCCTTGGTGGAAGACCCTTGCTAGGAAGAAAAAATGGAGGGTAAAGTGCCCTGTTTCCAGCTCACCTTTTTCTTTTGGTTTTACAGATATGCCGAAGAGAGGACGACGAAAGGTGACTGCTGATGATCAGGACACTGGCCCCCTGTTGGCATCCACTCTAGTGTCCCATGTGTCCAAAAATAAACTATTGGAAATAATGGAGAACTACCGTGTTGGCCCAGAATACACGTTATACGTTCCTTCGAACAAGTGTCGGGCTGACTACCCAAATCCGGGTTACGTGGCTATGAGCGAGCATATCTTGAAAGTGGGTGGTACAATCCCATTACACCCGTTTTTTTTTCACGGTTCTCAATTATTTTGACCTTGCTCCACTCCAGCTAGCGCCCAATAGCTGGCTGACCTTGAGTTGCCTCTTCATCTCGTATATGGATCGTTTCGAGCGTGCTCCTACAACCCAAGAGGAGTATTTCATGTACAATCTCATGCCCTCTCCTAAGTCCAAGGGATTTTATTTCCTGCAAAAAGCCAATACTTCGGTCTCCTTGATAGAGGGTGCTGTATCCAACCCAGGGTCTTGGAAGCAAGACTTTTTGTTTGTGAAGGGTCCCATCTCTGTTCGTGAGAACTTTCGCTCTGCTCCTAGTAAGTACTTCAAGCCCCCCCCCCCCCCCCCCTTTTTGAAACTTACTGTTTTGGAACTTATGTTTGTGTCGGCAACTGTGTGGATTGTGTAGAGCATTTTTCCACCCCTGGAGTTGTTGGGTCGGAGGCGAATGCAGTGGATGAATTCCTCAAGGCTAACCCTGCCGAGAAAATGGCTTTACACCTCTTCACCGTGGACAAACTCAACTTTTACAAGCTGTCCCTAGTTTCAGATCCCGGGTTGTTGTTGACTATTTCTGGATCAAAGAAGAAAAAGGATGCTTCGGCTGAACATCACTCGGATGGGGGTGAGGCTGAGCGTGTGCCAGAGGGGGTCTCCCTTGGACATAGGCAGCACCACTGACCATCTTTGTCTCCCAGGGGGTGCCCTCCTTTAGCCCCTACAGATCGTGACATGGCCTCCCACTCCTAGGATCAACAGGCCATGCCGAGGGGTTTCTTCTGTCCTTATTCTGAGGACTTCGATGATTTTCCTCAGGCTTCCCTTAACCCTGGTCCATCGGGGGCTCATTTTTTCGATCTTCTTACGCCTCCTCCTAGTCCATCGGGGGCTAATTTTTCTGATCTTCCTGTGCCCCCTCCTAGTCCATCGGGGGCCCATTTTTTCGATCTTCCTACGCCCCCTCCTCCTTCTGCGAGCAAGTCATCCATCCTTACCCAGCCAAGCGCCCTTGGCTCGTAAGGGGCACCCTAGGTGGGCCGCATGGCGACCTCTTATGGGTGACGGTATGTCCAGGTCACCACGGACCTTCCTAAGGCTGATTGGAGTGGTCTTGGGAGTTTTGCTATGTCCAAGCTCGGGGAGACTCTTGCGCATTACGCTACTTGGGTGAGTTCATGCATCTTATGTCGGCCTTATCCCTTTTCTCTCTCTCTCTCTCTCTCTTTCTTTTGTTGCTTATCATTGTTATTGTTATTTTTCGTGTGCAGACCTATACAGTGGCTCATCGATTTGCTGACTCGGCTCAAGACCTCTCCACGTTGAATGCTGAGAGGGACCGTCTTACGATCTAGGTTCAGGGGCTCGAGAGGGAACTTGCTGAAACCAGGCTTAAGCTAGAGAAGGCCCTGGCGAAGGATTCTTCCTAATTAAAAAAGAATAAGAGGGCTATTGCCAAGGCCATGATGCTGCAGGAGAGGGTCACTTGCTTAGAGACCGAACTTGAGGGTGCCAAGGCTACTATCGTAGCGTTGCAAGGGAGGGTCGCTTCCTTTGAGGCGGACAAGGCGGCTATAGAGGCTGACAGGGCGGCTATTGAGTATAGATCCATAGAGCGCGCCCTTTACGAAGTATGGAGACAGAATCCTAACTTCGATTTCTCCTCCTTTGGCGAGCACGTCGTTGCCCGGGCGGCTGAGTGGAACGCCCATGGCAGGAGGCCTTGAGATTATCATTCTACGATTTTTGTCAGTTAGTCCAATGTGGATGTATGCTCGTTCGAGCCCTATTTTTCTTGTAATTTCTCCGAGTCCTGTTATGTTATCAAAACTCTTTTTTTTTTTTTTTATATATATACATATGTGATCATTCATCTTTATTCCTCTGTGTTGAAGGTCCTATTGAGCCCGCACGATGGGGTTCGATAGGTTCTCTTTTTTATTTATCAAGCTTGAGGTCCTTTGGAGCCCATGCGAAGGGGTTCAATAGGTCCCTCTATGGTGCCTCTTGATTGTTCTTATAAGGATATATTGACCCCTTGGGTTCTAGTTATCCTTTTATATATTTTTGCGCGCTTATTATTTCTTGCGAGAAACGTCCTTCTCGTCATTATTCATAGTACTATTTTTGCAAGGGTCTCTTTTAGGACCCTTTTTGACTAGACGACTTGGTGGCCACTCTAGGCTTATTGGTGGGTGCTGAGGCCTTTCCTCTCATGGGAGCATCTGCCTTTATTTGTAGGCTTTTCTTGTAGGACCTTTTGGCCTCGTTGATGGTCACAAGGGTAGCTAATCCTTGTGAACTCAAGTGATGCCTTGCAAGGTCTTCTTCCTGTTTATAAAGGTTCATCACAATTTTTTTTATATATATAAGGGCCTCGTTTAGGGTCCTGATATAAGAGGTCCTTTTAGGATCCTCCTAATAGGGGGTCCTTTTTAGGTTCCTTCTGATATAAGGGGTCCTTTTAGGATCCTCCTGATAGGGGGTCCTTTTTAGGTTCCCTCTGATAAGAGGGGTCCTTTTAGGATCCTTTTGATAGCAGGGGTCCTTTTAGGATCATTTTGGTATAAGGGTCCCCTCTTTTTTTTTTTTTTTTATACATATATATATATGAGGGTCTCGTTTAGGATCCTGAGACAAGGAGTCCTTTTTAGGGTCCTCCTGATAAGGGGGTCCTTTTAGGATCCTCCTGATAGGGGGTCCTTTTAGGATCCTCTTCTTTGCTGTATATTTTGCCTCCTGTCCTACCCCCCCCCCAAGTTCTTGGTGAAATTTATTTCAGCAGGCACTTTGGTGGATGCTATAGAGAAGAAGAATAACACGTGAAGTTGCGAACAGTTTCATTCATAGCATGCGGGTTACAATGACATACATGAAAGGATTACATCTAATTGGGAGGTTACCCAGGTAGCCTCTTTGATTCTTACCCACTAAGTTAACATAACAAGGAACAAACTAAACATACGTCTTCTTTGCATCGGGTGCAGAAGTCTCACTGGTAGTATTTCTTGAGGTGTTCCGCATTCCATGCTCGAGGTATAACGGTGTTATCCATGCGGCCCAGTTTGTAGGTGTTTGGTGGTATGCATTGAGCGATCTGGTAGGGTCCTTCCCAGTTCGCCCCTAGTACCCCCGCCCCCAGGTCTCGCGTGTTGGGGAGTACTTTCCTCAGTACCAAGTCTCCTACCCTGAACATTCTCTCTTGCACCCTTGAGTTGTAGTACCTTGCTGTTCATTGCTAATATGTGGCTAACCTCAGTTGTGTCCTTTCTCTCTTGGTTTCTAGCAGGTCCAAATTCCCAACCAATGCAGTGATATTAGCCTGGTCATCATATGCTTGCGTGCAGATGGAGTTAATCTTCATTTTTATCGGAAGGATAGCCTTGCAGCCGTAGGCCAAAGCGAAAGGCGTCTCCCCAGTGGTGGAATGAGGGGTGGTCCTGTAGGCCCAGAGTACATTGGGGAGTTCCTCAACCCAGGCCCCTTTCAACTTTTCCAACTTTGTTTTCATGTTCCTTTTCAGGATCTTGTTGATGGCCTCTACTTGTCCATTGGCTTGTGGGTGTACTACTACGGAGAAACTCCTCTTGATTCCTTTTTCCTTGCAGTATTCCTCAAATATTCCTCCTTCAAACTATGTTCCATTATCGGAGATAATCTTGTAGGGTACTCCAAATCTGCAGACAATATACTTGTTGACAAAGGTGGTGATTTGCTTATCCGTTATGTTGACTAAAGGCTCCGCTTCCATCCACCTAGTGAAATAGTCGACTTCTACCACCACGTATTTAGCTCCTCCTCTTCCTATTGGTAGTGCTCCAATCAAGTAAATTCCCCACACAGTGAAGGGCCATGGACTGGTCTTGCTCACCAGCTAATTTGGGGACTATCGGGGTTAATTCGCATGTCTCTGGCACTTGTCACACCTTATCGCAAAGTCGCTCATGTCCTTCTCCATGGTAGGCCAATAATACCCCTAGCAGATGGCCTTTTTTGCCGTGGACTGCCCCCAGCATGATTTCCACATTCCCCTTCATGTATCTCTTGCAAAAATTTTAAAGCCTCTCCCTTATCTACGCATCGCAGGAGCGGGGTAGAGAAGCCTCTCTTATATAAGGTTCCATCTACTAGGGTGTACTGAGCAGCTTTGTAAGTCAGTTTACGGGCATCTTTTTTGTCCAAAGGCAAGGTACCATCATTTAAGTACCTCACGATGGGTGCAAACCATGACTCCTCAGTGCAATTGACCATATTGATTCTTTCCTCTGCTATGCTTGGCTTGGGGAGGTATTCAACCGGTATGGACTCAAGCGTGTCTTTGTCTTGTGTGGAGGCAAGTTTCGCGAGTGCATCGGCATTGGTGTTCTGCTCCCTTGGGATCTGTTCTATGGTGTATTTTTCAAACTGATCCAAATACCCCTTCACCTTGGCGAGATATGCAGCCATTTTTGGACCTCTAGCTTGGTATTCACCCTTCACCTGAAACACCACCAGCTATGAGCCACTAAAGACATGCAAATGGGTTACCTTTAACTCCCTAGCTAGCCATAGGCTGGCCAACAGCGCCTCGTACTCTGCCTCATTGTTGGAAGCTTCGAATCCAAATCTCAAGGCATAATACATCTTGTGCCCCTCAGGTCCTGTCATCACTATGCCAGCGCCGGCTCCCCCTTCGTTAGACGCCTCGTCTACATGGAGGCTCCATTCTTCAGGGTGCTTTTCCTCTTCATGCGCTGGTTCATTCTCTTCTATTTCTCCCTCCTCATGGTGTCGGTATGCAAACTCGACTATAAAATCTGCAAGTACCTGCCCATTGATTGAGGTCCTTGGGGTGTAAGTGATGTCGAACCGACTCAATTTAATCGACCATTTTAACAACCTTCCCGAAGTCTTCGGCTTGTGCAAGACTTGACGCACGGGGGTGTTTGTGAGCACCTCAATAGCATGAGCATGAAAATAGGGCCTCAACTTTCGAGAAGCCACTATTAAGGCATATGCTAATTTCTCTATTTCTGAGTACCGAGCTTCTGCGTCTATTAATCATTTGCTCACATAGTACACGGGTTGCTGGTGCTTCTTTTCCCCTTTGACCAAGGCGGCGCTTATAGCATGCTCTGACATAGCTAGATACATATACAACTTGTCCCCTTTTTCTGGCTTGGCCAAAAGGGGTGGTTTTCCAAGGTGTTCCTTTAGCTTGGTTAGGCATCCTGGCATTCATCATCCCAAGCGAACTTTTTGTTCCCTTTTAGGATGTTGAAGAAAGGGAGGCATTTGTCAGTAGAACTGGAGATGAACCTATTGAGGGCTGCTACTCTCCCCGTTAAGCACTTCACCTCCTTTTCGCTTTGTGGTGGGCTCATTTCCAGCAAGGCCTTGATCTTTCAAGATTAGCCTCGATACCTCGGGAATTCACCATAAAACCCAGGAAATTTCCTGACAAAACTCTGAAGGTGCATTTGAGTGGATTAAGCTTCATTGTAAACTTTCGAAGGGTGTCGAACATTTTCATGAGATTGTTGGTGAGCTCTCCCGCCTTCTTTGTCTTTACCAACATATCATCCACGTATACTTCCATATTCCTTCCTATTTGTTTTGCAAACATTTTGTTCACCAACCTTTGATAAGTAGCACCTGCATTTTTTAAACCAAAGGGCATCACTTTGTCGCAATACAACCCCTTGTCTATTATGAACGAAGTGTGCTCTTCATCAGCTAGTTTCATGGGTATTTGGTTGTACTCGGAATATGCATCCATGAAGCTAAGTAGTTCGTGCCCCGCTGTGGCGTCTACTAACTAGTCTATCCTAGAAAGCAGGAAGCTGTCCTAAGGGCAAGCCTTATTGAGGCTAGTAAAGTCCACATAAGTCCTCCATTTTTGTTGGGCTTCGGGACTAGCACTAGGTTTGATACCCATAGTGGGTAAAATGCCTTTTGGATGAACCCATTTGCCTTCAACTTGTCAACCTCCTCTTTTAGGGCCGCGTATCATTCTGGGTCCAATGCTCTCCTTTTCTGCCTCACATGCCTTGCTTTTAGGTCGATGTTCAGGTGGTGGCACATGACCGTTGGGTCTATTCCTACCATATCCTCATGACTCCAGGCGAATACGTCGAGGTTGGATTTCAAGAATTCTACTAGCTTCTCCTTCACATCACCCACAAGGTTTTTTCCTACCTTCAACTTTCTTAACGGCTCATTCATGATTGTGACTTCCTCCAACTCCTCTACTGGTTCAGCTCTGGGTTCTTCTGTGACTCGTGGGTCTAATTCATGCGGGTTTGCGCCTTCATGCACAACCATTTCCATAGGTGTTGATGGCTTTGTGGCCGTGTGGAGGGATGTGTTATAACATTCCCTCACTTCCTTTTGCTCTCCTTTCATGCATGCTATTCCCCCGGGAGTTGGGAATTTCATATCTAAGTGGTATACAGAAGTTATCGCCTTCAATTCTCTAAGGGAAGGTTTCCCTAATACTGCATTGAAGGCTGAGGCGCAATCTACCACAACAAAGTTTTCCATTATGGTGGTTTGTCTGGGTTTCTCTCCCATAGTGAGGGCTAACTCGATTGCACCTAGGGGCTGTATTGAATCTCCCGTAAATCCATACAAGGAGGTACTGCAAGGCTTTAGGTGCCGGATGTTTAACCCCATCTTCTCCAAAGCTGGGCAATATAAGATGTCCACTGAGCTTCCATTATCCACCAAGACCCGATGCACCCTCATGTTAGCAAACTGGACAGTCAACACTAGGGGGTCATTATGGGGGAAATGTACACCTCGGGCATCTTCCTCAGTGAAGGTTATTGAGTTATTTTCACCCTTAAAACTCTTCGGGCGACGTTTCTCCAAACTTAAGTTGCATGGTGGAGGACTTTGTCTGGCCTCCCTAGCATATTTATCTCGCCCCTTCCTTGATTCGCCCCCGAATCCTGGCCCTCCAAAGATGGTCCTGACCCCTCCTTGTACTTCTGGGGCCACCTCTCGTGTCCACGGCGAGGATGCTCCTTCTTCTGGCCTTTGGTTCTCCTTGCGGACATCTCTTCCCAAATTTCCCCTGCGGATAAGCTCCTCAAACCTTCAAATGGTTGCATTCCGCAGTGGTGTGGCCGATATCTTTGTGTAACTGGCAATATTTGTTGGGGTCTCTTTGGGACCGGTCTTTTTTCATTGGCAGTGGCCTTCTGAAAGGGACCTGGTTTTCATTCGTGACAAAAATATGCTCTCTAGCATGGGTGAGGTCAGTATAAAAGGTGTAAGGGCCCTGTCTGCGCTCATCAGTGCGCTGATGCTTCCGGGGTCGATCATCTCTCGTTCCCTCATATACCCACTTCTTCTTTGTACCACTTTGGCTTTCTCGAATTGAGGGTTTTGGGTGCGATTGGCCTTTTCTAGCCTTAAGGCTTTCGTGACCATCTTCCACGTGAATATATTTCTGCGCCCGCTCATAGAAATCATCCAAATCCTTGACCTCCCTCTTGAGCATGTTATCCCATAACTTGCTTCCCGGGCGTACTCCGGCTGTGATGGCCATTTTCAGCTCTCTACGGGTCAAACTCCCTACTTTGGCCGCCTCCATATTGAACCTGTGAATGTAGCTCTTTAGACTCTCATTTTCTCCTTGCTTCACGTTGGCGAGGCTAGTGCCCGACATCGTGTAGTCCCGCACGGCGTGGTGTTGCTGGAGAAATTCATCGGAAAACTATTGCCAAGATCTGATGGACCCTGGTCTAAGACTTTTGAACCATTTTAACGCAGGTCCTTTCAACATGACAGCGAAGCAATGGCATCTGGCCCCGCTACTAATCCCCCTTAACTTCATCAGGTCGTTAAATGCATCCAGATGGTATTTAGGATCTGTACTTCCTTCGTATGGGGTCATATGGGGCTCCTTGAAGTTGGCTAGAAGCCGGATGGCTTGGATCTCCTTGATGAAGGGTGACTCATGGTCGAACTCATCCTCAAAGGCTTGTCCTCCAGAGGCGGTGCTGAATTTAATTCGTAGGCTCCTCATTTCTGTGTCCAGGTCTTATCTCCTCTTGTTCAAGGAGTCTCTCAGCGTGGATGGGTTAGGATCTCCCTTTCCTTTGCCTTCCCGGGGCGCCATAGGAGGCGTGGTCCTTTTACCCGCCCTCTTTTTGTTGAGTTCCTCTTGTAAATCTGAGGGTGTTCTCCTTGAGTTGACCTCGACATCGTTACGAGGGGTAGAATTGGTCATTGGCTTTGGCCCCTGGGGCTGCTTCGGTGGTCCGGGATGTTCGTGCTGCCTCGTCCGAGGGGTGTTACTGGTGGAGAGTCGAGTCCTTCCGCGTCTACTGGGACGGTGGTTTCTACCACCTCTTGACTTCTCTCTTTTCGCTTAGGGAGTGTTACGTTTGATCTCCCTTGCAACATGCCATTTAGCATCTCTTGCATGTTTTCTAGGGTGGTTTCTAGCCTCTGGTTCTTACGGTGAAGTTCACGTATCTCATCTTCATAGAATCAAGACCTAAACCTCGAGTTCACGGAGTGGACCAAAGGGTGCTTGTCAGGTCTATGTGTCGATGGGCCTGGATCCTGCTGGCCGGAGTTTGGCACCTGTGGCGGCCCTGGAGGCAGGAACTCACCAGCACCCCTTTCTGGGGCAACCGTTGGCCTTGGACGATCCTCCTCAGGTGGGACCGCTGGGGATGAGGCTTCCCTTTCATCTTCGTGAACTTCAGGCTCCTTTGGGGCCTCCACATTTGCGGGTGGAGGAGGATCCTTCATAGAGGCTTTTAGCTGATCTCCGTCGAGATGGACCTCCACCTCTCGTGGCTCTCTTAATCGTTTCGAATGTCGCGACATTTCTTTCTTATCGGAATCGATGGAAGAATAGTGGCATGACACTTAATTTTCCCATAGACGGCGCCAAACTGTTGACGGTGAGAACTCGTCAATGAAGAAATTCAAAAATCTATGAAGAACTTCAAAAATCTAAACAGAAACTTAGAGAATAGTTGCAGAAAGAAAATGGTGAAAAGAACTTGTATTTCTTATGGTATGATGCTACAGTGTTTTCTCCAACCCCTTTCCATGTGGAAGTGGGGTTCCTTTTATAGTGGGCTCTAATGGCCTTTGATACATTGTGGTTTAGGGGACCAGGTGGTACACAAGTACACTGTCAGGAGAGTGGTCTCAGGGGTAGTGGTGTTGGCTCCAGTACGTGGTCGGATACCATGAGGATGTCTCCACTAATTATTTCGTACAAATGTCAGAGGAGTGCCATCAGGCGTAGTGGTGCTGGTGGTGGTGTCAACTTTGACATCTGGTTAGAAGCATACATGCCATGTCCCCTCTCCCAGTACTCCCACTACTTGTCTGGCATGAGTATTTAGATCAGACATACGGGGTCTTACAGGTCGTACCCTGTATGAGCTCCGTACTTGTATGATCTTTTTTGAATTATACTTTTTCTTTTGCCTCTAAACGTTGGAGTTTCTGCAGGTCCTCATAGGATACACCGCTTTGAGGTGCCAGGCACGAGGTCACCTGGGATGCCTTGGGCGCACGAGGCACTGGCCTGGGTGAGCCGCGAGAGGGAACCCTTGGGTTGTTGGTGTGTGGCGCTTGTAGGCAGGGGTGAGACACCGTCTCGCGAGGTACATGGCGAGGGGCCTTGGGTGCATGGCCGAGGTGTGGTGAGGTGCGAGACGGTCCTAGGCGTGAGGTGCCTCCTTGCGTGGGGCTCCTCCTGGTGCGAGGCGTCTCCTGGCATGAGACGCTTGTGGACGAGGAGCATGGTGAGGAGTGGGGAGGCGTTCCCTAGCGATGCCCTGGTGGCACGGCTGTGGCGAGGCGAGGTGAGGCCATAACAGTCTCGCGGGGATGTGGGGGTGACGACCTTGTGTAGGTGCCTGAGGGGCTTCAGTGGCACACCTGCTAGGCTCGTGAGGTGTGAGACGTGGGGTCTTGGGTGGCATACTTACTGGGGCTACGTTTTTCAAGATTTCCCAATACACACCTAGGGACATGGGTCCTAAGCACGTACTTTGAGTCTTTCATCAGCGTGGAATTTTGAGCATCTACAATCCTCAACTTGAAGAATCATAAGAGATCTCCATGTGACTTCCTCAAGCTTACCGTAGAGTATCTCTACTCGAGAACATTTCTCATTTGATCCCAACTCTTTAAGCTTTCGGCTTCTCTGAGGCAATAAAGGTTTCTCATCAACTTTTGGATCTTTCTCTTCACGAGATTCTCCAACACTTGTGGGTTCTTAAGAGTTTCTATCACAATATAACATATTATCAAAGAACTCCATTTCTCCTGATTCAATTATCACATTAGACTCCAAGTCTAATAGCCTATAGGCCTTGCTATTTAAGGCATAGCCAACAAATGCACACTTAACGACCCTTGGACCCAACTTGGTTATTTTAGGCTCTATGCTCTTGCAATAAGAAAGACATTCCCACACTTTAAGATAACCTAGGTTAGACTTCTTTTCTCTCCATAACTCATATGGAGATACATTTTTATTTTTCATAGGAATTCAATTCAATATATGACACGCAACAAGCAAAACTTCACCTACAAATTATAACACAATTTAGCATATAAAAGCATATAGTTAATCATCTCAAGATAAGTCCCATTCTTTCTTTCAACTATTTCACTTTGTTGTGGAGTGTATGGTGCAGTGCATTCATGTATAATACCATGTTGTTGACAAAATACATTAAAATAATTTGAAAAGTATTCACCACCTCTATCACATCTAAGAGTCTTAAATTTCCTTTCCAATTGATTTTCTACTTTAGCTTTATAGATTTAAATGCATTAAATGCCTCATTCTTACTCTTATGTAAATACACGTAAGTGTACCTAGAGCAAACCGTTAGGAAACTTACACACGATCTTTATTTACTTTCATGTAGATCTAATATAAAACATATTAATATGAGATAACCTAGAACATGTTTCTAAAATTGAATTCAAAGAGACATAATGATAAGAATACTTACATTATACGCAGCGGAATGAATGAGTCATTCCTTCAGTTTCTCTAACCCTTGTATCCTTTCTGTCGCAGAGTATTACCAAGAAACTGAACTGATCTTCAATTTTCTTCACAATCTTCCAAAGTATCCTTGGAATCACCTAGACTAGAGTGGGAAATTCTCAACACATGAGATAGATATAGAGAGAAGAAGAGAAAAGAACAATTAGGCTTAGAAAAGGACTTTTGTTTAAAGAGAATCTAAAACCTATCAGAAACTTGTGTTTCAACTTGTCTGACTTATGTTTTCAACTCTCTCTAAAAATTCCTTTTATAGACTAAATTAGGTCATTTATTGAATTAAAAAATCAATAAAATAATAGCCACTAATCAGCCCTAGGTCAAAATTATCATGGGCTTTAGACCCGTGAAATTTCCCATTTGATTACAAGCTTGTTGGACTTAAAATCAAGACCTGCATTATTTTCTATTGATTTAATTATTTAAATCCTTTATCAAATTAATTATTTATATTTTGAACCTTGATTTAAACTTATTTATTAATTTAGATACCAATTTATCTTAATTATTAAATCTACCCTAATTTCTCTTTTCTTCTCTAAATTACATAACTCTGTGAAACTATCCAAAATTGACCTGGTCAACTTTGATAATTCTAATTGATAATTAAATCAATTAATTGAGACTATCTAGATGATTATCCAAGGTACAGTGGGGACCATGGCCCTATGAAATCGATCCCCAATAAGTTATCATAAATCTAACAAATAAATTTACTAACTTACTAATTCCTCGTGACTCTACTAAAGACTCGGAATTGCACGGTTGAATTCATAGAGTGCTCTATAACAAATATAGATACACTATTAATTATCCATTGTTACAACCATAATTGTCACTCAATCCTCTATAGACAGTCTACAATGAGATGGGACTAAAATATCGTTTTACCCCTCATTGTATTTTATCCTTAAAACACTTAGTTCCTTGTAAATGCTATTTCAGTAAACAAATATTAATTACTGAAATGAGATCTCTATCATTTAGCACCTAGAACCAAACTAAAAGGAAACCATCATTTCACTTCTTCATCAGAAGCTATAGATGTTCATATCTATGATTAACACTCCCACTCAATTATACTATCGAGTTCCCAAGATGTAAGTATGGGCTAATCCGTAGGGTAAGCTGGTAATGAACAAGTCAAAGAACTCAAATAATACAATCAGTTAGAATACTAACCACTCAGAATTGAGATTGAATTGACCTATGGTTAACTATATGATATGACTAGAATAGATAATAACAGTATGTTTACTTATCCTATCAACTGTCAATATCGGTCCAGTCTGATGTAACAAATACATCCAATCTTATCTATATTGCTAATGTTCTGGAAAGAACATAACACTACAATGTGTAAGTAGATCATATCGTAGATTGGCAAGTTAGTGTAAATCCTGTGCACTGACTAATCTTAAGACTAACTTATTTTGAACATATAATCATATTTATATTCCACTGCGATTACGTCACTATAAATATGATTAACTATATGCTTGAGATTTAATTGAAGTTTATATTAAACAAATAATCATAAAAATAAAACATGTGAGCAAAGTGATTGACCGAGTCAAAAAATGATTTCTATTCTTTTATTGATAATAATTGAGATTACAAATAAATTGAGAAATAATTAGGCCATAAAACCCTAACACAACCATCTATAAAAGTAATGAAGTATCTATTTCCTCCTCTAGTCAACATGCCATTTAATTCACATAAATCACTATGTATTAAATCTAGCAAATTTGAACATCTATAAGCACTTGGAAAATGTTTCTAACTGTTGACCCACGATTTGGCCAACTGACACGGAGTCAGAATATGCTTGATATGAATGAAAGTAATGAAAAAAACGTAATGACAAAAGTAAATAAGACACAATATTTTATAGTAATGAAAAGAGGGCGACCTGCGCTGGTTGTGGTGTCCCCGTGCATTATCATGCCGTGGGGGACCCCGGACCGCAGAGCCTAACTCTGAGTCCCCCCTGTTACCAGGAGGGTACTGACCTCTGTTCGGTAGGTTCGGTCCATCATCCCTACGGCGTCTAGGACTGCGAGGCTGATGCTCGGCCCTATTCTGCCTCTGTTGCAGGGGATTACCCCGAGAAGCTTGGGATGGTGGTTGTGCCTCAGGATCTAGTGGGACATCGTCATGGGGCATCTGAGGCTGCTCGGGCCTTTGCGGACTCGAAGGCTGGATCGGTGGGCTTGGATTAGGACCCCTCTGGGGTGGCCCATTCACAGATTGGTCAGGCTGCGAGGCAGGTGCAGCCTGATTTCTAGCCAATAGCAAGGCTGCCTCGAGGGATGCCATGGCTTCGCTCTGGTGGCGGTCCACCTCCGCCTGCCTTTCGGTCAATTCCGCGCGCTGCCGTTCAATCTCCTGCTGCTGCCGCACCATAACTTCAGCGGCAGTCTCCTGACTGGCTCTCAGACTGGCCAGTTCTTCCTGCAACGCGCCCAGGGTACTCTTCAACGTTGCATCATCCATTTCCTCCTCCTCAAAGTCCAGTTGTGGCTCATCCTCTGCCATGCTTGCAGGAGGAGGAGGAGGTGGCGGGTTTGACGGAGCAGCGGTGGCCGCCTGTCCAGTTTTCTTTCCAGCTTTCGCCATTAGTTTTCTCAACAACGATAAACCAAGCTCTCAATGAAAGCACCAGAATGTTGACCCATGATTTGGCCAACTGACACGGAGTCAGAATATGCTTGATATGAATGAAAGTAATGAAAAGAAAGTAATGACAAAAGTAAATAAGACACAGTATTTTATAGTGGTTCGGCCCTAGGATCTGGTAATGACCTACATCCACTTAGGTTGATATTGATATAAAAATTAGATGAGTGATCAAAGAACTAGGGTTCAATGAGTTTCACTAATCTCTGAAGGACAATACAATATTACTAGGAGAATTACTATAGTCTCAAATGATTCAAAAGCCAAAAGTCCTCTCCCTTGAGCTATCTCTTGCTATTTATAGGCTCAAGGGGGATTACAAAAGATTGTTACAGATATTCTTTCATGAATAATCGGATACTCAGGAGATTGTGTGAGATAAATTTGGGATTCACAAAGATCTTCCCATTAATGTTGCCTTGTATACGGAGCTATCGACCAGACTGGTCGCAGGTAAGACAGGTTCGCACTGCTTCTAATGTGTCTTCTGGTCGATACTCTAGCAGAACATTTCCAGGTGTCAGCCACGTGTCCAGGGATCACTTGCCACGTCACCAATGCTAATTTTTTGGATAACATTTGCCCCCCAAGTTTATTTACCACGAGCAGTAAATAAACTTTTGAACGAATGACTCTTTGGTAACCCCGCCTGACGTGTCAGAACCCTTCGTGTGTTCTTGAAAAAAGTAACCCACTTCTGTCTAATCATGTCCTTTCGGTTCCCCAGAAAAGATTTTGATGGCCATCCTGCTTCCCTATACTTTGAAAAAAGGGAAACTGATGATTACATCTTTTTAATGCCACAGACAAACTTATATAAGACATTCGAAGGCTTTATTTTCTTTTTACGCACGCCATCGTCTTCACCAGAAAACCTAAAATCCAGAGCTCTTATCGTTCCCAAAGACCGTTCCCTCTGTACTTTCAGGATCCCGTCCGAGAGCTCTTTGATCTCCGAAGACCCTTCTTCCATCTCCACGATTACTTTTCTTGGTAAGTTTTCGAATTCCCACGCTTCTAATTTTCCGTGGTGCATGCTTCTGAATGTGTACTGTTTGAGTTTTATCTGTTTCTGGTTTGAGACGCTTGTAGACAGAATATTTTGTAGGCACAATAGAGTTACGAGTTAGTTTAAAATCCAGGATCATGCTTTTTAGGACGTAAAATCGAAGTAAAAATTCGATCTTTAAGCTAGTTGAAAAAATAAGTTTTTCCCGTCCTAAGGGGAGTTGAAAAAGATTTTTCAGAAAACTTTTTACTTTCACCCTTTGATCCATTTTTCAAACTGTTCGTGTAGAAAAAATTAGATTTTTGTTAGAATGCTGTTGTATAAAAGCTTAACTTTTATACTCGACCAGCGTTATTCTAAAAAGCTTTTAAAAATTTTCTATCCTCACCTCCCCATTTTTCTGTATGCAGGCTTTAATGTCAGATTTGTGGGGAGGTGAAAGGCCTATTGACGACGACCTTCTCGCCCAGCTGCTTGAGGGAGAAGAACAACCAGCTGACCGTGTCCACGAGATCCCTTTTTCACGATCCTCTTCCAGACCCCATCCTTCTCCTCCAATGGCCCGTTCCAAATCTTCAGGCAAGAAAAGGCCCGAGTCTGAAAACAACCCAAATTCTCCTGCCCGGCCTGATTCGTAGGCAAGGGCTCCCTCGACCAGTGGTCGAGAAAATCTTGTTCCTGACCCTTATATCCAAATTAGGGCCCGCTCTCGCCATCAGAACCTGCCTGATGTCGAGTGGTATACTTCCCCGGCCAGTTCAGTGACTCTTCGGATGGTTGCTAACTGCTTCAGGAAATTCCCTCTCACAGGGGTTTCCATTATACGTCCTGCCGAAGACCAGAGGGCTAACCTCCCCGGAGGTGCAAACAGCGCCTGGTCCCGGTATCATATTGAGGCGGGAGCTTATCTCCCTCTTCATCCCTTTTTTGAAGGGGTGGCCAATTATTTCGGTGTCGCCCCCTTCCAAATAACTCCAAACGGATATAGAATGCTGGCCGGACTCTATATCCTGTATAAACTTAAGAAATGGCCAGAACCTTCGCCTCATGAGGTCAACTATCTTTTTGACCTTAAGTCTAACCCGCAACAACACGGAACGGGTTTCTTCCATTTTTGTCACCAGGAAACCAATTGAACATTCTTGAGTGACACTACGTACATCTCGAATGTGGGGCAGTACAATAAGGAGTACTTCCTTACACCGGACATAACCAGCAACAACCTAGCCTTCACTCGAGGAGGTAAGTGCTTGCCTTCGACTGGTCGATACTTTTCGTCGATGTGTTCCCTTTCATTTTTCTTAAACTGTAATCTGTTTTTCAGGCCCATGGTTACGTCCGATCCCAACACCAGACATGGTGTTGAGGTCCAATACCTTGGCCAGGATGTCCGACGCAGCGAAGAGCGTCAAGACCCTGGTAACTGAAGAAAACTTGAGGCTGTCTGGCCTCCTGGCTCCTCGCCATGAAACTAGAGGGTCCGTGGTGGACGAAACCACTGCCGAGGGGGTTCCCGAGCAGCAACCTCCTGTGTCTCCTCCTCGGAGGAGGCCAACGGGGATTACTATTAGGGAGCCCACGGGCAATCCTTCTGCAGAAAGGCCTTCTGCTCCCCAAGGCAAGGGGAAACAAAAGGCCAAAGAGCCAGTTGTGGACTTGGAAGAGTCTTCTGATGATAATGGTAAAGTTATTTCGCTTTTAAATGGTTTGCCAATTCCCTGTCATTTGTTTGACGGGGAGGGTAACTTTACATATGCTCGAAACCTAGGGCCAGACTTCTTCATGCCAGATAATGAGTCTATGACTAATAGAGTCAATAGTGTAATGACCAGTAGTTGTAGCTCGGGTATTCACTTTGTTACCTCTTTTCTGTTGTATAATAACTTTTCATCTGCCTCTTATCTTATCATTTTCCTGTGTTTACTTGCATGCAGACATGGCCACTCCCAACATCTTTGACATGTATCAAGCTGAGGAGGAAGAGGAAGTTCCTCAACTCCATCGGAGGTCCAAGAAGAGAACTGGTGAATCCAGCCGAGGTCCTCCAGCCAAGAAGGGTCGAACAGAAGACCTTCCCAAGGATGCGCCAACTGGGCAAACTTCTGCCCATCCACCAGCTCCTACTGAGAAGCAGACCCCTCTTGCCCCGCCAAATCCTCCGGCTGCACCCACCAGAGAGGAAATTACTCGTGAAGAAGCTCTCGGGGCCAAACTCATGAGCCGTGCCCTTCGGTCCGCCAAGGATCTCCTTGAACGCATCAGTAAAAGTGACCATGTCAAGGATGCAATGGTCGAGGCTGAAAACATGGGGGCCGACCAGGTTCTGAACATGACCCTGAATGAAATCTCCAGTGTGAGTACTTCTTCACTTCTTAAGCGTTAGTCTTTTATTCTTCACGGCAGGCTCTAACTTTTTCCTTTATTCACAGGCCTTGATGTCTGCTATCACTGCTCGTACCCGTGTCCAGGCTTCCATCGAGCAGGCTAAGGCGAAGGCCACTGAGAGGCATCAGGTGAAGGCAGCTGAGGAACTTTCGGCTGCAGAGGCTAAGCATGCCAAGGAGTTGGAGGCAATGGCTCGAGAGAGGGACGCTGCGGTGACTAAGCTGTCAGAGGCTGAAGCTGCAAAGGAAGCTGCAATAAAGTCGCGGCAGCAGTATCGAGATTCCAGCGTAACCCATCTTCGCGAAATCAAAAGGCTGGAAGAGATGCTCAAGCCCAAGGATGAGGCCATTGCCACTCTTGAAGGCAAAGTGAAGCAGCTGGAGCTTGACAACTCCAAAAATCTGGAGAGGTACAAGAGGACGACGCTCCGATATTTCTACGACTTCTGGAAACACAATCAGGGTGCCTACTTCAGCTATCTTTCGGAGGAAGTTAGGACTGCCGAGTTGGCCCGCTGCACTGCCCAACTGGCCGAAGAGGAGGCAAGAGCGAGGACCCCCGCCTCTCCAAGCATTGTTGCTGTAGAAGAAGAAGAAGTTGTTGAGGATGCGACCAACCAGGATGCTACTTAGGACCCTCCAGCCCCAAATGCCTCTTAAACTTTTCCCTTATTTTTTTCTTTCTTTTTGGTTACACGACCCACGGGTCGTGATGTAAAGACAATACTTTCGTTTTAAACTTTGCTGCACGGGCAGTAAATCTTTTTTCTTTTACCTGAACAGTTACATCCAAGCAGCGATGCTTGCGGTGTAAAGGCTTAAATCTTGATGCTATAATATCTTTATTTATTATAACATTTGTCTGTATGACCAAACTGAGCATAGTACTTTGGCATGATTTAACAAAACATAAATTTTGAAAAATACTCTAAGTACTGTAGCATGATTTCACTCATTTTGTTCATGTGTTTACATACCTTGCAAGTATGCTTTGCTATCGATGTGCCTTATATGCCCCCCAAGTGATCGAGGAGCTTTAGGTCCTTGGTCACTTGCTCTGACCATGGCCTATTCGAACATTCCTGTTCGTATGAAAAATGATACTTGTAATACAGCAAAACAACACACGTAATGAACAAATACTTGTAAATGTAAATTCACAATGGTTGGCAAGAAGGACTGGCTGTGCACAGTCCCTTATAATCTCGTATTAAAAATGGACTAAACATATCTTTACGAGCGATTCTATAATAGAACCTTACATATACGAGCAGTTAGCCATACAACGTGGCTAACCCTCTTTGCAAAACTTGTAAAAATTGAAATTTAATACAAGCCAGTCCTTTATAATGGACTGTTTACTGATAATACTTGCGCAGGTGTTCTCCATTCCAATAGCGTGGAATGAGATCTCCATTTAAGCGTGCAAGTTTGTAGGTTCCTGGATGAAGGACGTCTTCAATTTGGTAAGGTCCTTCCCAATTGGGTCTGAGCACTCCAGCAGTAGGGTCGCGGGTATTTAAGAAAACTCGTTGTAACACCAAGTCACCGACGTTGAATTTTCTTTCTTTAACTTTGGAGTTAAAGTACCGGGCGACTTTTTGCTGGTATGCAGCAACTCGGAGTTGAGATTTCTCTCGTATCTCATCGATTGAGTCTAGTGACTCCATCATTAGCTGGCTGTTCTGATCCTGGTTGTAAGTCAAACGCCGATGTGAGAGGGGATCTAACTCAACAGGCAACATAGCCTCATACCCATAAGCTAAGGAAAATGGAGTATGTCCTGTCACTGTTCGGTGAGACGTTCTATATGACTAGAGGACTTCAGGCAACTGCTCTGGCCATGCTCCTTTAGCTTCCTCAAGTCTTTTCTTCAGGGTGTCTTTAAGAGTTTTGTTTACGGCTTCGACTTGCCCATTTGCCTGGGGGTGTGCGACTGAAGAAAAGATTTTAATAACTTCATGCCTTTCGCAGAAATCGGTGAATAAATTGCTGTCAAATTGGGTCCCGTTGTCTGAAACTATCTTTCTGGGCAGACCATATCGACAGACGATGTTCTTGATAACGAAGTCAAGGACTTTCTTGGTCGTGATGGTAGCGAGTGGTTCAGCTTCGGCCCATTTGGTGAAGTAATCGACCGCTACGACTGCGTACTTTACTCCGCCTTTCCCTGTAGGCAGGGATCCAATCAAATCTATCCCCCACACTGCAAAAGGCCATGGACTTTGCATCTGCTTCAACTCGTTTGGAGCTGCTCGTGGAATCTTGGAGAACCTTTGACATTTATCGCATCTTCGTACAAACTCCATCGAATCCTCGTTCATAGTTGGCCAGAAGTAGCCTTGCCTTAGAATCTTCTTTGCCAAACTCTACCCCCCAGCGGGATCCCCACAGAAGCCTTCATGCACCTCTTTCATGAGTTCCTTAGCTTTTTCTGGTGTAACGCACCTGAGTAGTGGCATCGAATATCCTCTTCGGTACATAACACCATCGACCAGTATGTATCTAGCAGCTCGTCTTTGTAGAGTTCTGGCTTTGTTTCTATCTGTTGGTAGCGTACCGTTTGTCAGATACTCCAAGTAAGGCGCCATCCATGTATCCTCCATCCGAATCTCCATATTGGACTCAGCTGCTTGTATGCTCGGCTTACTCAGTCTTTCCACTGGCACAATGTTCAAAGTGTCAGCATCCTTCGTGCTTGCGAGTTTGGCTAAGGCATCTGCGTTTGAATTCTGATCCCGCGGGATTTGTTGGAGGGTGTATTTTGTGAACTGGGCTAGAAGGTCCTTTGTTTTATTCAAGTAGGCCACCATTTTCAAACCTCGCGCTTGATATTCTCCTAGGACCTGATTCACCACCAGTTGTGAATCACTGTAAATATCAAAGCATCTTTATGCTCATATCTTTTGCCATTCTCAATCCAGCGAGGAGTGCTTCATATTCCGCTTCATTATTTGATGTAGTGAAGTCGAACCTGATAGCACAGTGAAATCGATGCCCTTCTGGAATTATCAATATCACTCCCGCTCCAGCGTGGGATTCGTTGGATGAGCCATCTGTGAACAGCTTCCACGAAGGAGTTTTATCTTGAGGCACGGGCGCTTCAGGCAGTTCGCACTGCTCACTGTCCGGGAGTTCGGTGAACTCCGCAATAAGATCGGCCAAGACTTGTCCCTTTACTGATGTTCGCAGTGAATAGGTTATATCGAACTGCCCTAGTTCGACTGCCCATTTTAACAATCGCCCAGCAGCCTCAAGTTTTTGGAGGACTTGCCGAAGGGGCTGGTCAGTTAGAACTGTGATAGGATGGGCTTGGAAGTAAGGACGTAACTTCCTAGAGGCTAGAATTAGGCAATATGCTAACCTTTCGATTGGCGGATATTGTAATTCTGCACCGATCAGCCTCTTGCTGACATAGTAGACTGCTTTCTGTACGCCTTCATCCTCCCGTAAAAGTACCGCACTAGCTGCAACTTCAGTAGTCGCCAGATAAGCAAACAAAGTCTCTCCTTCGATCGGCTTCGACAAGAAGGGAGGTTGTGCCATATGAGCTTTCAACGCCTGGAATGCTTGTTCGCAGTCTTCTGTCCATTCAAACTTCTTATTCCCCCTAAGTAGATTGAAGAATGGGATGCACTTGTCTGCTGATTTTGAAATGAATCTACTTAGGGCTGCGATCCTCCCAGTTAAACTTTGTACATCTTAAATCCTTTCTGGCGACTTCATGTCGATCAGGGCTTTTATCTTGTCGGGGTTGGCCTCGATTCCTCTTGAATTTACGATAATCCCCAAAAACTTCCCTGATCCGACTCCATAGGAACACTTGAGGGGATTTAATTTCATTTGGTACTTGTTTAACACATCAAAGCACTCTTGTAAATCCCTCACATGCCCTTCTGCCTTTTTAGACTTTACCAGCATGTCATCCACATATACCTCCATGTTTACACCTATTTTCTCCTTGAACATGTGGTTGACTAGCCGTTGGTAAGTCGCACCTGCGTTTTTCAGTCCGAAGGGCATTACTTTGTAACAATACAAGCCCGTATCGGTCCGAAAGCTGGTGTGATCCTCATCAGGGGGATGCATGCTAATCTGGTTGTAGCCTGAATATGCATCCTTGAATGAGAGGATCTCATGTCCTGTAGTAGCGTCGACCAGCTGGTCGATCCTCGAGAGTGGGACGCAGTCTTTCGGGCAGGCTTTATTGAGGTCTGTAAAATCCACACAGGTCCACCACTTGTCATTAGGCTTAGGGACCAGCATCGGATTGGAGGCCCATGACGGATAAAATGCCACCCGTATGAACCCATTCTCCTTTAGCCTTTCGACTTCTTCTTTTAAGGCTCGTGATCTATCTTTATCGAGCAGCCTTCTCTTTTGTTGCACGGGTGGAAAGGTCTTGTCTATATTCACGACATGGCTGATTACTGCAGGATCTATCCCAACCATGTCTTTATGCGACCAGGCGAAAAACTCCTGGTTTTTTCGCAAGAATTCCACCGGTGCGTGCTTCGTGGTAGGCTCTAGGTTTTTTCCAACCTTTATGACCCTGGTTGGGTCTTCTTTGTCGAGTTGGACCTCCTCCAAGTCCTCAATGGGTCCAACATTTTCTTCAAAATCCCCAAAGCGAGGATCCAAATCTCCATCCTCACTTTGGGCAACACCCTATTTGGTGAATTCATCACCGGATTGGGCTGGTGTATCAACTGCCATCTGCAACCTATCAGAGGAAGTGCCATTCTTTACCTTTGTGATTGAGGCGTTGTACCATTCTCTGGCTTCTCTCTGGTTCCCCAACACGCATCTTACCCCTGCGTCTGTTGGGAACTTCATGGCCAATTGCCACATAGAAATGACGGCCCGTAGATCAACCAGTATAGGCCTTCCAATGACGGCATTGTACGCTGAAGGACAATCGACCACTACAAAAGTGGCGAGTAATGTCCTTGTAGCAGGCGCTGTACCTGTCGTCACTGGGAGTTTGATTAATCCTGTGGGGGCGAGTCCTTCCCCAGAGAAGCCGTATATCGTTTGGTTGCAAGGCTCCAAATCCTTCGCGGACAATTTCATGCGTTCCAGTGAAGACTTATACAGGATATTCACTGAACTTCCTGTATCGACTAGCACTCTTTTCACCATCATGTTAGCCATTTGGACATCCATGACTAGCGAATCAGAATGCGGGAAACGGACATGCTGGGCATCGCCATCAGAGAAGGTTATCTCACCTTCCTCTGACCGAGCCTTCTTAGGAGCGCGGTCCTCCACATTCATCATCTCGATGTCCTGGTCGTGGCGCAGGGTTCGAGCGTATCGTTCCCTGGCCTTTCCGCTAGTTCCTGCGAGGTGTGGGCCTCCATAGATGGTTAATAACGTGCCAGCTACGGGGGCAGGCTGCAAGGGTCGCGAGCGTTGGCGCCTGCTCGTTGCTACCCGGAGCTTCTCGTTAGGAATTTCCCGAGGCCCGTACGTACCTTCTCAAGTGTCCTTGTCTAATAAGGAACTCGATCTCGTCTTTTAACTGGTTGTATTCATTAGTGTCATGTCCGTAGTCATTATGGTAACGATAGAACTTGGTGGTGTCTCTTTTCGAAATGTCCTTTCGAATGGGCCCAGGTTTCTTGTAAGGCACACTAGAACTTTTGGCCTGGTAAACCTCTCCCCGAGACTCAACGAGGGCAGTGTAGTTAGTGAACCGAGGCTCATAACGATTACCCTTGGCTCGTTTGTTGTCGGAGGTGGAAGGCTCGTTATACGGCCATTTTCCACCGTTCTTGCCATTACCATTGCCGTTGCCACTAGGTTTGGACCCATTGGCGGCCTTGGCGGGTTCGGAAGCCTTCTTATCCTTGCCTGAGGGCTTTCCATCGTCGGCAATGGCTTCTTCAAGCTTGATATAGCGATCAACTCGGTCCAAAAATTCTTGGGTAGTTCTCACCCCTTCCTTTCGGAGACTCTTCCAGAGGGGAGAACGTCATTTTACTTCTGCAGTTATGGCCATCATCTTTCCTTCGTCCCCGACCGTCTTCGCTCCAGCTGCTGCTCGCATAAAACGTTGGATGTAGTCTTTCACTGACTCCCCATCCTGCTGGTGAATTTCGACTAGCTGGTTTGCTTCGGTTGGGTGTACACGACCAGCATAGAACTGTCCATAGAACTCCCGTACGAACATTTCCCAGGAAACAATACTTGCGGGAGGGAATTTGAAGAACCACTCCTGGGCAGCTTCAAAAAGTGTTGCAGGGAAGATCCTGTACCTAGCGTCTTCGGACACTTTCTGAATGTCCATTTGAATTTCAAAATTATTGACATGCGAGACTGGGTCTCCATATCCGTCAAAGTTTGGGAGCGTAGGCATCTTGAATTTGCTGGGAGTTTCGGCATTAGCTATCCTTTGCACGAAAGGAGTGCCTTTCCTCCTATCATGGTCGATGTAAGATGTCCTCCCCCCGACCAGCTGTTGCACTGCCTGGTTGAGGGCGTTTATCTGGGCCTGTACAGCAGCAGGAATCGTTGTGGCCTCTGTTGCTGGAGGGACATTCTCGCCATGCCGCTCACGGCGGTCGTTGAGTACATCTCTCAGGTCCTCTTCTCTTCTCCGCTGCTCACTACCCCTGATTAGTGCTCAAAAATATCATTTTATTAGTCTTAAAAGTGTAAAATTAATTAAGATTTAATTAATATTTTCATGGATTTATTGTCATATATTTTATATTTGAAAATATTAATTTTAATTTAATTTGTGTTTAATTTTCAGGAAATAAAATATATTCTTGACACAAACAAAAAGAAAGAAGAAAGAAAGAAATATAATTGAAAATAATGATGATAAAGCAGTATTTTTGAAAGAGAAATAGGCCCAAAACTAGGCCCAAAAAGGAGCCAACCGCCAGCCAAGCCGCCAGCCGCCACTGACGCAAGCCTGACGCACTGCCCCCACGTGGCCGACCACGGCTGCCACAACCTGATGCATGCCTGCCACCTGATGCGCCTGACGCGTCTGACGCGCCTGACGCGCCTGACGCGTCTGACGCGCTTGTCCCCCACTTCACCAGCAGCCACTTCCCATTTTCATCAGCTTTTTGAGCCATTTTCCCACTATATTGTACACGATTTGACACATTTTGGATCCTATTTTCACTATAAATAGAGGACCAAATGTAGGAAACAAATCATCAGATTGTAGAGTGAGAAAAATACACTTTATTATTTTGTTTCTTTTCTTATTTCTAGTTTAATTTTGCTTATTTTAGGTGACAAAAATGAGTGAATTATTTTAGAAATATTGGTGAGGTTAGAGTGTAGTTTTTGTACTTCTTATTCTCAATAGTGATATTGATTCTTCTTATGCTTCATTTCCATATCTCATTAATTATTTTGTTTCTTATCTTCTAATTTCTTTTCTAAAATTATTTAGCATCTTTTACATAAGTTCAGTCATGCTTTTCTTATGTAACATAGATTGTTAATTTATTTTAGTATATTTGTTATATTGTATGTCATTTACTGCATTCTGCCAATGGTATTTTGTCGCTCTTGGATATATAATATGATATACTATGAAATTAGAAGTTAGATTCAATTTAATCTAGATTATTTAATTTGTCCTTTTAACATATACATCTTCCAGTTGCAATTAATGGTGTAGAATTGCAATTGTGTTTTGAATTAATATCAATATTAGAATAGGTTTTACAGCACTGCATCTCTACGTTGCCATGCTCTTTATCTGATCATTTTCTCTAATCTATAATTTTAATTTCACAAAATCCATATCTTCAATTCTACTTTATTTTTATCTTTTATTTACTAATCAAATTTTTAATTGTGTTTGCCTCTCTGTGGATACGACATAGCCCGATTACTACTACGACCGCTTAGGAAATATTGGGCGATATGAACCCCTGAGCCAGTTGAAGACATTATTTTGCCTGGGTTGCCCCCAGCGTCCCGTCTATTGGGTTGGTCATCTTGAGGTACCTGGCTCCTACCTTTGCCTCTTTCTTCGTTCCTCCCACCGGCATTTCCTTTGCCTGAGTCGGCCTCATTATATCCGTGGCCATCTCTGAACCTTGACTGGCTATGGTGGGACCGGCTGTTCCCTCTATTCCCGTCTCTGGCTGAAACGTCCCGAACGTTAGAGGGCGGCCTGCGCTGGTTGTGGTGTCCCCGTGCATTATCATGCCTTGGGGGACCCCGGACCGCAGAGCCTAACTCTGAGTCCCTCCTGTTACCAGGAGGGTACTGACCTCTGTTCGGTAGGTTCGGTCCATCATCCCTACGGCGTCTAGGACTGCGAGGCTGATGCTCGGCCCTATTCCGCCTTTGTTGCGGGGGATTACCACGAGCAGCTTGGGATGGTGGCTGTGCCTCAGGATCCAGTGGGACATCGTCATGGGGCATCTGAGGCTGCTCGGGCCTTTGCAGACTCAAAGGCTGGATCGGTGGGCTTGGATTAGGACCCCTCTGGGGTGGCCCATTCACAGCTTGGTCAGGCTGCGAGGCAGGTGCAGCCTGATTTCTAGCCAATAGCAAGGCTGCCTCGAGGGCTGCCATGGCTTCGCTCTGGCGACGGTCCACCTCCGCCTGCCTTTCGCTCAATTCCGCACGCTGCCGTTCAATCTCCTGCTGCTGCCGCACCATAACTTCAGCGGCAGTCTCCTGACTGGCTCTCAGACTAGCCAGTTCTTCCTGCAACGCGCCCAGGGTACTCTTCAACGTTGCATCATCCATTTCCTCCTCCTCAAAGTCCAGTTGTGGCTCATCCGTTGCCATGCTTGCACGAGGAGGAGGAGGTGGCGGGTTTGATGGTACAGCGGCGACCGCCTGTCCAGTTTTCTTTCCAGCTTTCGCCATTAGTTTTCTCAACAACGATAAACCAAGCTCTCAATGAAAGCACCAGAATGTTGACCCACGATTTGACCAACTGACATGGAGTCAGAATATGCTTGATATGAATGAAAGTAATGACAAAAGTAAATAAGACATAGTATTTTATAGTGGTTCGGCCCGAGGATCTGGTAATGACCTACATCCACTTAGGTTGATATTGATATAAAAATTAGATGAGTGATCAAAGAACTAGGGTTCAATGAGTTTCACTAATCTCTGAAGGACAATACAATATTACTAGGAGAATTACTATAGTCTCAAATGATTCAAAAGCCAAAAGTCCTCTCCCTTGAGCTATCTCTTGCTATTTATAGGCTCAAGGGGGATTACAAAAGATTGTTACAGATATTCTTTCATGAATAATCGGATACTCAGGAGATTGTGTGAGATAAATTTGGGATTCACAAAGATCTTCCCATTAATGTTGCCTTGTATACGGAGCTATCGACCAGACTGGTCGCAGGTAAGACAGGTTCGCACTGCTTCTAATGTGTCTTCTGGTCGATACTCTAGCAGAACATTTCCAGGTGTCAGCCACGTGTCCAGGGATCACTTGCCACGTCACCAATGCTAATTTTTTGGATAACACTAACCATTTAAAATTTAACACATAATTTATAGTTCTCATGCTAATTCACATCACAGTGAATTAATCTACATTTAACAACTCTTTTAATTGTGCTAAAACCTATATGAGCAAGTCCATTATGCCATAAAGTAATAGAACTAGAATTAATCATGTTACAAGAATTAGATGCCATATTATTATTGTCATTATTAAGAGTACAAAGTTTGATAACCTCATCACATGAATAACTCTTTCCCACAAAAGTGCCCAATTTAGTCAAAATGAGTTTACCGGATTCCAACTTCATTTTGATACCAAATTTACTCAATATACTTACACTTTTAATGGTTATTTTCATATTGGGAACATATAAAACATTACTTAAGGTCACTTTCTTTCCTTTAGTGAAATACAAATCAATGCAGCCCCTTCCAAGTACCTTGGATCTCTTTTATTTACCATTTTGACTTCAAGTCCCTCCTTTGCATTTTCAATGGTTTTGAAAAGAGTTTGATCATAGGTTACATGAATGGTAGCACAAGTTTCACACCACCATCCTTGCACCTTCCCTTGGGTTGCATTATCTTCAGTCAAGGTTGCAATGATATCAACATCAATTGCATTAACATGTTCATCTTATCTTAAGGTTGCATTAATCTCATCACTATATGCATAAACTATGTCAATTTCCTTTAGAGTTACCATAAATTCCTCCTTGAATGCATTATTATCTATTAGGGTTACAATGCATTCGTCATCGAATACATTAAATTTAATTAAGGTCACAAAGATCTCATCATCAATTAAAGTAACCAAATGAAATTCATTTAGAAGTGCAATGACCTCAACATCAATTGCCTTAACCCTAATCTTATTATGGTTAATTTTAAAATTACCATATCTCACATGATGATCAATAATTTTACAAAAAAAAAAAAAAACAAGTATAACAATAACCCTTGAATTGTTCATTAACATTCACCATTGTACTCTTAACATAAACAATAAACTCAAACTCACAAAAATATGACAGCAAACATATTTCATTCAAATTCTTGAATTCTACACATTTAGAAATAAGGAATTTGATGATACCAATCGCCTTAAGTTTGTAACCCCATAGAGTAGTCTCATCCTTTGTTGATGAAGACTTTCAATCCATAATCACATTCATGTAGCACATACCACTATAGAAATTTCTTTGATCTCTCATTATTATGTGTTCAATAAAAACCAAATCTTGAAGCAAGGATTTGAAGATTGTAGAAGATAAACAAATTTCTCTCATTGTTGATTATGCAAGATGTTGACGATAAGACCTCGTCAACGATTTAAGGTTAGAAAACTCAGATTATTATACTAAGGATAGCTTAGAATCAGATGGAAAGAACATGAATCAATAGAAAAATCAGAACTATAATGGAACAAAGATCATATAATTCTTAAACGTCTCCTCACACAATCAGTTTTCCAACCCCTTAAACTGAGGGGTCGAAACCTATTTATAGGTGGGCTCTATTGGCCCCCTGATACAAGTAGGTCCCAGGGGACGTGGACATATGCAAGTACAGGGTCAGGGTAATGGCTTAGGACATAGTGGTGTACTACCAGTAAGACTTCCACATCCAAGAGGGATAGTTGTAACGACCCCAAATTCGCTAATGAGGCTTAAGGGCCTTGATTAGTGTGCCAGGAGGGCATTATTGGGTTTAATGTGATTTGAATGATTTTATGGATTTAAATGCATAATTATATGATTAATAATTCTTGTATGATTATATTGGTAATAATGTGATATATATATGGTATTGTGAGAACCACATTTATATGAAAATAGATATATGGAGATATATTTGAGGTTAGGAAGTCTAGGCGGGAATATTGGGGAAATTTATCGTTTTGCCCTCGGGGACGGTTTCGGCACCTAAGCCTCGGGTTTAACTTAACGGGATAAGATAAACTTAAGGAAAACAGTAGAACTAAAAATAGACCGACCTTTCTCTTTTCCTTCTCAATTCTTTTCTCTCTCAAGGAAACTAGGCAAACCACAAGGGGGAAAACTGGGGATTTTGCTGGACTTTGAGCTGGGAATTGCTGGGAATTCAGTGGGGGATTTTGAAGCTTACCTCAGAGATTATTCAGGGAACACTTAATTAAGGCTAAGGTAAGAATTAAACTGTGTTTTAAAGTTAGAAGCTTTGAGTTCTTAGCTGGGTATTGAGATGATTGTATTGTTAATGTTTAAGGTTGAATTTGAGCTGATAAACTTGAGACTTAGCTGGGAGTTTGCTTAGAGAAGGAGTTCAACTGAAGAGGTAAGCTCTAATTTATGATTACAGGTGTAAATTTGAGTTTTGCATGGCTGGTTGGGTGTTTTGAGGTTCTTCAGTTTCAGAGATTGAAACATGGATTTCTATGAGTTTTAGGCTGAGTTTTCTATTGAATTATGTTGCTAAAGTCATCCTAAAAGTGTTGGGAATGTTTGTTTTTGAATTAGGAAGCTTTGAGGTGATTTTGGGTAAGGTTTTAAGTATTGAAATGGTGAAATTTCTGGGCTCAAAGGGAAGGGTCGCGGCTCTGTTCTAGAGCGCTGCGGCCCTAGGATGAAGATGAGCCAAGGAGGCTCGGCCAAGGGTGAGCGCCGCGGCACCCAATTC
The DNA here is from genome assembly GCF_963169125.1 of Humulus lupulus. Lineage (NCBI taxonomy): Eukaryota > Viridiplantae > Streptophyta > Magnoliopsida > Rosales > Cannabaceae > Humulus > Humulus lupulus. The sequence continues at coordinate 197,444,486 of NC_084795.1, forward strand.
AAGGGTCGCGGCATGTGTCTCCTTCCAGGCAAGCCCTTGGTTCTGTTTTGAGGGCAGGGCCGCGACTAAGCTTCAAGGGCTGCAGCCCTTGGTTGCACACTTGAACATTTGGGGATTTTAGGCATGGGAATATGGTCTAGAATGCTCGGGATCGATTTCACCACCATGCTTGGTGGAATTCGGATTCCCGAAAGTTAGTTTTGTAACCGGAAACCCTAATTTGAATATTAATGGAACCCGAAACCTTGGTTGTGACTAGGTGATAAAAGCTTAGGCTCAGGAACGGATCGTGCTTGAGGAGCGTTGCTCGTAATCCGAAACCACAAAGCTCAAAGGTAAGAAAACTACACCTGGTTGAATATCTGTGACGGGACTAAGGGTTCCCTATTGTGTATTCTTGAAAAGATGGTATTATGCCATGCAAGCTAATTAGTGAACCAACAGCCTAAGGGTGCCAAGGGTTACACTAGCGCACAGGACACAGCTTGGCCACTGGTAGCCAAGGACAGCTTAATATGCACTGTGCTCGGTTTAAGCGGGCCGGAGTCAGTGGGGTAAACAGAGGGTGCGGCCTAAGTTTTTGGCCCTGATTATTATGTGATATGAATGTTATAAGTGTTTGATTGCATCCATGATTCTGAATGACTAATGTGGATTATTTGATGAGAGTTCATGCTTAGTGAATTTACTATATGTTATTATTGTTTATGTTGCACATGTTTTCTTGCTGGGCCTTGGCTCACGGGTGCTACGTGGTGCAGGTGAAGGCAAGGGAAAACTTGATCAGCCTTGATTAGGAGAGCTCTGCGAGCAGAATGTACATGGCCAGTTGCTCAGCTGCCCCAATTGAGGTTTAGGCAGGGGCGCGAGACCCAAAGATTATCCATTTTGCCTTAGTATGGCTAACAATTGTTTGTATTATTTTGGAGGTCTGTAACCCAACTTTTTAACTCTGTTCCTTTTGGGATCCCATGTATATAACAGTTTAATTATATAAAATGAAACTTTTGAGACCAAAACCTTTTTAACCCTAGCTCATACATGTTTAGTGACACGTTTTTAAATTAATGACTTGATTAGCAAGTCTTGCACCTTTATAAGTACACAGTGTAGCGGTCTTGGCTATCCAGAGCGTTACAACTTGGTATCAGAGCGTCCTAGGTTTAAGGGTTCCTGAAGACAGGCTGGATATGTATATTTGCGGCTAGAGACAAGCTCAAATCAGGGTTCGGTAATGTGTATACGTGTTTATGTGCCTAAAATGAGCTATGAATGCTGTTATTTACTGGATTATTAGGAAGCATGAGATACTGATAGGGCTTGGCCCTTGACTGTTGTGTGAGAATATTGGAGCATGTTTATTAGCATTGCCGTGCATGTGAATGAATATATGGATGATTAATTGTATATTGTGCATGGGTGAATGCTTGTTTTATAGCTATTGTGTAATGAGATTGGAGGTGTGCTTATTAGCAGCCAGTGCATGGGTATGGATGCTTATATGTTGGTTGTTTGTGATTGGTTATGTTCTATTGATGGATCTTGGAGAGGATTTTACCCTGTCATCATGGTCTGACTGCCGAGTCATTATGCGTCCAAGAAAATCTACACGACTAGCCGGCACTAGGTCCGGGACCGAGAGTGATGATCAGGGCCAGAATCCTTCGCCAGTCCCTGAGAACTGGCAGTAGTTAATGGCAGATATACAGGCTCGATTACAAAGTCAGGATGAGCAGATTCGTATCCTGCGGCAGCAGGCTCCATCAGGGAGTGCAGCCCCTATTGTACCACCTGCAGTGGTACCAGTTGTGCAGTCAGGGGAGGTTGGTAACAGATGGGAGCCGTTATATGAGCGGTTTAAGAAACAGCAAACCCCAATCTTTGAGGGTGGACCGGATCCATTGAAAGCCGAGCAATGGCTAACTATGATTACTACAATTCGGGATTTCACGAGGATAGAGGGGCATGATAGAGTGGCCTGTGCCACTTATATATTGAGCGAGGATGCCTGCATCTGGTGGGAAGTGGCATCGTAGACCAGGGATGTTACTACTTTGAGTTGGGAAGGTTTTAGAGACTTGTTTAGTCAGATGTACTACAATGTTGATGTCAGGGCAACAAAGGTTAATGAGTTCGTGAGTCTTATGCAGGGCAATATGACTGTTACTGAATATGCCCTAAAATCTGATAGGCTTGCGAAGTTTGCACCAGATCTTGTGCCTACTGATGCTGCTAGGCAAGATCGATTTATCAGAGGGCTTAATGCTATGATAGCTTGGGATGTCAGGATCACAGCGGTACCTGGAGGAACAACTTATGCCTAGGCCGTTGAGAAATCTCTTACCATTGAGGAAGCAGAGAACAAGATATGGAGGGAAAGTGTGGTGAGGCGTGAGGGCCGTAGAGCAGTGCCTCCTTACTCAGGGACAGGTAGGGTCGGGGGCCCCAGTGACTTCAAGAGAAAGGCTCCTGACACTTTGACCGCTGCTGGTCCTGATAGGAGAGGTCGGGGTGGTCAGGGTGGCCGTCAGGGTGGCGGTGAGGCATGGCGGACCTATCCATAGTGCCCGAGGTGTAGAAGACGCCATCTGGGCGAGTGCCGGGCCAAGGCATGCTTTGTGTGTGGGGCAGTAGGACATCTCAGGAAAGACTGCCCAATGGTGAAGAGAGGTGAAGCAGGAAAGGTGGATAGCTTGACTCCAGCTTGATTATTCACCTTGACTCAGGCAGAGGCCAAGGCTAGTCCCTCGGTAGTGACAGGTTAGCTTTCAAGTGCTGGCTTTCCTTTTACAGTATTGATTGATTCTGGTGCTACACATTCCTTTGTTTCTAGTAGAGTGATTGATAGATTGTGTAGACCTAGTGAGTATCGGACTGCAGGGTTTGGGACTTTACTGCCTACAGGGGAACTAGCAGTTTCTAGGAGATGGATTAGGGCACTGCCAGTGATGATTGATAGTAGGGAACTCTCGGTGGATCTGATTGAGTTAGATATGGAGGATTTTGACATGATTTTGGGGATGGACTGGTTGGTTAGACATGGGGCTACGATTGACTGTAGGAAGAAGATGGTTACTTTTGAGCCTGAGGGCGAGGACCCTTTTATTTTTGTGGGTGCGGTATGTGGACCCCGCGTACCCATGATTTCAGCGTTGAGAGCCAGAGACTTGTTGCAGGGGGGATGCATAGGTTTTTTGGCCATTGTAGTGGATACTGCTAGAGTTATGCCGGCAGGACCGGGAGAGACCAGATTGGTGTGTGAGTTTTTAGATGTATTTCCTGAGGATCTGCCAGGGTTGCCGTCGCGCAGGGAGATTCAGTTTGAGATTGAGTTAGCACTGGGGATAGAACCAGTATCTAGGACACCGTACAGGATGGCACCAACAAAACTAAAAGAGTTAAAGATACAGTTGCAAGAACTTCTGGATTTGGGATTCACAGGCCTAGTTATTCTCCATGGGGCGCTCCAGTGTTTTTGGTTAAGAAGAAGGATGGGACTTTGAGGATGTGCATAGATTATAGCTAATATTACCTTGCAGTCAACCTTGTTAGAGATGGTCAAGGAGGGTCAGTTGGTGGATGAGCAGTTGCAGGAAGTTAGGCAGCATGTCTTAGCGGGGGCAGCTAAGGATTATTCTGTTTCTGAGACAGGTTTGCTTCGATATCAGGGACGAATTTGTGTTCCGATAGATGAGGGGATCAGACGAGAGATATTGGATGAGTCTCACACTACGCCATACTCACTTCATCCTGGTACCACGAAGATGTATCAGGATCTACGGACATTATATTGGTTGCCTGGGATGAAGAAGGATGTGGTAGAGTATGTGTCTAGATGTTTGAGATGTTAGGAGGTTAAGGCTGAGCATCAGAGACCAGCGGGATTGCTTAAGCCTTTGGGTATCCCAGAGTGGAAATGGGAGGATACTATGATGGTTTTTGTGGAAGGATTACCCAGGACAGTTGGACTTCATGACTCGGTGTGGGTGATAGTGGACAGATACACCAAGTCAGCTCATTTTCTACCAGTGAGGTCGACCTATATAGTGGAATAGTATGCAGAGCTGTATGTGAGGGAGATAGTTCGTCTCCATGGGGTTCCAAAGTCTATTGTATCTGATCAAGACCCTATCTTTACCTCCAAGTTTTGGGGAGCTCTGCAGAGAGCCATGGGGACTCAGCTGAAGTTTAGCACAGCTTTTCATCCTCAGACTGATGGACAGTCTGAGAGGACGATTTAGGTGTTGGAGGACATGCTTAGGGCGTGAGTGATTGACTTCGAGGGATCTTGGAGTAAGTATCTTCCGTTGATCGAATTTTCATATAACAACAGTTATCAGTCCACGATTGGAGTGGCTCCTTATGAGATGTTATATGGGAGAAAATGTAGATCACCCATACAATGGGATGAGATGGGTGAGAGGAGGTACTTAGGACCAGACATGGTTTAGAAGACCAATGAGGCTATTGAAAAGATTTGACCAAGAATGCTTGCTTCGCAGAGTAGACAGAAAAGCTACGCTGATCCTAAGCGTAGGAACGTGGAGTTCTAGGTTGGGGACCACGTGTTTCTACGAGTTTCACCATTGAGAGGAGTGGGGAGGTTTGGAGTGAAGGGCAAGCTGAGCCCTCGGTATTTTGGACCTTTTGAGATCCTAGAGAGGATTGGACAGGAGGCTTATAGACTGGCCTTGCCACCGTCGCTATCAGGAGTTCATAATGTGTTCCATGTCTCCATGTTGCGGAAGTATGTTCCGGATACAACACATGTGCTGAAGTATGAGGACTTAGAGTTGCAGACAGACTTGTCCTATGAGGAGCGACCAGTTCAGATTTTGGATCGGAAGGACAAAGTCTTACGGAACAAGACAATTATGTTAGTGAAAGTATTGTGGAGAAATAGCAAGGTCGAGGAAGCGACCTGGGAGTTAGAGTCACTGATGCGGGATCAGTATCCCAAGCTATTCATGTAAATTTCGAGGATGAAATTCTCATTAGGAGGGGATAGTTGTAACGACCCCAAATTCGCTAATGAGGCTTAAGGGCCTTGATTAGTGTGCCAGGAGGGCATTATTGGGTTTTATGTGATTTGAATGATTTTATGGATTTAAATGCATAATTATATGATTAATAATTCTTGTATGATTATATTGGCAATAATTTGATATATATTGTTGTCCAAAAAATTGGCATTGATGACGTGGCAAGTGAACCCTGGACACGTGGCTGACGTCTGGAGAAACTCTGCTAGTGTATCGACCAGAGGACGTATTAGAAGCAGTAAGCATCCCAGTCATACCTGCGACTGGTCTGGTCGATAGTTCCGCATACAATGTAATATTACTGTGAAGATCTGTGTAGATCCCGAATTTAACTCACAGAATCTCCTGAATATCTGGTTATTCAGGAGAGAAAATCGGCAACTAAATCGTGTAATCTCCCTTGAGCCTATAAATAGAGAAATATAGCTCAAGAGAGGGACTTTTGGCTTTCGAATTACTGGATACTAGTATAATTTCATTTGAAATATTGTATTGTTCTTCAGAGGTTGGTGAAACTCATTGAACCCGAGTTCTTTGATCACTCCTATGATTCTCACATCAATAACAACCTAAGTGGATGTAGGTCATTACCAGATCCTGGGGCCAAACCACTATAAAATATCGTGTTCTTATTACTTTTTGTCATTTTATTCTTCTCAACACATTATTTCACATCAAGCGTATTCTGACTCCGTGTCAGTTGGCCAAAATCTGGGTCAACATTCTGGTGCTTTCATTGAGAGCTTGATTTATCATTGTTGAGAAAACTAATGGCGAAAACTGGAAGGAAAGCTGGACAGGCGGCTGCTGCTGCGCCATCAAACCCACCTCCTCCTCCCCCTGCGAGTGTGGCGGAGGATGAGCCACATTTGGACTTTGAGGAGGAAGAGATGGATGATGCAACGCTGAAGAGTACCCTGGGGGCCTTGCAGGAAGAGCTGGCTAGTCTAAAAGCCAGTCAAGCGACTGCTGCCGAAGTTGTGGCGCGGCAGTAGCAGAAGATTGAACGACAGCGCGCAGAATTAAGCGAAAGGCAGGCAGAGATGGACCGCCGCCAGAGCGAAGCCATGGCAGCCCTCGAGGCGGCCTTGCAACTGGAAAGGAATCAGGCCGCACCTGTTTCGCAGCCTGACCAACCTGTCAATGGGCCACCTAAGAGGGGTCCTAATCCTAGCCCACCAATCCAGCCTTCAAGTCCGCAAAGGCCCGAGCAGCCTTAGGTGCCCCATGACGATGTCCCACTGGACCCTGAGGCGCAGCCACCATCCCAAGCTGGTCGCGGCAATCCCCCGCAACAGAGGCTGAATAGGGCCGAGCATCAGCCTCGTAGTCCTAGATGCCGTAGGGGTGATGAGCCAAACCTACCGAACAGAGGTCAGTACCCCCCTGGTAACAGGAGGGACTCAGAGTTAGGCTCTGCGGTCCGGGGTCCCCCATGGCATGATAATGCACGGGGACACCACGACCAACGCAGACCGCCCTCTAATGTTCGGGACATTTCAGCCAGGGACGGAAATCGAGGGAACAGTCAATCCAACCATAGCCAATCAAGGTTCAGAGATGGCCATGGATATAATGAGGCCGACTCAGGCAAGGGAAACGCTGGCCGAAGGAACGAAGAAAGAGGTAAAGGCAGGAGCCAGGTACCTCAAGATGACCAACCCAATAGACAGGACGCTGGGGGGCAACCCAAGCAAAATAATGTCTTCAACTGACTCGGGGGTAGCGAGCAGCGGAGAAGAGACGAGGATTTGCGTGACGTACTCAACGATCGCCGCGAGCGGCATGGCGAGAACGTCCCCCCAGCAACAGAGGCCACAACAATTCCTGCCGCTGTACATGCCCAAATAGATGCCCTCAACCAAGCAGTGCAGCAGCTGGTCGGGGGAAGGACGTCGTATATCGACCACGATAGGAGGAAAGGCACTCCTTTTGTACAAAGGATAGCTAATGCAGAAACTCCAAGCAAGTTCAAAATGCCTACACTTCCAAATTTTGACGGGTACGGAGACCCAGTATCTCATGTCAATAAATTTGAGATACAAATGGACATTCAGAAAGTGTCCGAAGACGCTCGGTGCAGGATCTTCCCTGCAACACTTTCTGAAGCTGTGCAGGAATGGTTTTTTAAGTTCCCTCCCGCAAGCATAGTTTCCTGGGAAATGTTCGTAAGGGAGTTTTACGGACAGTTCAACGTAGGTCGGGTGCATCCGACCGAAGCAAACCAGCTGGTAGAAATTCGCCAGCAGGATGGAGAATCAGTGAAGGACTACATCCATTGCTTTATGCGAGCGGCGGCTGGAGCGAAAATGGTGGGGGACGAAGGAAAAATGATGGCCATAACCACAGGGGTTAAACGTCGTTCTCCCCTCTGGAAAAGTCTCCAAAAGGAAGGAGTGAGAACTACCCAGGAATTTTTGGACCGGGCTGATCGTTACATCAAGCTCGAAGAAGTCATTGCCGACGATGGAAAGCCCTCAGGCAAGGATAAGAAGGCTTCCAAACCCGCCAAAGCCGCCAATGGGTCCAAGCCTAATGGCAACGGCAAAGGCAACGGGAACGACAACGGCAATGGCAAGAATGGTGGAAAACGACCGTATAACGAGCCTTCCACCTCCGACAATAAACGAGCCAAGGGTAATCATTATGAACCTCGGTTCACTAACTACACTGCCCTCGTTGAGTCTCAGGGAGAGGTTTATCAGGCCACAAGTTCTAGTGTGCCTTACAAAAAATCTGGCCCCATTCGAAAGGATATTTCGAAGAGAGACACCACCAAGTTCTCTCGTTATCATAACGACTACGGACACGACACCAACGAATGCAACCAGTTGAAAGAAGAAATCGAGTTCCTTATTAGACAAGGACACTTGAGAAGATACGTACGAGCCTCGGGAAATTCCCAACGAGAAGCTCCGAGTAGGAACGAGTAGGCGCCCATGCGCCAACGCTCGCCACCCTTACAGCTTGCCCCCGTGACTGGCACACTCTTAACCATCTGTGGAGGCCCGCACCTCACGGGAAATAGCGGAAAGGCCAGGGAACGATATGCTCGGACTCTGCGCCACAACCAGGACATCGAGATGATGACTGTGGAAGACCGTGCACCAAAAAAGGCTCGGGCAGAGGAAGGTGAAATAACCTTCTCTGACAGCGATGCCCAACATGTCCGTTTCCCGCATTCCGATCCGCTGGTCGTGGACATCCAGATGGCCAACATGATGGTGAAGAGAGTGTTGGTCGATACAGGAAGTTCAGTCAATATCCTGTATAAGTCTACACTGGAATGCATGAAATTGTCTGTTAAGGACTTGGAGCCCTGTAACCAAACGATATATGGCTTCTCTGGAGAAGGACTAGCCCCCGCCGGATTGATCAAACTACCAGTGACGATGGGTACAACGCCTGCAACAAGGACATTACTCGCCACTTTTGTAGTGGTCGATTGTCCTTCGGCGTACAATGCCGTCATTGGAAGGCCTATATTGGTTGATCTATGGGCCGTCATCTCTATGTGGCACTTGGCCATGAAGTTCCCAACAGACGCGGGGGTAGGACGTGTGTTGGGGAACCAGAGAGAAGCCAGGGAGTGCTACAACGCCTCAATCACAAAGGCGAAGAATGGAATGCCGAAGAGCACTACCTCCGATAGGTTGCAGATCATAGTTGATACACAAGCCCAATCCGGTGATGAAGTCACCAAATAGGGTGTTGCCCAAAGTGAGGATAGAGACTTAGATCCTCGCTTTGGGGATTTTGAAGAAAACGTTGGACCCGTCGAGGACCTGGAGGAGGTCCAACTCGACGAAAAAGACCCGACCAGAGTCGTGAAGGTTGGGAAAAACTTAGAGCCTACCACGAAGCACACACTGGTGGAATTTTTGCGAAAGAACCAGGATGTTTTCGCCTGGTCGAATAAAGACATGGCTGGGATAGATCCTGTAGTCATCAGCCATGTCCTGAATATAGACAAGACCTTTTCACCCGTGCAACAAAAGAGAAGGCTGCTCGATAAGGATAGATCGAGAGCCTTAAAAGAAGAAGTTGAAAGGTTAAAGGAGAATGGGTTCATCAGGTTGGCGTTTTATCCATCATGGGTCTCCAATCCAGTGCTGGTTCCCAAGCCAAACGACAAATGACGAACCTGCGTGGATTTTACAGACCTCAATAAAGCCTGCCCAAAGGACTGCTTCCCACTCCCAAGAATCGACCAGCTGGTCGATGCAACTGCAGAGCACGAGATCCTCTCGTTCATGGATACGTATTCGGGCTACAACCAGATTAGCATGCATCCCCCCGACAAGGATCACACCAGCTTTCGGACTGATACGGGCTTATACTGTTACAAAGTAATGCCCTTCGGACTGAAAAACGCAGGTGCGAGTTACCAACGGCTTGTCAAACACATGTTTAAGGAGCTGATCGGAGTAAACATGGAGGTATATGTGGACAATATGCTGGTAAAGTCTAAAAAGGGAGAAGGACATGTAAGGGATTTACAAAAGTTCTTTGATGTATTGAACAAATACCAAATGAAGTTAAATCCCCTTAAATGTTCCTTCGGAGTTGGATCAGGGAAGTTTTTGGGGTTTATTGTAAATTCAAGGGGAATCGAGGCCAACCCCGACAAGATAAAAGCCCTGATGGATATGAAGTCGCCAGAAAGGGTCAAAGATGTACAAAGTTTAACCGGGAGAATCACAGCCCTAAGTAGATTTATTTCAAAATCAATAGACAAGTGCGTCCCTTTTTTCAATCTACTTAGGGGAAATAAGAAGTTTGAATTGACAGGAGACTACAAGCAAGCATTCCAAGCCTTGAAAGCCATATGGCACAACCTACCATCTTATCAAAGCCGATCGAAGGAGAAACTTTGCTTATTTACCTGGCGATTATTGAAGTTGCTGCTAGCGCGGTACTAGTGCGAGAGGAAAAAGGCGTACAAAAAGCAGTCTACTATGTCAGCAAGAGACTGATCGGGGCAGAATTGAGATATCCACCAATCGAGAGGTTAGCATATTGCCTAATCCTGGCCTCTAGAAAGTTACGCCCCTACTTTCAAGCCCATCCTATTACAGTTCTAACTGACCAGCCCCTTCGGCAAGTCCTCCAAAAACCAGAAGCGGCTGGACGATTATTAAAATGGGCAGTCGAACTGGGGCAGTTCGATATAACTTATTCACCGCGAGCAGCAGTCAAGGGACAAGTCTTGGCCGACCTTATTGCAGAGTTCACCGAACTCCCAGACAGCGAGCAGAGCAAACAGCCTAGTGCACCTGAGCCTCAAGAGAAAGCTCCTTCGTGGAAGTTATTCACGGATGGGTCGTCTAACGAATCCCACGCAGGAGCGGGAGTGATATTGATAATGCCGGAAGGGCATCGATTTCACTGCACTATTAGGTTCGACATCACCGCATCAAATAATGAAGCCGAATACGAAGCACTCCTTGCTGGATTGAGGATGGAAAAAGATATGAGCATAAAGACACTCGATATTTACAGTGATTCACAGCTGGTGGTGAATCAAGTTCTAGGAGAATATCGAGCGCGAGGCTTAAAAATGGTGGCCTACTTGGATAAAACAAAAGACTTGCTAGCCCAATTCACGGAGTACACCCTTCAACAAATTCCGCGGGATCAGAATTCAAACGCAGATGCCTTAGCCAAACTCGCGAGCGCGAAGGATGCTGACACTTTGAACATTGTGCCAGTGGAAAGACTGAGTAAGCCAAGCATACAAGCGGTCGAATCCAGTATGGAGATTCGAATGGAGGACACATGGATGGCACCTTATTTGGAGTATCTGACAAACGGTACGCTACCAACAGATAGAAATAAAGCCAGAACTCTACAAAGGCGAGCTGCTAGGTACATACTGGTCGATGGTGTTATGTACCGGAGAGGATATTCCTTGCCACTACTCAGATGCGTTACACCAGAAAAAGCTAAGGAACTCATGAAAGAGGTGCATGAAGGCTTCTGTGGGGATCACGCTGGGGGGTAGAGTTTGGCAAAGAAGATTCTAAGGCAAGGCTACTTCTGGCCAACTATGAACGAGGATTCAATGGAGTTTGTACGAAGATGCGATAAATGTCAAAGGTTCTCCAAGATTCCACGAGCAGCTCCAAACGAATTAAAACAGATGCAAAGTCCGTGGCCTTTTGCAGTATGGGGGATAGATTTGATTGGATCCCTACCTACAGGGAAAGGCGGACTAAAGTACACAGTCGTGGCAGTCGATTACTTCACCAAATGGGCCGAAGCTGAACCACTCGCTACCATCATGACCAAGAAAGTTCTTCACTTTGTTATCTAGAACATTGTTTGTCGATATGGTTTGCTTAGAAAGATAGTTTCAGACAACGGAACCCAATTTGACAGCGACTTATTCACCGATTTCTGCGAAAGACATGGAGTTATTAAAAGCTTTTCTTCAGTTGCACACCCCCAAGCGAATGGGCAGGTCGAAGCCGTGAATAAAACTCTTAAAGATACCCTGAAGAAGAGACTTTAAGAAGCTAAGGGAGCGTGGCCAGAGCAGCTGCCTGAAGTCCTCTAGTAGTATAGAACGTCTCACCGAACAGCGATAGGACATACCCCATTTTCCTTTGCCTACGGATATGAGGCGATGTTGCCTGTCGAATTAGATACCCCCTCACATCGACGCTTAACATACGACCAAGACCAAAACAGCCAACTGATGATGGAATCCCTAGACTCGATTGACGAGATACGGGAGAAAGCCCAACTTCGAGTTGCTGCTTACCAGCAAAAATTCGCCCGGTACTTTAACTCCAAAGTTAAAGAGAGAAAATTCAACGTCGGTGACTTGGTGCTACGACGAGTTTCCTTAAACACCCGCGACCCCACTGCTGGAGTACTCGGACCTAATTGGGAAGAACCTTACCAGATTGAAGAAGTCCTTCATCCGACACCTACAAACTTGCACGCTTAAATGGAGATCTCGTTCCACGTTATTGGAATGGAGAACACCTGCGCAAGTACTATCAGTGAACAATCCTTTTTAAAGGACTCGCTTGTATTAATTTTTTCTTTTTACAAGTTTAGCAAAGAGGGTTAGCCACACTGTATGGCTAATCGCTCGTATATGTAAGATTCTATTTTAGAATCACTCGTAAAGACATGTTTAGTCCATTTTTAATACGAGATTATAAGGGACTGTGCGCAGCCAGTCATTCTTTCCAACCTTTGTGAATTTATATTTACAAGTATTTGTTAATTACGTGTGTTGTTTTGCTGAATTACAAGTATTACTTTTTCACCCGAGCAGAAATGTTCGAACAGGTCGTGGTCAAGGCAAGTGACCAAGGACCTAAAGCTCCTCGATCACTTGGGGGGCATATAAGGCACATCAATAGCAAAGTGTACCATGAGGTATGTAAACACATGAACAAAATGAGTGAAAGCATGCTAAGGTACTTAGAGTATTTTTCAAAATTTATATTTTGCTAAATCAAGCCAAAGTACTATGCTAAGTTCAGTCATACGGACAAATGTTATAATAAATGGAAATGTTATAGCATCATGATGTAATCTTTTACACCGCAAGCATCATTGCTTGGATGTAACTGTTCAAATAAAAGAAAAGGTTTACTGCCCGTGCAGCAAATTCAAAAAAGGTGTTGTCTTTACATCACGACCCGTGGGTCGTATAATCAAAAAAAAAAAAAGAGGAAAAATAATAAAAAAGCTCAAGAGGCATTGGGAGCAGGAGGGTCTTTATCAGCATTCTGATTGGTCGCGTCCTCAACGGCTCTTTCTTCTTCTGCACCAGCAAGGCTTGGAGAAGCAGGGATCCTTGCTCTTGCCTCCTCTTCAGCCAGTTGAGCAGTACAGCGAGCCAGCTCAGCAGTCCTGACATCTTCTGAAAGATAGCTGAAATCGGGGCCCTGATTGTGTTTCCAGAAGTTATAAAAACACCAGAGCGTCGTCTTCTTCTACCTTTCCAGATTCTTGGAGTTGTCGAGCTCCAGCTGCTTTACTTTGCCCTCAAGAGTAGCGATGGCATCGTCCTTGGACTTAAGCACCTCTTCCAATCTCTTGACTTCACTAAACTGGGTTCGGCTGGCATCTTGATACTCCTCCCTCTACTTTATTATAGCTGCCTTCGTAGCTTCAACCTCTGATAGTTTTGTCACCGCGGCATCCCTCTGCTGAGCCAGCGCCTCCAACTCCTTTGAATGCCTGGCCTCTGCAGCCGAAAGTTCCTCGGCTGCCTTCACCTGGTGCCTCTCGATAGCCTTTGCCCAAGCCTGTTCGATGGTGGCTTGGGTGCGGGTACGAGCAGTAGTGGCAGACAGCAAAGCCTAAGGACAAAGGATAAAGTTAGAACCTGTGGCAAAGACTAAAAGACTAAGGCCAAAAAGATAAAGAAGCACTTACGCTGGCTATTTCGTTCAGGGTCCTGTTTAGAATTAGGTCGGCCGTCATACTCTCTGCCTCAACCATTGCATCCTTGACGTGGTCGTTTTTCCCGATGTGCGCAATACGGTCTTTGGCTGCTCGTACGGCACGACTCGAGAGTTTGGCCCCAAGAGTTTCTTCCCGCTTGTCTTGTTCCCTGCTGGGCGCAGCCGGAGGAGGGTTCATTGGAGCAGGGGGAGTCTCCTTCTCAGCAGGGGCCGAAGGATGAGCATAATTTTTCTAGTTGGCACGCCCCTAGGAGGGTCTTCTGTTCGACTCTTTTTGGCAGGTCCCTGGCTCGTCTCGCCGTTGTGTCTCTGTGATGACTTTCGCCGAAGCTGAGGAACTTCCTCTTCCTCCTCAGCCTGGTATAAGTCGAAGATGTTGGGAGTGGCCATATATGCACACAAGTAAAAACATGCAAAGGGTAAAGATAAAGGCATATGAAGACTCTTTATCAAAACGGAAAAGAAGGTCACAAAGTTAGTACCCGATCTATAACTACTGGTCGCTATACTATTGACGCTATTAGTCACACACTCACTATCTGGCATGAATAAGTCTGACCCTAGATTTGGAGTATATGTAAAGTTGCCCTCCCCGTCAAACAAGTGACAGGGAATTGGCAAGCTATTTAAAAGAAAAATAATTTTACCGTTCTCATCAGAGGATTCCCCCAGGTCCACAACCGGCTCTTTGGCCTTTTGTTTCCCCTTGCCTTGGGGAGCAGAAGGCCTTTCTGCGGAAGGATTACCTGTGGGCTCCCTGATAGTAACCCCCATCGGCCTTCTTCGAGGAGGAGACGCAAGAGGTTGCTGCTCGGGAACCCCCTCGGCAGTGGCATCAGCTACCACGGACCCTCTTGTTTCATGGCGAGGAGCCAGGAGGCCAGACAGCCTCAGGTTTTCATCAGTAACCAGGGACTTAACGCTTTTTTCTGCGTCTGTCATCCTGGCCAATGTATTGGACATCAATACCATGTCTGGTGTTGGGGTCGGACGTAACCATGGGCCTAAAAGACAAAGTATAGTTTGAGAAAAATGAAAGGAGACTCTTTGATTAAAAGTATCGACCAGTCAAAGACGGCACTTACGTCCTCGAGCGAAGGCCAAGTTGTTGCTGGTAATGTCCGGAGTAAGGAAGTACTCCTTACTGTACTGCCCCACGTTAGATATGTGCGTAGTGTCACTCAGGAACTTCCGGTTTGTCTCCTGGTGACAGAAGTGGAAGAAACCCGTCCCATATTGTTTCGGGTTGGATTTAAGGTCGAAAAGATAATTGACCTCGTGGGGGGTAGGTTCTGGCCATTTTTTAAGTTTGTACAGGATATAGAGTGCGGCCAGCATTCTATATCCGTCTGGAGTAATTTGGAAGGGGGCGACATCGAAATAATTAGCCACCCCCTGATAAAAAGGATGTAGAGGGAGGAAAGCCCCCGCCTCTATGTGATACCGAGACCAGGCGCTCTATATACCTCCGGGGAGGTTAGCCCTTTGGTTTGCGGCAGGAATTTTGATGGAAACCCCTGTGAGGGGATACTTCCTGAAATAGTTAGCAACCATCCGAAGAGTCACTGAGCTGGTCGAGGAAATATACCACTCGACATCAGGCAGATTCTGATGGCGAGGGCGGGCTCTAATTTGGATATTAGGGTTAGGAACAGGATTGTTTCGACCGCTGGTCGAGGGAACCCTAGCCTGCGAATCAGGCTGGGCAGGAAGGTTTGGACTATCATCGGATTCAGGTCTTTTCTTGCCTATGGATTTGGAACGAGCCATTTGAGGAGGAGAAGGACGAGGTCTGGATGAGGATCGAGAAAAAGGAATCTTGTGGATTCAGTCAATCGGTTGTTCTTCGCCTTCGAGCAGCTGGGCAAGAAGATCGTCGTCGATGGGCCGTTCACCTCCCCACAAATCTGGCATCAATGTCTGCAAACAGAAGAATGGGGAGGTGAGGATGGAGAATTTTTAAAGGCTTTTTAGAAAAACGCTGGTCGAGTATAAAAGCCAAGCTTTTATACAACATCATTCTAACAAAAAGCTAAATGTTTCCACACAAACAATTTGAAAAACAGATCAAAGGGTGAAAGTAAAAAGTTTTTCAAAAAAGCTTTTTCAACTCCCCTTAGGGCGGGAAAAACCTATTTTCCAACTGGCCTAAAGATCAAAATTTTACTTCGATTTTACATCCTAAAAGCATGATCCTAACTATTAAACTAACTCGTAACCTTTTTTGCCTACAAGACATTCTACTCACAAGTATCTCAAACCAGAAGCAGATGAACTCAAATAGTCGACATACAGAAGCATGCATTATAAAAATTTGAAGCGTAAGGATTCAAAAACTTACCAAGAAAATGGTCGTGGATATTGAAAAAGAGCCTTCGGAAATCAAGAAACTCTCGGACTGAGTCTTGAAAATGCAGAAGAACGGTCTCCGGAGAAGATTAAAGCTCTAGTTTTTAGGGTTTCTTGAGAAGACAATGGCGTGCGTAAAAAGAAAAAGGGAAGTTTGGAGATGTTATGTAAGTTTGTCTGCGGCATAAAAAAGGTGTAATCATCAGTTTCCCTTTTTCGAAATATGGGGAAGTGGAATGGCCGTCGAATTATTACTGGGGAACCGAAAAGTCATGATTAGACAGGAGTAGGTTGCTTTTTCCAAGAACAGACGAAGGGTTCTGACACGTAAGGCGGGGTTACCGAAGAGTCGTTCGCTCAAAAGTTTATTTATTGCTCGTAATAAATAAACTTGGGGGGCAAATGTTGTCCAAAAAATTGGCATTGATGACGTGGCAAGTGAACCCTGGACACGTGGCTGACGTCTGGAGAAACTCTGCTAGTGTATCGACTAGAGGATGTATTAGAAGCAGTAAGCATCCCAGTCATACCTGCGACCAGTCTGGTCGATAGTTCCGCATACAATGTAATATTACTGTGAAGATCTGTGTAGATCCCGAATTTAACTCACAGAATCTCCTGAATATTCGGTTATTTAGGAGAGAAAATCGACAACTAAATCGTGTAATCTCCCTTGAGCCTATAAATAGAGAAATATTGCTCAAGAGAGGGACTTTTGGCTTTCGAATTACTGGATACTAGTATAATTCCATTTGAAATATTGTATTGTTCTTCAGAGGTTGGTGAAACTCATTGAACCCGAGTTCTTTGATCACTCCTTTGATTCTCACATCAATAACAGCCTAAGTGGACGTAGGTCATTACCAGATCCTGGGGCCGAACCACTATAAAATATCGTGTTCTTATTACTTTTCGTCATTTGATTCTTCTCAACACATTAATTCACATCAAGCGTATTCTGACTCTGTGTCAGTTGGCCAAAATCTGGGTCAACATATATATATATGGTATTGTGAGAACCACATTATTATGTGGGTAGGTCCACAGAGCACGACTCGAGGCGATCCTAGGGCTAGATAGCGAGGAAAAGTCACAACGGGGCTTAGCAGTTGACTTTGAATAAGTCAGGGGTGTTTTAGGTATCGGGTAGCTATTTAGACTATCGGGATATGAAAATAGATATATGGAGATATATTTGAGGTTAGGAAGTCTAGGCGGGAATATTGGGGAAATTTATCGTTTTGCCCTCGGGGACAGTTTCGGCACCCAAGCCTCGGGTTTAACTTAACGAGATAAGATAAACTTAAGGAAAATAGTAGAACTAAAAATAGATCGACATTTCTGTTTTCCTTCTCAGCTCTTTTCTCTCTCAAGGAAACTAGGCAAACCACAAGGGGAAAAACTGGGAATTTCGCTGCACTTTGAGTTGGGAATTGCTGGGAATTCAGTGGGGGGATTTTGAAGCTTAGCTCAGAGATTATTCAGGGAACACTTAATCAAGGCTAAGGTAAGAATTAAACTTTATTTTGAAGTTAGAAGCTTTGAGTTCTTAGCTGGGTACTGAGATGATTGTATTGTTAATGTGTAAGGTTGAATTTGAGCTGATAAACTTGAGAGTTAGCTGGGAGTTTGCTTAGAGAAGGAGTTCAACTGAAGGCTTCTCATCTCTGTGTCTAGGTCTTGTCTCCTCTTCTTCAAGGAGTCTCTCAATGTGGAGCGGCTTGAATCTCCCTTTCCTTTGCCTTCCCGGGGTGCCATAGGAGGTGTAGTCCTTTTATTCGCCCTTTTCTTCTTGAGTTCCTCTCGTAGATTTGATGATGTCTTCCTTAAGGTGACCCCGACGTCGTTATGAGGGCCAGCGTTGTTCTTCTGCTCTAGCCTCAGAGGCTGCTTTGATGGGCCGGGACATTCGTGCTGCCTCGGTGGTCCGGGACATTCGTGCTGCTTCACCCGGGGGGTGTTACTAGTGGAGAGTCGAGTCCTCCCATCGTCTACTAGAATAATGGTCTCTGCCCCCTCTTGGCCTCTCTCTTTTCACTTAGGGAGTGATATGTTTGACTTCCCTTGCAACAGGCCATTCAACACCTCTTGCATGTTCTCTAAGGTGGTTTCAAGCCTTTGGTTCTTGTGGTGCAGTTCACGTATCTCCTCTTCATAGAATCGAGACCTTGAACTCGAGCTCACGGAATGGACCCGGGAATGCTTGTCAGGTTTGCCAGAGTTTGGCACCTGTGGTGGCCTTGGGGGTGGGAACTCGTCGGCATCTTTTGCAGGGGCAGCTGTTGACCTTGGATGATTCTCATCGGGAGGGACGGCCGGGGATGAAGCCTCCCTCTCTACTTCGTGAACTTCGGGTTCCTTTGGTGCCTCCACATCTCTGGGCAGAGGAGGGTTCTTCATGGAGGCCTTCAGCTGATCTCCATCAAGGCGGACCTCCACCTCTCGTGGCTCTCTCAGTCATTTAGAACGTCTTGGCATTCCTTCCTGCCGGAACTAATGGAAGAACAGTGGCTTGACACTTATTCTTCCCACAGACGGTGCCAAACTGTTGACGGTAAGACCTCGTCAACGATTTAAGGTTAGAAAACTCAGATTATTATACTAAGGATAACTTAGAATCAGATGGAAAGAACTTGAATCAATAGAAAAATCAGAACTACGATGGAACAAATATCATATATTTCTTAAACGTCTCCTCATACAACCAGTTTTCCAACCCCTTAACCTGAGGAGTCGAAACCTATTTATAGGTGGGATCTATTGGCCCCCTAATACAAGTAGGTCCCAGGGGATGTGGACGTATACAGGTACAAGGTCAGGGTAGTGGCTCAAAACATAGTGGTGTCTACCTTGACAATGCCCATGTAGTGGTGCAGGACATCGTACTGTGGACTCTGGAATATTGTCGGGGGTGCTCAGGTAGTGCCTCCACTCTCCGTACAGGTTCGTACCGCCACTACTCGTCAGACACAGATGACAGGGCCACGCCTCTGACCCCTTCAAGATCGTACATCCTATATCAGTGTACGTACCTTGTACCCAGCCGTCCTCGTCCATTCATGTTTGGCGCCTAATGTTCATTTGACATACCCGTTTGGTGTTTCCAAGTGTTCCTCGTGCATATATCGAGGAGGCTCCGAACTATACATGTCATGAGAAACCAAGGCGCGGGGGGTGTTCCATATATCGAGGAGGCTCCAAACATGAGAAGTACCGAGGCTGCGCCCTCGCATAGCGAGGGTGGCCAATGGTGCGGATGTATGCGCCCATGGGCGCGGGACCCGTGAGAAGCAGCGCGGCTGCTCCCTCGCATAGCGAGGGTGCCTCAGATAGCGAGGCTAGCCTAGGAAGATCACACGACGGCTAGGTGTGATGCTTCGAGTAGACGCGACGCAGGGGGCTTGCGTTGACCCTCGTATAGCGAGGGTGATGCCTTGAGGTACCCATGGTCGGGCACTAAGGTGCGCGCGTGAGGCTTAACTTGACCCTTGCATAGCGAGGGTGATGCCTCGGGGTACCCATGGTCGGGTACTAGGGTGCGTGCGGGAGTAACTTGGTCCTCGCATAGTGAGGGTGATGCCTCGGGGTACCCATGTTTGGGAACTTGGGTGCGCGCGAGAGGCTTGCCTTGAACCTCGCATAGCGAGGGTGATGCCTCGGGGTACCCATGTTCGGGTACTAGGGTGCACGCGGGAGGCTCGCACGGCGTGGCACAAGGCAGCCTCGCATAGCGAGACATAGGGTAGCCTTGCATGGCGAGTCCCTCACATGACAGCCCTTGAAGACTTATGCTCGGATGCATGTGTCTATGCATCTCGACACTTTAGCTTATCACCCTAGCGTGGGAACATTGGACCTTGGAAAGCCTTCAAGAATGGACACCATTTCAAATATTTCTTAGGATATTACTCGACATTTACATAAGAACACAAAAGAAAGTAATTAAAGAAAGATATTTATTATTTTTGGGGATTTATGGCATGCACTTGCTAATCCAACAATGAATAATGGGAATTGATTCAATATTTCAAACCTTAGAGACTAATCACAAACCATATTCATAGTATGAATACAAGTCTTGATAATTAAAAAATAATTAATTAAATATCGATAACATGAATTTAGAAACATTTAATAACAATATAACCATGGATTTAGTGAAAGAATAATACAAACTAAATCAAGAGAAAGAAGGGACCTTTGTGAAGAAAAAACCAAGTTACATAAAATCATAAGTTCATGATTTTATGTGTCAACAAATGTAACAAGGGTTGTGTAACGACCCAAATTCGCTAACAAGGCTTAAGGGCCTTGATTAGTGTGCCAGGAGGGCAGGTTGGGATTTATGTGTGATTTTATGAGTTAAATGCATGGTTATGATTTAAAGCATGTTATTTGGCTATTTGTTTAACTGAGATGCATGGCTATGTTTACTAGTATGCATGTAGGCCCGGATCGTGGTAGAAGGGCATAATTGTAATTTTGGCCATGTTGGGCATAACTGTATTATTATGTGATAATTGTATTATGTGAATTGTACCACGTGGGCGTGGTTGTATTATTGTGATGCACGTGCCGAGACGGTCCTAGAGAGCTAGTTAACTTCAGAGTCACAACGGGATTTCTATACCCAGCTCGGGAGGAGCCTAGGGGTACCTCGGGAATTTTATGGTTAAGTTGAGATTTAGCGGGTATTGGTTATTGGAGATTTAGTAACCTGGGTAACCATTAGTTACTGCTGAGAGTAACAAGTTTTAGAAAGAAAATGGTAAAAATGAAATAGAAATGAAAGGACTTAAGTGCCCTTGAGGTTTAAGTAGGAAAGGATAGGCAAGGAGGGGCAAATTGGTCATTTGGTTGGGAAATAAATAAATGGCAGCTGGGATTTGGGGGTATACGGTTTGGGGCATTTATGCCACTTGAGGCTTGATAGAAATTGAAGAGAAGAAAGAGAAGGAGAAAGAAGGTTAGGGCAAGAAGAAGAAGAGAAGGAGAAGTGGGAGTCTAGGAGGAGATCAAGGACTTTGTGTGGGTTCTCCCTTTGAGGTAAGGTTCTTAGACACATCTAAGTTTTGATTTCTGTTTTGATTGGTAAAATCTAGAGCTTGAGTTGTTTTTGTTGAGTTTTGAGTTAGTTGTTTGAGTTTTAGTTTGGGTGGCTGAAAATAGGAATCAAGGGGTGGATTCTTGGGTGTGTTGATGTTTTGATCTTGTATCTAGTGCCTATAGGTTGTTAAGTTGTTCTTATGAAGCTTGGAATTGGTTTTTGGGGTTTGGGTATTGGTTTGGTATGATTTGGGAAGGTTTAAGCTCGGAGAAAACGCAGGAGAAAACCCAGAATTCTGGGTCTGCGATGGCGTGCCGCGACACAGGTTTTTCGTGCCGCGGCAAGGGAGCCCCTGACTGATGGGTGCCGCGGCACAAGGAAAATTTCAGGTTGACATTTTTGGCAATTTTAGGCCTTTGCTCTGGGGGTTCGGGGGATGTCTCCGGGGTGTTGTTTTAAGGTTTTAGAGGTCCCGGGAGTGTGGGATTGGTCCCGGGAAGTGGTTTTGGGTTGATTAGTAATGAGGGATGTTTCTTGTGTGTTGTGACTAGGTTCTTTGAGAGGCTCGTGCTAGGGGACCGTGCTCGCGGCTTTAGTGCATCAGGAGGCTCGGAATGCAGGTAAGAAAACTATAACACCCGAGAATAGGGCATGGCCCCAGATTGTATTATGTGCAAATGTTTAACCTTAAATGAATCATGATGTGTGTGAATGATTATTTCGAATGTACTATATGTGTGATTATGATGAAATGAACGGCAAGGGCCGAGTGCGGCGTAGGCCGGGGCGGCCGTGGGGCCGAAAGTAACACCTAGCACATGGGATGCTATAGTCAGGGCGGGGCCCGGTGGATACATGTGTTATGCTATATTCAGGGTGGGACGCAAGGGATACATGAGTTATCCTCGCGGTGAGAACTGATACCCCAGGCTTCGGTAAGGCTCTGGGGCGGCTTGGCCGTGTTTGCTTAGTCTAATGGTTGACTTGTTTATCTGTGGATTATCTGTTATGATAAACTGTATAAACTGCATATGTTATGTTCTGCATGAGTTTTCTTGCTGGGCTTCGGCTCACGGGTGCTCTGTGTTGCAGGTAAGGGAAATGACTGAGTCAACCAACCATGAGTACGGAGAGCGTGAAGCGACATGTACATGTTTGGCCTGCCCGACTGCTTTGGTTGGGGGTTTATTCGAAAATGGCTGTAATAATCTATGATTTCATGATTTCTCAACTGTAACCTTATTTCAAGATGTAATTAGTTTCCAAACCTTATTTTGGGATCCCAAATGTTTAATAATAGAAGTTTTAATGAAACGACGCATTTTCAAAGATTACAGCCTTAACTTTTAATTAGTCACACTTTTGTTTCAAAACCTCGGTTAGCGAGTTAATTGCACAAAGTTTACTTTTAAAACTCACTTGGTAACGGCTCTAAGAAAGTAGGGCGTTACAACTTGGTATCAGAGCGAGCCAAGGTTTATTGGTTCTGGAGATCGACCGAACATGTACGCTCGCTGTCAGTGACAAGCTCGACTCAGGGATGGTTGGTGTGATTGATTGATATGCTGAATATATGTTTGAATGCCCTGTTTGCCTGTTTACTTATATGGAGCATGAGGAATGAGATAACATATGCATGAGATACTGATAGGGCCTGGCCCTTGACTATTGCATGTTGAGATTGATGCATGCTGAATAATACTATTATGCATATGGATGAATTTTGGCATAATGGTTCGCATATTGAGTGTATGTGGTTAATTTTCTGGATTAAATTCATATGTTATATCTGTTTATTGGTTTGTATGAAGCATGATGAGTATGGATATACTTAGTGATGATTGAATCTGGTAGCTAAATGTATATCGTTGTGGATTTGACCTAGTATAGGCTTGTGTGTGCATTATACCTGTGGATATTTGGACCTAGTGGTGGTTTGGTTCAGAGTAGGAACCACAGAGTTCAGGAGTTTGGTCAGTTTTGACGGATGAACTCGAGTTGTGGGTTCCTAGAAGGGTTTAGGGTCCTGATATTGTGTTGGAAGGGGGATTCTAGATATAAGTTGGAGTTGAGATCTCTAGTTATCCCTGAGAGCAGCAGCAAAAGGTCACTAGGGTGTGAGTATGCTGTGGAGTTTGTTAGTTGAGATGGGATAGAAGAACAGCGGATTCTCTGGGGAGATGGCTGATTTAGATGTTTTAACAGTAAGGTTACCGGTGATGGTTTACTGTAAGGGATGGACAGATAAGGGTACTACTTGAAAGGCTTAAAGGGGTGTTATCCTCGGGTTTTGAGGAGAGCTCGAGTTGGCAAGGGACTTATCAATAGACGAGCAGAGTTAATTCCACCCTTGGTTAAGAGGATGAGAGATCCTGATTAGAGGGTTGTGTTAAATGTTGAGGCAGAGAGTTCCCTGGAAGTGATACTCGGGCTGAGGTATTGGCTTATTGGGTTGGAAAGAACCTAGATGATGAATGGTTAGAAGAGATTTTAAAGACATGATTAGAACCGTGGATACGGGCAAATGTGTAAGTCTGGTTTGGACTGTTAGGGGTAACAACAGCGTAGATCCATGGGTTTGGTGAATTGGATAATTCATTTGGGAATTTATACTGACAGATGTACCGGAATTGGATGGCGACCCATTTAAGGATATGAGATCTGGAATAGTCTAGGGAATTTGGGCCGCTCTGATATAAGGAATTATCGTATGTATGTGGATGGCGGAGAGGGCCATGATGTCGAGGAACTGATGGTTGATGATTAGAGCATGAGTGCTAGAGCCGCAAGGGCAGTGCTTCCTTTGATGGAATTAGTAAAGATAGACTCGTGATAATCGAGTTAAAAGAACCCCGGATAGGGTTGTGGCTTCTGGAATTGCCAAGAAAGGGGAAAGGTCTTGTTGATAAGACGGTACTTGTGTTGATAGAACGCAGCGAGGTTGGATTCTCAATTTTGAGGTAGAAGGACCCCAGACAGTGCTTGGGCACCTAATTTGAGTTTGGAAAGAAACCTGAGTGAGAAGCTAGTTATCAAGATGGCGATAGGAACCAGGGAGGTTATTAGTATGCGTGAGGGAGAGGATGCCACCTGAGAGGAGGTCAGGCGAAGGCATGACGTCTACATGGAATGACTCGGTATGATAGAATGGAATTCCCGTGGTGAGGGAACAGAGAACTTGAATGCCTCGCTACATTCGTAGTTCGAGGCTGATTCCTCGAGGGTGAGTATTTAACAGAATGGTTTATGCTTTGGTCATGTAGAGAACTGGAAGGACTCGGTGTTGAGAATGTTCCGAGAGGGAGATGGACATAGAGAGGTTGCCTCAATGGTGCCATTTGAGAGGCTGAGGACAGTTATACTTATTGAGAAGGAATTAGAAACTCTGGCAGATGGATTGTTGAGGATATCATCTGGAGTAGGTAAAGGAGACTGAATGGAAACTGAACAGACCAGTGGGAAAGTTATGTGGGTATGCAAAGGAAGATTTAGGGAATACTTCAAGGTCAGACTACGGATAGGATTGGTATAGGGAATGTTGTAAAAGACGGTTTTGGCCGACAGAAAGTCTATCGAAGCAATTGAAGGAATCTGAGCCTGGTGTAGCCAGTGTGTTATACTGCGGGGATTGTTGGCATCGTCGGGTTTGAACGAAAAGTACAATGTTGGGTACCAGTGGGGACGATGTCTCCAAGAGTTGATCTACGACCTGGTTATTGCCAGTTGGAAACCAAGGATAGAGACATTTCGGGAAATTTTCTAGTCTGCACCGAGTTAGGTGTGAGGAGTTGGTAACAAAGATTCTAGAATGGTTCAAGCTACAGCAGCACAGGTAAGTTCTTTAGGCTGAGAATGCGTGAACGGTATGGGTAAGTCCCTTCAAGCTCACGAGCAGTACATGTGGATTACTCCCAGACGGAAATGGTGAGCAATGATTATGCGAAAGACGTTTGTACCCAGAAGGCAGAGTCTCAGGTAAGGTTCTACGGATTGTTGGTTTGAACGTCGTCAGGAGTACTCAGATTAGAGCTACAAGGAGGAAGGACAGGTAAGAGAAGAATTGATCTGAAGCCGCAAAGAAGCTAATAAAGAACGTCCGAAGAATTGAAGGCATAACAAGACTGGTAAGCGCGTCATCTATTACACGAGCATCTGCGGGAGACAACTACATCAGAGACGAGGGGGACAGTAAACTCGAGGTTAGACGGACTGAGTGGTATCAAATCAGAAAGAAAGTCAGAAGACAAGGTATGATTGTTTAGTATCTGGTAATGCGGGAATATGCGTGTGATTTGGTTAACTAAAGAGTGATTTCATAAAGGACCTGATCCATGGTAGGGTTATGGAAATATGGGAGTGCATCACGGATTGTGCACGCCCAGCCGCAGTTGGCGCGAGGATGGATCGAACCTTGCAGGAGACGAAAGTATGAATCTGGTTGATACACTTGGAATGTTAAGTCGACTGTTGTGCAGAGCATAAGGTACTTGAGTGTTGGGTAGCAGTAAGAAAGTTAACGTTGAGACCCAGTTGTGGTGAAAAGTAACAGACTGATGATCAGTGTTTGAATCCTCGATTGGACGAGGGGAAATTTAATTGGAGGCGGAACTCCTAGCTGTGAGGCGTGTGTCAGTCGGGGAATAGCGCCATAAATGGTATTGGGGTGGTCAAAGCAATGACTGAGATCGGCATAATGTTAATAGGTAAGGGTTAGCTGGTGAGTGTCACTGAGCTATGGAATCCGAAGTGTTGACTTGAGTTGAAACAGGGAAGGACCCTGTCATGGTGGTACAGTAGGATACCAGGATCGAGTGAAGGATCCAGGTAGGATATGGTTTTGAATGAGGATTCTGAATGGACATCATTCTACCTCCTAGGGTACGTTGTACTGGGAGGGTTGAGCGGGTGACAGAGTTTTGGTGATGTGGTAGTGTATCATGGGAATAGACCACATTAGACCTTAAGTAAGGTATTTGGACATGAAAAGTTTAACTCGGTTGTTTGAGTTAATGTTGGTTGGGTCGAGTGAACTGGTTTCAGGACGGAGCGTCGATGATATCGAATTGAGACCCTTTAGTAGTTTAAATTTTGGAATGGACTTAGAGAACGAAAAGAACAGAGTGGGAATCTGGGATTATCAGTTGATTGGAAGTGGAATAGCAGTCTGAAAGTTTATCAGACATCTTAAAGAATTGAGCGCTGAGTAGGCGAATACCTGAGGTATTAAGGGAAGCGTAATCCCTGAGGAGTTAGTCGTGGTAGCAGTTGCTGGTGTCTGGTTAATGAAACACGACATAGGACATGGTAAGAGGTGAAGGTTAGTGAATACTACGTTTTGGCATTGGTTCAGAGTGAAAGCCAGACAAGTGGTTGGAATTCTTAAGGCAAGAGCGTCTGCCTATTTGAAAGGGTAAAGAGCTTGTGAATGGTTAAATTATGAGGAATTAAAGCTCTGGAAGGAAAGAGTTGCATCTCTGCGTAATAACAGACGAGGATCTGTAAGGTGTTCAGAGAAAGAAGAGAGAGTTCTGACTCTTGATTCAACCCAAAATTCCGAAGTTGTACTAAGGGTTAGACCAGTGGGGCCTACAAGTTGATCCCACCTGGTGGAGGTGATGACTTTTGAGTAACTCTGGAATCAAGAATAAGACAATGAATTGGTCATTTTAATCTAAGCAGACCCTAAGGTTTCAGCAGGGTTACTGTGACGACCCAAATTCGCTAATAAGGCTTAAGGGCCTTGATTAGCGTGCCAGGAGGGCATGATGGGATTTATGTGTGATTTTAATGATTTAAATGCATGGTTATGATTTAAAGCATGTTATATGACCATTTGTTTATCTGAGATGCATGACTATGTATGTTAGTATGCATATAGGCCCGAATAGTGTTAGAAGGGCATAATTGTAATCTTGGCCATGTTGGGCATAACTGCATTGATATGTGATGATTGTTGAGACCACATTGTGATGTGGATGTATTTGTGATTTGTGACTCGAGGCGATCCCAGTGAGCAGGCTAGCGGAAAGTGTTGACAGGAATTTATACTCAGCTCGGGGCGAGCCTGGGGGTACGAACAAGAATTCAGAGAAATAGATTGAGATTTATTTTGATGATGGGGGATAATTATTTGGTGATTTATCAGGTATTGGGAAGCAACGGGAAAATATTAGAGACACTTGAGGATTAGCGGGAATTGGGTGAATGACTAAAATGGCCCTACTTGAACAAAAGGATTTAGAATTTATAGGGAGGGCGTTTTGGTCATTTGGCTTTTGGAGATAGGTTTTTTTTATAAGGCTTTATAGAGAGAGGGAATGCTGAAAGAAAAAGAAAAGAAAGAAGAAGGAAAGAAAGAAAAGAGAGAAAACAGGGGGGGTTTTCTCAAGGAACAGTTTGTGCGTTCTTGCACCGTTCCTCTCCATTTTTCTTGGGGAAAAGCTCGGTGGAGAGCTAGGATAGGCTGGGCATCAAGAATCTTAAGGTTATACTTGAAGATTTGGCAAGGATTAGCAAGAACACATCAATGTTTGAGGTAAGTTTTAGAGATTTTCGGTTTTAAGGGTTTTGATGGTTTGAGCTGTGTTTTGAGCTGGATTGATGGGAATCTCAGGGGATTTCTGGGCAAGCTTTGAGGGAGAGCAAGCTAAGGAGGCCTAGGGTTGAATCAAGGTCGAAATTTGCAGCAATGGTATGATTTCTAAGACTCTATCTTTGTGGTTTGCTTGAATTTCTGGTTTAGGGTTGTTCATGGTAGATTTTGAGATTTGGGATAAATGATCTTGGGATTTGAGGATTTGGGATGCTTGGGATGAATGGAGAGTGTTCATAAGCTTGATTTTGAGTTTGGTAAAGATTTGGGGAAGTTTGGTTTGAGATTGGGTGAAAGAAATCGCAGAAATGCGATTTTGGGTTTTCTGGGCTGCAACTAGCGCTACAGCACTAGTCAGTGGGCGCTGTAGCGCTAGTCCCTGTTTCTGGGGGGTGCATTCTGCTTGTAGCGCTACAGCGCCCTCTTTAGAGCGCTGTAGCGCTGCACTGTTCACAGAGGTGAATTTTTGGGTTTTTATGAGGGATTTTGACCTAGGGTTCGGGGCTCGATTCCGCCACTTTGTTTTGGGGATTTGGGACTTCCCTGGGGCTCGGGATTGGTCCCGAGGCTAGGTATTCGGACTTGGGGTTCGGTGTTGACTTTGACCTATGTTTGTGCCTAGGTGTGCGCTAAGGCTCGGGTGGGATCGTGCTCAAGGAGTCAGGTGATCTAAGCTATTGATTGGAAAGGTAAGAAAACTATAACACCCGTAGGATAGGGCGTGGGCCCATAGTGTGATTGCCGGGCATGGCCCTATATTGCATGTTGCATGATGAGATGATTGCAGGGCATGGCCCCAGATTGTGTTGTGTGCAAATGCTTAACCTTAAATGAATCGTGATGTGTGCGAATGATTATTTCGAATGTACTATATATTATGATGAAATGAACGGCATAGGCTGGGGCGGCCGTGGGCCGAAAGTAACACCTAGCACATGGGATGCTATAATCAGGGCGGGGCCCGGTGGATTCATGCGTTTGCTTAGTCTAAATGGTTGACTTATTTATTTGTGGATTATCTGTTATGATAAAACTGTGTACATTGCATATGTTATGTTCTGCATGAGTTTTCTTGCTGGGCTTCGGCTCACGGGTGCTCTATGTTGCAGGTAAGGGCAATGACTGAGTCAACCAACCATGAGTACGGAGAGCGTGAAGCGACGTGTACATGTTCGGCCTGCCCGACTGCTTTGGTTGGGGGTTTATTCGAAAATGGCTGTAATAATCTATGATTTTATGATTTCTTAACTGTAACCTTATTTCAAAAATGTAATTAGTTTTCAAACCTTATTTTGGGATCCCAAATGTTTAATAATAGAAGTTTTAATGAAACGACGCATTTTCAAAGATTACAGCCTTAACTTTTAATTAGTCACACTTTTGTTTCAAAACCTCGGTTAGCGAGTTCATTGCACACTGTTTTGTCTTAAAAACTCACTTAGTAACGGCTCTAAGGAAGTAGGGCGTTACAGTTACGGTGTAAGCAAGAAGCTATCATGGTATGGCTATTAGACGAGATCTTACGAGCCAAGATTGTTCTCCTGAAAGAGCATTGGTAGGAACTAAAGTAAGGCGATGGACCTTGGAGATTATGGTCAGGTTGCGGGTTGCCGACTGATGTGTTTGGGTAAATTTCGAGGA
The DNA here is from genome assembly GCF_963169125.1 of Humulus lupulus. Lineage (NCBI taxonomy): Eukaryota > Viridiplantae > Streptophyta > Magnoliopsida > Rosales > Cannabaceae > Humulus > Humulus lupulus. The sequence goes on from NC_084795.1 coordinate 197,473,589, forward strand.
CGAAATTTTTATGAGGAGGGGATAGTTGTAACGACCCAAATTCGCTAACAAGGCTTAAGGGCCTTGATTAGTGTGCCAGGAGGGCAGGTTGGGATTTATGTGTGATTTTATGAGTTAAATGCATGGTTATGATTTAAAGCATGTTATTTGGCTATGTGTTTAACTGAGATGCATGGCTATGTTTACTAGTATGCATGTAGGCCCGGATCGTGGTAGAAGGGCATAATTGTAATTTTGGCCATGTTGGGCATAAGTGTATTGATATGTGATAATTGTATTCTGTGAATTGTACCACGTGGGCGTGGTTGTATTATTGTGATGCACGTGCCGAGACGGTCCTAGAGAGCTAGTTAACTTCAGAGTCACAATGGGATTTCTATACCCGGCTCGGGAGGAGCCTAGGGGTACCTCGGGAATTTTATGGTTAAGTTGAGATTTAGCGGGTATTGGTTATTGGAGATTTAGTAACCTGGGTAACCATTAGTTACTGCTGAGAGTAACAAGTTTTAGAAAGAAAATGGTAAAAATGAAATAGAAATGAAAGGACTTAAGTGCCCTTGAGGTTTAAGTAGGAAAGGATAGGCAAGGAGGGGAAAATTGGTCATTTGGTTGGGAAATAGATAAATGGCAGCTGGGATTTGGGGGTATACGGTTTGGGGCATTTATGCCACTTGAGGCTTGATAGTAATTGAAGAGAAGAAAGAGAAGGAGAAAGAAGGTTAGGGCAAGAAGAAGAAGAGAAGGAGAAGTGGGAGTCTAGGAGGAGATCAAGGACTTTGTGTGGGTTCTCCCTTTGAGGTAAGGTTCTTAGACACATCTAAGTTTTGATTTCTGTTTTGATTGGTAAAATCTAGAGCTTGAGTTGTTTTTGTTGAGTTTTGAGTTAGTTGTTTGAGTTTTAGTTTGGGTGGCTGAAAATAGGAATCAAGGGGTGGATTCTTGGGTGTGTTGATGTTTTGATCTTGTATCTAGTGCCTATAGGTTGTTAAGTTGTTCTTATGAAGCTTGGAATTGGTTTTTGGGGTTTGGGTATTGGTTTGGTATGATTTGGGAAGGTTTAAGCTCGGAGAAAACGCAGCAGAAAACCCAGAATTCTGGGTCTGCGATGGCGTGCCGCGACACAGGTTTTTCGTGCCGCGGCAAGGGAGCCCCTGACTGATGGGTGCCGCGGCACAAGGAAAATTTCAGGTTGACATTTTTGGCAATTTTAGGCCTTTGCTCCGGGGGTTCGGGGGATGTCTCCGGGGTGTTGTTTTAAGGTTTTAGAGGTCCCGGGAGTGTGGGATTGGTCCCGGGAAGTGGTTTTGGGTTGATTAGTAATGAGGGATGTTTCTTGTGTGTTGTGACTAGGTTCTTTGAGAGGCTCGTGCTAGGGGACCGTGCTCGCGGCTTTAGTGCATCAGGAGGCTCGGAATGCAGGTAAGAAAACTATAACACCCGAGAATAGGGCATGGCCCCAGATTGTATTATGTGCAAATGTTTAACCTTAAATGAATCATGATGTGTGTGAATGATTATTTCGAATGTACTATATGTGTGATTATGATGAAATGAACGGCAAGGGCCAAGTGCGGCGTAGGCCGGGGCGGCCGTGGGGCCGAAAGTAACACCTAGCACATGGGATGCTATAGTCAGGGCGGGGCCCGGTGGATACATGTGTTATGCTATATTCAGGGTGGGACGCAAGGGATACATGAGTTATCCTCGCGGTGAGAACCGATACCCCAGGCTTCGGTAAGGCTCTGGGGCGGCTTGGCCGTGTTTGCTTAGTCTAATGGTTGACTTGTTTATCTGTGGATTATCTGTTATGATAAACTGTATAAACTGCATATGTTATGTTCTGCATGAGTTTTCTTGCTGGGCTTCGGCTCACGGGTGCTCTGTGTTGCAGGTAAGGGAAATGACTGAGTCAACCAACCATGAGTACGGAGAGCGTGAAGCGACGCGTACATGTTTGGCCTGCCCGACTGCTTTGGTTGGGGGTTTATTCGAAAATGGCTGTAATAATCTATGATTTCATGATTTCTCAACTGTAACCTTATTTCAAGATGTAATTAGTTTCCAAACCTTATTTTGGGATCCCAAATGTTTAATAATAGAAGTTTTAATGAAACGACGCATTTTCAAAGATTACAGCCTTAACTTTTAATTAGTCACACTTTTGTTTCAAAACCTCGGTTAGCGAGTTAATTGCACAAAGTTTACTTTTAAAACTCACTTGGTAACGGCTCTAAGGAATTAGGGCGTTACAGGTTGACACAAATTGAATTATTTTGTCCAAAAATCTCTATCCTAGCCTCCCCTTTGAGATTTCTTGAAGCTACTACAATGGAATGAGATTGTGATTTACAAGCCTTGGATCTGCATAAAAGTCAAGCTTTCTTGATAGAGATATTGGAGAAAACAAGTAATCTTGAGATCTTGAGAGAGAGATGTGAGTGATCAATCCACCAATAAACTCAAATGAGCCCATTAAATAGTATAGGAACCTCATTAGACTTAACCAATGAGATTAGAGCATTTTAATTTTAATTTTGGAGCCAAAACACATCACTATATGGATTCGTATGGACAACCCAGGCGACACGTTCCTTGGGTATATCTTGTTAGGGTTTATGCCCTAAAAGCATGTAAAAAGTCAATTTATAGATTTAAATAAAAGTATAATTTTATTATATTTGAATGTTATAATTAATGTTTGAATTAATTATATAATAAGATCAAGATAATTCCTTATTTCTTCATGAGAATATGATATTGTATTAGTACGAGAGAATTAAGATCATATATAATGAATAAAATAGTCGAAAACATATTAAAGTAAAAAATCTTTAATGAATGGTTACTAGTGCAGTTTACTAAACATACAAGAAGCAAGTAGTCTAGATTCAAATTACTGATGTGGATAGACATCACAGCAAATGTGCTATGTATAATAGTGATTAAATATGACTGGACCGATATGAATTAACTATCTTTATGAACTTGCCATTTTCCATAAATATTTAATTCTTATCATAATAGATGATCATTTGTAGATCAGTCTAAATCCTGAGTTATCATGAACTCCTGTTTGTGTTTATTAGATCTTTGGATTCATTCATTAAGGTCTCTTATTATAATGAGGCTAGTGACTTTTGTTTTGGAGATTTAATATCACGAATGGTTGGGAACATGATTTTATAATAATGGATTCCATGCGTTCTTAACCGATTGAATATTGGTTCCCTTAAGGGTTAATTCTTGAACTGAATAGTTATTAAGCTCTAATCTATAATTTGATTATAGATTAATTATTTGCTAGTGAATTAATGGTACTTAAAGAGCAAGAGGTAATTAGAAGGGTAAAACTGTAATTTTGACTAGCTCTAATTAACAAACCAATAAATGGAGGGAAAAACTACATTTATTGATTATATCAATGGACTACAAGAGAAAACTCTGTAAATATAATTCTATAAATACTTAGAGTGCAATTCCATATTTATAGTGGTGTAATTATGGAATTAATAAATAAAACTATTACATTAAAGAGTTTCATTAATAATCTAGTTTATTTGAGCTTCGTAATATAGGTCCATGGTCCCCAAGTCGCCTTTGTCCTACATTGTCAAGGATACGAATGTCACAAGGAAGATTTATAGAGAAGGACTAAATTGCAAATGAATTAAATTTCTAGGGAAATGAAATAATTATGTGATAATTATGGGCAATTGATTAATTGTGAATTAATTAATTAATCAACTATATAGTTTTTATTTCGAAAAAACTTTTTGTTAAAATAAGGATTAATCATGTTTCGATTAATATTTGGGATAGTTTAATTATTATCTTATTATAAGATAATTTATTTAAAACTGATAGTTTTTAAGATAAAGTTAATTTTGAATTAACTGATATTTATTTTAGTATAAATATCTTGTATTAAAATTAATTAAACAAAAAAATGAGAAAAACATGGATAAATATATAGTGTACACGCCACTCACTGTATTTGACAGTGAATGGCGCCACACACATATTCCCAACCATGGGATATTACTTTTGAATTTTGAATTAATTTGTTTATTTAATTATTTTAATTATTCTTTTTAAATATGGTTTAAATTAAATAATTAAAATAGGTTGTAACTGATCAGTTTTAGTTTAATTAAATAAAGTTGAATTTAAATAGTTAATTATCTTTGTATACCTGAAAAGAAGCGATTCTTTTCTAAGTTAGTTGTTTCTAGGTAATCACACTCTCTCAAAAGAAAGAAACGATAGAATTTTCTATACCTTATATTCTAGACGTTTCTATAGCCTCTCTTTTCTCAAACCGCTCTAGATCTCATGTGCTGAGTACATCTAGATAGCCTAAAATCAACCTATGAATCCTATGTGCCCACACATGTCCTTGTGTGTTAGAGGATCTACTTGGAAGGCTAAGGTGTGAGCTTTCATAAGGATAAGAAGATCAATTATTTTATTAAAAGACTCAAGGACACTTGATAGGCTATGAGATGTAATATGTATCCATAATATGTGTTATTAAATATATCTATATATGTATGATCCTGGCTGGTATTAATAATTTTTTTGAAAATCCCTTTCCTAAACATTCTATTGCGTATTTTGATATTTTTCTAATTTAATACCAACACCTCTCTCAAAGGCACGCGATGCGTGGCGCTCCAGAACTTGTTTCAAAACATTCCCAAATGCTCCCAAACTTTTTGGGAACTCTCATATACTCCAAAGAAACACTTTGGACCCAAAAATATGATTTATAAATGAATATACTAAAAGTCAACTCTCACATGTTGACTTAGTGAAACCATTATTATTTTTTCACCTCTTCGTGCCTAACAAAATTCACTATGTATTTAACCAATCATAACAAAGGTTACACATAGAAAGAGGGTGTCGATTATGAAGAGAAATTTTCTTATGTTGCCATGCTAAATTCTATACGCATCCTCTTATCCATAACTGTTGCATATGATTATGAGATATGGCAAATGGATGATTAGATGAATTTTCTTAATGGCTATCTTGATGAGAGTATATATCTGGTACAACCATAAGGGTTCTTTAAGAAAGGGGAAGATCATAAGTTGTGCAAGTTGCTAAAATCCATTTATGGATTGAAGCAAGCATCTAGATCTTGGAACATAACCTTTGATGAGACAATTAAAACATATGGTTTCAAACATAATGTTGACAAAACATGTGTATATAAATATGTCAAAGGTAGAGTTATGGTTTTATTAGTTCTTTATGTGGATGAAAAATTTTCCCATTGGAAAAGATGTAGAGACACTGTCAAACGTGAAGAAATTGTTAGTTGAAAAGTTCCAAATGAAAGATTTGGGTGAAAAGAGCTATGTTCTAGGCATCCAAATCCTAAGGTACAGGAAGAACAACCTCTTGGCACTTTCTCAAACAAATTATATAGATAAGGTGCTTGAAAGATTCTCAATGGAGAATTCCAAGAAAGGTCAGTGACCGACCAGACATGGAATTACTATTTGCAAGGAGCAATGTCCAAAGACACCTCATGAAGAAGAGGACATGAGAAAATATCCCTATGCTTCAACAATTGGGAGTCTTATGTATGTTATGTTGTATACTAGGCCCGACATATGCTATGTAGTGGGAATTAGAAGTTGTTATCAATGAAATCTTGGTTTGGAACACTGGATTGTAGTAAAGTACATTCTCAAATATCTTCGGAGAACGAGAGATTACATGCTTGTATATTCAGGGGTGAGTTAAACCCTACTGAATACTGATATCGATTTCCAATCAGATAAAGACAGTCGTAAATCGACATCTGGGTTAGTCTTCACTCTTGGTGGAGGAAATCTAGTTTGGAGAAGTATTGAACAATCCAGCATTGCAGATTCAACCATGGAAGCCGAGTATATAGTGACTTGTGAAGTGGCTAAGGAAGCAGTTTGGCTCAAGAAGTTCTACACTGATTTGGAAGTAGTTCCAGATATGGAGAAGCCACTAATCATGTAGTTTGACAACAATGGAGTGGTAGCCAACTCAGAGTAACCTAGAATCCACAAGTGAGGAAAGCATATAGAAAAGGAAATACCATCTAGTAAGAGAGATTGTACACTGAGGTGATATGACAATTATGAAGAAAGCATCAAAACAAAACCTGGCAGACTCGTTTACTGTTGACGGTAAGAACTCGTCAACGATTGATGGTTAGAAAACTTCAATCTCTATACTCTAAGAAGCTATGAGTTAGATAGAAAGAACTCTAAACAACAGGAGAAAAATCAGGCAAGCATGAGAACCAGAAGCATATATTTTATAAGTCTCCTTTTTACATTCAGTTTTTCAACCCCTTAGCCTGAGGGGTTGGAGCCTATTTATAGGGGAGGCTCTATTGGCCCAGGATACAAACAAGTCCCAGACCATTGGGACGTACATAGGTACTCTGATAAAGTAGTGGCTCAGGGCGTAGTGGTGTCTACCCTGATGGTGTCAGAGTCGTGGCCTTGGACATAGTACTGTCGGCTCTGGCGCATGGTCGAGGGTGTCCCAGTGGTCTCACCACTCTTCGTACAGGTCCGTACCGCCATTACTCCTCAGACGCAGATCATAGGGTCGTGCCTCTGTTCTCTCCATAACCGTACACCCCGTGTCAGCGCACGTGTTCCGTACTCGGTGGTCCTCATCAATTCCCGTTAAATGCTCCACATTCGTTTGCCCTATCAACAAGATTCCCCTAAGTGATCCCATGCCTGTGCCAAGGAGGCTCTTGAGAAGTCGAGGTGCCGAGGGTCAGGGCCGGCCTATGCGGATCGCATAGACACGAGGCTAGGAGCACGGGTACCTCAACACACCCCTCACCCTCGCATAGCGAGGCTGCCTCTCCTCCTTCTGAGGCTAAGAACACGGATACCTCAACACAGCCCTTACCCTCGCATAGCGAGGGTCCCTCGCATAGCGAGGCTGATGTTCTTCCTCCGAGGTGCGGCGTCGCGAGGCTAGGAGCACGGACACCGCCACATAGCCCTCACCCTCGCATAGCGAGGGTCCCTCGCATAGCGAGGCTGATGCTCTTCCTCCGAGTGTGGACGAGGCTTGATGCCTGCTGGAATGGGGCGCACGAGGATGGCCAGCTAGGGGCCCTCGCATAGCGAGGGTGAAGTTTGGATCGGCGAGTGGCCGAAGTCCCTCGCCTAGTGAGGGTGACTCTCTTACCCCAACTCCTTCACCATCATGTGATGCCCTTTCAGGATGTCTCGTAACATAGAGCTTCACTTGTGAATAGAATTCACAAGGAAAAAATTCCATATTTACATTTACCAAGACACTTTCTACAAAGTCTTTCATGGGTCATGTATGCCATATGAGATTGAGAGAGGTGCCTCACTTTATTTAAGGGAAAGTGGGAGATTGTTAGGGTTTGTGCCCTAAAAAGCATGTGAAAAGACATGTTTATTGATTAAAATAGAAGTACATTTTATTATATTTGAATATTATAATTACTGTTTGAATAATTTATATATATACCATAAAATTCCATATTCATTTATGAGAATATGATCTTGTATGCGTACGAGAGAATTAAGATCATATATAATTAATAAAATATTCAACAACATATTAAAGTATGAAATCTTTAATGAATGATTGCTATTACGATTTACTAAGCATAAGGGATGCAAGTAATCTAGATTTAGATTACTGATGTGGATAGACATCTTGGTAAATGTGATTTATATAATAGTGATTATATATGACATGATCGATGTGAATTAATTATCTTTATAAACTTACCATTTTCCATAAAGATTTAATTCATATCTTAATGGATGATTATTTGTAGATCAGTGTAAATCCTAAGTTATAATGAACTCCTATTTATGTTTATTGGATCTTTTCATTCGTTAAGGACTCTTAATATAATGAGGCTAGTGACCTTTGTTTTGGAGGTTCAATATCATGAATGGCTGGGAACATGATTTTACAATAGAAGAATCCATGCTTTCCTAACAGATAAAATATTGGTTCCTTTAAGGGTTAATTGTAGGACTGAATAGTTATTGAGCTCAAATCTATTATATGATTATGAATTAATTATTCACTTGCGAATAAAGGGTACTTAAGGAACAAGAGGTAAATAGAAGGGTAAAGTGGTAATTCTTGACCAGCTTCAATTAGCGAACCAATAAATGGAGGACATAACTACATTTATTAATTGCATCAATGGACTAAAAGAGAGAACTCTTTAAATATAATTCTATAATTACTTAGAGTGCAATTCCATATTTATAGTGGAGTAATAATTGAAATAATAAATAAGATTATTGAATTAAAGAGTTTAATTGATAATCTAGTTTATTGGAGCTTCGTATTATGGGTCTATGGTGCCCGGGTCGCCTTTCTCCTACATTGTCAAGGGTAATGTTGACACAATTTTTCGCTAATAGTAGGCTAAGAAGCCCGAAATAGATAATTAAGCTTTTTATGAAATCATAAGTAAATATCACACAAGAAATTTTAAATGGTCCAGTTATTAAAATTCACCTAGTCCATGAGTATATGTTATTCTATTTAGGATTTCTGGAAAATTTTTTAACACAATTTTGGCAGAGTTTTGCATACAAAATTCGGTATCATTATTATTCCATTCCCTCTCTATTTATAGGGATTCATTGGACAAATTCGGGTGACATTCAATATTGGGTAACTTCCCAAATGTAAAAATAAATACCTTAAATACATCGATTGCATGATATTACAAATTTATAAGGCAAGGGTTACAATATATTAGTTACGCATATAAAGTCTTCAAGTCTTCAGGAATTCAAGCCAGTGTATTCCATGCGCCGACATCGAGCTGAAGGCACACCATGTGAGTTAGAGGTTTCTAGGCTAAACTGATCTAAGGTTTGAGACGCTCGAGCTATGGCTGTAGTACCTGAAGATATGATTGGATGATCTCCTTGATGTCTTGTCGACCTGCAGTTGACCCGGGCTACCCATTTTAGAACTTATATCGCGTTCTCAAAATATGAATATCTTCATTAAGTGCTTGGTAGCTATACCGCAAACTAAAAACACGCCAGCTCATGTTTTTTAGGTACAATATTTCCCTGGTCATTGAGGGGGGGTTGGAAAATTCACTTGTAAACTGAGATTTCAGAGCAATACAAATGTTTTTCTCTATTCTTCTTTTACCATTTACTTTATGCTTTCTTCTTAAGTTCTTCATCTTATTAACAACCTACGAATTTTCTAACTTAACTTTGTTGATGAGTTCTCACCGTCAACAGTTTGGTGCTGTCTGTGGGAAGGACAAGTATCAAGCTACTATTCTTCCATTGATTATAGTAAGGAAATATGCCAGGCGTTCAAAATGCCTAAAAGACCACCAAGAAACGGAGGTTCACCTAAACAGAACACAACTATGGGCATCCATGAGAGTTCCTCCTCCATCGAAAAATGGAGGTGCGCTGGAGTTGCCTAGAGGCAATGGCGAAGAGAAAGAAGTACCATCTCCGGCCATTCATCCTACACCGCACCCTGTGAGACATGGCACCACTCCAGCGAAGGGTCAGCAACTCACCTTCCGAACCATCGAGACTCGGGTCCTTCTAAACAGAGACCCAGTAAGATCCCACGAGTACACATAGTTAGTTCAAGCCCCCAAAATCATCGCTATGAAGATGAAATACGTGACTTACACTTAAAGAACAAGAGGTTGGAGACCACAGTAGAGAACATGCAAGAGGTACTCAATGGCCTATTACATGGAAAGTATGATGCTCCCCTCCCTAAGCATAAAGGGAGGGAACATGTATGAGGAAAGAAAACCATACCCGGCAATGACGACAGAATGAGACTCTCCACTAGTGATACAACTTGCCCAAGATGCAAGGAAGACTCTATGCCAACGATTCAACTTGGTGCGAACCCCACCTATTTGAGGTGCGAACCCAAGACAACCTGCAAAAGAACTCCACCCGACTTAAGGGAAAAGCTTAACCATAGAGGGTTTGAGGTAAGAACCACACCCTCTGTGGCTCCCTTGAGGGACACAGCCAAAGCAAGGGTCAGCCTTGAGAACCTACGAGACTCCTTGAAAAAAGGAGAATGGAACCAGACATCGAAATTCAAAGTCTTTGGAGCAAGAAATTCACTGTATCTAGAGGGCACAGAGGTGACGATGAGTTTGGCTATGAGTCTCCCTTCACAAGGGAAATCCAGGTTGAATGACTCCCTACCAACTTCAAGGAGCCTCACATAACTCCGTACGAGGACACTATGGATCTTAGACACCTTTAACCACCTGATGAAGTTAAGGGGAGTCAATAGTCGAGCAAGATGTCACTGTTCCTCAATAACGCTAAAAAGAGTTGCATACAAATGGTTCAAAAGGCTAAGGTCGGGAACCATCAAGTCATTGCAACAATTTTCTAACAAATTTCTCCAACAATACCATGCCATGCTTGACTATGCCATGCAGGTACCGACCTTGCACTACAAGAAAAAACAGTATTCATAACACTTAAAAACTGCTAACCGGGAGTATTGATAACGCTTCTGAAAATGCTAACATAGCCCCTGTTATTAAAAGTCTTGTCTTTTCTATAACAGTATTCGAATGTTCTGTTCGATGTTATCTTAAACTATTCAATAACACATTTTTAGTTGCTATAATATTCAAATAATAACATTTAGTAAGAGTATTTGATTATAAATTTCGAGTTTAATCTTATACTTTATGCATAACACTTTTCCACTGTTACATTTGATTATTTTGATAGCATTTTTAGTTTGTTATATTATATAAATCATAACAATTTGTTATGCTTATAATATATTTCTAAATCATAACATATTAAAAGTCTAGTAATAAAATTTTGTTACTTTAGTGTGGATAATATATTTTAAATTTTATTTTGATAAGTATACTTATAAGGTTTTTTTTTAATTAAAAGATTTTCATTATTGTATTTTGATAAAAAAAAATTCAAAATTAATCATAAAATGTAATTCTTAATAGATTGATTAACCACAAGTATTACATTAAACAATAACTAATTCAAACCATGAATATGTCTACTTCATGAGATCTTAGTTCTAACTTAAATTTGAAAGCATAACATAATAAAGTTTTATAATCTTGAACATTTTTTACTTTAAAAATGAAAAACAGAAACATTACAAGATACACAAAAGTAAATCATGCATGAAACTTGCTCCATCCTTCAATTCATCATCCAACCAAGTACTTGCTGCTGAAGTTGTTTGTTGCCATCTGAAGCTCTCTAAATTGAAATCTCCTCAGGTTTCCAAGGCAAACCTCCTCATGATGTTGCTCTGAAATTTTTTAAAGCCTACAACTGTTAATCTCTTCTTATTGTCAAACAATTTAACTCTGCAATGAAACATATATGAAAAGCAAAAACCAATGAAACCCAACACTGCTTATGTAAGTAATGTTAGATTAAACAAAAATATGTACAGTATAAACCATAACAAAGCAGTTTTGCAAGATATGAAACATATATGAAATAGTCATGTTCATTAGTGTAAAACTAAACCCAAATTCTCTTCTGAACTAGTCAATAATGAGGTGAAAATTAGTAAAGAATGTGAAAATCGCTTAAGGAGTTCAAATGGCTAAGAGCTTAAGGAGCTATTCTAATTCTTAACAGTCCTTACATTTTCATGGACAATATGGCATAGGAGTTCAATATCTTCCCCAATTTAGTTGAAGCAACTGCTCATCATATATTATGTGAATGGTTTTCCTCACTAACTGTAATTAAGAAACATGTAACAACAAGGAAGAGTACCCTATTATTGTATCTCAATATGTTGAGGTAACTGAAGCAAAAAGACCAAATAATACAGATTAGAGAAATGGTATCAAACCAGAGAATAGGTAAAGTTAAACATATATACATAAATACACAAACATAAAATACACACATAAAATAAAAGCCAGATTCCCTGTCTTTTATTTCTGTTTTGGTCTGTTTTGATGGAGTTTTCCTTCTTTACTTGTATTTTTCTTAAGTAATAATACACGTAGATTTGTTTAAAAAAAAAAACAAATTATGTTGCACCAATTTGTAAACAATATATTCTGGAGATCATCTGAAACTCAATAAAAAAAAGGTATATGACATAGTATTTTTTTAGCGACTAACCATTTCAATGTCAGAAAAATCTGGGCTGCCCAGTGTTAGGCTCCTGAAATTCTCCTCACACCAATGCTCCACATACATCACAGAAGTGAAGTAGGAGCCAAGAATCTATACACACAATATTCAACACCGTCTGTAACGCCCTACTTCCTTAGAGCCATTACCAAGTGAGTTTTAAGACAAAACAGTGTGCAAAGACTCGCTAACCAAGGTTTTTAAAATGAAAGTGTGACTAATTAAAATTTAAGGCTGTAATCCTTGAAAATGCGTCGTTTCATTAAAAACTTCTAGTATTAAACATTTGGGATCCCAAAATAAGGTTTGAAAACTGTTTACATCTTGAAATAAGTTTACAGTTGATTAGTTATAAAAATCAAAGATTATTACAGCCATTTCTCGAATAAACCCCCAACCAAAGCAGTCGGGCAGGCCAAACATGTATGCGTCGCTTCACGCTCTCCGTACTCATGGCTGGTTGACTCAATCTTTGCCCTTACCTGCAACATAGAGCACCCGTGAGCCGAAGCCCAGTAAGAAAACTCATGCAGCTCATAACATATGCAAATTATACAGTTAATCATATCAGATAGTCCATAGATAAACAGGTCAACCATAAGACTAAGCAAACACGGCCATGCCGCCCCAGAAGCCTTACCAAAGCCTGGGGTCTCGGTCCTCACCGTAAGGATATCTCATGTATCCATTGGGTCCTACCCTGACTGTAAGCATCCCATGTGCTAAGTGGTACTTCCGGCCCCACTGCCGTTCTCGGCCTTTCGCCGTTCTCAGCCTTGCCTCTCGCGGCCTTAGCCGTTCATTGCACTATAATCACACATATAATACATTTCCAAATAACCATTCACACATATAATAATTCACTTAAGGTTATACATTAGCACATAATACAATCTAGGGCCATGCCCTGCACTAACACTATGGGCCCATGCCCTATTCTCGGGTGCTACAGTTTTCTTACCTGTATTTCGAGCTTCCTGATGCACTAAAGCCGCGAGCACGATCCTCTAACCCGAGCTTCACAAAGACCTAGTCACAACACGTACAAAACATCCTTTAATACTAATCAATTCAAAAATCACTTCCCGGAACCAATTCCACACTCTCGGGACTCCCAAATTCCTAAAACAAATCATTGGAAACATCCCCCGAGCCCCCTGGACAAATGCCCAAAATTGCAAAATTTCCCATCCTGAAAAAGGCGTAGCGCCGCGGCGCTACCCGCAAGGGCCACGGCGCCCAGCGAAGTCAGAAAGTTCCCCTGACTATAAACAGCCTCGCGCCGTGGCGTCCAAGAACAGGGCCGCGGCGCTCCTTCGCGAACCCAAAATTCTGGGTCTTTCCCTGCGTTTTCCCTGAGTTAACACCACTCCAAATCATCCCAAGCAGGTACCCATGTCCCAAAATCAACTCAAAACCCCACATAAACCATCTAACAACTCAGAAACATCATCAAAGAAACCCAAACACACAATCAAATCCCCAATTCACCCATTGGCCACACATCAACTTTCAATCTTCATACTAACATTCTAAGAGAAAAATCAAGCTTAGAAACTTAACAAAGAAGTGATAAATCCTTACCTCAAAAAGTCTTGGCTTATGATCAAGTTTAATTGCCTCCCACCCCTTGATCCTCCTCCTAGATTCCTCAAGTTTCAGCTCCCTTCTTCTCTTCTTCCTCTCATTGCCCTAGCTTTCCCTCTAGCTTTTCCTCTCTTCCATTTCTATCAAAACCAACATATATGCCAATGCCTAAACCGTGTACCCTATAATCCCAGCTGAAAATTGTCTAAACCCTCTGCCAAATGACCATGTTACCCCTCCAAATAATCCTTTCCTAAGTAAGCCATCAAGGGCACTCTAGTCTTTTCACTTATATTTCAATTCTACCATTTTCAAACTAAACTTGTTACCCACAGCAGTAACTAATGGTTACCCAGGTTACTCAATCACCAATAACCATTACCCGCTAAGTCTCAATTTAACCATAACAATTCCCAAGGTACCCCTAGGCTCCTCCCGAGCCGGGTATAAAATCCCGTTGTGACTTTTGAGTAAACTAGCTCTCTAGGACCGTCTCGGCACGTGCATCACAATAATAACACCACACTCAAGTGGTACAAATCACATAATACAATTATCACATATATGCCCTCAGCGGGCTAAAATTACCAATTTACCCCTATCATGCAAACGGGGTCCACATGCATATTTATTTCACCTAACATGCATACTAACCACATAGTCATGCATCTCGAATGTTCAATTAGTCATATAACATGCTTTAAATCATAATCACGCATTTACTCATGAAAATCACACATAAATCCCATTATGCCCTCCAGGCACACTAATCAAGGCTCTTAAGCCTTATTAGCGATTTTGGGTCGTTACACCGTCCTTATCACATCTTGATCCTTCAGGAAATCAACACTTAAGCATGCCTGTCCTATAATTTCAGCCCATTTCTGCATTACAAAGTAATAGCACAAGGAATTCAGTATATAGCATATGTGATCTATTCTGTATCTAACAAAAACATAAATGGAAATGACCAAGAGAAGTAATTAAAATTTAAATGACCTGATTAGGCAGCTCCATCAATCTCTGTAGAAACTCATCCCTCTTCTGAGGATCAGATTATGCATGAATCATATGACCAACCTGAAACAAACCACCTGCTTTAAATGTGTATGACCGTTTTATGTATAACAAAGTAAATAGGTCCAACTAAAAAGTCCTACCGATTCATAGAATGAATGAATCTGATGAGGCTCAAGATCTGCAACAGTGGTTGGAAGGCCTGTTAAAAGTTCACTTATAAATGGTTCATTTTCTCCAACCTGCAAATAAAAAGGAGCAAAGTACTGAATAAATAGGAGTTAACAAAATAATCCACTCCAGTTTCCCTTAATTGTGAAAGCAAGTTAATATCACCCTTTACTTAGTTGCAAATATAACTGAACCCAGAGAAAAATATTGACAACTATGAACAGCCGGAATTCAAATAAAAAATGTGAGTTTCTCAAAGTAATTGTTACCTGAACAATTACAAATTTCCGTTTGCACTTCTGAACAATCTTCAAGAATGTGTCACAGGGCATATCCTGAAACACATGAACACAAAGCTTTAGCAACACTTATGTAGACAAACCATTCAATTTAAAAGACAAAATTTCTAAGTAACTTTTAAGCCTTAAACCTAACCAAGAAAACCACAACAGAACAAATACCTGAACACCAGGATGTGTCTCATGCATGAACTCAAACAATTTGTTCACAACAGTTTTTAGGAACTTCTAGTGAGCTCTTAGAAACCTCGGGTACTGTCCAACAACATACCTGCAGAAAAAGAGGAGGATTATGTACAAGATTTCAAAAAAGTACTGGTTGTATACCTCCAACCAAGTTTCTCATAGTTCTCAAAGTTACTCAATTAAAATCAAGTGGCTAAAATTCATGGTTTCTACAAATGACCAAAGAATCTGGATGGAATGAGGTGTTATGGCCTGGCAGGCTATATCTATATGCATTCCACCTCAACTCAAGATAGATAATCAATCATTCAATCATGAATACTTGCATAATGTTACTTGCGATGACAGCTTTGTTATCCTTCCCTTTCGTGATTTCACATAAATTCAGCAAGTCACGAATGACCATAACCAAAAATCTGTTCTCCTGCCTAAGCAAACCAACATAAAAAATATGAAGGGCATACATTGACCTCCAGAACATGAATATTTCTTATGCATTTGATGATGCAAACACATTATCAAGAAACAGGTATAACATTTAAATAAATAAACTCTCATATTTTCCCAAATGAGAGGGGCATGTAAAAGTTATCTCTGGGTTCTACATCAAGATCCCTAACACCACATGACAGATGCATGTACATGTGCCCTCACAAACTCATAACGATATGTGGTGTAAATAACATTTACAAGGAAATAAAGTACAAGCTTACACTGACCATGTGACTATCTTAGATCAGAATAAACATTTTTTTGTAGTCAAAACAGAAATGCCAAGTAAACTATTATCACAAATAGAAAATGAGTAGAAATAACATTTATAGGGAAAGTTAAAAATGTACCGTTCTTCCATCATCGAACCAGATATAGACCCTATTGCCCAACATAATGTGTTTAAGTTGTTCCAATTCCAATCCTCACCACTTAATTGTTTGCTTAGCTTCTTTAGCATCTGCATCATACAAGAAGAATAGACAGCATACAATAGAATTTATAATGAAAATAATATATAACACAATCAAATGACACATTTTCTCTGCAAGTGTCTGACAAGATAGAAACAAGGTGTTCCATTATAATTATACATGCAGAAAATAATTTCAATTGAATGGCCAATAAAAGAAATTCCCCACTCATATTTTTCCTCAAACTATTCACTATCAGCAGCCCCCAAGCTGCAGCCACATGACTTGAAAGAAATTTCCACTCAAAATAGGTCGCATCATAACAGAAATATTATTAGACATAAATATAAATAAAAACTATAGCTAACACAAGCTTGTACTAACTTTGGTACAAATAGAAAACATGAAAAATATTTCAATACATTTACTACTTTATTTTCCATAAACCCATACCAGCTTTTCCGTGTCCTCGTGATCAAGATGTGACAAATATATCAAAGTCTCCCTCATGATCTGCAACAATAATAGACCATAGCAATTTGGTTAAGGAAAGTTGCCATAATAAATAAGAGTTTAAGCAATTTTATACCTTCATTCCCTTTATTGCATCCTCAAGAGTAATAACCTGTAACAGAGACAAAAAAAAAAAAGTCTGGATTAATAAAAAAAATGTTTTCCAACTGTTAATGAGAACACAAAACAGTAGCACCACCAACACAAAACATAGACCATCAAAAATCAATATCATATTTAAATTTCATGCTAAGATAAAAGTAGCCCCTCACTTCAAACAGAGATACAACTCACCAAACAAAGTAGAAAAAACCAATTTGTCAAAATGAGAAAGTTGCAGGTGGGGAAGGGAACACAGAACTAGAAAGAAATGTATTTAATTTTTTGATTTTATAGAACTTCTTGCAATAAAATAATCTCGTGGCCTTGAAATGTATAAAGAAACAGAAAATCAATCTAGACCCAAATTTTAATATGTTTTACATGATTTGGGATTTGCTTTTCTATGATGTAACTAGCTAGCAAGAAAAATTATAGTAGTTTACTACTACTACTACTACTACTACTACTACTACTACTACTACTACTACTACTACTAATTTCAAGTAAATTTAAAAAGTTTGTATTATCACAGAGAAAACTATTCCAAAATACAATTTAGATCCTTTACCAAATAGGTGGTGGATTTCTTGATGGCATCCTAGCTAAAATACCCACCAATCAAGTAATTTAAGAAATGGGATTTCTTGATGGCATCCAATCAAACAACCTAATAGCTTTATCAACTTCTCCATGTTTAGAAAACTCATAATTATAGAACTCTAAAATATAACATCTAACTTAGAACTTTCATCAAACAGTTTTCTTGCTTCACTCAGAAACACACAAAAACAAAAATCATTAGCACATACTACAAATATGCAATCTGAATTCCAAAGTAAAAATCTTAGTCAAATGAAACTCATAAAATAGTTGGGAAACAGCCAAACTAGTCTTAAAATCAACTACGGTGGCAACAAATCATTATGATGCTATGCAAAGCCAACATCTTTGAGCTAGATGATAGTTAATAAGTAGAAAATTAATTTTCATCTACTTGACAGTTTCAATCAAATTTCATCAGTCTCTCAGTGTTTTTCTTACACAGAAACTGAGATAAAAATTATCTAGATGTGATTAAAAATAAGAAAAGGATTCCTTAAAAAAAAAAAAACTTACCATGCCTTTCATTAAGATCACTAATAGTTGTCTTTTTGTCTAATTCTGATCAAGAGTCCAGTATTACAGTATATCTATAGACAATGAAGCTCAGGGAGGAGGTTTAAGCTAAATATTACAGTATATCTATATTCGCTCAACTCTATAGACAGATGTAACTCTTAAAAGTATATCTCAGAAATAGTATTACATGTATATACCTGAGCGAATATAGAGTTGACTTTAGAAATTTATTCAAAAAAAATCTTAATAAATGAAGACCTAATGCCGTGAGATACTGAGGTGTTATGCCTACTGCTTGCTGCCATCTGGCTTTTGTGAAGCTTTGAGGTGTCCTTTCGAATTAATGCCATGACTATGCAAGGAAATTATTATTATCAAAACTGAAGTTTCAATACATAGTACAGAATATGCAAGGAAATTAATCAATCTCAGTGATCATGATTTTTAAAGGAAATAGTGGAATAAATTAACCTTTGTATCTCCAACACAATATCATTTTCTGTATCTTTACAATTATGAAACACCTCCTTCAGCTTCACTAAAGATTCAATCTCACTTCCAATAACATGGCAAAAAGATATCAAAAACCACCTCCAATTTGAAATAGCATAAACTGTTGCAAAGAACAGAAAAAAAAACAATGGTAGTATACTTTCTTTTATGTTTTCAAATGCTGATCTAGCTGGCGAAGTGCATCAGGATGATGATCACCTGAATAAAGTGAAGCACCCCTGCAACAAAACAACCTAGAAAATATCATTGAATTTTATTATGCAGGGACAGACCTAGTAAATAGTGTGGGACTGAAACTCCCCCTTTCCCTCAACTTTTATGTAGAACTGGAAATGAATATACAAAATTAAGCCATGATTAAAATATGTAAAGAATTGTCTTCCTTCACCAACATAATTGAATGTAGCTAGATTCACAGAATAACAACAAAATCTAAATAATAATTAAGATACAAAAAGAAGATAAAAAGTACTTACCAGTTTCAGAATCCAGGTATGAACCAAATAAAGACATTGCCCCATCTCAAGTCCCCAAAATTCAGAAATACCTTAACAATAGAGGCATTCCTGTATTGATAACAAATCTCAAGGAGAATACATACATTACAGAGAACCAAACAGAAAATCAATTAAATAGTCACCTGAGATATTCCCTAGTTGTCGACCAAGAAATAAATGCAACTTTGCCATCGACTCATCAAGTAGATATACCTTAAAATCAAACTGATTTTTTCTTCATAGCTAATTAGAGAGAGAGAACAAAGTTAATAAACAGAAACAAAATTAATAAAATAAAAAAAAAACATTTAAACATTTATATATGTAAATGTTGAGAGATGATAGTGTACCGACGTTGGCGTCGTAGAGGTGTAGTTCGCGGGTACCGGCGTTTGCGTCGGCGTCATAGAGGTGGCAGCGTCGTTTGGAGGGCGGATCGGTGAGAGAGGAGAGGAGAGAGAGCGAACCAGAAAACCCACCGCCGTTGTGTCCTCCGGAAGCTCGCACCGACGTCGTGTGCTCTAGCGACTCGCTTGAGGCAGAGATAGACAAGACGAAACCAGAAATTAGTGTAGAAACGTGGTTATGTAGACGAGAGTGAGTGGAGGAGAAGAACGTGGTTGTGTAGAAGATGAGGGTAAGAAAGAGAGGCAGAGGCTGAGAGAAATTAGGTTTAGGGATGAGGCTGAGAGAAATTTCGTGTCTCTGTTATTTTCATTTGGCGCATAATTATATTTCATATGGCGCCAAGTAATTTTCATCCGTGTAATATGGTGGGATCTGTGTTTTTTTTTAATTGTCTATTAATAGCACTTTTAAATATGTGCTATTTTTTAATGTAATATATACTAAAAATTGTTGTAGTGTTGCTAACATTAAGCAAGGAGAATGTGAAAGCCTAAAAAGATATATCCATAGGTTCAACATGGAAGCAGCCAAGGTAGGAAGCCTGACTCGAGGGGAACTCAAGATGGAAATCCTAGCTGGAGTGTGCCTAGGTAGAAAATTATTAGATAACATGCTCCAGAGAGAGGTCGTAAACTTAGATGACTTCTTAAAAAGAACGCAGAAGTATATCCAAGTTGAAGAAGTGCATAAGAATCTAAGGGTAGGAGGAGGCGAGCCTTCTAAGGGTTGAATGATGTTAAGCATGCTGAATGTAGGCCACCAGGGCAAGGCCTTCTAAGGGTTCCGTACTCACCCACTCGGTTAAGACCGTGAACTTGGTGCCTGGTAACTGCAGACAGATTTAGAGGTTATGTATCCATGGTAGTCAATTGGACCAAGCATAGTTAACATTGGGGTTGGGAGTGATAGTCGGGGCCAGAACCCTCCACCCCCCCCCCCCCCCCTAGGATTGGCAGCGGATGTTTGCTGGCATGGAAGAAGGATTACAAAAGCAAGATGAAGAGATTAGGTGGTTGAGACAACAGGTTTCGTCAGGGAACGTTGCTCCGTAAGTTTTGAGAACAATGGCACCAGTTTCGATTCAGCCTGAAGGTGAAAAAAGTTGAAAATTATTGTATGAAAGATTCCATAAGCATTATCCTCTAGTTTATGAAGGAGACTTGGATCCGTTCAGATTTGAACAGTGGATGGACATGATTAGCTCCATCCTTGACTATATGAGAGTGGTAGGCAATGATAGAGTGGCTTACACCACGTACATGCTGTGGGAGGATGCTTGAACATGGTGGAAAGTGGTATCCTAGACTTGGAATGTTGTTATGATGGGTTGGGAGGAATTCATACAATTTTTCAACGAGAGGTATTATTGTGACACAGTTCAAATTGCGAAGACCAATGAGTTTATGAACTTGGTTCAAGGTAGCAAGACAGTGACAGAGTATGTCAATGAATTTGATGGGTTGGCCAAATTATTTTTTGATTTGCTACCAACGGATGTGCCCCGGAAGGAACGATTCACTCAAGGGCTGAACTCGAGGGAGCCCAGAGAGTTAGGATCACTCTAGTACATGAGATTTCTACCTATGCTCAGGCAGTAGGGAGGGCCCTTGCTATAGAGAATGTAGGAGGTGAGATTTGGAGCGAGAGTGTCGTTGGGCGGGATGCTCAAACTATGGTACCCCTATTTGTGGGATCAAGTAGGGGTGGAGGCCCTGGTAACCAGAAAAGAAAGACCCCTGATAGTTTTATTAATCCATGTCCTGACAGGAGGGTCATAGTATTCAGGGAGGCCGCCAGGGCGGCAACAAGGTCTGGAGAAGTTATCTAGTGTGCGCCAGGTGCAGGAGATGCCATCTGGGAGAATGCCGATTAAAGGCATGTCTTTTTTGTGGAATAGTTGGGCACTTCAAGAGGGATTTCTTGAGATCGAAGAGGGGAGAACCAAGGTGTGCGGATAGCCTGACTCCTGCTCGAGTGTCCGTCTTAATGCAGTCTGAGCCCAAGGCTGGTTCCTCGGAGATGAGAGGTTGGATTTCTACTTCTCTTTCCTTTATATTGTACTGATTGAGTCTAGTGATACATATCTCCTATTGAAGACATAGATATGTGGTACATACTGTATGGTTATTACGCTATGGGGCTTTAGATCTTGTGTCTGCTAGGGAAAATTGGCAATTTCTAATAAATGGGTCAGAGTATTATGGGTAGAAAGTTATCAGTAATAATGATTGAGATGATTATATGAGGATCTTGGTATGATCCTAAGTGTGGATTATTTTTCCAAATAAAGGATAACCATGGACTTTAAGATAGGATGGTGACTTTCGGGTTTAAAAGGAAAGAACCCGGCTGCGATTACGGGATGCTTAACTATTGTGGTAGGTAACACTAGGGTTATCAGTAAGACAAGAGGGAAACTGGATTGGTCTATGAGGTTTCAGATGGGTTTACAAGGATTCTCGAGGATCAGTGTTGCGTTAAGGAATTAAGTGTGCTGCGAGATTAAGGCAGGACCAGAACCAGTTTCAGAGACAATATGAAGAATGACGCTAGCTGAGCAGAAATAATTAAAGGTTCAGTTGAAGAAGTTATTTGACTTAAGGGTGATCAGATAGAGCATCTCACCATGGGACATGTCAACGCCATTTATTAAGAAGAAGGCCAAGTCAGCGAGAATGTGTACAACATATAAATAGCCAAATAAAGTAATTATTAAGGATAGATATCCGTTGCCAAGAATGAAGGATTTATTTGTTCGGTTGCAATATAGGACAGTGCCCTTAGGAATTGGC